>NC_041751.1:2540063-3171954 GCF_004115215.2 Ornithorhynchus anatinus
GAAGTAAATACAAGGTCATCGGGTTATTCCACATGAGGCTCACAGTCTTACTCCCCATTTTACAGATGAGGTAACTGAGGCACAGAGAAATTAAGTGACTTGCCCAAAGTCACACAGGGGACAAGTGGAGGAGTGGGGATTAAAACCCAGATCCTTGTGACTCCCAGGTCCATGCTCTATCCACTAGGCAATGCTGCTTGCATTTGTGGCATTGAAATGGTTTGTGTCAAGCGGGTGCTGTGTGTCAAGCACACAGTACATGCCCAAGTACTAAGCGCTGGGGTAAATTACAAGATTATCAGGTACCACTTGGTACTCACAGTAGGAGGAAGAATGCATATTATGCCTGATGAATCAATGGTATTGAGCACTTACTCCACGCAGACCATTGTTCTAAGTGCTTGGGAGAGCACAATACAAGACTAATTAGCAGACACCTGAGCTTTCAGTCTTCAGGGGGAGACAGACGTTAACTACTTTCTCCCAAGTAGAAATAGTAGAGTTGGAGTGGGCCCAGGTCCATGATCCATCATTTAATTGTTAATTAGATTTATGAGAGTGTAGTTGGTTGTTTGCTTCCCAGAGGAGACACCCATCAGGGCCAGGATCTGATTTGATGGGAATTAACGATTAAGAGGCAAGGCCAGTGGGAGAAAACAACTTCTGAGTGTTCTCGCTCATTTACCTTCTCTTTCCCATCCAGGAAATTCATATTCCACTATTTGCAAACAGGCTGGGGCTTTTTTTTTTTTTTTTGCGGTTCACTCTGAGTCCCCAAGGTTCCTGAATGATCCTGTTGCCAAGACGAGTGGCTTTGACTTTTTTTTTTTTCCATTTGGGTAGATGAACCTCCCAAGCAGAGCAGGGTATGAGTTCATTTACATGTGCTGGATCTCACTGACCCATGCACCCAAGGAGAAAGAAGCTATTATGTGATGCCAAGATTTATTACTCTCTGGAACACAACCAATGTACCTGATTTGAGGGGGTAGGAGATGCTGGCTGCTGAGTGTGTATGTAAATTAGCACCTGCAGCTACTTGAGGGGCAGCTTCAAGAAAAGAGGGGGAAAAATAGTAGCCCCCCCCCTCCCAGGCCTTGCAGGGATCTGAAGGTGGATGGACAAAAACAAAGAGGGGTGGAACAGCCTGGAAGCTGCTATCAGAATCAAGGTGCATCCCAATCGCTCAGTACAGTGTTGTGCATGTAGTCAGCGCTCAGTACATTCCATTAATAGACGATGGATGCCCGGTGAAAACTCTTAAGTCCTCAAGGCAGCAGAGTAAATCCAGAAAAACAAAATCATCTCATTTGGGCAATGTCGGAAGCAATTAATCGGTAGCATTCATCGAGTGCTTGCTATAAGCTTATTAGAAAGAGCCACAGTAATTCCATTTTAAATAATAGATGTGGTATTTGACAATCATTTACTATGTTCATTCCAAGAGCTTAGTACAGTGCTGTGCTCATGGTAAGCATTCAATAAATACTGCTGAATGAATGTTCCAAGCACTGTTCTAAGCACTGGTCCACATTAGGTTCACAATCTATATATTTTTTTTTTTGGCTGGTTTGATTTAGGTGGTGGAACAGAATATGTAGGATTGCCAATTCTTGAATCAGTGAGGCAGGGAGGGTTATTTTTTTTTTTTTTTTATCAAACTCGGGTCAGAGTATCAAGGGCATGAGGGCACTTGAGGGGTGGGTCAGTTCAGAAACAGTGTGGCCCAGCGGGAAGAGCAGTGAGCCAGCTGATGGAAGACCTGGGTTCTAATCCCGGCTCTGCCAATTGCCTCAGTTTCTTCAGCTGTAAAATAAGGATTAAACAGCCACCCTCCCTTCTTCTTCTTCTTCCCTTTTAAACTGTCACCTGAGTGTTGGTAGAGGCTGTGTCTGATCTGCTTGTAGTTTATCTACCCTTGTGCTTAACACAATCTTGGCATATGGTAAACTAATGGTTACCATAAATATTAATATTTTGGGACTCTCTCTCTTTTCTGTGTCATCTGTGCATTTGGATCTATACCTTTTTGAGCACCTGGTATTCACCCCACCCTCAGCCCCACAGCACTTACGTACAAATCCGTAATTTCTTTATTTAATATCTGTCTCCTCACTAGGTTGTAAGCTCATCGTGGGTGAGGAACAGGCCTACCAACTCAGTTGTATTGTATTGTACTTTACCAAGCCTTAGTACAGTACAGTTCAGTCGGTCAGTTGTATTTTTTTGAGTGCTTAGCACATGCAGAACACTATTATCGCTTGGGAGAGTATGGTACAACAGAATAAGACACATTCCCCTACCCATAACAAGCCTAAAGTCAATAGTCTTAAGGATCTGGACACTTATTGATGCACCTCTCAACTTTAATACATTGTTATACAGTGATAACAGTCAGACAGGTAGTTTTTTAATTTTAAGATTTGCTGTTTCCTCTGGGATGCCCAAATCCCAATCATTTCAATAAATTGCACTTTCAGGACAGAAGTCCTGGAAAGCAGAGTAGCCTAGTGGATAAAGCAGGAGCCTGGGACTTAAAGGACTTGGCTTCTAGTCTCAACTCCACCACTTACCTGCTGTGTGACCCTTGAGCAAATTACTTAACTTCTTTGTACCTCAGTTTCCTCAACTGCAAAATAGGGATTCAATACCTGTTCTCCCTTTAAAAAAAAAAATGGTGTTTGATAAGCACTTACTATGTGTCATTTATTCCTACTTCAACTGTGAGCCCCATGTGGGACAGGGACTGTAACCAGCCTGATAAACGTGTACCTACCCTAGCGATCAGAACAGTGTTTGACACACAGTAAATACTAAAGTATCATAAACAAGCAAACCAAAAAGTCTATTTTCTTAGCAAAAAGAGATTTACCTACAGTCATTAATTTCTCCAAGATCTACTCCACATTCTTTCTTGAATCCCCAATAGTGTAGCTACACAGGATTCAGTTACATCGACTGAGAGTTTACCTGAGGCTCTTAGAAAAATGCATAGGGGGGAAAAAAAAACCTTTTGCCTCCACAAAGTTTTACCCTTTACCATCCTCTCTAATCACAATGCAGTCCCCTAGAAGGAGTCTTCAGAGAAGTCTTAATGAACTGTTACATTTCAGGTATTTAAATTATAAACTAAATACACTGATGGGAAATTATACCTTCAAAATGTCTGGTTACTGTACATTTGGAAATCCTTCGTCATAGAAAAACCCCATTCTTTGTTCCAAAATATATTCGGGCCCCTACGAGTAATTAAACACCCTCTGGTCCCTGTACTTATAGTAATTGTCAAACATCTTTGCAGTGACCGCAGCAATGATTAAAAGGGCTAGGAAAGAAAGAAGGTTAAATAAAACTTATAAAGCTTTCTTCTAGTGTCATGAGCCCTCTTTATGGGATAAAAGATGAAGAGTGTAGCTTGCTTTTATTTACATGCCTGAAAGTATTTACTCTGCTGCCACAGGATTTCCTCCCCACGCCCGCTTGGGCCTTGAAGCCATTTTGAAGTGTCCCTCCCCCAGCCCATGGTGACTTTGGAATGAGGGAAAGGGATGATGTGAGGAGGAAAAGCATAAGGAATGACAGAAGGAGTCTCTGTATCGGGATCTTTGGTGTCAGAGAAAAGCATCATGGCTCACTATACCCTGAGTAGAGGGGTATGAGAGGAGGGGGTTAAGGAAAATTAGGATAAGGCTCAGAAGTTACAGCGGGAGGCAGGCCAGCTCTGGAGAGCCAACAGATTGGAAGATCCTAATTTGGGGGGATTTTTCCGTTTCTGAGACTTTCCATTCAGAAAGTCTTGATTCCTTTTGGAGAATCAGCATGGAGTAGTGATTAGAGCCTAGGCCTGGGAATCAGAAGGACCTGGGTTTCAATCCCAGCTCTGTCACTTGTCTGCTGTGTGACCTTGGGCACGTCATTTCACTTCTCTGGGCCTCATCCATAAAATGGAGTTTGAGACTGTGTCCAACTGGATTTGCTTATATCCGCCCCAACACTTAGTATAGTGGTTGGCACATAGTAAGTGCCTAATACCATGCTTATTAATATTATTACTTTGGTAACCTGAACAGATTAGAAGTTCACTTCTTCACTCCAATGTCTTCACCCCCGGTAAATACCTCCTCCATTTTAGCTGGAAACACATGGGACCCCAAGATCCCATCCCTTCCCACCAAAGTCCTCGGAGTTGCCCCTCTCCCGGAATTTGGATTGCCCACAGACTCTAAATTGTCAGTTGAGAAAGTCCATTCCTTGGAGATGACGGATGGATCTCCTCAGTAGATTTCTCACAGGCAAAGTGGGCTACCTGGACACCTTAGCCAAAGGGCAAGCCATTCCAAGAAGTTGGAGTTCAAGGGTCTCAGGGGCCGGGAGTGGCACGTCTTAAAATAGCAGAGAAAGACCACTGCCCCCGGGCCACAGCCCACCAAGCGGCAAGTGGGTGCTAAAATGTTTGCATTAGTTCAGCTAAAAGGCCAATGATCAGTTGATTTAGGCTGGTGAGAAATGTCCCTGGTCATCCAAAGAAGTTACACTAAAGGGCTCTTTATTCACTCATGTTTGCTGATGATGACGATTGGAAAAACAGGGTGGCCTAGTGGAGAGAGCATGGGCCTGGGAGACGGAAGGGCCTGGGTTCTGATTCTGCCTGCTTTATGATCTTGGGCAAGCCAGTTCACTTCTCTGTGCCTCAGTTTCCTCATCTGTAAAATGCACATTGAGCCTGTGAACTGCATCTGGGACATGGACTGTGTCCAACCTGATTAAATTGTATCTACCCCAACTGCTTATAACAGTCCTTGGCACATGGTAAGAACTTAGCACAGAGAATAAAGTGACTTGCCCAAGGTCACACTGCCTGAATTCTAATCCTGCTCTCTCACTTGCCTGCTCTGTGTGACCTTGGCCAAGTCACTTAACTTCTCTGGGCCTCATTTCCCTTATCTGCAAAATGGGGATTAAGATTGTGAGTCCTGTGTGGGACATGGATTGTGTCCCACTTTTTATTTACCCCAGCGCTTAGTACAGTGCCTGGCACATAGTAAGCACTTTTATACTATTAAAAAAAAAAATCTCCCGGATCCGATCCATTGCCCTTCCTGTTTGACCATCCCTTCTGTTTCCACATGATTCAGCTCCATGTGGGAACCGGGACAGGTGTGTGAGTTCATTCATTCATATTTATTGAGCACTTACTGTGTGCAAAGCACTGTACTAAATGCTTGGGAGAGAACAATATAACAATAAACAGAGTTGGCTGCCAACACAAGCCAAGCACAATCACTGTAGGTTCATTAAGGGAAGGGAAGGTGTCCGCTGATTCTGTTGTATCGTAGAGTGCTCTGCACATTGTAAGCGCTTAATAAATACCACAACTTCGATGCCAGACCAGAGGTTGCCCGATAAGTCCCATTCTGGCTCCTCCAGCCATCGAGTGACCCCGAACTGACCACCGAGGAGTCAGCGGCTCCTGGAAACTACCCAAATTCTAACTCCCAAGGTAGGGGATTTTTCTTAAGCCTGAGGATTGTTTTGGAAACTGTTCAGAGGAGCCATCGTCATTCACGCCGGGATGGTTATTATTATCCTGTGGATTTCGGCATTCACAGGGAGGGCTCCTCGCAGCCCTTGTGAAAATTCCAAAATCCAGGCCAAAAAATAAGGGCTTGCGATGCATGTGAATGGGGTCTGCGTATGGATCTTTAGGGGATTGTCCAATCTGGGGCTCGGAATGGAGGATCTATCCCTATTACTCTGCAGAGAGATCACTACCCCCAGAGGTGCTTTGTACATTTAAGACAATCCTGGATAGAGAAGATTTTACAAGTACCCAGTCCCATCCGTGATATAATAGAGAAGTAGTGTGGCCAACTGGGCCTGGGTTCTACTCCCATCTCCACCACTTGTCTACTGTGTGACCTTAGACAAGTCACTTTACTTCTCTGTGCCTCAGCTCATCTATAAAATGGAAATTAAGACCGAGCTCCAAGTGGGAAAGGAACTGTGTCCAATCTGATTTTCTCGTATCTACCCAGTGCTCAGTACAGTGCCTGCCATTTAGTAAACACTTATACCATAAAAAAAAAAGCACAGCAAGCTCGGAAAGAACATTTGCTATTTTCCTCAGAAAATAGTACACCCAGGTGCCTCTCCGATTTTAGAAAGAAGCCAAGGCGATTAGGGAATTGTTGAATTTACATTATACCAGCTAAAGCAGGAAAGCCCTTAATTACTCCTGTTGATCCAGAAAAAGACTTTTCTACTTTTGGAAAAGAAGCTGAACGGGGATAGTGAGCAGAGGCAAGGTCCCCCAGGAGCAAACTGATATCTGCGATGGGAAAACTCTTCTTTTAGGAAAAAGGTTTAGAACCAGATATGGAAAACAGACCCCTCACCATCTCCATGGAGAATTTGCAAGTGAGCTACACAGAAGCTATTCTTTGGCTGAAATAGTGAAATTACCTCATCCAGACCTATTTTAGCAGCCCGCTCGCTTCAAATCATTGTCAGAAATAGACGCTGTTCAACAAAGAATGGGTTGATAGATTGATTTGCCCTGAGGTAACAACTGCACTTGGAAGCCATGAATCGATGTTATTATTACAGCTTGGGAATCTCTCTGTAATGCTCTCTCTGCGAGCTATGGATGGATCTGCTGTAATTACTTGTGAGCCTGTCACTGGGCAGGGATCGTCTCTATCTGTTGCCGAACTGTACATCCCAAGCGCTTAGTACAGTGCTCTGCACATAGAAAGTGCTCAATAAATACTATTGAATGAATTACCTCTATTTTAGAATGAAGCCTCAACACAAAAAATCTTGGATCCATCCATGTAGGCTGGGTGGGAGCACCGAGGTGGATCTGAAGCACTGTGGGGACAACAGACCGAATGACACAGAGCAGGATTCTGGCGAAGGTCAAGGGTCACTGAATACTGAGGGATTCATCTCATCTCAAAGCGAGGGATCTCGTTCATTCAGCCTTATTTGAGCGCTTACTGTGTGCGAAACACTGTACTAAGCACTCGAGAGAGTACAATATAACAATAAACAGGCACATTCCCTCCAGGTAGCAGTGTAACCTAGTGAAAAGGGCACGGGCCTGGGATTCAGGGGAGCTGGGTTCTAATCCTAGCTCTGCCTGCTGTGTGATCTTGGTTAGCTACTTAAATTCTCTCTGCCTCAGTTTCCTCACCTGTAAATGGGAATTAAATACCTCTTCACCTTTAGACTGTGAACCTCGTGTGAGACAGGAACTGCGTCTAAACTGATTATTTCGTATCTATCCCAGGGTTTAGCAGAATGCTTGGCACATAGTAAGCACTCAACCAACTATTATTTCAGTGCTCCCTGAGCTCAGAACCAAGCCTGACCTGCCCCCATAATACTCTGGGGGATTCCCTTTACCCCATTTCATGATGCCATTCACGACGATATCCCACTCTACGCTGCTACAGCTGAACCAATATAAGCTTCCATATCTCATCGAATAAAATCACGAAACAAATGAATATCTTTTCCTCCCACTTGTGTACAGATGCAAGTTTGGTATTTCTTTGTTCTCCTCTTAGAATACAAGGTTTTTTGGGCAGGGAATGTATCTTATACTTCTGTCATATCTCCCAAGTACCCAATGCCACTGTACTCAATAAGCGTCATTACTATTGTGCTCTCTCAAGAGCCTAGTGCAGAGGCACATGGAAAATGCTCCAAAAAATAATCGATTATTACTATATCAAAATTAAATTTCATTTTACTGCTGCTGTCATATGCACAGGCCTGGGAGTCAGAAGGACCTGGGTTCTAGTCCTGGTTCTGTCACTTGTCTGCTGTGTGACATTGGGCAAGTTACTTTACTTCTCTGTGCCTCAGTTACCTCATCTGTAAAATGGGGTTTAAGATCGTGAGCCCCGTATGAGACAGTTATTTTGTCCAACTGGATTATCTCGTATCTACCCCCGCGCTTATAACAGTGCCCGGCACCTAGTAAGCGCTTAACAAGTGTCATTTAAGAAAAGGACCACCACCTTCCCTGAGACAGGCATGGGAGGAAAAGGGTGAACCCCAGGTTCCCTGAGGTAGGCCAAGAGGATAGGGGGGCTTAGGGAAGACCTCTTGGAGGAGACGTGCCTTCAGTAGGGCTTTGAAGTGGGGGAGAGTCATTGTCGACTCCCAAGTGCTTAGCACAGTGCTCTTCACACCGTAAGCGCTCAATAAATACTATTAACTAACTGACATCGCAGCTTCAAGGGTCCTGGGCTCCGGAGTTGACCGTGGAATTGGATATGCCTGGGTGCCCTTTCTGTGCAAGACCAGGTTTTCCGAGACGGCTTGTTCCCTAGCCCAGGTCCCGTGCAAGGCTTCCCAGCTCCAAGCTGGGAGTTTGCTGAAATCTGCAGCATCTGGAGGAAACAGTTGTTAAATTCCAGATCCTGGGACTTTGCCAGCCAAAGGGGAAATAACTAGACTCTCTGAAATTAAGACCCCAGGAAAGAAACCACTTTCTCCCACCAGGGAGGCCGCTACTGCTGCTTCTGAGAAGCAGCGTGGCTCAGTGGTAAGAGCCCGGGCTTGGGAGTCGGAGGCAGTGGGTTCTAATCCCGGTTCTGCCACTTGTCAGCTGGGTGACTTTGGGCACTTCTTTGGGCCTCAATTCCCTCATCTGTAAAATGGGGATCAAGACTGGGAACCCCAGATGAGACAACCTGATTACTTTGTATCTGCCCCGGCACTTAGAACAGTGCTTGGCACATAGTAAGCACTTTACAAATATGATTATATTTGTAATATAATATAATATAATTTGTAATAATAATAATATTATTATTATTTAGTTGGAAGCCCAAAGTTCAGAGAGTTTGTATATTCTGGAATGGAATTTTCCTGAATTCTTAAATTCAGGAGAAGTAGCACGACCTAGTGGATAGAGCATGGAGTCAGGAGTCAGAAGGGCCTGGTTCTAATTCCAGCTCTGCCACTTGTCTGCTGTGTGACCTTGGCTGAGTCACTTCACTTCTCTAGGCCTGGTACCTCATCTGGAAAATGGGGATTAGGACTTGGACACGTAGGACAGGGACTGTGTCCAACTCGATAGGCTTGGATCTAGAATAATAATAATAATGTTGGTATTTGTTAAGCGCTTACTATGGGCAGAGCACTGTTCTAAGCGCTGGGGTAGATACAGGGTAATCAGGTTGTCCTATGTGAGGCTCACAGTTAATCCCCATTTTATAGATGAGGTAACTGAGGCACAGAGAAGTTAAGTGCCTTGCCCACAGTCACACAGCTGACAAGTGGCAGAGCGGGGAGTCGAACCCATGACCTCTGACTCCGAAGCCCAGGCTCTTTCCACTGAGCCACGAATAGTGCCTGGCACATTCATTCAGTCCTATTTGTTGAGCACTTACTGTGTACAAAGCACTGTCCTAAGCACTTGGGAGGGTACAATATGACAAACAAGAAACAGACACATTTCTTGCTCACAATGAGGTTACAGTCTAGAGGGTGATATCACCTTGTATAGGGGAATTGTAGTTGAGAAAGAGCTTTGTTTTTTACAAAGCAAAGAAACACTGTGTCCTAGTGGAAAGAATATGGACCTGGGAGTCAGAGGATCTGTGTTCTAATTCCACCTCTTCCACTTGCCTGCTATGTGACCCTGGGCAAGTCACTTCTCTGAACCCCAGTTTCCTCACCCGTAAAATGGGGATTGAATACCTGTTCTCCCTCATACTTTGACTGTGAACCCTTGTTGGGGCAGAAACTATATCTAACCTGAACATCTTTTATCTACCTCACTGTTTAGTACAATGCTTGGCACGTAGTAAGTGCTTAACAAATGTCACTATCATTATTCTTATTATTACTATCAATATCATTTTACAAGCATATACCCACTTTGAGAGATAAAGGCCTGGTCTCTCTGCTGTATAATTAGCCCGATGTTTTTATTTGAATTGCCACTTATTGTGTTAATCCAAAGGGGTCAGCGGAGAAGAAGTGTTTGGTTTTCTCAGAAGTTTTTGACAACTGCCCGTTCTTGCTATATGTCACAGACCGGGGAGTTTCAGACAGACGCTTCCACATTATAAAAGTAAATAAATAAATTGTGGTATTTGTTAAGCGCTTACTATGTCCACAGCACTGTTCCTAGCGCTGGGGGATACAAGGTGATCAGGTTGTCCCATGTGGGGCTCACAGTTTTTTGCTGTGTTTTTTTTCACCCTCATTTGACAGATGAGGTAACTGAGAAGTTAAGTGACTTGCCCAAGGTCACACAGCTGACAATTATATCAAGCTTATTTACATACTGACCGATCTGAGAATTTTCTTTCTCTCGTTGAAAGATATTAGTGCCCCATGACAAGGGTAGGAACCGATCGAGCCGTCTGTTACTACCCACCGTCGACCCCCGGGCCACGTCCTCCCGCGGTCCCGGAACGCCCTCCCTCCTCACCTCCGCCAAACTGATTCTCTTCCCCTCTTCAAAACCCTACTTAAAACTCACCTCCTCCAAGAGGCCTTCCCAGACTGAGCTCCTCTTCTCCCTCTACTCCCTCTACCACCACCCCCCCCACCTCTCCGCAGCTTAACCCTCTTTTCCCCCCCTTTCCCTCTACTCCTCCCCCTCTCCCTTCCCATCCCCTCAGCACTGTACTCGTCCACTCTACTGTATATATTTTCATTACCCTATTTATTTTGTTAATGAAATGTACATCACCACGATTCTATTTAGTTGCCATTGTTTTCACGAGATGTTCTTCCCCTCGACTCTATTTATCGCCATCGTTCTCGTCCGTCCGTCTCCCCCGATTAGACCGTGAGCCCGTCAAACGGCAGGGACCGTCTCTACCTGTTGCCGACTTGTTCATTCCAAGCGCTTAGTACAGTGCTCTGCACATAGTAAGCGCTCAATAAATACTTTTGAATGAATACCGACCGTTTCAGCTGGTGCAGTGCAACGTTCTCTACAAATTTCTTCCAACACAGTTCACCACTGCTGACCCTCGGATCACTTTGTTCTACTCTGAGCAGCCGAATGGGATAGTATGAGCTGCACGATGCTGCTAATAGACTCTGGTCCAGCTGTCCACCTTGCTGGGATAATAGAATAGAAGCAGCATAATTCAATGGATGGAGCACAGGCCTGGGAATCAGAAGGACCTGGGTTCTAATCCCGGCTCCTCTACCTGTCTGCTTGTGATCTTGGGCAAGTCACTCAACTTCTTTTTGCCTCAGTTACCTCATCTGTATAATGGGGATTAAGACTGTGACCTCTTGTGGGTCAGGGACTGTGTCCAACCTGATGAGCTTGTATCTATCCCAGCACTTAGTACGGTACCTGACACAGAGTAAGCGCTTAACAGATACCATAAAAAAAAAAAGAAGCAGTGTGGCCTAGTGGAAAGAGCCCAGCCTGGGAGTCAGGAGACGTGGGTTCTAATCCTGGCTCTGCCTCGTGTTTGCTGTGTGACCTTGGGCAAGTGACTTAGCTTCCGTGGGCCTTGATTTCCTCATCTGTAAAAGGGGAATAAATTACCTGCTCTCCCTCCCCCTTCAACTGTGAACCCCATCTGGGGCAAAGACTTTGTCTAATTTGCTTATATCATATCTTCCCCGGTGCTTAGTATAGTGTCTGGCACGTAATAGCACAATTATGATTACATGCTTCTAAACAGAAATTTTTGAAAGGCAGGACAGAGCCAAGGATTTTGTGGGCATACATGGTAGTGAGGGCGAAGACGATGATGGGGGATGCTACCCAAGATCCCCTCTGCCTCCGTTCCTTATCAAGAAAATCTTCCCGTTGCAGAGAAATAAGGATAAGTGAGAATTTACAGATTCTCAGATTAGTGTTGCTGGTTGACTTCAGAGCAGTATTACTTGTCAAAGTGATCTTACTCCAAGAACAGATTATAAAAGGGTTTTTTTGTGTCTGACAGAGTACATCTTCCCCTCTGAAAGAGGAGGGTCCTCGAGTGGTTAAAGTTGGATTGTACTCTCCCAAGTGCTCAGTACAGTGCTCTGCACATAGCCCTCAATAAATACCACTGATTGATATTCATTCACCAGTTTACTGATTTTTGTAGGGAAGTGTCAGGGATGGGAATGACTCGAGAAAGGTTTAAAGTCAGAGGTTCATGATGGCTTATGAGATGGAAGATTGAGGGTGTTAGAGGAATGGAGAAGAGTTTAGATACCTTCATCGGCACCATCCGTGACGGGTTATTAGAGGGGAAGGTTATGAATGGTGGCGAGTGTCTGAGACAGGAGTCATGAGTGTTCTTCTCCAAGTTTCCTGTCATCCCTACTGGAAGCAGAACAGTGAAGGGGATGGATCCAGTAATGACATCACTCCTATAAGCAGTATGGCTTGGTGGAAAGAGCACGGGCTTGAAAGTCAAAGGTCGTGGGTTCTAATCCTGACACCACCACTTGTCAGCTGTGTGACCTTGGGCAAGTCACTTAACTTCTCAGTGCCTGTTACCTCATTTGTAAAATGGGGATTAAGACCGTGAGCCCCATGTGGGACAACCTGATTACCTTCTTTCTACCACAGCGGTTAGAACAGTGCTCGGCATACAGTAAGCTTTTAAATGCCATCATCATCGTCATACATGGAATTAGGATTTTTGAAACAATATTTCTGAAGCACATTAAGCATCTCTAAAAGCAAAATAAATGAATGAATCAATCACTGGTGTCAGTACAGCGCCCTGCACACGGTAAATGATCCATAGATAGGATTGATTGAGTGCTTACCAGGTGTAGAGCACTGCACTAAGCACTTGGGAGAGTACAGTACAACAGATTTTGTAGACATATTCTCTGCCTTGCAGTCTAGAGGAATTATAATGAATTAAAAGAATAAATGAATTATTGTGATTTGTATTATCACCATTACTACTCTTTCCTTTTTCCTGAAAAGTTTAAAGTCCTCAGGTATCTAGTGAAGGGCAAGGAGGTGAAAAAGAAGAAAGGACAATTACAGTTGCAATTTGACCAGAGAGAAATTTACACTTATAAGCTACGGTGAAAATAAAGGCCACTGTTGTTCTTTCTTTTCTGAACTGTTTCTTCATGGCTTTGGTGCAATGAAACCACATCAAAGGAGAAGATCGACAGTTAGGGTTGGATCTTCAGAGCCTGGCATTTCCATCTGCCCAAATAAAGGAACAAAGTCCAACCAACAAGCAATAAATCTGAAAAAAAAAAGCCTCTCTGGTTCATTCCCACTCTCCCACCTTTGCCTGTGGAAATTTAGGAGCACAAGGCTACTTGGGATTATTCTTTTGAAGCCAAGTAAATGTCATTCCACCTGAGACTTGGGCCGGTAAAGTCTGCCCTGTAAGGATTAATCTAGGAGCCGCTCCCTGAAGTGAGAAGGCAGTTAGGATGCTTTTTTATATAGATGTTCATATGGAGGTGCTGAGGATGACTATAAAATAAGTAGGTGAATTCCAGAGATGAGATGGGTTTATAGGACTTGGGATGCTAGGACCTAAACAAAGGAAGACATGTTGGAGGAGAAGAGGTTTCAGAAAGACTTTGAATAGGGAAAGGTCTGTGGCCTGGGGGGTTTTGAGGGGAGGGAATATCAAGTCAGAGGAAGAGCGTGAGAAAGGAAATGGAGAAAGGAGAGTCAAGAGCAAAGTAAAGCTAGAAGATGTTTAGGAGGAAAAAAGAAAGCGGGTAGGGGAGTAGTAGACGAAGAGAGCAGTTATATAAGGTGGAGTTGGTTGGTGAGGAGCCTATGTATTTGCTCCCATCAGTGGATCTGTACTGAGCATCACCCTGACTCCTAGAAAACTGGGAAGTCACCTTGCTTGGTGTTAGTATGGCTCATTGTCCTCAGTCAGTCAATTGTATTCACTGAACACTGTACTAAGCGCTTGGGACAATACAATAGAACAATAAAACTGACACATTCCCAGCCCACAGTGGGTTAACAGTGGAAGTGAAAATCAGGAAGCACACAGGGTTCCAATTCCTAAGGAGATAGGAATTCATTTATTGATTTAATCGGATTTATTGAGCACTTACTCTGGGCAGAGCACTGTACTAAGTGCTTGAGAGAGTACAGTATAACAATAAACAGACACATCCCCTGTCCACAGTGAGCTGCTCTGTGGCTTGGGTTGTGATTCTGAGTTTGTTTCTCCACGTATGAACTGGAGACTGTAATCCACAGGGCTCTAATGATCACTTTGTAGATTTTAGATTTGGGAATTCAAGATGGATTGAATTCTGGGGAACAGAGGTGTGTCAGGAGGAAAGACTGGTGAGGCAGGTTGAAGGGACAGTGTAGAGGAGGAGACAGTCATATGCACATAATTGCCGGGGGCTGAGGACGGGGGGGCGAATAAAGGGAGCAAAGCCAAGTGAAAGGCAACACAGAAGGGAGTGGGATAAGAGGAAATGTTAGGGAAGGCCTCTTGGAGGGGATGTGCCTTTAATAAGGCCTTGAAGTTGGGGAGAGGAATTGTTGGATATGAAGAGGGAGGGCATTCCAGGCCAGAGGCAGGATGTGGATGAGAGGACGGAGGCGAGGTAGAGTAAGGTGAATAGGTTGGCATTAAAGGAGTGAAATGTGTGGGCTGGGTTGTAGTAGAAGTGCAGCGAAGTGAGGTAGGAGTTGATTGCTTTAAAGCCAACGATAAGGAGTTTCTGTCTGAATTTACCAAGTGGAGAGGAGAGTAAATGTTTCACAGGGAAAAGCAACCAGTTCTCTATTCCTGCGCAATGTGAACAATTTAAGCAGTCAAATAGCCCGTTTCCTAGGAGGACAATAAATATTCTGATTTGTTAATGTTTCACAATGAGGAATGGTCTTGCAACTAGGTGATGTGCTTTCTAATAATAATAATAATAATGTTGGTATTTGTTAAGCGCTTACTATGTGCCGAGCACTGTTCTAAGCGCTGGGGTAGACACAGGGGAATCAGGTTGTCCCACGTGGGGCTCACAGTCTCAATCCCCATTTTACAGATGAGGTAACTGAGGCCCAGAGAAGTGAAGTGACTCGCCCATAGTCACACAGCTGACAAGTGGCAGAGCTGGGATTCGAACTCATGACCTCTGACTCCCAAGCCCGGGCTCTTTCCACTGAGCCACGCTGCTTTCTAACAGAAGGAGTTTTAAATGGAGCTAAAAAGTAACTGTTCGATTCTCATAAGAAATGCCAACTCTATAAAGGACCAAGAAATCGTTTTTGCTTTGCCGTCTGTCTCCCCCGTTTAGACTGTGAGCCTGTTACTGAGTAGGGATGGTTTCTATCTACTGCCGAATTGTACATTCCAAGCTCTTAGTACAGTGCTCTGTACATAGTAGGCGCTCAATAAATACTATTGAATGAATCTGACACAAATTACATTTGTCTAAAAATACTGTGACAGTAATTTGGTTGTAGAGGGAGGCTAATAAAGCAAACCTGCTGGGAGTGGGCTGGGGATTAACAAAATTAAATCAGTGGTCATAAAGGCCTTTGAAAAGATATTAAGCACTAATATATTGAAAATATCTTAACTTTGAGTGGTAGGGTAGATGGATAATGAGGGGCAGAAGTTCGTTACTCCCCATTCCCCCTTTAGATTGTAAATTCACTGAGAGCAGGAAACACGTCTGTCAACTCTGTTATATTGTACTTTTCCAACCACTTAGTACAGTGCCCTGCACACAGTAAGGACTCAATAAATACCATCGATAGCTTGAAATATTTTCTTCCTGCCATTCTCCCCCATCGTTAAACACCTGGGGAAAAAAAAGTTGCCAAATCTGACTGGCAAAATAGATTTTTCTTGATAATAGTACTTGTCAGTTTAATGATAGTTCTTGTTGTTATTGCTATTTGTTAAGCCCTTACTCTGTGCCAGGCACTGTACTAAGCACTGGGGTGGATACAAACTAATCAAATTGGACACAGTCCCTGTCCCTTGTGGGGTTCGCAGCCTCAATCCCCACTTTACAGATGAGGTAACTGAGGCTCGGAGAAGTGAAATGACCTGCCTAAAATCACACAGCAGATGAGTGGCAGAGTCGGGAATAGAACCGGTGACCTTCTGACTCCCAGGCCGGTGCTCTACCCACTCTGTGCCAAGCACTGTTCTGAGCGCTGGGATAGATGCAACTTAATGAGGATGGGCACCTGATTAACATGGTGGTGGTCCACATCTCTGGGGGTGGGGAGAGAAAAGTTGATTACCGGGAAAAAAGCCCTATTGAGAGCTCACCTCTTCCAAGAGGCCTTCCCAAACTGTATATATTTTCATTACCCTATTTATTTTGTTAATGAGATGTACGTCACCTTGATTCTATTTATTTGGCATTGTTTTAATGAGATGTTCATCCCCTCGATTCTGTTGATTGCTACTGTTCTTGTCTGTCCGTCTCCCCCGATTAGACCGTGAGCCCGTCGAAGGGCAGGGACCGTCTCTATCTGTTACCGATTTGTCCGTTCCGAGCGCTTAGTCCAGTGCTCTGTACATAGTAAGCGCTCAATAAATACTATTGAATGAATGAATGAGCCCCCCCCCTTCCCTCTGCTCCTCCCCCCTCCCCTCAGCACTGTGCTCATTTGTATATATTATTTATCACCCTATTTATTCTCTTAATGAGGTGTACATCCCCTTCCTTCTGTTCATCTCGACGATGGGGTCTTGCTTTCGTTTTGCTCTCTTTGGCTTTGCGGTCCGTCTCCCCCGTTCAGACCGTGAGCCCGTCAGTGGGTAGGGATGGACTCTGTTGTCGGATTGCCTGTTCCAAGAGCTTAGTCCAGCGCTCTGCACAGAGTAAGCGCTCAATAAGGACGATTGAATGAATCTTGAAAAGCCAACCCTTTAAGCATCCCTTCGCTGGTTCCCGCTGCTTCCTTAGTGGGGTGTTGGGTGACCTCTACTGGTCCGTGCAGGCAGAGGGAAAAGATCAGAACCCAAAGCCCCCCAACTCTCCAAGACAAACCCCCACCCCACCGGGCCCCGGCCATCCACCACCCTGCAGGCCGACAGCAGAGACGCCTCGACTCCTCTCCGCCATCCAGTCCATCACCCGATCCTCCCAGTCCCACCTTCCCAGCATAGCTACAATCCACCCTTTCCTCTCCATCCCAACTGCGGCCGTGTTAATACAGCCGCTCATCTCATCCCGCCTGGTTGACTGCCTCGGCGTCCTCGCTGACCTCCCGGACTCCCGTCTCTCCCCACTCCAGTCCGTGCTTCACTCCGCTGCCCGGATCGTTTTTCTACAGGAACGTTCTGGACGCGTCACCCCCTCTCCTCAAAAAACTCCAGCGGTTGCCTATCTGCCTCCGTATCAAGCAAAAACTCCTGGTCTTTGGCTTTAAAACACGCCATCGCCTTACCCCTCCTACAACCCGGTCCACAGGCTTGGCTTCTTTAATGCTAACCTCACTGGGCCTCGATCTCGCCTGTCTCACTGCCAACTCCTAGCCCATGTCCCCCCCTCTGGCCTGGAACACCCTCCCTCCTCAGATCCGACAGAAAATGACTCTCCCTGCTTTCAAAGCCTTATTGAAGGCCCACCTCCTCCAAGAAGCCTTCCCAGACTAAGCCCCACTTTTCCTCCTCTCCCACTCCCTTCCGCCTCCCCCTGACTCGCTCCCTTTGCTCCTCCCCCCTCCCAGCCCCACGCCACTTATGTCCCTATCTCTCATTTTATCGATTTGTAATGATGTCTGTCTCCCCTCCTCCAGACCCTAAATTCGTCGTGGAAGGGAATGTGACTGTTTATTGTTGTATTAAACCTTCCCAAGCGCTTATTACAATGCTCTGCACAAAGCGCTCGATAAATACGATTGAATGAATGGATGAAAAACCCATCCGGAAAGAAATGTACAAGGTGTGGAAGCCGTAGTGGGAATAACAGTATTTATTTATTAAGGGCTTACTGTGTGCAGAACACTGCTCTAAGCCCGGGGAGAGGATACGCGAGTGGGAATTAGACACGGTCTCAAACAAAGAAAGTGTCGCTCGTCAACCCCGGCCGGCCTCCAAGTTGTGGACAAGGAGAGAAGGAAGAAGGCACACTCAAACGACTCCATCAATCGATTAATCGTATTTAATGAGCACTTATTTCATGAAGAACACTGTATTAAGCCCTTGTGAGTGCAGTATAATAAGAGCTGATAGACGCGTTCCCTGCTCAGAATTAGTTTATAGTCTAGAGAATGTTTGTCTTCCCCCATTAACTTGCATTAACTTCCCTCAGGGTAGGAAACATTCATCTTGTGGGGTTTTTTTTTTAAATGGTAATTGTTCAGCGCTTGCTGGGGTGGACGCAAGCTCATCAGGTTGGGCAGAGTCCGTGTCCCACATGGGGCTCACATTCTTCATTCCCGTTTTATGGATGAGGTGACTGGGCCACAGAAAAATGAAAGGACTTGCCCGAGGTCACTCAGCAGGCAGGGATGGGGTTAGAACCCAGGTCCTCCGACTCCCAGGCCCGTGTTTTTACCAGCAAGCCGCACTGCTTTTCTGTGTTTATTATATGCCTAGCTCTACGCTAAGCATTGGAGCAGACAATCAAGATAAACAAATCCATCAGAGTCTCCGTCTCACATAGGGCTCACGCTCCAAGAAGGAAGGAGAACAGGAATCGAATCCTCATTCCGCAGAGAATAATAATAATTCATTCAGTTTTGATTGAACGCTTACTGTGTGATTCCAAGCACTTAGTACGGTGCTCTGCACATAGTAAGCGCTCAAGCAATACTATTGAATTGAATGAATGCAGAGCACTGTACGAAGTGCTTGTGATAATTATGGTACCTGGTAAGCACTTACTATGGGCAAGGCACTGTATTAAGCGCTGAGTTAGTTATAAATTGATCAGGTTGGACACAGTCCCTGTCCTACATGGGGCTCACAGTCTTCATCTCCAATTTACAGGTGATGTAACTGAGGCCCAGAGAAGTGAAGCAGCGTGGCTCAGTGGAAAGAGCCCGGGCTTGGGAGTCAGAGGTCATGGGTTTGAATCCAGGCTCTGCCACTTGTCAGCTGTGTGACCGTGGGCAAGTCATTTAACTTCTCTGTGCCTCAGTTACCTCATCTGTAAAATGGGGATTAAGACTGTGAGCCTCACCTGAGACAACCCGATGACCCTGTATCTCCCCCAGCACTTAGAACAGTGCTCCGCACATAGTAAGCGCTTAACAAATACCATTCATTCATTCATTCAATAGTATTTATTGAGCGCTTACTATGTGCAGAGCACTGTACTAAGCGCTTGGAATGAACAAGTCGGCAACAGATAGAGACAGTCCCTGCCGTTTGACGGGCTTACGGTCTAATCGGGGGAGACGGACAGACGAGAACAATGGCACTAAACAGCGTCAAGAGGAAGAACATCTCGTAAAAACCGATGGCAAATAAATAGAATCGAGGCGATGTACAATTCATTAACAAAATAAATAGGGTAACGAAAATATATACAGTCGAGCGGACGGGTACGGTGCCGTGGGGATGGGAAGGGAGAGGTGGAGGAGCAGAGGGAAAAGGGGAAAATGAGGCTTTAGCTGCGGAGAGGTAAAGGGGGGATGGCAGAGGGAGTAGAGGGGGAAGAGGAGCTCAGTCTGGGAAGGCCTCTTGGAGGAGGTGATTTTTAAGTAAGGTTTTGAAGAGGGAAAGAGAATCGGTTTGGCGGAGGTGAGGAGGGAGGGCGTTCCGGGACCGCGGGAGGACGTGACCCGGGGGTCGACGGCGGGATGTACGAGACCGAGGGACGGCGAGGAGGTGGGCGGCGGAGGAGCGGAGCGTGCGGGGTGGGCGGTAGAAAGAGAGAAGGGAGGAGAGGTAGGAAGGGGCGAGGTGACGGAGAGCCTCGAAGCCTAGAGTGAGGAGTTTTTGTTTGGAGCGGAGGTCGATAGGCAACCACTGGAGTTGTTTAAGAAGGGGAGTGACACGCCCAGATCGTTTCTGCGGGAAGATGAGCCGGGCAGCGGAGTGAAGAATAGACCGGAGCGGGGCGAGAGAGGAGGAAGGGAGGTCAGAGAGAAGGCTGACACGGTAGTCTAGCCGGGATATAACGAGAACCCGCAATAGTAAGGTAGCCGTCTGGGTGGAGAGGAAAGGGCGGATCTTGGCGATATTGTAGAGGTGAAACCGGCAGGTCTCGGTAACGGATAGGATGCGTGGGGTGAACGAGAGGGACGAGTCGAGGATGACACCGAGATCGCGGGCCTGCGGGACGGGAAGGATGGTCGTGCCATCCACGGTGACGGAGAAGTCTGGGAGCGGACCGGGCTCGGGAGGGAAGATGAGGAGCTCAGTCTCGCTCATGTTGAGTTTTAGGTGGCGGGCCGACATCCAGGCGGAGACGTCCCGGAGGCGGGAGGAGATGCGAGCCCGAAGGGAGGGGGAGAGGACAGGGGCGGAGATGTAGATCTGCGTGTCATCTGCGTAGAGATGGTAGTCAAAGCCGTGAGAGCGGATGAGTTCACCGAGGGAGCGAGTGTAAATGGAGAACAGAAGAGGGCCGAGAACTGACCCTTGAGGAACTCCAACAGTTAAAGGATGGGAGGGGGAGGAGGCTCCAGCGTAGGAGACCGAGAATGATCGGCCAACATTATTACTATCTATATTAACTCCTTCTCACAGACTCTCCCTTCTCCCTATTCCTCAATGTTGAAACCGCTTCATATACTTCCAAACGGGACAATCAGATCGGTCCACAAGCTTAAAATCTATACTCTAGGACGTATTTCTGAGGATATATGCAGCTCGGTTTAGCGGCAGGAGCACGGGCTTGGGAGTCAGAGGTTGTGAGTTCTAATCCTGGCTCTGCCACTTATCAGCTGTGTGACTTTGGCCAAGTCACTTAACTTCTCTGGGCCTCAGTGACCTCATCTGTAAAATGGGGATGAAGCCTGTGAGCCCCACGTGGGACAACCTGATTACCTTGTATCTACCCCAGTCCTTAGAAAAGTGCTTGGCACATAGTAAGCTCCTGACAGATATCATCATTATGATTATTTATGTACTTTGTAGAGGTAAGTCGATACGATACTGTTGAGTAGACGCTGTATCAGTGATTTTCTTATAAATCATCTAGATGATATTTCACTAGACTGTAAACATCCGGTAGATTGGAAGCTCACCCGCTAGACCGTGAGGTCATTACGGGCAGGGAACATGTCCAATAATTCTGTTGTATTCTCCTAAGCGCTTAATACAGTGTTCTGCACAGAGTAAGCCCTCAAATATTTCCCCCACTCTTTGCCACCTCCCTGCAGGAATCATTTCCTTCCCTAAAACAAAGGATCAGTAAATGAAACTGAATATCTGTGAAGATGAGGAGTGTATCTTTTACACTGTGCTCTTTGGGCGTGAATATAATAATCATAACTGGTATTTGTTAAGTGCTTACTATGTGCCAGGCAATGTCCCAAGCGCTGGGGTAGATACAAGATATTGGGGTCGGACACAGTCCCTGTGCCACATAGGGCTCCCGGTCTTAATCCCTGTTTTACGGATGAGGAGACTGAGGCCCAGAAAAGCGAAGCGACGTGCCCACGGTCACAGAGCAGCCAAGTCACAGAGTCGGAATTAGAACCCAGGTCCTTCCGACTCCCAGGCCTAGTGCTCTATCCGCTGGGCCGTGCTGCTTCCTTGAATATCCCTAAGAGCACGAACGACTTAAATCTGGAGGAATCCGAATCTGGCAGTCGATAAATGCGGTTGTGGAGGCTGATGCTAATCTCCTGGCTTTTTTTTTGATTGGGTCATTTGAGGCGCTGTCATTCATTCATTCAGTCGTATTTTCTGAGCGCTCACCGTGTGCAGAGCACTGTACTAAGCGCTGGGAAAGCACAATTCGGCGGCAGATAGAGACCAACCCTACCCAACAACGGGCTCACAGTCTAGAAGAAATGGATGAGGTGGGCGTCGTCCGGTCTGACCGGGGAGTGTCCTGAGCCGCGGGACACATGTCCTGTGCTGCAAGGGGTGTGTCTCGAGCTGCGGGACACGTGTCCTGGGGTGCAAGGGGAGTGTCCCGAGCCGCAGAGCACGTGTCCCGGGCTGTAAAGGGCTGTCCTCAACTGCAGGGCACACGTCCTGGGCTGCAAGGGACCTGTCCGGAGCTGCGGGGCACGTGTCCCGGACTGCAAGGGGCTGGTCCTCAAATGCAGGGCACGTGTCCTGGGCTGCCGGGGGCCTATCCGGAGCTGCGGGGCCCGTGTCCCGGGCCGCAAGAAGCCTGTCCCGAGTTGCGGGGCCCGTGTCCCGGGCTGCAGGGGCCCTGTCCCGAGCTGCGGGGCCCGTGTCCCGGGCCGCAAGAGGTGCGTCCCGAGTTGCGGGGCACGTGTCCCGGGCTGCAGGGGGCCTGTCCCCAGCTGCGGGACCCGTGTCCCGGGCCGCAAGAGGTGCGTCCCGAGTTGCGGGGCCCGTGTCCCGAGCTGCAAGAAGCCTGTCCCGAGCTGCGGGGCACGTGTCCCGGGCTGCAAGAGGCCTGTCCCGAGTTGCGGGGCACGTGTCCCGGGCTGCAAGGGCCCTGTCCTGAGTTGCGGGGCCCGTGTCCCGAGCTGCAAGAAGCCTGTCCCGAGCTGCAGGGCCCGTGTCCTGGGCTGCAAGGGGCCTGTCCCCAGCTGCGGGGCCCGTGTCCCGGGCCGCAAGAGGTGTGTCCCGAGTTGCGGGGCCCGTGTCCCGAGCTGCAAGAAGCCTGTCCCGAGCTGCGGGGCACGTGTCCCGGGCTGCAAGAGGCCTGTCCCGAGTTGCGGGGCACGTGTCCCGGGCTGCAAGGGCCCTGTCCTGAGTTGCGGGGCCCGTGTCCCGAGCTGCAAGAAGCCTGTCCCGAGTTGCGGGGCACGTGTCCCGGGCCGCAAGAGGCCTGTCCCGAGTTGCGGGGCCCGTGTCCCGGGCCGCAAGGGGCCTGTCCCGAGTTGCGGGGCCCGTGTCCCGAGCCGCAAGAAGCCTGTCCCGAGCTGCGGGGCACGTGTCCCGGGCTGCAAGAGGCCTGTCCCGAGTTGCGGGGCACGTGTCCCGGGCCGCAAGGGGCCTGTCCCGAGTTGCGGGGCCCGTGTCCCGAGCCGCAAGAAGCCTGTCCCGAGCTGCGGGGCCCGTGTCCCGGGCCGCAAGAGGCGTGTCCCGAGTTGCGGGGCCCGTGTCCCGAGCCGCAAGAGGCCTGTCCCGAGCTGCGGGGCCCGTGTCCCGGGCCGCAAGAGGCCTGTCCCGAGCTGCGGGGCCCGTGTCCCGGGCCGCAAGAGGTGTGACCCGAGCCGCGGGACCCACGTCCCGGGCTGCAAGGGGTCCGGCCCCAGCTGCGGGGGGCGTGTCCCGGGAGGGGGGCGTGTCCCGGGCGGGGCCGGGCTCGCCCCCGTCGGCGTTTAAACCCCCGTGCGTCGGGCGCGCGCGCCGAGAGCTCCCTGGCCGGGGGGCTGCGACGACCCCCTGCGCGCTCCGCTCCGCTCCGGGCCTCCCTCCCCCTCTTGGATTACAAATCCGCCCCGAATGACCCAACGGGACCGCGGCCATGGGGAAACTCCAGTCCAAGCCCGGTAAGAGCCGCCGCCCGGCGGGGGTGGGGAGGGAGGGGAGGGGGAGGACCCGGGTTCGAATCCCGACACCGCCCCTCGTCCGGCCGGGTGACCCCCGGCCAGGTGGCTTCCCCGGACCTCGATCTGTAGCAGGGGGACGGATCCTCCGCCTCTCCCCTCCCCCGTCCCCGGTTAGGACGACGCTTAGCACAGCGTTTAGCGCCCGGATACGGTGATGATGATGATGATTGTCTGCTTGTGTCCCTTTCCGGTCCTGGTCCTTCGAGGACAGCAGCGGCGGCCATCAGGAGGAGAGAGAATCCCGAAGGTGAGACCGATGGTCCTCCTCCCTTCCAGGCGGGTGGAGGGGGAGCTCACTCTGTGCGGAGCGCTGCGCTGAGCGCCGCGGAGGGGGACGCATAGGGAATTCACAGCATCAGAAACGGGAAGTGGAAATAATTAATGTGGGTATTAAGCGCCTACTATGTGCCGAGCACCGTTCTAAGCGCTGGGGGAGACCCGGGGGGAGGGGGGAGATCAGGTGGTCCCACGGTGGGGCTCACGGTCTTCATCCCCATTTTACGGATGAGGTCGCTAGAGGCCCAGAGAAGTGAAGTGACTTGCCCAAGGTCACACAGCAGACAGATGGCAGAGCCGGGATTCGAACTCATGACCTCCGACTCCAAAGCCCGTGCTCTTTGAGCCATGCGAGGCAGTCATAAGGAGAGACGATCCCCGTCCACACTGAGCTACGGTCCTTACGGCTACTCAGTGTGTACAGGACACCGTGCTGAGCGCTGCCCACACCGAGCTACGGTCCTTACATTTACTTACTGGGTGCAGAGCACTGTGCTGAGCGCTGGGGAGAGGACGTTGCAGCAATAAGGAGAGACGATCCTCGTACACGGTGAGCTACAGTCCTTATGACTGCTTACTGTGTGCGGAGCACTGTGCTGAGTGCTGGGGAGAGGACGTTGCAGCCATAAGGAGAGACGATCCCTGCCCACACTGAGCTACAGCCCTTATATTTACTTACTAGGTGCAGAGCACTGTGCTGAGCGCTGGGGAGAGGACAGTGCAGCCATAAGGAGAGACGATCCCGGCCCACACTGAGCTACGGTCCTTAGGTCTACTCAGTGTGTGCAGAGCACTGTGATGAGCGCTTGGGAGAGAACAAAGCAGCCATAAGGAGAGACAGTCCCTGCCCACATTGAGCTACAGTCCATACATTTACTTACTGGGTGCAGAGCACTGTGCTGAGCGCTGGGGAGAGGACAATGCAGCCGTAAGGAGAGACGATCCCTGCCCCCACTGAGCTACAGCATTTACATCTCACTGTAAGAGATCAGTGTGTGCAGAGCACTGTGCTGAGCACTTGGGCAAGGACAATACAGCGGTAGAGGCAATCCCCGCCCACGCTGAGCCGACAGGCCAGAGGGATGCTGCAGGATGCTGAGGACCGCTCGGCCCCCCCCCCCCCCCCATTTTATTGAGTCAGTCGTATTTATTGAGCGCTGACTGTGTGCAGAGCACTGTGCTGAGCACTTGGGAGAGGACAGTACAACGATCAATGGATGCATTCTCCACCTGTGCTGAGTTTACAGTCTAGAGGCAGTCAATCATATTTCCCCAATCTCTGGCTTTATCCGAGCCCCTGCCACAATTCCGTGCTTTATCCGAGTCCCTAAACCTCATCCGAGCCCCGATCCAATCCCAAATTTTCACCTAGCCCCTACTCCAATCCCACACTTTATCTGAGCCCCTACTCCAATCCCAAACTCTATCCTAGCCCCTACTCCAATCCCTCGCTTTATCTAAACCCCTACTCCAATCTCTCGCTTTATCCAAGTCCCTACCCCAATCCCACGCTCTATCCTAGCCTGTACCCCAATCCCACACTTTATTTTAGCCCCTACTCCAATCCCACGCTTTATCCGAGTCCCTACTCCAATCCCTTGCTTTATCCGAGCCCCTACCCCAATCCCACGCTTTATCCTAGCCCTCACTCCAATCCCAACCTTTATCAACTGCTTAGAACAGTGCTTGGCACACAGTAAGCGCTTAACAAATGCCATCGTTGTTATTATTTTTATTATCTGAGCCCCTACCCCAATCCCATGCCCTAGCCGAGCCCCATCCGAGCCCCTCGCTAAATCCGAACCCCCAGCCCCACGCCCCATCCCCATCAGCTCCGCCACGGTGCCCCAGAGAATGGGCAGGGAGAGTCCTCTCCCTCTCCGAGCACGGGCCTCCCCTGCCCACCGGACTCCGAGCTCCTTGCGGTCTCGTCCCTCCTTCAGCCGGCCGTGACCGGAGAGAACTCGAAGCCTCTTATGACAATATTAGTGTTGGGGAAGGTGTCGGGGGGGGGGAAGGGGCTCAGTTGGGAATGCAGGCTGTGGGAGACCAGCCCAACTCCCCTCCCAGACCCTCGGAGATCAGGTGTCCTCCCCACTGTCTCCTCCCGCCCCCTGCCCCTCGCTCAGGCCCAGAGCCCGGGGTCCGCAGCTGCCTCCGGTGAGCCCGGGCCTGAGACGGAGAGCCGAGCCCGGGAGAAACGGTCTCACGTCCTCCTCTCCTTCCTTTTCCTTCGGGGTCTGCGGCCGTGGGGGCGGACCGCCTCGGTGCCGTAGGGGACAGCTTCGTGGCCAACTCCTACAGCAGCAGCCGGAAAGGCTTGGAAGAGGGAGACAGATTCAGCGGCCTGGAGCATAAAGCCAAGGACAGGCAGGTAAGAGAGACCCCTCTCTCCCCCTCCCCAGATACCAAGTTATGGCATTTGGTAAGTGCTTACTGTGTGCCAGGCACTGTACTAAGCGCTGGATGATGCGGGGGGGACACTTGGCGAGGCAGGGTGATTTTCAAGAGCCGTCCCTGGCCTCAGGGCAGGCTTGGAGGGTGAAGAACCAGGGCTGTTCAACCCTTGGCGGTCGGCGGTCGCTTCTTCAGGAAAGCCCAGCTCTGTCTGTCTTCAGAGCTGCCGTCCCACAGCCCACCCCCACGTGATGACTGTCCAGATTAAAGCCCGATAAATTTGAGGAGAGGTTCAAAGCTCTGGTTCTGAGCAGTGCCGTGCTTCTGGGTTTCTGGGTGGACGGATGGAAGGGCTTGTTTGAATCTTTAAGAAACTTCAGCTGTTGGCCCAGTTGGAGAAAACCGCCCCTTTTCGCAAGATCCCTTGCTCGCTGCGACCTTCGCCGATCCAGTGAACCTTGCCCAAAAAAATCCTTCGCCTCCGCTGCTGGCTTAGAGGGTCCGCTCGTCGCATGCCCCCGGTTTAGTGGACTCTCCAACAGGCAGGCGCTCCAAGTCCCCGACCTGGGAGACATCGGGATCGGATCGAGTTTTTGATTAGGAGACTCTGCCTCCTTTCGGAAGAGGTCACCGTTCGCAGTTCCGGTGCTCCGTGAAAGAGCTTTTCTTCCTACTTGGGTCTTTCCTCCCCTCTCTCTTTGAGGTGTGCTGATGAGGGATGGATGTGATGAAGGGGTAGACTCTTGACCAAAGTGGGTTTTTGGAGTTTTTTTTATAGGCCAGGGTACCCTCCTCTTGAAAGCCATTAGATTCTGCCTGAAGGCAGGGCTTTATCCCTCCCTACCTATAGAAGCTGATGGGATACTCAGACGCAGGCCCAGGGAGAGCATCCTACTATGAAATGAAAAGGCTTTTCACAGATGAGCAGACGGAACCTCTTCTTTGGATTTGAACTTGGAACTTGGCTGACTTTTTCTGGTCAGTTAACGCTATTTCCTTCGCTAGCCGAGAGAATGTGCCTTAATTGAAGATCTAGAGAATAGTTGGTAATGGACTTTTCATGGTTGTATGTCTTAGGGGAATTCCCATTCCTAATGAATCAGAAGTGATTAAGATACGTGCATTTTTGATTGAATTTATAAAGATTCTATCGATCAGTCGTATTCATTGAGTGCTCACTGTGTGCCGAGCACTGTACTAAGCACTTGGGAGAGTGTAGTAAAACAGAGTTGGTAGACATGTTCCCTGCCCACACAAGCTCACAGCCTAGAGAAGGAGCAGCTATAAATAAATGAATTAAGAAGTGCTGTGGGGCTGGGGGTGGGTTGAGAGATTGGGAGAATGGAAAACGGGGGCTTAGTCGGGGAAGACCGCTTGGAGGAGGCGTGCTTTTAATAAGGCTTTGAAGGTGGGGAGAGTGACGGTTTGTTGGATGTGAAGGTGGAGGGGAGTTCCCGGGCAGAGGCAGGACGTGAGCTGGGACCGGTGTTGAGGTAGATGACGTGTGACAGGTAACCATTTTAGCCATCCCTCTGTCTCTCAGGAGGTTTAAGTCTAAACTGGATTGTAACCTCCTCGGGAGCCGGGGTCATGCCTCCTAACTCTATTGTTATCATCTTCTAAGAGTCTACTGCAGTGCTCTGCACACAGTAAATGCTCAATAAATACCCCCGATTGATAGAAACCGCCCAAGACTGAGGCCATCTGTCCTGCAGGGGAAATAAATGATTGGTCATTTGCCCTAACTCTTTTTCAAAATCATTTTCGAGAACTACCTGTAGCTGCTTTTTGGATTAGGGTAGGTGGTGACACTGAGACGAATATTGGTGATGCAATAGCCTGAGACAGGTACTTAGAAATTATTGTAATGTCACAAAGTTGTGGTGTTGAGGGCTGTGTCTGTTGATTGAAGGGACTAAATTGCTTGTTTACTGTAAATTTATAGTAATGGTCACATAAGGAAAGGTCACTGGAGATTTTAAATTCAGTGCTGAGAGTGAATGGCGTCACTTGGAATGGTGTTGTGTGTAATTTTACCTGGTATGAAAACTCACCTGAAGAATTTTATCAGTGCTTCATCATGCTTTATGTATTGCCTCTTGCTCCCAGCAAACATGAGCAACCCTCCCTTGATTCTGAAGAAACTAGCATGGCACCACTCATTTGAAAACTGAACACCACGCTATGGGAGTGTTTACTGAGGGAGAGGGGGTTCATTCATTCAGTTGAATTTATTTAGTGCTTACTGTGTGCAAAACAGCGTACAAAATGCTTGGGAGAGTACAGTATAATAATAGACATATTTCCAGCCCACAACAGGCTTACAATCTGGAGGGGTCGATAGGCATTAATATGCTGCGTGACCTTGGTTAAAGTGAGGTAAGTCACTTAACGTCTCTGGGCCTCAGTTACCTCGTCTGTAAAATGGGGATAAAGACTGTGAGCCCCACGTGGGACATGGACTGCATCCAAATCCGCTTAGCTTGCATCTACCCCAGGGTTTAATACAGTGCCTGGCACCGAGTAGTCAAAAAGCAAGTGTCACTAAAAAAGAAAAGGAGTCCTGGGTTCTAATCCCAGCCTCGCCACTTGCAGACAAACGGCGGACCTGGGATTAGAACTCAGATGACTTATTCCTAGGATGGGAGGAAGAAGCAGCAGAAATATCACCTGAAATATCGCAGCTGCTTGGGCCTTTTTGGGTGGGGTGAGCTGAAAGGAGTGATTGGAAAAAAAAAATCAGACCATTTTTTACCCAGATACCATAAATAATAATATTGCATTCCCCGGCCCTTTAAAGAAGTGCTAGTAATATGCTGCGTTTTCAAAGGCGACGATAGAGGAGGATCCCAGAAGCAGGGAATAAGACCGGTTTAGGCAATCCTGATGCTCCGTTGGATTCTCTTAAATGATTTCAATGAAGTGGCCTCTGGCTTTCCACTGAATTGAGCTGTAGCTTCATCGTATTTGCCCGCCGCTTCACCAAATGTGCTTCAAAGGCTGCCTTCAAAGACTGTCAGCGGGCTCCGAGTTCAACGGGCAGGAGGTTTGATCACTAACTCTGTGGCAGCTGGAGCTACGAAGTGGAGGCAGGTCAGGGGAGAAGTGAAAATCTCCATTGGCTTGATGCTTAGATACCTGTTCGACTAAGCCCAGTGAAGGTAGAGAAGCAGCCTGTCCTAGCGGAAAGAGCACAGGCGTGGGACCTGGGTTCTGATTCCGGCTTTGCCACTTACCCGCTCTGTGGCCTTGGGCAAGTCACTTCACTTCTCTGTCCTTCAGTTCCCTCATCTGTAAAAAGGGGATGAAGACTGTGATCCCCGTGTGGTACATGGACCGTGTCCAACCCGATCAGCTCGTATCTACCCCAGAATTCAGTACAGTTCCTGGCACACAGTAAAGCACTTAACAAATGCCATAAAAAGAATGCTTAACAAATACCATTAAAAAAAAGATGAACGTGGTTCTTAAAACATTTAAGCTACTGCCTGGGCTTCAAGCTGCTTCAAACGGGATCATCAATCATATTAATTTGTCTTGAGCTCTGACTGCGTGCAGAGAGTTGTACTGAGTATAATATAACAGAGCCGATAGACACATTCCTTGCCCACGAGAAGTTCACAATCTAGTGATTAAAATAAATTATGGGCATATACATAAGTGTTGTCGAGCAGAAGGTGGGTGAATTAGGGGTCCAAATCCAAATGCGAGGTCGACACAGAAGGGTGAGTCCCAAGAACGGTTTTGGAGTAGATGGTGGTGGTGGTAGTGGTATTTTTTGGATGATTTCCTCCACCCACCCTTAAAAGACATCCTTGCGTCCTCGTCCTTTTGAGGTTCCTTCACAGAACAGTGAACTTTACCTTCCTCAAATCACAGTAGAGGGATGGTTCTTCATTCAATTCATTCTGTCGTATTTCTTGAGCGCTTACTGGGCACCACGCACTGTACTCAGCGCTTAAGGGTCTTGCGGATAAGTATTTTAGAAGCTGCAGATTGTGGTGTTGCCGGAAGGAGATTTTAGCCACCGGTTTCCGTACTTCACATCCTGCATCCTTTAACCGCTCCCAGCCCTGCCTCCCTTATCTGTGGTGCTGGGACAAGAGAGAGTGTGGATAAATGAATTCTGCACACAACCCCAAAGTTTCGCCTTCCTCCCGCTACATTTTTTGATCACGTGATGACTCCGACATGCCCGGATTCTTTTGATTGTCAGCCTGGGCAGATGGCCTCTGGCTGGAACCAAGACTTGGCTCCATTTCCCTGAAGAGGATGGTGTGGCTAGGAGAACGATCGACCAATCATTGACGTTTATTAAGCACTTACTGTGTGTAGAGCCCTAAGCTCTTGAGCGAATGCGGTATAAGAGGGTTGGTAGACATGGCCCTTGTCCACGAGGAGTTTACAGTCTAGGGAGGGGCAGACGTTAAAAAAGATGGAGAAAATGGGAGAGGCTAAGGATCTGTACATAAGTGCTGTGGGGCTGATGGTGGGGTGACTATCAGGTGTTTAAGGGGTTCAGCTCCAAGTAGACGATGCAGAGAGAGGGGGAAATGAGGGCTTAGGGAAGGCCTCTTGGAAGAGATGCAGTTTTAGTGGGGCTCTGAAGATGTAACCCTGGGAATTTTGGATTCTATTATCTTCCTTTGCCTCCACTGAACAGAACTACCTCCGTTCTTGCTCTTGGGCCAAAGGAACTGCCATTTGGCATCTAGCTGTCTCCCTGAACCTCTTGAGGATGAATGCATCTGTTTGTGCATTGAGGTCCCAGGATGGAAGGTGCCACACTAAGACAAAAATGTAGGTAATGTTGCAGACCCCAAGACCCTCCGCCCTTGTGCGAGTTGTACTGTTTTTGATGGAGGTGGGTTAGCCATGAAAACCCATCCCTCCCACCCAAAAGTAGCCTAGGGCTCTGGGGCCTGCCTTTTGTGCCTAAAGGGGCTAATGACTGTGCAGAAAAGGCTGAAAGATAAGAGAGAGTCCAGGTGCAAGGCTTGTGTTTCCTGTCTATTGGCATTCAAGGGGCACCAGACCCCAGAGCCCAAGGAATAGCCTTTTCTACAGCCATATATTGCTGGACCATAAAACAGAAATGGCTTGAGGCCAGGCTAAATCCCATTAACATCTTTGTAGCAGCTGCACAAAGTACGTGAGGACTTTTCTTTGAAAGCCCAGACGTGGCCCTAGGTACTCTAAAAGAGCAGTGGGTTTTTTAGCTGTTTAATGTCATTTAGTTCCAGGTAAGCGGTGGAGTAGATTCCATGTGTGAAACTGGGATGGAAGGGATGACTGAGCCGCCTTGTGTTTTATAGCCAGGATTTTTCTCCCATCATCATTAATGGCAATTAATTGAATGCTTACTATGTGCAGAACACTGTACTCAGCATTAGGGAGAGTAAAATACAGCAGTCGGCCGACACGTTCATTCCCTGCCTACTACGAGTTTAAGTCTAATCTTCTTCTCTCTGTTAACTTCCTGTCCTGCCCCTGAATTTCCTGAATTTGCTTTCCCTGGGGATGCAGGGATGTGCCTTCTCCACTAGCCAAACTACTGTGTTCTAAACTCCAAGCAGTACGGCCTAGTGGAATGAGCCGGGGTTTAAGAGTCGGTGTACCTGGGTTCTATTCCCGGCTCTGCCACTTGTCTGCTGTGTGATCTTGGCCAAGTCATTTCACGTGTCTGTGACTCAGGTCCCTCATCTGTAAAATGGGGATTTAAGACTGTGAGCCCCTTGTGGGACAAGGGACTGTGTCCAACCCACTCGCCTTGTATCGCCTTGTGTGACTGTGGGCAAGTCACTGAAGTTCTTTGTGCCTCATTCACCTCATCTGTAAAATGGGGATTAAGACTGTGAGCCCCACGTGGGACAACCTGATTACCTTGTATCTACTCCAGAGCTTAGAACAGTACTTGGCACATAATAAGAGCTTAACAAATACTACTATTATTATTATTATCTAGTACAGTGCATGTAGTAAGCGCTCAACAAATGCCATTAAAAAAAAAAAAGCTTGGAAGATGAAATTCTGTATTTGCATTGCAAGGGCGGGGGGGATTTTGGACCTGGTGGGCCTAGTTTATCTCTCGTCATTTGACAGTTTGAGCAACAATCCGGAAGCGTGTTGTGAGTCTCCCCGACAGAGGCCATAGAATCCAGGCTTCCGCTAGGATTAAAGAGGCCCTGGTCCATTCTAGTTCCCCACTAGATTCCTGCAGGTGGTTTAGGAAGCCTCTCCCAGATGGGGTTTGATGATGGCTTGAGAGAATTGACTTCAGAAAACCCCCCCAGCTAGGTTTAGAAGGAAAAGTCTTATATAATCTTATGAAGTTCTTAAAGAAATTTTATCCAGAACTCTGTAGCGGCCCAGAGCGAAATGCGGTCGTGGCTCTGGGCCAGGGTTAGTGTGTGGTTTGTTCCTGAGCCCATAGAGATCTGGCAGTTGTTTCTAATAGACGCGAGCTATCGTGGAGCCGTCTCCCCCACTGCCTCCACCACACCGGAGAGCCTCTGGGCATTGTGGGAAGGCACGGAACGCAAAGGATTTATTCCCCAAACAATCCCAAATCAAGTCGGCTTTTCTCCTTCTGCAGAGCGTTTTAGACAACATCACGTGGGGCTCTACGATGTCATTTTCAGGCAGTAGAACAAGTGATCGAAGAGCCCTGGAATCAATCCAGGGGTGGTATTTATTGAGCGCTTTCTGGGCGCCGAGCACTGTACGAGGCACCTGGGAGAGAATGGTACAGTGGAGTTGGGCAACAATTTCCCTACCCGAATTCCAACTAACTGCTATCAAAGTGTTCCTTGGTGGTGGGTCTCTAAACATAGGAGCATCTTCAAATGGAAAATGACACCACGTTCATCGCGCCTACTGAAATCTTATTCCAGGGCAGACCTGGGTTTCCCTCTTGAGACAGATTCTAGAAAACCCTTTTGACCTTCTTGCCCAGATTCACACTCGTTTCCCAGCTTCTCTTACTCCCCTGTTTTCTTTCTCCCCGGCAACTGATCGTTCTCCTTTCTGCCTCGAAATAAAACTGATGGCCACTTATTTCTTCCACGCTTCCTGCTTTCTCCGGGTTTCTCAGAGACCGCATGCCATTCCTTTTTATTTTGATGGCATTTCTCAATTGAACTCAATCCCACCGTAACCCCTCCCCTTGCAGATTTTTCTCTGAACGGTCCTTGAAAGTTCAGGACCATTTTTACGACGTTAGTTTGCATTCGGATTTCAACCCCTTATTCACCCTACCCTCCGCCTCACAACCCTCATGTACAGATCCCTGAGTTTATTTTAATGTGTGTTCTCCCCTCTAGACTGTCAGCTTGTTATGGGCAGGGAACATGCCTTACCATCCCTGTTGTATAGCACTCTCCCGAGCACTTCGTACAGTGCTCGGCACATAGTAGGCACCCAGAAAGTACGATCGATTGATCGACAGCGCGTGGAAAAGAACTGGCTGGGTGTCTTCCAGAAAGGGGGCTGATAAGGGTGTATGTGGAGAGGTTGAGTTTAGTGTGTAAATTTTTAACAGCTGTAATCTGTTGCCTTCTCAATTTCCGTGATTGAGGAGGGTGGGCTGGAGGCTGGGGGGAGTGTTTTGTTTGTAAATCCTCACTTGGCTCTCTTGCCATTGAACTGAAGTTCCAACATTCTCCCAAGGAGCTTTCTCGTTCCAGGATTTAGCAGCCGGACGACATGAGATTCATGTTGTTCGGGTCCCGCTTGTCAGCCACATCGGTCTGTTTTAGGAGGTTGTAAAGAAGTCCCCGGGGACAGATGGTAAAAGCCCTTTCAAGTTGGAGTTCAACTCTGAATTGTTTTGATTATGGAAACTTTATTGAGCTGGGATCCCGGTCAACTCAGTCGTACTGGTCCGTAGGAAATACTTCTTCCAGACAGAGCGAGACATATTGAAGCCCCATGGCCCAGGATTTTGCTTTTCTAGGAAAACAAGTTAACGTTTGCCCGAACCGAGCTTAATCCCTCAGTCACTCGGCCCTATAAAACATCAGGTACTGTCTCTCTTGATGCTCTTTGCACGGTGCAAATGAGTTAAAGCAGTCCCATTTTCCGTCTTAGCAAAAACGCCACCAACTTTATTAGGTAGAGAAGCTTTTTCATTTGTGCACAGAAAGAAAGAGAGCCTGCTTTTCTTTCCTAAATATATTGCAGAGAATACTGAGACCGGGTACCCCTGGAGCCTCTAAACCTATAAACAGATGTCAAATATGACAAATGGCCATAGAGGATATTAAAGTCTTAAAACCTTATTTCAGAGTCCAGACTCATCTATTTATCAACATTCCAAGTTAAGTAACTCAACCCCTCTGTTAAAACTGTTTGGCTTTCACCCTCTAATCAAAGCACTCTCTTGGTTTTCTCTGTTATTTGTGCACTCGCTCACCATCATTTAGAGAGTAGACATCTTTTCCCCTCCAAAAATACGGCATCTTTCAGCGTCATCCGTCCAGCAAATAGTTGGAGCCTGAGGAATTTTCTAATACTAGAAGCATCAAGAACTTTGAAAATTGGCTTGTCGTTCTGCCAGAAGGTCATCAGTCAGCCGGTCGATTGTATTTATTGAGCGCTTACTCTCGGTAATAGAGCACTGTATGAAGAGTACAATATAACTATATAACATATAACTATATATATACTATATAACTATATATTCCTGCCCACAATGAGTTTACAGCCTAGAGGGGGAGACAGACACTAATATAAATAAATAAAATGACAGATAGGTACATAAGTGCTGTGGGGCTGGGAGGGGGGACGAATAAAGGGAGCAAGTCAAGGTGATGCAGAAGGGAAGGGGAGAAGAGGAAAGGAGGGCTTAGTCAGGGAAGGCCTCTTGGTCACAGCAGACCTTTCATTCTACGCTATTTTTATTTTCTGTCTGCTGGATTCTTTTCTGGCCCTGTCCTACTAAACGCCTAGAGAGTGGGGATCCTGTTGCTTAATCAATTGTATTTAGTGAGCGCTTACTGTGTACAAAGCACTGTACTAAGGGCATGGGATGATACAGTACAACAACAAATACATCCCTGCCCACAGTGGGTTCACGGTCTGGAGGCTTTGCATCAGGGTCCAGAAATGCACTCTGTCCATAGTAGATGCTCAATAAATACTGATGAGAAGAGGAGGGGAATTAAGGCACTGGGTAAAAACTGAATAGTTTGCTGTGATGGGAAAAAAATGGGCTTTGCCATGATGCAATGAGAAAGCTACCGAAGATCATGTGGGGCAGCTTTTTTGACCCAAGTTCGGCACTGCTCGGAGTTAAGCAAATCTGGGTTCGGTCGACGGGGATGCTGAATGGGTCGAGGTATCCAAATAGCACTGCTTTTTTTTTTTTAAATGGCATTTGTTAAGTACATACTGTGTGCCAGGCACTGTTCTTAGCTCTGGGGTAGATACAAGCTAATCAGGTTTGACATAGTCCATGTTCCAGATGGAGCTCAGAGTCTTCATCCCCATTCTACAGATGAGGTAACTCCAGCACAGAAAAGCTGTGCACAACAGACGAGTGGCAGAGCCGGGACTGGTACCAGGTCTTTCTGACTCCTAGGCCTGTGCTCTATCCACTAGGCCACGCTGCTTCTCATCAGGGAACCGGGAATGTGTTAGCAATAGTTTATTCAGTAGCAGGGTGTTTGTTTCTCAGGTGTGGTGGAGACTGGGTTTTAAGCAAGAACTAAAATTCTTATCTGGAACCAAAGCTGGATCTCTTTCCTGAGCCACCTGCATCCAGCCTGCTTAGGTTGTATCTACCCTGGCAGTTAGAACAGTCCTCGACGCGTAGTAAGCACCTAACGAATACTATCATCATCATTTCATCCTGCTGGGCATGAGAATCGACCGTCTCAACAGAACGCTTTCTGGGTGTTGGGCCCTCTACTAGGCACTTGGGGACATTCTGAAGGTGCAAAAGTCACTATCTCTGCTTTGGTGGGGTTGGGGGGACAACAGACACAAACTGACAAATACAGCGTCGTGAACAGAATAGATGGCAATAATAAGCAGAAGTAAATGTATGCTTCCCAGTTGGCTGGCTTGACCCAAAGACGAGGATGGTGAGGGTTAAATTGGGGTAGCATGGCTTAGTGGAAAGAGCCTGGGAGTCAGAGGACCTGGGTTCCAATCCCGGCTCTGCCAATTGTCGGCTGTGTGAACTTGGGCAAGTCACTTCACTTCTCTGTGCCTCAGTTACCTGATCTGTAAAATGGGGATTACGACTGTGAGCCTTATGTGGGACTGTGTCCAACCTGATTAACTTGTACCTACTCCGTTGATTAGAACAGTGCTTGGCACATAGTAAGTGCTTAACAAATACCATAAAAAAGCATGCCTCCTAGAGGGGGTGACTTTCTAGATGGGGTTAAAACAAACCCCCTAAAGCTTTGGCAAGGGGATAGTCCTTCATAAAGACAATTTCTTACCCGTCTTTAACTTGTAAAAGCTTTCCAAAATCCAGTTGGAAAATGTCACTGAGTTGTTATCTAATTCTTTTTTGGGGGGAGGGGGGAAATTTTTGGAGGGTTTTTCTTCCCTTTAAAAGGTTTGGGGTTTGTTTTTCCATTTCTAAAGCCAATCACTGTAATTCCGCCTCATTGTTTGTGTTGGAAGAGCGGTGTGCAGTTTTTACCGAGGTCCAATGGCCCCGTGTTTAATAGCCCTAATAAAAGTGCTTCCCCCCTGTATTCATCTGAAAACAGAAAATGTATTTAAATATGATTGAAACTTTGAGCGCTTGTTTCCTCTCGCTCCAAATGAAATAGTAAAGATTTTTACAAGGGCAAAAAGAAGGTTGGTGGGTAGGTAAGAAGCGGTGCCCCACTGCATGGCCCAGAGCAGTTTGGAAGTCGGGTTGGGGGTGGGTGGGGGGGGGAAGGGGGTGGTGGACGAAAGCTTTCTCAAACAGTTGGCTAATTGGAGTTTCCAGCTGCTCCACATAAACTTCAAAGTGCTTTAAAGAGGAGAACTTTAGGCCCCAATCTATCATTAGGAGTGATGATTCTTGCCTGCCACCAGCTGCTCCTCCTTCCCATCTCCTCCTTGTCTGGAAGAGGCAAAAAAGAAAAGAAAAAAGGACACGAATGCTGTGCCTTGAAGGCAGTGCTGACGCTTGCCTCAAGCTCTGGGTACAAGAAGCCTGGCAAGCCTCACCCAGCTGGAGGGCAGTTTCCCAGAAGGGCGAGCGTCCCGTTGGATTCTGCCCAGAAAGGGGTGGAGATCATCCCCCGTGGGTAGAATGTCCTCTTCTCCACATCACTCCTTCCCTCCAGAATAATAATAATAATGTTGGTATTTGTTAAGCGCTTACTATGTGCCGAGCACTGTTCTAAGCGCTGGGGTAAACACAGGGGAATCAGGTTGTCCCACGTGGGGCTCACAGTCTTAATCCCCATTTTACAGATGAGGGAACTGAGGCACTGAGAAGTTAAGTGACTTGCCCACAGTCACACAGCTGACAAGTGGCAGAGCTGGGATTCGAACTCATGAGCCCTGACTCCAAAGCCCGTGCTCTTTCCACTGCGCCACGCTGCTTCTCCAGAGCCTCGCAACTGTCCCCGCAGGAAAGACGCCCTCACATACTTATCCCGAAAGGGAAAATGGAGTCATGGGATTACATAAATGGGAAATCGTTCAGATGACTAGCATCCTGTGGCCGCTCTTCTGATCCTTCTTCCGCTTGATTGATTCCTACTTCCCTTCCATATCCCACTGTGACTCTTCCAACTTCCCACCGGCTAACCTATTAACTCGCGGCCTTATCTGACAGTATTTTGCACCCTCCTCTCCTTTGGATACCTACTCTTCCTAAGTCTCTCCCCATTTCCGTGTGGCTGAATTTATACCAGGTGGGAGAGTCAGGCAAAAGGATTTTCGAACAGGAAATGTTAGGAATGTTAGAAGTGGAATGAGGATGGATGTCCGGGAACTCAACGACCACAGCGTTCCTCTAAGCATCATGTTTTCACTGTCATATGCATGACCATCGATCAGTCAGGACCCAGGAATCGTTTCTAACAACTCTATTGAGGTGTACTCTCCCAAGTGTTTAATACAGTACTTTTCACAAAATAAGCACTCCATAAATAACATTGATGGCTAGGCCACGCTGAAGCACCTAAAATATAACCTTCGTTCCAACTGATTTAAGCATCCTAAAGAGAAGGAAAAAATAAGCAATTGTCGGCAAGACAGGAATAAGTACAACAGCCATGTTCCCTTTCTGAAAATAAGGGCTCTTCACCTAAAAAAACAACCCGTTACTAAAAGTATTCAGTTCTTGAGTGTTTACTAATCTTGTTCACTAAAGATGGAAGCAGCAGACTCCTTCAGCATGTGGAAGCCTCAATATTGAACGTTGCTAACTGTAAAAATATGCCATCACTCCCCCAACATCTCCTCCAAGCTGGAATTTAGACTTCTGGATTATAAATACAGGAGTGTGCTATGATCCCTCTCCATGGAGAGGGACACATGGTGCCCAATTATTATTAGAATTTGGCATTGTCTGATATTTATTTTTTTCTATTTAAATGTTGCCTTTTCTCCTTACCGTCTCCACTAAGCTTACGATGCCTTTGGAGGGTTATGAGGGTGGTAACCTCCACCCACCCTCTCCCTGACTGCTTTCTCGAGACCGTAAAGTCATTATGGGCAGGGAATGTGTCTGCTAATTCTGTTGTAGTGTGCCTCTCCCAAGCGCTCAGTACAGTGCTCTGCACATAGCACTCAAATAAATACCATTGATTGACGAGGGTTACTCGTAGGCTAGACCTGCCTGATCGTTCTCCATGCACACAGATGAATAACTTCAGGGAGTTGGAATTTAGGATCCAAAAGTATTTGTGACCAAAACGTCCTGTCGTTGTTTGGTTCTTCCATGCCTGGGGAAGCAAACCTGTTTCTAATAGCTTTTAGCTTTATTAACTCCAGGGACCATTTACAGAACCAAGGGGGGAAAAATAAACAAATGACCAGAGCACTCATCTGGCCCCTCGACTGCCCTGGTGGCTGTCTTTCACATTTCGAAGGATTTTCACGGCCCCTCTCAGTCCCCTCAGAACAGACAGTTTGAAGGAGTTTCAGTGCTTAGAACAGTGCCCAGCACATAGTAAGCTCTTAACAAATACTATTTTTTTTTTTTAATAAAAAAGGAGCACAAACTGGGCAAACTGTGAACTTTTAGCCCTGTGGCTGAGAAGCAGCATGGCCTAGTGGATAGAACATGGGCCTGGGAATCAGAAGGACCTGGGTTCTAATCCCAGCTCCACCACTTGTCTACTGTGTGATCTCGGGCAAGTCAACTTCTCTGTGCCTCAGTTACCTCATCTGTCAAATGGGGATTAAGACTGTGAGCCCCTTGAGAGATAGGGACCGTGTCCAACCTGATTTGCTTGTATTCACTCCAGCACTTAGTACAGTGCCTGGTACATAGTAAGCGCTTAACAAATATCCCTATTATTATTACTCAGGCTGTGGTCACCATCCACAAAGGGGGTCACGTGACTCTCTTTGTTCCCATGTCGTCCTGGAGTCCTAGGCATGCCTGAAGTTGGCTTTTCAGACTCTAAACTACCGTCCAGTCTTTCGGGTGAAGAGAGAACATAAGTTGTGCCAGATTTTGAGCTCGTGGAAAAAAATATGTTTTTAATCCATCGGTACCAATTTAACAGAACAGATTTAATTGGAGCGCATGTTAAAAGCTTGATAGATTTATTTTAAGCAAATTAATTGTAAGCAGCTGTTCATGTTACTTCCGCGTGTCAGGGCCGAGCGATGGAACAGAACGCTGCTTTGCCGTTATTTGGTGAAGCTTAATTGTTTCAAGGCCCGAAGGATTTTTAGAGAAGCAGCATGGCCTAGTGGATAGAGCACAGGCCTGGGAATCGGAGTGACCCAGGTTCTTATCCCGGCTTTGCCACTTGGCTGCTGTATGACCTTGGGCAAGTCACTTCACTTCTCTGGGCCTCAGTTAACTCATTTACAAATTGAGGATTAAGCCTGTGAGCTCCACGTGGGACAGGGACTGTGTTCAAACTGATGAACGTGTATCTACTCCAGTGTTCAGCACAGGACTTGACACACAGTAAGTGCTTAACAAATAGCAAAAAAAAAAAATTAGCTGTTATCAAAAGCTTCAAGAAGGAGGAGATTTTCAATATCAATGATTTTTTTGCCTGGGTGGAGATTTCTTCACCTGGGGCTCTCAGACCATGATGAATTTGTATTTCCACAGGAATCACCCAGTTACTTGATCTATCAATCATATTTGTTGAGCGCTTATTGTGCTTGAGAGAGTACAGTATCGCAGAGTTAGTAGCCTGGTTCCCTGCCCACATGAAGCCTACAGACTAGAGGGGGAGACAGACTTTAATAAAAATAAATTATGGATATGTTCGAAAGTGCTGTGGGACTGAGGGAGAGTTACTAAAGTGCATAAATCCAAATAATAATGATGATGATGGTATGGTACTGTACTAAGCGCCGGGGTGGCTACAAGCAAATCAAGTTGGACACAGTCCAATTCCCCCTTTTACAGATGAGTAGCTGAGGCAGGGAGAAGTGAAATGCTTTGCCCGAGGTCACACAGCAGGGATTAGATCCCACTTCCTTCTGACTCTAGCCACTAAACCATGCTGCTTCCCTCACTGCGCACATTTGACAAACACAGATTCAGAGACTCCCACACTTACAGTGACACTATGGTTCCCTCTAACACCCACAGGCCTGCCCTCAGTGGAGCTGAGCCACGAGTAGGAGGAGTAGGATGAGAAGCAGTGTGGCCCAGTGGAAAGAACACAGGTCCGAGAGATAGGAGCTCTGGATTCTGATTCCAATTCCTCCAAGTGCCTGCTGTGTAGCCTTGAACAAGAGATTTAACTTTTCTATATTTGGAACTAATGATGGGTGGTGGGAATAATAAGAAGAAGAACTGTGGTATTGGTTAAGCACTTACTAGGTGCCAGGCACTATACTAAGCTCTGGGGTGGATACGCGCAAATCGGGTTGGACACAGTCCCTATTTCTCATGAGGCTCACAGTCTTCCCAGCCAGGGCAGAAAAGAATGACTTTTGGAGCAAGTGGCCCTAAAAATAATTGTGGTATTTAAGTATTTACTATGAACTAAGTGCTGGGGTCAGCCATTTGTATTTATTGAGCACTTACTGTGGGCAGAGCACCGTATTAATTGCTCGGAAGAGGACGATATAATAACAGACACATTCCCTGCCCACAATGAGCGTAAAGTCTCATTGGGGTAGATAGAAGATAATCAGGTTTCAGATGGGTTTCACAATCTAAGCAGGAGGGAGAACAGTCACTGAATCCACATTTTGCATTTGAGGGAACTGACACATAGAGAAGTGAAGTGAGTTGCTCAAAGTGACACAGTAAGCCTGTGGTGGAGTCGGGATTGGAACCCAGGTTCTTCTGACTCCCGGGCCCATGTTTTTTCCACGCTGCTTCCCTAATCCTTAAACCCCATGCCCCCGATTTGGGTTGAGCCCCCTCCCCTCTAGGGATAGCCCTTGTAAATGCCGTGTCTGTGGGAAGCAGAAAAGTTGACATTTTAGGATCTGTACCAGGCTAAATAGAACAGAAATAAACGAGATGGCACACAACTTGGAACACTGTGTATTTGTAATAAAAAGACCTGGCGGCGGCTTGCAAGTCAGCTGCTTTCCAAAGTCTCTTTGGTTTGGACAGCTCCAAACTCATCACTGACACACGGGTTAGTTATGTTTTGGATTCGTCCATTCAACATAGGTACTTAATAGTTTAAGCTCAGAAAAGGTTGCAGTATTTTCTGAAGGCTCTGAAAGTAAAGAGTATCAAATACAGACAAATATTCTACCTTCTTTATCGGTGAGTGAACAGCAAAGCAAATCAGAGTCCTTGAGGCGTGGAAATCGTCAGTGTTCCAGAACTGTAATAATTCCCTCAATAATTTCCTCAACTCCACCCAATTATGGTAATCGTTAGTACAGGATTGATGATCTACCACAAAGTGTTGGAGACAAAGAGAATTTGGGCCCAGACGTTTGTTTTTCAGAGGATTTGTTAAGCGCTTATTAGGTGCCAGGCACTGTATTAAGCTTTGGGGGAGATATAAGATAATCAGGTTGGACGTAGTCCATGTCCCACATGGAGCTCACAGTTTTAATCCTCATTTAACAGATGAGGTGATTGAGGCCCAGAGAAGTGAAGTGGCTTGCCCAGGGTCACACAGCAAACAAGAGGCGGAGCTGGGATTGGAACCTGCGACCGTCTGACTCCCAGGCCCGTGCTCTATCTACTTGGCCACGCTGCTTCTCTGAGACAGTGCTCCCAAGCAAAAGTTCCGATGATCTCTGAGAAAGGGACTGAGGAACTGGTTAGAAACCGGGCCCCTCTGATTCCCAAGCCCGTGCTCTATCCATTAGGCCACACGTGTATGTGGGTTTATATTTTAGGTGGTCCCAAGGGGTGTCTTTGGAGGTTATTTGTTAACTTCACCCAGATAGAGAGAAGCCTGTGACTGTGATTCAGATTGTCTCCATTTATAGACCAGTCATTTTTCAGCTGAAAGAAATGTTGAAGGGAAGCAGATGCTAAAAGCAGAAGAGGGAAAAGTTTCAGAAGGGACAGGAAAAAATGAAAAATCCAATATCAGGGTCTTGCACTGCTTCCCAGTCCGAGTCAGGAGATGAGTTGTTAAAAGTGAGTTTCAGGAGGTTTTTGTCAGCCCGTTAAGAACAGAAAACTATTTGCATGAAGTTTCTTTCTCACTTCCATGCAGATGGGAATTTGGAGTTTAGGGTGAGTGGGGGTAGTCTGGCCGATTGCATTTTCCAAGCCCTCTCGGACTGCTTAAGCCATTAGCATGGTGTGGCGAAACAGGGTGGCCTAATGGATAGAGCAAGGGCCTGGGAGCCAGAAGGACCTGGGTTCTAATCTCAGCTCTGCCCCTTGTCTGCTGTGTGGCCTTGGGCAAAGCGCTTCGCTTCTCTGGGCCTCAGTTCCCTCATCTGGAAAATGGCGATTGAGACTGGGAGACCCATGTGGTACAAGGGACTGTATCCAAACTGATTTGTTAGTATCCACCCCAGTGCTTAGTACAGTGCCTGGCACATACTAAGTTTTTAACAAATACCACAATTACTACTATTACCCTTTCGGTCCACCCCCTCCATGTTTGGGTCCCATCAGCCGAGCCGAGGTTCGAGAGCGTGGTTTAGCCGGCCGCAGTGACTTCTGGAGGGGGCTCTGTTGTCTTGGAATGGCTTGCCATCTCCATGGCAGGGCTCCTTCTGAGCTCCGGCCCTAGTCCTACTCCTTTAATGTGTAGAAAGATCAGGGAGGGCCATGTACCCGACGGAAGCCGTGCTTTCCTCTCTTAACTGAAGACTAATCACCTAATTTCCAGTGGAAGTTGCTTGAGATATTTCCCTCCTCTTAATAAGTAATCCATTCCCTCCTCCTCGCCACCCCCTCCTCCCCAGGATTCCCCAGGAAAGCCCTAAAAAAGAAACAAGTTTTCCTTGGTTTAGGGTCATCTTGTTGGGATGCTAATTCGTAGGGTTCAAACCTGAATGTAATTAGATCTAACTAATGTCTTTCAGAAACCCAGATCTACCCTCAGAGTGAATTACATCAACTCCTCTAGTTTGTATGATCTCTCATCCTCTTTCATGTCCATGGAATATTTGGCAAGGAACTAAGCTGGCAGCCTTTTATGCCAACATTAAACAAATTGGGTCTGTTAGATCCTGTTTGTTACGCTGTAGCTAGAGTTTATTTATAATGATAGCCAGCTTTTGGCAGTTTGAAGCAGGAGGATTTATTTTCCTTTTGTTCTCTGCTGCATCTTCCCAGGGAAATTGCAACTAGTTAGAGCTATAAAATCATGGGTCAGGCAGAGAATATCTTGACAAGCAACCAAACGCAAATTGGAGATTACTTTTTATTTGACAGTTAAAATGTCAGGTCCATTTTGCCTGCAGTGTGAGGATAGAACTGGTTGCCTTTAGAGCTCATAATTTATAAGTAAGTTGTCCTTGCTTAAGTCATCTATTGCCATATATGCCCTTAGCATGTGGTGAGTTGGGGTGATCAGTCGATCAGTGGTATTTATTGAGCACTTACCATATGCAGAGCACTGTACAGAGCACTTGGGAGAATACAATACAGCGAAATTAGCAGACGCATACCCTAGCTTACAGTCTAGAGGGGGAGACAGATATATGAATAAATAATTTGTAATATATAATGTAAAGATCAGGGAATGTGTTTCTTGAGAAGGTTAGCACTAGAGGAGCGAAGTGTTTGAGCTGGGTTGTAGAAGGAGAGAAGTGAGGTAAGGTAGGAGGGGGTGGACTGCTTTAAAGCCAATGGTGAGGAGTTTTGGTTTCATGCGGAGGTGGATGGGCAACCACTGGAGTTTTTTGAAGGGGGGGATGGGAGAGCTACATGTCCCGAATGTTTTTGTAGAAAAATGATCCGGGCAACAGAGTGAAGTGTGGACAAGAGGGAGGTCAGCGAGGAGGCTGATGCAGTAATCCAGGCAGGGTAGGACGAGTGATCGTATTAACATGGTAGCAGTTTGGATGGGGAGGAAAGGGTGGGTTTTTGCTATGTTGTGAAGGTGGGACTGAAAGGATTTTGTGGTGGATTGAGTATGTGGGTTGAATGACAGAGAGGAGTTCCCTGCCCACAAGGAGTTTACAGTCTAGAAGGGAAAGTAATCAGCTTGGGCAAAGTCCTAGTCTACAAGGGGCTCACAGTCTGAGTAGAATTTCATCCCCATTTTACAGATGAGGAAATTGAGGCACAGAGAAGTGACTTGTCCAAGGTCAAAAAGTGGCAGAGCCTGGATTAAAACCCAGCTTCCCTGACTCCGAGGCCTGTGCTCTTTGCATTAGGTCACGTTGCTTCTCAAAAACATATGAACTCTCCATAGCCTACATTACTTCGGCCTTGTCTCAATATTGAATAGGGAATTTAATTTTCACTCACCCATCTTTAAGTTAAGTGACTTACCCACGGGCAATGGAGAGTTTCTAAAGTAGTCCAGATTCCACAGTTTCCAAGAATACTGTTTCCTTTTTAAACTCATTTTAGACCTTTCCATTCATGCTCCTGAGAGCAGAGTGGCATTTCAAGAGCTATGACATTTCAGACCACGGAACCACGAGAAAGTTGGGTATTCCAGAAGGGACTAGAGTAAACCCAACAAAAATTACTTTGATGCTCAATCTGGCTCAGCCTCAAAAGCAATGGCCTGCTAGTTTCAGGTTAATGTTTTGCCTGGTTAAAGCCAACTAACCCTTTACAAAGAGGCTGTGATTCACAAAGTGTTTTAAAGAAGTTATCTCCTGTGGGGAAAAAATTACCTTCTTTTTGAAATTGTAAGAACTCCTGCTGTGATTTTTAGCAAAAATTGTTTCACAAAAGAATCTGCCAACATAAAGACTCTGGTTCCATTACCAATCTGGGGGAAAAAAAAATAGCTAGTTTCCCTTCCCAGTCTAACATTTCACTCACTGAAGATTAAATGCCACTTTCTTCTAACCTAGGGTTTGGGCCAGAAGACACTGATGCTACTCTCTACTTTTTCTGTGAAAAACCAGGGATCCAAGTTGAGATCAAGTCATGGAGGAAGTGAAAAACCCCACATTTTCCCCTGACGCCAGTCCAGTGTCATCAACAATAAGATCGGGCACAGATTTCTCAGTCAGTACCATCTGTTGTACTCTCCCAAGCGCTTAGTATAATGCTTTGCACATAGTAAGTGCTTGATAAATGCGATTGAATGAATGAATATGATTGAATGATCAAGGACCAGGAGTTAAATTGGATTCAGGAACACCCCAGTTCATTCTGATTATTTCATCTCTTGAATTGGGGGGAGACCTGAATTGGTCTGTAAAGGAGCCACTGTGGAAGTACATGACAATAATAATGAAAAATGGTATTTAAGTGCTTACTAATGTGCCACCTAGCCTCCTAAGTGTAGGAATAGATAGAAGTTAATTAGGTCAGACACAGGCCTTATCCCACGTGGGGTTCCCAGTCTAAGCAAGACTGAGACTAATAATAATAATAATAATAATAATAATGTTGGTATTTGTTAAGGGCTTACTATGTGCTGAGCACTGTTCTAAGCGCTGGGGTAGACACAAGGGAATCAGGTTGTCCCACGTGGGGCTCACAGTCTTAATCCCCATTTTTTTTTACAGATGAGGTAACTGAGGCACCGAGAAGTTGTGACTTGCCCACAGTCACACAGCTGACAAATGGCCGAGCTGGGATTTGAACCCATGACCTCTGACTCCAAAGCCCATGCTCTTTCCACTGAGCCACGCTGCTGACTAGGTTTTGAGTCCCCATTTTACAGATGAAGAAACTGAGACACAGGGGTGTTAAGTAACTTGTCCAAGGTCACACAGCAGGCAAGGGGTGAAGCTGTGATTAGAATCCAGGTCCTCTGACTATTAGCACCATGCTAAGCCAGTAATTAAACAGAAGAACAAAGTCTTGAAAGAGCTAATGACAGGGGAACATGTTTACTTGTCAGTATCATAAGAATATTTGACCATGAACCAGACCCATAATCCATCCAGCCCAGGATTCCATCTCTGACAGGACACAAGAAACTGGAAAGAAGCATGACCTAGTGGAAAGAGCACGGGCTTGGGAGCCAGAGGACGTGAGTTTTACTTCTGGCTCTGCCACCTGTCTGCTGTATGCCCGAGTGCAAGTCACTTAACTTTTCTGTGCCAGTTCTCTCACCTGTAAAAAGGAGATTAAGACTGCAAAATGGAGATTAAGAACGCGAGCCCTGTGTGGGACAGAGATGATGTCCAACCTCATTAACTTCCATCTACCCCAGCCCTTAGTACAGTGCCTGGCACATAGTAAGGGCTAACAAATGCCATTAAAAATAAAGAACTAGGAAATGGCTTGCTAAGTGCCAGGCACTGTACTAAACACTAGGATAGATAGATTCAAGATAATCAGGTTGGACAGGGTCCCTGTTCCACATGGCGTTCTCAGTCTTAAACCTCATTTTACAAAAGAGGGAACTGAAATTTAGAGTCGTTAAGGTGACTTGCCCAAGATCACACAGCAGACGAGTGGAAGAACCAGGATTAGAACCCATGCTCTTTCTACTAGGCCATCCTGCTTCTCCTTTCTACCAGTTGTTTCAGAAAGAGCAAAACAGTTTTAAATAACCTTTCTCCTTCTCTTTCCCCACCCAAGAGTAGTTGGGGTATCAAGACAGAGAGAACAAAGAGCTTCTTGTGGAGCAAACTTTAGGGTCTTGATCTTTTCCTCATTCCTAATAATAGTTGTGGTATTTTGTTAAGCACTTACTATGTGCCAGGCACTGTACTAAGCACTGGGATAGCTACAAGCGAATCAGATTGGATCCAGTGCCTGTCCCAGGTAGGGCTCACAGTTTCAAACCCCATTTTAGAGTTGAGGTGACTGAGGCACAGAGAAGTAAAGTAACTTGCCCAAGTTCACTCGGAAGACAGATGGCAGAGATGGGTTAAGAACCCATGATTTTGACTCCCAGGCCCGTGCTCTATCCACTAGGCCATGCTGCTTCTCCGTAAGCCATTAACTTCCCTGTCGGGTTGATTCCAGCAGGTAGTTTGCATGGCTCGGGCCAGTTGTGAGTTTTGGGGAGAACTGGTATGGTCCCCATTAGACCCCATTTGGAGACAGGGCTGGACTTCATTCACTCATTCATTCAGTCATATTTACTGAGCGCTTACTGTGTGCAGAGTACTGTACTAAATGCTTAGAAAGTACAATTTGGCAACAGATAGAGACAATCCCTACCCAACAACGGGCTCACGGTCTATAAGGGGGAGACAGACAACAAAACAAAACAAGTAGACAGGCATCAATAGCATAACCGAGCATTTGCTCGTGGTTGAAGCAGCCGATTGCACATGTGCATCTGTTATATTGTTATATTGTACTCTTCCGAGTGCTTAGTACAGTGTTCCACACACATAAGCGCTCAATAAATATGACTGACTGCCATTTATGTAATGTGTCCCCACTTAGACTATAAGATCTTTGTGGGCAGGGAAGGTGTTTATCAACTCTGTACTCTTCCAAGACAGTTCTGTACTCTCCCAAGCACTTAGTTCAGTGGTCTGCACAGAGTAAACGCTCCGTAAATACGATTGATCCACAGGGAAAGGCTTTTTAAAATGATTTTAATTGCTCCGGTGACAGCACGCCCCGTGCCAGGAAAGGGACCGACTGTCCTGGAAGCTGACTAAGCAGGACTAGAAGTATCATTTGCATCATTAGATCCACTGCCTCGCACATATCTCCCCCATGGAGCGGCAGTGCCTAATCATCAGTATTCTCGGGCCTTTCTTCTGCTTTTTAATTGTGTGTGCTTTCGTGGCGGCTTTTCATCTCCAGACCATTCCAGCACTCCACACGATCAAGAGATGAAATAATCAGAATTAATTGGGTGTGGTCCTGAAACCGCCTCAGCTCTCTGCTCCTCAATGGTATTGCACAAATTCCCGTTCCAGTGGCTCGACTACAGATTTTTGCTTTAAGATAGCTTCTTATCGCTGCATTTTAATGAGATTTAAATGCAGTTCACATCAATGAACGCCAAGCCCCCACCCACGAGAATCCTGGTTTGTCTTCTCAACTGTGGGTTACCGTGGGCTCTGACCAAACCTGACTCTCTATCTCCAAGCGCTTTGATATTCACCCTAACCCTCCAGAGCACTTTAGGTCTAAGTTCTTATGCTTTGCAGCTTTTCCTAGCTTTGATTTATTTTTGTGTCTGCCTCCCACAATTAAATTGTAAGCTTCTGTAGGGCAGGGATCAGACCCACCAACTCTATTCTACTCTCCTGAGCAGGTAATACAATGCTCTGCACGCAGTCAGCATTCAATGGAGACCACTGATCGACTGATTTCCAGTATTCCTCCCTCTTCCACTCTTTACCATTGACTTTAAAGTCACCTTGCCCCCTCCTATCTTACCTTGCTGACTTCCTACTACATCCCAGGACACTCTCTTCACTTTTCCAACTCCAACTTACTGTCTCATCTATCTCGCCGCCGCCCCCTCTCCCACGTCCTGTCTCTGAACTGGAACTCCCACTTCACAACCGACAGACCACCAATCTCTCCGCTTCAATGCCTTCTTCAAATCACGTCTCCTCCAAGAGGCCTTCCCTGACTAAGCCCTGTTTTCTCCCACTCCTTTCTGTGTCACCTTTTCACTTCGATTTGTATCCTTTAGTCACCCCTCCTCAACAGCACTTGTGTCCCTATCTGTAATTTATTTTAATCTCTGTCTCCCCTTCTAAACCGAACGCTCGTTGTGGGCAGGGAACGTGTCTACAAACTCTGCTGTGTTGCAGTGTTCCAAGTTCAATGCTCTGCACACAGTGAGTGCTCAAATACGATTGATTGCATGCAGAAACATGTCTACCAACTCTACGTTGCACTCTCCCAAGCATTTAGTATAGTGCTCTGCACACAGTAAGCACAGAAAAAAGTAGAATTGATTGATTCCACAGTTTAAGGGGGATGGAGGATAGGCATGTAATTTCCATTTTACAAATGAGGAAATTAAGGCACAGAGAAGTTAAGTGATGAGCAAAGTCACACAGCAGGTATGTGACAGATCCAGGATTAGAACCCAGATCTTCTGACTCCCAGTCCAGTGGCCTTTCCACTGGGTCATGGTGTTTCTAAAACTGTTTAAAGTTTGAAAAATAATTGATTATTTCATCTCTGTTGGGCACCCACAGACTTTTAGGTCCTTACAGCAAGGAAAGAAAAGATGTATTCCTTCCCAACTAAGAATTTGCAACCCTGGGGGACAAAATGAACACACATGAAGTGGATTACTGCTTCAGGTTTTGAATAAGATGTATATGATTGTATTTTATCCTTTAGCTTTGGGCTAATTGAGGAGAGTGGCTATCTCTGTTCCAACCGTTTAACCAGAATAAACTTCCTGCTGATGAAATTTGAGAACAGCTTGGAATGACGGAGATGGGAAAGGGGAGATTGGGATTGCCCTGGGCAGGAACTGAAGGATCGATATGAATCCGGGGCAGACTGAGTGGAAAGAGAGGAGGCCAAGAAGGTTTGCTTTGCTGTGTCTAAAGGGAGGGAAAGGAGGAGAGTCTGGAAATGGAAGGCGGGATAAAGTGGGAGAAGGGAGAAGGAGAGGTCTCTAGTTTCAGTCAATCAGCCAATCAGTGGTCCTTATTGTGTGCAGAAGACTGCATGAAGCTCTTGGGAAAGTACAATATAATAAGGAACTTACAGTCTAGAGGGATCTCCTGTTCTCTATCAATGGCATTTGAGTACTTACTGTGTGCAGAACACTGTAGTAAGCTTTTGGGAAAGTACAGTATAATAGAGTCCTGGCCATAAGGAGCTACATTCTACTCTCCCATTTCTTCCCTCTCCCCTTCACCCCACAAGCTGGGGGTGGGAAATCAGCTGGGGGTTAGGGGAGTTTGCAAAATTACGCACGGCTAGTTTGCCCCTTCCAAAACAGTGACAAGCGACTGCCTTTAGACCTCCTTCTCCTCCTCCTCACACTGAAGCAAGCAGCGTGGCTCAGTGGAAAGTGCACAGGCTTGGGAGTAAGAGGTCGTGGGTTCTAATGGCGGCTCCGTCACTTGTCAGCTGTGTGACCTTGGGCAAGTCACTTCACTTCCCTGTGCCTCAGTTACCTCATCTGTAAAATGGGGATTAAGACTGTGAGTCCCATGTGGGACCACCTCATTACCTTGTATCCCCCCAGTGCTTAGAACAGTGCTTGGCACATAGTAAGCGCTTAACAAATACCATCATCATTCTATTCTTGTTATTATCAGCCATTGACTGAGAGAGCGGATCTGTTCCTAAGACCTCCCCTCATTTTATGAAGTAGAATAAAACCCTTAATCCCTCTGGACTTTTATATCTTTGTATAAAAATGTGATCGTATTTACAGTCTGCCTCCTCTACTGGGGACCAGTGTAGGAAATCACTTTAATATCATTGGAGTTCATTCAGTCATATTTATTAAGCGCTTACTGTGTGCAGAGCACTGTACTAAGCTCTTGAAGTTGGAGTCACACCATTACGGAAGAATTTCAGGTTGTCCGAGGATCCAGACACAGCCGTCGTCACCCCTTTCATACATTCATTCATTCAGTCGTATTTATTGAGCTTACTGTGTGCGGAGCACCTTACTAAATGTTTGGGAAAGTACAATACAACAATTAACGGACACATTCCCTGCCCACAACGAGTTTACAGTCTAAAGGGGGCGAGAGACATTAAATAAATCACAGACATGTACAAAAACTTGAGTTCCAAGTTTGAGAAACATCCTGAAGTCATGCATCCCTAAAGCACCAGTCCTAATTGTATTTATTGAACTTCCACTTTGTTTCGACACACTGTACTGAGTGCGTGGGTGTACAAAACACTGAAGCATTCAATCGTATTTACTGAACACTTGCCTTGTGCCAAGCGCTGAAGTAATTGCTTGGGAGAGTACAATATTACAGAGTTGGTAGACGTGTTCCCAGCCCACAACGAGCTCACAGTCTAGAGGGGGAGACAGACACTCATATAAATATACTATCGATACATATGTAAGTGCAGTGGGGCTGAGGGAGGGGTGAATAAAGGTGTTAGGGTGACAGAGAAGGGAGTGGGAGAAGAGGAAATCAGAGCTTAGTCGGGGAAGGCCTCTTAGAGGAGGTGTAAGGTGGAGAGAGCGATCCTCTCTCGGGTATGAAGAGGGAGGGCATTCCAGGACAGAGGCAGGTCGGTGGCGAGATAGACGAGATGGAGGTATAACGAATAGGTTGTCATTTAGAGGAGTGAAGTGTACAGGCTGGGTTGGAGTAGGAAATCAGGGAGGTGAGGTAGAAGGGAACAAGGGGATTGAGGGCTTTAATGCGTATGGAAAGGAGTTTCTGCCTAATGAGCAAGTGTGACGCTTTCCTTGCCTTCAAGGAGCTTATGCTCTAAGCTATATTAGGAACCCAACAAAGTCTAGCCCTGCCCTTCCAAGGGCTGTGGGTTTCAGGCACAGATAAAGCTCCCTGTTTATTTCCAGTATGGGAAGAGACGCCAGGTGCCTGTAGCAAACCTTGCTCCACTGATGTGAGCCCGTCACTGGGCAGGGATTGTCTCTACCTGTTGCCGTATCGTACATTCCAAGCACTTAGTACAGTGCGGTGCACATAGTAAGCGCTCAATAAATACTATTGAATGAATCAATCAATCATTGGTATCTATGGAGCACTTACTGTGTGCAGAGCACTGTTCTAAGCACATGGGAGAGTCCAATAGAGTAAGTAGAGCCTGATTTGTCATCCCTTGCCATTCCAGGATATCCTGGGATAGGGAAAGGCCTGAAGGGGGGGAAAGGAGAGGTGGTAGGGTTGAGGGTGAAACCCCCTTTGCTCCTCACATGAAAGTAACTTTGAAAGCCTCCTCTTTCTCACCTCCCAAGATCCCCTATTATAGGAAGGTCCCTGGACCTCTGGGCAGAGAGATAACAACTGGTCTGATCCCAGAAAGAGGATGCAGAGGGTCACAGAAGGAAGATCGTAGGAAAGATGTCCAGGACAACGAGAATCGGAGGGGAGGGAGATGGATTCCCCCAATGTACGTGGGATATGGTGGGAAAGTAGCCACCTTGGCACTGGTAGAATTAATTCTTAATCCCATGGAAAAGCATTACACTGCCTTCCTCAGAGGTTAAGAATAATAATAGTATTTGTTAAGCGCTTACTGGGTAGCTAACATGATACTAAACACTGGGTAGATGTAAAATACTCGGATCGGATGTAAAATACTGGGATCCCTGTCCCAGATGGGGCTCACAGTCTAATTGGGAAAACGGGATTTGAATCCCCATTTTGCAGTTGAGGAAATTGAGGCACAGATGAGTTGAGCCCATGGTCACACAGCAGGCAGGTGGCGGTGTTGGGATTGGAACCCAGGTCCTCTGACTCCCAGGCCTGCTTTCTGAGGTTTTTATAAAGGTATTTGTTTAGCTCTAGCTACGTGCCAGGTACTGTACTAAGCGCTGGGGTAGATACAGACAAATCAGGTAGGACCCAGTCCCTGTCCCACATGGGCCTCACAGTCTTCGTCCCTATTTTCCAGATGAGTGAACCGAGGCTCAGAGAAGTGAAGTGGCCTCTCCAAGGTCACACAGCAGACAAGTGGTGGAGTCAGGATTAGAACCCATGACCTTCCGACTTCCAGGCCCATGCTCTATTCACTAGGCCATGCTGTTTCTCTTTGGATTACTTCCAGGAGGAGGGGGTGGAGGGAGGTGGGTAGAGGAGGCAGTATTTCATGAAGAGGATGGTCACCTTCATCCCTCCGTTGAAGTGGTATGTTGTAGCTAGGCACGGCTACTTGGTGACCTTAACCTATTTTCTGGCTGAGCTCATTTCAGAGCCGTGCCTGTATGGGATTTCTGTGGCAACTCCAGAAGGGTTTATAGGGCTCCTGTGGTTAAGAAGGGAGTGTGTTGGTGAGATGAACCAAAGGAGCCTTAATCAGGAGCTGCAGTGAGCTCAAAATTGCATTTCCCACAGATGAAAAGCCTCCCCCTTCACAAACACTGTTAACTCAATTTGCTGCTTCCAGCCTCCAATTAAGATAATAGAGCTTTGTATTTACACAGGCCTTTCATCCTGGCCCTCAAAGCACTTTGTAAATATTTTCCTATTAGGTCTCACAACACTCTTCCAGGATGCAATGAGGCCAAATGTTACTCACCCAAGTTAACAGACAGCAAAGGAAAGAGTGTGTGTGTGTGTTATGTGGGGGTGGGGGGTGGGGGGAAGAAACGACCTATTTTGTTTTCTCCCCAAAATGTTTCATTAGAAGCTTCCCTCTTCTCCTTCCAGTGAAGCCTAGTGGTCAGGGGCATGGGAAGCAGAGACTCCAAAGTTGAAACTTCAGGGGAAAGTTGAAAAGACAATGAAATGCCAGCCTCCACCTCCGCCCATTTAGAATTCCATCAATGTGTAAATTATATTTACTGAACAACTTCCGAATGAGAACACCCTGGTAAGCACTTGGGAAAGCTCAGCAGAGCAAGGTCCATGACCTCTTCCCTCAAGGAACTTTCAGTCTAAGAGAGAAACAGAACAAAAGGAATTTACAAATTGTGCCGGGAGGAAGTTGGGTGACCCAACAAACATAGGATGAATTGGCCGAATAAATAATGGCAAATACAAGTTACAGTGCATATGTACTCAAGTGGAAGCAGTGTGGCCTAGTGAAGAAAGCATGGGACTGGGAGTAAGAAGCTCCTGGGTTCTAATCTCAGCTTTGCCAGTTGCTAGCTGTGGGACCTAGGTAAAGGCATTTCACTTTCCTGTGCCTCAGTTTCCTCAACTGTAAAATGGGGTTGCTTGTTCTCCCTCCTACTTAGACTGTGAGCCCCATGTGGGATGGGGACAGTGTCCAACATAATTAATTTGTACCTACTTGTACCTGCTTGAGAAGCAGCATGGTTTAGTGGAAAGAGCACGGGCTTGGGAGTCAGAGGTCATGGGTGCGAATCCCTGCCCCACCACTTCTCAGCTGTGTGACTTTGGGCAAGTCACTTAGCTTCTCTGGGCCTCAGTTACCTCATTTGTAAAATGTGGATTAAGACTGTGAGCCCTGCAAGGGACAACCTGATAACCCTTGTGTCTACCCCAGTGCTTAGAATAGTGCTTGGCACATAGTAAGCACTTAAATACCGTGATTACTATTATTATTATTATCACCCAGCACTGTGTTTGACACATAGTAAGTGCTAAATAAATGCCATTTAAAAAAAAAACAAAGTGCAGGGGAGGGGAATGAAACCAGAAGTGCTAAGGGTAGGATATGAGAGGACACCACTGGGCTGTCAATTGGAGAAGACTTTCTGGAGGAGGTGGGATTTACTGGAGGGTTTTGAACTTGGGGAGGACCATGGTCTGACAGATTGGGAACAGGGAGCGGGTTCCAGAAGGGGGAATAGCAGGAGCAAGGGATTGGAGTCAGGAGAGTTGAACGTTTGGTGTAATATGAAACTGAGTTTGGAAAGAGAGAAGAATGCGAGCAGGGGTCTAATGGGTCAAGAGAGCTGACATAAAATGGAGAAAGTTGGTAGACACCCTTTTAAGCCAGAAGTAATGAAGTGTTCCTGATGTGGAGGGAGACGGGGAGCCATTAGAGGTTTTGAAGAGAGGAGAAAGGTATAGACTCTAGGCTGTAAACACATTGTGGGCAGGGAAAAGTCCCTATCAACTCTTTCATAGTGTACTCTCCCAATCGCTCAGTACAGTGCTCTGCACCCAGTAAGCTCTCAGTAAATATGATTGATTGAAGAGGTTGGTCGAGCAGTGCTTCGAGTAAGTGGTCTGGGCGGCATATGGATGGAAAGGCTGGAGGCAGGGAGAGCCTCAAGGAGGCTGATATAGTAATAATAATGAAGGTATTTGTCACCCACTTACTATGTGCCAGGCACTGTTCTGAGCACTGTGGTGGATACCAGCAAATCGGGTTGGACACAGTCCCTGTCCCATGTGGACCTCACATTCTCAATTCCCATTTTACAGATAACTGAGGCCCAGTGAAATGACTTGCCCAAGGTCACACAGCAGACCAGTCATAGTCTCCCCACGATATGACAAGGGTATGGATCCGGGAAATGTTGTTGTAGAGGAATTCAGCTGCATGTGGCAAACCGGGGGGATTGCATAACACCCATTCAGAGGGATTCACCCCAGTGGATGTCAAAGATGCTGCTCAGTGTATCCCAGACAAAGCGTCACTTGGGCAGCAATGACCAAATCATCATGATCAGTCAATGGTATTTATTGAGCACTTACCAGAGAACACTGGGAGTATACTTGGGAGAGTAAACTTGGGAGAGTACAACACAACAGAGTCAGTAGAAGCATTCCCTGCCCATAAGGAGAAGCAGCGAGGCCTACTGGAAAGAGCGTGGTCCTGGGAGTCAGAGGACATGGGTTCTAATCCCAGGTGTGCCACTTGTCTGCCGTGTGACCATGGGCTGGTCACTTCACTTCTCTGAACTTCGGTTACCTCATCTGTAAAACGAGGATGAAGACTGTGAGCCCTGTGTGGGACACGGACTGTGTCCAACTGGCCCACAGTAAGTGCTTAACAAATACCATTAAAAACAAAAAAACAAGCCCACAGTCATGATCCTCAGGAGGCAGGATACTTGTGGGGAGGAGGTGAGGAGGCCATGTTTTTTGGCTGTTTCTTTTCTTTACAAAGTTAAAATTGCTCCTTGAGGAGTTTCTCCTCTTTCCTGAGGAAAATCTGTCAGGAAAATTCTCAAGAGCAGCATAAACCCTCCTAAACATTCCCAACCATCACTGGCCCCTTCACCTCTGAATTCTCACTGTTTTGGGGAGAGGTGGGGGGCGTCACTTACTTTTGTTTGTCGTGCCCCTTTTCCCTCTCCCAAAATGCACGGACAAGAGACAGGTCAGAGTCAGGCCCAGGGCACCGGGCACAGACACCCCCCTGCAGCCCTCCGAGAACAAGGCTCGACTCTACCACCCCGGGTCTGACTTGGCTTGGTTTGGGAGATTGGAGGGGCTCCCAACTTGGAGGTGGCTTAGCTGGGCAGAATTTGCTTCAGGTTTCGTGAAGCTTTCTGAGAACCTCCTTAAACAAGAAGCGTCAGATGGGCAAGTCCTCCTCCGCTTTGAAGTTTTAACGTGGAAAACCAGGTTCGGTCTTCGGTTTCAGCAGTGCCCACCTCGTTCCTAACCATCTCCAGAGTTCCTTCCCCTTTCATGTTCAAAGTCACCAACCACACCAGAAAACCTGCCTCTCTGCTAACTTTCCGACGCTCGAGGCCTCTTTTCTTTCATTCAGAGGCCTTTTCTGCTCAAACCCTGCTGTTTTCCTAAACCGCTCTGCTGCCCCAGAACCACTGCCGTCTCCGAGACAAGATCATTTATTGTTTAACTGAGATGGATGGGTCCCGTCTCCCGTAGCCATTTTTTATCTTTATAGTGTGAGGTCCTTTAATTTATGAGGGTGGGGGCTGGTTCCTGGATTGCAGGAGTAACTCATAGCTCTCTGGCCCTTTAAAATTCATCTAAGTCCTTGTTGCCAGATATCAAAGCATAAAGAAAATACCATGACTTGAAGCTGAGGCTTACTCGCAGACGTTTTTGGCTTAGTCTGCTGGATTTAATTCCCTGTTTGATCTTGCATAGCTTCCAGCCAACAACAACAGAGCTGGGTTTAAAGGTTATTAAATTGTAGTGTGCAAGGTATGTTTCCACATAGCCCTATGTAGATTGCTTTAAAAAAGTTTTATTACTGTTTTTTCAAAGAAGCTTAATCCTCAGTGTCCTAATGCTGTAATCAAATATAACCAGTTCAACATTTTCAGTTTGTTTATCTTCCTTAAGTACATTCACATCCAGCTTTAATATATAGTCCCTTCTAAATTTAAAAAAACGGAAAATGCAGCAGCCATTTTTTTCGAGCTTTAGAATAAACCCTCTTTTGAAATAGGAAACATAAAATTTTTATTCCGACAAAGGACAGCAAAATATTGCCCCAGTGGATTCCCTCACCAACTCACTCCCTTTATTTTGAACTTGGCTAAATTACTGACTGTAAAATGAAAGATTTCAGATAGGTTTGATTTAGGTGAAATAGAGTAGATTGTATGATTTTAATGGCATTTTTGTTCTAATTTATATTGTGAAATGTCTGGTTAATTTCTGTTATCCGACCTGGATATTTAAACTTTTAAGGAAAGTGTGTTGCAATTAGTTGAAACTTTCATATAGCTTTGAAGTACCACAAACTTATTTGGAAGAATGTGATTTATATATTTATTTTTTCAAAACCCTGCCTAGTATATTGCAAATTGTCACTCTAGAAAACGGTCAGGGGCATGCACTTGGAAGGAGGTTGGGGAGGACAAGGGAAGGGTTAATCCTGCAGATTTATCTAGAAAATAACTAAGTGGGTCAAACGAAATCGTTTGAAAGTATGAAAAGGAAGAAAAAAACCTGGGATACTTTAGTATCAAAGGCCATTGTGGACACTGCTCCTAAGCTTACCAAGAGAATCCAAACTTTGTGCTGATTTATATGACAAGTTGAAAATTGTTTTAAAGTCTCTTTCAGAAAGTTTGGGAGCAAAGTTGTATGGAAAATTAAGTTTGCTAGCCTTTCATCTTTCCAATTTCTCTGAAGCAAAATGTGTGTGTGTGTATGTGTGTGTGTGAATTCACCTCGTGTAACAGTTTCTTTCATATTGTGCATCATTCAAATGACCAGTACTGGAAGAAAGTTACAGGAAGGAAATGCTGAATGGAAAGAATATCCTTATTTTCTTGTCTGATAGTGATGTCAAAGTTTTCCGATAAAATAATAAAGACAATATATGGGTTAGGGCAGGCTCTGTGAACTGGAGAAGTAAGAAGGGAACATTTGACCCTATAGTTACCCCCCTTCTAAATTCAGACATAATTTTGCATGCACATGCAAAATTTCTGATTTAAGCATTGTAAATGATACCAGTCAAATGTAAAGAAAATGTATAAGCCTCATTTGAAAACCTGGCACTTTCTTGTAATTTTAAAAGAAACAGACCCAAAGGCCTAGGAGTTTCAGTGTGCTTTGTTTTCCTTAGGCCTTCGAGCTTTGCGTTTTAAAATCAGAAGTTCAGAATAACATTTGAAAAGTAGGCCCCTTTAGAATGGAAACCATCTTTCATTATTGTTGTAATCTCCCCTCGGTGGACCTCAACTGCACATATGTAGGTATTATTAAGCCCATAAAACTACGTTGTCACATCTGAAACTGTTTAGCTGTTGAAACGGAGACTTCTACTTCAAAGCTTGCAGTAGTGTTTCCAGACAGACCCGACTGGCAGATCACCTTGAAATCAAATTCCACTCAGATGGTGAACATGCAGAAAATGTGCCTTTATTACCTTAACAGATTTTTTTTTGGGGGGGGGGGGGGGGAGAAGGCTTGATTTCTTTAGGTTTACAGTGGCAGATGTGCTCACCCCCTCCACAGATGCTGGAATTTGGAAACAGTTTGGAAATCGAACAATTGCAACTCATATTGAAATATTATGGGGTTTCCAGATAATAATAATAATAATAGTTTTAGAAAAGATTTCAAGCAATTGGGCCTCTTTCCCTCCCTCACCTAAAGCCCCAATATCCTCTGGCTAGCTCAAGTGGTTTGTAACAGGATATGACGACTAGTTTGCATCTAGATGGAGAATTCAACCCCAACCTCTTTTGAGTCGTGATTAAAATGTATAGCCCTACCAAAGAGCTGCTAATTGGCCTGTGTTGAGATGACCTGTCTGGGCATGGAAATTTAACTTCTCCAGAGATATTTTCTCTGGGTTGAAAAGTTTGCCTACATAGGCCCCTGCAGCGGAAGGAGAATTTCAGACTTGTTCGAGAAGGCCCCCATTCACATCTCGCTACTCTTCCGGAATGTTTTATAAGTCCCTAGCCCCATGGTTTTAAATGAATCGTTTCCATTTTGAAAGGTCTGTTTTGTATTTGGGGCAGAAGGAAATAAGCTAAGGAAACGGGATCTTTCACCTGAGTACCAAAGGAAAAAAAATGACATTTCTAGGCCAAGTTTAAGAGCGCCATCTCCTCTTCGAAAAGTCCCTGGTCCCCGTTAGACTTGGCAGCAACCTGTGATCAGGACCCTGCAGATATGGTTTCTCCTCTTTGGTCCTTTCTGTGATTTTATTTTTTCCACAAGGCAACATTACTCTTGTGATTTTGCTAACGATTTTACAAAGACCCGGAGAAGCATTAGTAGTCATCTTTTTTCTTAATCCATGGTATTTATAGATGCTTACTGTGGGCAAAGCACTGTTCTAAGCGCTAGGGAGAGTATAATACAACGGAGTTGGTAGACGCGATCCCTGCCCACAAGAAATTTACACTCTACAGGGGGAGACAGACATTAAAAAAGATTAGGGATGGGGGAAATAGTAAAGGGCCTATTGTGTGGATAAGAGTGTACTAAGGACTGGAAAATAAAATACCCTGGTGAAAATTAATAATAATAATGGTATTTAAGTGCTTACTATGTGTCAGGCACTGTACTAAGCGCTGTAGTAGATAAAAGGTAATTGGGTTGGACACGGTCCCTGTCCCACATAGGGCTCACTGTCTTAGTCCCCATTTTACAGATTATAAGAATTGAAACACAGAGAAGTGAAGTGACTTGCCCAGGGTCACACAGCAGACAAGTGGCAGAGATGGGATTGGAGCCCAGGTACTTTTGATACTCAGGCCCATGCTCTATGCACTAGGCCATGTTGCTGATTGATTGATTGTTACACAACCACAAGTGGAAGTATCTTTTCCAATGCTTCTTTTTGGTTTGGCAAAACTAACTCCTTTCCCTCCTCTCTGGTGCTTCCCCTTCCCCTCCCTCCCAGGGAACACTGGTTACTGGGATTGGAGGAGAGGGGAAGAAAGGAGAATTTTGGGAAGCGTAGGGCCATGAAGGGTCCTGCAGTATCCAAGCGGTGCCTTAAACTAATAATAATAATAATGTTGGTATTTGTTAAGCGCTTACTATGTGCAGAGCACTGTTCTAAGTGCTGGGGTAGATACAGGGTAATCAGGTTGTGCCACGTGAGGCTCACAGTTAATCCCCATTTTACAGATAAGGTAACTGAGGCCCAGAGAAGTTAAGTGACCTGCCCACAGTCACACAGCTGACGAGTGGCCGAGCCGGGATTTGAACCCATGACCTCTGACTCGCAAGCCCATGCTCTTTCCACTGAGCCACACTTCTTCTCTGTCCCATCCTCTAGCCAAGCTGGCTCTGAGGGAGAGAAAGAAGACCGGAAGGCAGGAGGAGGAAAATCAGACAAAACAAATCAGAAATAAGATCCATTCGGGAAGAGTCGGAGGAGGAAATGACAGCATTGGGGGATTTGGGAGAAGCTGGGCAGACTGGAGAGGCTGATAGAGATTCTTTAAGCCAATTACAGGTTTCTCCTCATTACGGCAAAATGCCACTTTGAAACAGATTTTTAAATTAAATGTTTTTTGGAGTCGTTCCAGGTGCACCATTACAAAAAAAAACCCAACCTCTCATCCATTGCTGGAGTCACTAGTTACTCCTTGCCAAGATGATGGCTTGTTACTGTTTAGACTTAGGCTTAGAGAGAAATCTCCTTGAGCTCCTGGAAACTAACTAGGAAATGAACACAACCCAGCAAAATTGATTAGAGAGGGGGCTTCCTTGAAAAACAGCTAGGCTTCCAGTCTATATAAGTCTCTGCTTGAGGCATTCATGTCTAGCACATCTGTGGAACCTTGTCATCAGCATTTCCTTTAGCTTAAACTGCATCAAGGAAATTGTCTTGTAAACACTTCTAGGGCATTTAAAACCCATGCAGGTCGCAGGACATCTGTCTTTGTCTTCTGGGTTTAATTCACTGCTAAGGACTAGGAATAAATTCAGTTTGAGATCATTCTCATTTTTTCATGAGTGCATTCAAGGGGGTTCTTTTTATACTTTTTTGTTTTCTATGGAATCCTCTCTGGAAAAAAAATATAACGATTATCAATTTATAAACCCTCATTTTTAGTTGAAAGCGAATTGATCAAGCAGCAATATTCAAACACTGTGACACTGGAAATTTAGTCAGCTGATCAGAATGGTCCAGGCCTATCTTAGGAAGAGTGGGGATACCAAGAAAATTCAAAGAGGGATTTAAGATTCCCGAGGAGTTTACTGTCAGTTCGGCACTGCAGAAAGGATGTCACGGGGCAGATTGTGTTGCCTTCCTGGAGATGGCTGTGGAAAGTTGTCCGGGGACCGGCTACAGAGAAGAAACAGGGCCCAGGGATGGTGAAGAGCGGGAATCAGGATGCCGAGGAGATGATTGAGGAACTTGTTCAGAGAGATAGGAAGAGGGACAAGCTTGGCCGGATCCTTGGTAAAGCAAAGACAGAGATGGTTTCGAGGGGCTGATGATGAAAAACTCCAGGCAGAGGTTGGAGCTTCTCAACGAATATGCGCCCATCCCGAAGAGTTTGTGTTAGTGGTGATTTTTCTGGACTTGAAGAAGGATTTTCCTATAGGGGCCGGATTTGCATTTTAGCTGCATTTCTGTTCACTTTTTCTAGTTTCCCCTCTGCCTCAGTGACCTTTTCTTTTACTCTCCTGGTTATCTGGTTTTCTCTGGGGTTTGAGAAATCAAGATAGTTTAGTAATCGCCTGTCGGATTTGAGGAGGGAGGGTGTTCCAGGCCAGAGGCAGGTGGTGGGCGAGGGGTCGGTGGCGAGATAGACAAGATGAAGGTAGAGTGAGGTTAACATTAGTGGAACGAAGTGTGTGGCCTGGGTTTGTAGTAGGACAGTACTGAGGTTAGGTAGGATTGGGCAAGGCGATTGAGTGCTTTAAAGCCAGTGGTGAGGAGTTTTTGTTTGTTGTGGAGGTGGATGGGCAACCTCTGGAGTCTGTTAAGGAGTGGGGAAGCATGGCCTGAATGCTTCTGTAGAAAATTTCATTCATTCAGTCATTTAATCATATTTATTGTGTGCTTACTGTGTGCAGAGCACTGTACTAAGTGGTTGGAAAGTACAATACAGCAATAAAGAGAGACAGTCGCTGCCCACCAGCAGTCTGGGGGAGAGAAACATCAAAACAAGTAAACAGGCATCAATATAAATAAAAGAGTTAAAGATATATTGACCACAGGAGGCTAACAGTCTTAATCACCATTTTCCAGATGAGGGAACTGAGGCACAGAGAAGTTAAGTGACTTACCCAAAGTCACACAGCTGACAAGTGCTGGAGTAGGAATTAGAACCCAGGGCCTTCTGACTTCCAGCCTCGGGCCTCGCTGCCTGGAAGCAGTGGTGGAGCCAGGTGGTGGATCCACATATCCTGGGTCCCTGAGAGCTATTTGATGCGGACACTATCGATTGTTGAAAGCAGCGATCTATATAACTGCCTTTTTGGTAAAATTAGCAAGAAATTGCTGCAGTTGGCTATCAATCCCAGATTTCCCTCGGAAGGAGAGACTGAATCTTCCAGCCTCTCAGCGTTTATACCAGCGAAAGAGCTGGGAAGAGAGGGAGATTCCTAAGGTCACAGCTTGAGCTCCATTTCATTTGGAGCAAATATCAACCTTCAGCCCAATAAAGACTTTCTCACCAATGAGTATTTGGGATACATTTTCCCAGCCAAACTACACTCTGGAGGCGGAGCATTTTGAAATGCAATGCTGCCTTCTAGTGACTGATGAAACTCTGAAGGAGAAACTCAGCTCCTGAAAGCACATTCTAAGTTTTATGGAAAAGAAGCATTTTTTTTGTTTTTTGTTTATTTGTTATTTTATGGTATTTATTAGGCACTTACTGTGTGCTGGGCACTGTTTTAAGCCCTGGGTAGATTCAAGATAATCGGATTGGACATAGTCCCTGTCCCACATAGAGCTCCCACTCTTCATCTCCATTTTACAGATGTGATAACAGAGGTTCAGAAAAGTGAAGTGATTCGCCCAAAGTCACGCAGCAGACAAGTGGCTGAGCGGGATTAGAACCCAGGTCCTTCGGACTCCCAGGCCCTTACTCTGTCCTCCAGGCCGTGTTGCTTCTCTAACTCAGGACCTTCTGACTCCCCTCTCCGTGCTCTAACTAGACCGTGCTGCGTCTGAAGAGTATTGATCATCGCGAGGATTTTGGGAAAAGAAAACAAGCAGTCAGCTTTCTTTGTATCATGTAGAAAGCCCTTCAAAAGCACTGTTGAAGGATTACTTGTTTTACTAAGGAAGAATGAGGGCAATCTGCCTCCTTGATTGCCTTGAGAGCTTGGGTCTAGGTAATAATAATTGTGGGGTGTGTAAAAGACCTTACTATGTGCCACGCACTGCGATGCATACAAGGTACTCAAGTTAGACGCCGTCCCTGTCCCACAAGGGCTCATGGTCCAAGAGGAAGGATGGACATTTAGTCCTGTTTGTGTGTGTGTGATTTTTGTGGTGGAGAACGCAAATGCAAAGCCCTTCCAGATGACTGAAAAACACTGACTCCTCTGCAGCTACAGGGGATTCTAGACATTAACTAAAGGCCAGCAAGCACTCAAGTCCCCCAAGGGTTTTCCTGGTGTAACCACTTCCTTAATGGAAAGAGCCCGGGCTTGGGAGTCAGAGGTTGTGGGTTCTAATTCCGGCTCTGCCACTTATCAGCTGTGTGACTTTGGGCAAGTCACTTAACTTCTATGTGCCTCAGCTTCCTCATCTGTAAAATGAGGATTAAGTCTGTGAGCCCACATGGGACAAGCTGATTACCTTGTATCTACCCCAGTGCTTAGATCAGTGCTTGGCACATAATAAGCACTTAAATGCCATCATTATTATTTTACAGATGAGGAGACTTAGGCACAGAGAAGGACAATAATAATAATAATATTCAGCTGATTACTCTGCGCCGAGCATTATGTTAGAAGCAATCCAATCAGATCGGACACAGTTTCTGTCCCATACATGGGCTTATAGTCTAAGTCAGGAGTGGGAACAGGTATTTCATCCCCAAGAAGACGCCGAGGCACAGAGAAAGTAAGTGACCTGTCTGAGGTCACACAGCAGGCAGGTTCCAGAGCCACGATTGAAAACCCAGGTCTTGCGACTCCAAAGACCGGGCTCTTTCAACTAGGCCACGCTACTTCTCAAGGGCAAGGGGATGAGGGGTTGGAGTGGTCTATGAAAGGAGTTCAGGAGCAGAGCCGTGTGGCCCGTAACCAGCGAGGACAGAGGCTGGAGGCGGAAGAGGCCAATTCCCCATCCCTTACCTCCCGGAGGAAGTCCTGCCACCATCCAGCAGAGTAGCATATCCTCCCTACTCCAGGGAGAGGCCCGGCTGACTCTTTCACTATGGGGACATTAGGTGAATTTTATGGGAATCACTCAGTGGAATTGGAGCATTTACTGTGTGCAGAGCACTGTCCTAAGCAATTGGTAGAGTACAATACAATCGAGTTGATAGGCACGTTCCCTGCCCACAAGGAGCTTACAGTCAATCAATCTGTGGTATTTGAGCACTTACTGTGTGCAGATCACTGCGCTTACTAAGTTCTTGGGAGAGGACAATACAACAGAATCAACAGACACGTTCCCTGCCCATACCGAGCTTTCAATCTAGAGGTCTACAGTGTATTGGCTAGGGAATAAATGAAGATGGTGGGGCGGGAGATAATTTGGTAGAGATAGGAAGGCTTGTCTCAAAGGAAGAACCAAGCAGCTTGTCTTTTTTTTCCTCCTTCGCCTGGAGTAGTCGTGAAAGAACTCAGTTCATTCACAGATCCCCATCTGAGAATGGAAGTGAGAAGTGGATGGTTTGAGGCAGTTCATTTGGGAAAGTTAATTCCGCTGTTACTCTTTTCCCCATCAAAATGACTTGGGAATCAAGGCAGTTAAAATATGTTAGTTGAGTTTAATTGTGCAGAATGGACGTTTTTACCCCAGGATTTCCCTCAAAATATTATTCTGTATGTGCACCAAGTACCCCATATGGACTTTTAATCATTTTCAGACCCTAACAGAAATGTTGACGTAGGGAATCCTGGGGGATGAAAGGGAACTCGATATGGAATGCGAGGCTGGGTGATCTACTTCACAGATTTGGGGAATCTCAGCTGATTTGTTGTCTTTGATACAGTCTGGCCTCATTACAGTTCAAACAGATTGCGGCATTAAGTCGAGAGATTTAACCCCCAAAACTGTGCCTTCTCCTACGTCGTCTTAACTAGTAATAGTGCCGAGGTGGAAAGGGGAGAGGAACTAAGTCAGTGCTGCCAGTGTTTGAAAGCTGCATAGATGTTTTGAAGTCCTGGTATCTACTCCATTCTATTGTCTTTCCCCTCATGCCGTGAGGCACGGGGGTTGGGGAAGTGTTTTAATTTTGTGGGGTGCTGTGTTAATAAAGAAGCAGGCTTAATCAAGCAGTCAGTGTCAAGCGCTGTACTAAGCGATTGGGAGAGTACAATGCCACTGAGTTGGTAGATATGTAGAGAAGCAGCTTGTCTTAGTGGCAAGAGCTTGGGCTTGGGAATCGGAGGACATGAGTTCTAATCCCAGCTCCACCACTTGTCTGCTGTGTGACCTTGCGCAAGCCATTTAACTTCTCTGTGCCTCAGTTACCTCGTCTGTAAAATGGGGATTAAGACTGTGAGCCCCACATGGGACAACCTGATTACTTTGTAATCTACCCCAGCGCTTAGAACAGTGCTTGGTACTTAGTAAGCGCTTAAATATTATTATTATAGTAAATGCTTAACAAATACCATTATTATTATTGTTATGATTACGTGTTCCCTGCCCACAGAGAGCTTACAGTCTAGATGGGGAGACAGATGATATAAACAAATGACTTACGCATATGTACATTAGGGCTCTCGGGCTGAGGCGGGGGTGAATATCAAATGCTTACAGGGTGCGGATCCGAGAGCGTGGACGTTGCAGAAGGGAAAAGGAGGGCTTAATCGGGGAAGGCCTTGATCAGTTGATCTACTCTCCCCTGAAAAGAAGCATTGGACATGTGCACAAGTGACCATCCTCGGTGTGAGAGGAGCTCTGACATGCCACATGACTCGAACGTCTTGTCCCCACCCAAGCCCAACACGTGACCTCAGCGGGCAGTGAAACATGGCAGAACACACCATCCACGGCCACCGTAGAGATGGCAATTGATTTGTCCTAACTGACCATCCATTGACTGGTGATACGGCTCTAGGGGTCTCGTTTGCTTTCCGAGATCGTCATTGGAGCAAAGGCCCGGGAATCAGAGGGCCTGGGTTCAAATCCCACTCCGCCACTTGTCTGCCATGTGACCTTGTGACCTATTCTGGAATAGCCTCCAGAATGCATAGTTCCCGGTGAGTCTCATTTGCAAAGCAAGGCCCAAATTCTCTTTGCAGGAAGTTTCTATGTCAAGAGCCACTTGAAGCCAAGCACCTAAGAGGGCTTAGATTTAGGCTATGAGTTTAGACTTCACTTAGACTGTGCCCCTGATGAGAGACAGGGACTATGCCCACCCAAATTATCTTGAATCTATCTAACCCAGCACTTAGTACAGTGCTTGACAGTCAGCCAGTCATATTAATTGAGCCCTTACTGAGTGCAGAGCACTGTACTAAGTGCTTAGGAGAGTACAACATAACCATAAACAGGCACAGTCCCTGTCCACAGTAAGCCTGCAGTCTAGAGGACTGTGTAGAAAAAGCTTACCAAATTCCTTAAAAAAAAAAAAAAAAAAGACATTTCCTTGGAAAAGACACGAGAGCACCCTCCCACGAACACGATGAAAATGATAGACACCAGCAGGGTTCAGCATCCCTAAGCTTCAGTGTTTATTTTCTGCGCTCCTGGTAGGAGCTCAGGGCAGGGGGAACTTGGCAACATCTGAAGCCATCGGGGCCCGAGGTTCTGAAGGAAGCCTCTGGATTGTGGAATAAATCCCTGAAATGTTATCAGTGATGGACAGCCAGCACCCTTGGTGACATTCATTCATTCAATCATATTTACTGAGCACTTACTGTGCGCAGAGCACTGTATTAAGCGCTTGAGAAAGTACAGTGCAGCAATGAAGAGAGACAGTCCCTGCTCACAACGAGCTCACAGTCTAGAGAAACAGCGTGGCTTAGTGGAAAGAGCATGAGCTTGGGAGTCAAAGGTTGTGGTTTCTAATCCCGGCTCTGCCACTTGTCTGCTTTGTGACCTTGGACAAGCCACTTTACTTCTCTGGGCCTCAAGTTACCTCATCTGTAAAATGGGAGTTAAGACTGTGAACCCCACGTGGGACAACCTGCCTATCTTGTATCTACCCCAGTGCTTAGAAGAGTGCTTGGTACAGAGTAAGTGCTTAACAAATACCAGAATTATTATTTATTATTATTAGAAGTGGGGAGACAGTCTAGAGGGACAGAGACCAGGGCCTGGGATGGAGCTTTCCAAATTCAGGGTGACTGAACTGTAACATTCTTCCCACGCTCCTTCTCGCTGCCTCCGATAAGGATTCACCCTTTCTTTTAGTTAGCCTGTGGTCCCTAGGTTTTGCAGAACGGGTAGCGTGAGTCTGGATTTAATGTGCTGGAATTTCACGCACCATTTTAAAGCTACAGGGGGAAAATCTGGGTTGGAAATCCATGTATGAGCTCTGCCATTCATTTGAAACAGTCACGGATTTTTCTAAAGGAAATGTCCATTTCCATTTTTCCGGGCTTAGTCAGGGAAGGCCTCTTGGAGGAGCCATGCTTTCTGTAAGACTTTGAAAGGGGGAAGAATAATTGTCAGATATGAAGAGAGAGGGCGTTCCAGGCCAGAGACAGGATGTGGGCGAGAGGTCGGTGGCGAAGTAGACGCGATTGAGGTACAGTGCGTAATTTGGCATTAGAGGAATGAAGTGTGCGGGCTGGGTTGTAGTAGGAGAGTAGCAAGGTTAGCTTAGGAGGGGGCAAGGTTATTGAATGCTTTAAAGCCAATGCTGGGGAGTTTCTGTATGATACAGTGGTGAATGAGGAACCATTAGAGTTCTTGAGGAGTAGGGAAACAATGGACTGAACGTTTCTGTAGAAAAAGTGGGCAGCAGAGTGAAATATGGACTGGAGAGGGGAGAGACAGGAGGCCGGGAGATCAGCCAGAAGGCTGATGCAGTAATCAAGGCAGAAACAACAGCTCAAGAAGCATTTAATGTGAGGCAGCATACTTATGTGTCAGAGAGGATCCTTTCCAGTGTCGGATACCCATTTCTGCCCCAAAGCAGCTACCCTGTGCAGAAGGAGTTCATATCATCATACCAATCCATACTTTCGCAGGCACAATTGAGTCACCTCTCTGCGTGGGTGTGTGTGAAGGGGCGGGAAATGCTCAATAAATAAGATGGAACAAATGGATCATGACATGTGGACAGAAACCCACATCCCCCCATCTAGACTGTAAACTCACTGTGGGCAGGGAATGTGTCCACCAACTCTGTTATATTGTACTCTTCCAAGAGCTTAGTCGTATTGCCTGTCCCCTTCTCTAGACTGTAAGATCACTGTGGGCGGGGAGTGTGTCGGTTGATTGTTGTACTCTCCCAAGCGCTCAGTACAGTGCTTTGCCCACAGTAAGCGTACAATATATACTATTGGATTGAATTCAGTGTTCTGCACTGACCGATTAATGGCTTGTCTGAGCAGAGATGGCCAAGACTCCCAAGACTCGGTATTGATTTTGAATTTCTTTTAAGATAGACTGGGTAACATCATGAAAATGCCTTTTCTGTCCATTTTTTAGACCTCCCTCTTCCTAACTGGGCACCCCTGTTTGTGTGGGATTATTCTCATCCCATATTGGGCCCAGGGAGGTTGGCAATCTAGTCTCCACCTCTGTTGCCCCCAGGAGCTGCCGTACCCCCCATTTTTATTTAAAGGTGATCCACGGGTAGTGCTGGTGGTATTTCTCCAGTATCTTGCTATGTCTCCGATCGATTCCTCAGGAAGGGGCTCTCAGTCATCTGGAAAATGCTTGTAGTCAGTTGAAAAGTCCTAGTTTTCAAACGCTCACATCTTCAGTTGCCCAAAAGAAGTTCCGTAAAGCCCAACCCTGCCGTTCTCTACTCAGTGAAGCACAATGGGATCACCTACCCTTCAAAACAATACTAGTACTAATAATAATTGTGGTATTTGTAAAGAATTTACTTCGTGCTGAGGACTGTACTGATTAGCATGGCGGTAGATATGGTCTGTAATTGATGTATTATCTTCTATTTATATTTGTTATTTATGTACGTTAATGTCTGTTTCTCCCTCTTGACTGGGAGCTTGTTGTGGACAGTGAATGAGTCTGTTGTTGTATTCTCCCAAGTGCTTATTTATCTTATCTTATTTATTTATATCTCTTAAATATCTTATATCTCATCTAGTTTATTTACAGTGCTTTATATACAGTATTCACTCAATAAATACGATTGAATGAGTGAATGATCATTAGTCACAGTCGTTGTGGGCAGGGAATGTATGTTTTGAACGTTGTAGTGTACTCTCCCAAGGGCTTAGTATAGAGCTCTGCACACAGTAAGCGCTCAATAAAAAAGGATTGAATGAACACAGTCCCTGTCCCTCAAGGGGCTCATAATCTCAGCAGGAGAGAGAATAGGTATTGAATCTCCACTTTACAGATGAGGAAACAGAGATGCAGAGAAGTTAAGTGACTTTCTCAAGGTCCCAGAAAGCAAGTGGCATAGCCAGGATTAGAACCTGGGTCCTCTGACTCCCGGGCCTGTGTTCTTTGCACTCAGCCATGTTGCTACTCCATAGAGTTCTTGGACTCCCTGCATTGAAAACTGGGGGGCAGTGGCTGGACATGAAACTTAAATATTAAACTCTAAATCCCACTGTTAAAACTGTGATAGTGAGAGTGAAAACTATAGTGATGGCAATCAGGTGAAGTTGGGTGTGAAGATCCATAAACCCATTCCAGTAAGAAAACGTACCGCTTTCTAAGATGGATGGATTTGAGACATTTCTAAAGACTCGGAGGAAGGGGAAAACTACACATATCTGGTCTTCCTGAAATTAAGAGACACTAACTACATTGCCCAGAAATAAAAGTGGAAAAAATATTTGGATTTGGGGGGGGGGGGGGAATATTCATGAAAAACTTCAATATAAGTAATAAAACCAAAGCACTGAATGGATTTCCGGGAACGGCATTAGCCTTTTCATTTGGGAATTTTCATCTGGTCCAAAAAAGAATTTAGAAGCCTCACTCCCAGCGTTTGAATTGATGCAATGCCTCGGTCCCAAGACCTCACCAAGAGGGTAGAAGAGGAGTTCAGAGGTGCAAAATTAAGGGGTCATTTTTCCAGCAAGCCAGGCTGCAACCTGAATACATCGGTCAGAAAAACTGAAGGGAGCTTCATACCACTGAAACTCGGGAATGTGAAGTGTGGATCCAGCAGCGAAATTACCAAAGCTTCCACAGCAAATTCAGTCCTGGAAGTGAAGAGACTTGCCCGGAATCTGCCCACATCAGGCACAATCGCTCAGATCGAACTAGCGCATGATCGGAACAGGATGCATTTTTAGCTTCGCCTGCGGAAGGGTCCCAGCCTTCCCTCCCCGCGTTCAGGAGAGACTTCACATCAGTCCAAGCGAAAGGATTGATTTTAGTCATTCTTCCTTAATGAGTGTCATTATTTTTAAGGGTTCATTGCAGGTTTCCCTTGCCAACTGCGGGGGTTAGTTTCCTGAAAGTCCCAGCGGTTGGCGATTCCACGGTTGGTCAAACCAAAGGCTTATGGAAGAAAGGGCAGTTAAGGGCCCGCCCTGCTTCCATCGCACTGGGCGAAATTCAAGATGGTTTGCGGGAAACAAAGAGAAACGCCTTCCGAGCCCGTTTCAAGCCAGTGACTTTCCAAGGATGGCATTGTACCGCCTTGTCACTGAATCGGGATTTCATAAGGGTACGGGCAATGGGCAACTTGAAACAGTTACATTTAGTTCCCTGTGTGATGCTAATAAGCCACTGATAGGGTGATTGAGAAGCATAAATGCCATCCCGGAGAGCAGCCAGCTTGAAATGCCAGGCGGTATTTTATTCACAGCCACTGGAAAGATGTGGTTCCTCAAAATCATATACCGACAGAGTCAAAATGGTCCACAGAACACTGGGCGTGGATACTCAAAACCACCCTTGGGAAAGCAGTGGGTGGGTGGCGAGGGAAACCAGGTTTTAGTTTGCCTCAGGTCAGAGTTGGACCGGAGATCTTCTAAGATCTAAGAAACAGCGTGCCCTCGTGGAAAGAGCCCACTCCCAGTTCTGCCACTTGTCAGCTGTGTGACCTTGGGCAAGTCACTTAACTTCTCTGTGTCTCAGTTACCTCATCTGTAAAATGGGGATTAAGACTGTGAGCCCCATGTGGGATAGGGACTCTGTCCAACCTGATTACTTGTATCTACCCCGGTGCTTGGCACATAGTAAGCGCTTAACAAATACCATTCTTGTTATTATAATTAGCCCTGAAGAGGGGCGGAGTGAGATGCCCAAGGAAATCCCAAGGTGTCAGAGCCCTCCTAAATGTAATGACGTGAGACTGTGGACAGCTTCTCTTGGTATTGGCCAGGGTGTACTCCGGAGCACTGTGCTGAGCACCTACTGTGTATTGAGCACTGATCTGAGGGTCTGCTATGCATAGAGCACCACATATGTATGCAAGGAGCCTGCAGAAACAAAATCAATTAATCACTAAGATGGTTTTTGAGTGCTGAGTTTGTGCAGATAGTACTGTACTTAAGCACATGGGAGAGTACACTATAGTTGCTAGTCACGATCCCTGTCCTTCAGCAGCTTATAGCCTAACGGGAGATGCTAGCATTAAAAAAAACCATTACAGATAAGGGAAGTGACTGAGAATAACCGTTTGTAAGAGTATGCGTGTGGCAATAGTTAGGGAAAATAGGGTGGGAGGAAGCACTTAGTCCAGTGCTCTGAACATAGTAAGCACCCAATAAATACGATTGAATGAATGAATGAGAGGTTAGTGTATCCACCTGTCCTCGGGATGCTTACAAGAATGAAATCCAAATTGCTTTCATGAATCTTACAGAGTCTGTCCATGAGGCCCCCTGGAGAAAACTAGTAATTTGGGGTAGGGAACTTCTAAGCCTTATTAAAAGCACACCTCCTTCAAGAGGCCTCTCCAGACTAAACTCACATTTCCTCTGCTTCCTCTCCCTTTCATTAAGATTTGCACCCTTTATTCACCCCACCCTCAGTCCCACGGGACTTATGCACATATCTATAATTTATTTACATTAATATCTCTCTCCCCTTCTAGACTGTAAGTCCTTCGTGGGTAGGGAATGTGTCTAGCAACTCTGAACACGATAAGCTCTCGATAAGTGGTTCGACTGATTGGAAGCTGATGTCCCCTCCTGAGAAATGAGGCTACTGTCCAAATAATTGGAATGAGTTCCACCCCAGTCTGAGCCTAACAAACTGATGCCCTTGAATGGTCCAGTCAATTCCTACTTGCTTTGAGGGAGGAGGCGAGACCGGCACTCTGTTGAATAATAAGTGATGTGTCACCCTGTGCTCACAAAGTGTTTACTTTTAACTTTTGTCGAAGCCCCTTATAAACTAACAGGACTTCCTGAAATGCTGGCATTTGAAGTGGCTATTGATTGGCAACAGTCAGTAGCAGGCTGAATGCAATGGGCTCTTGTTTGTTGGGGTGAGAGGGAATTATTGGAAAGCGGGTCACAAGGTATCTGGGCAAACATGAAAGCTTCCTCTGTCGGTCAATCAATCAGTGGTATTTATTGAGTGCTTACTGTGTGCAGAGCACTGTACTAAACTCTTGGGAGAGTACAATACAACAGAATTAGCAGGTACTGTTCCCTGCCTATAAGGAGCTTACAGGGTGGAGGGGGAGGTAGATACTAAGATGAATAAATAATTTATAATATATCATTTAAAGATCAGGTTATCCTGTAAAGCAGATCTATTACCTTTTCAGGAGGTTTTAAGAAAGAATATCCAAATGATTAAGCAGAAATCACAGCACTCCACAACTGTCTGCTCCCTTGAAATGCCAATTGGCTAAAATAAAATGATTCTTTTTCTAATTGGAAGGAGGGTGGGGGAGAGGAGGGAAGGGAAAGAAAACCCAAAACCTTAAAAGATGTTAGCTTAAGAAACCTGATCATAGTCTCAAAACTCCACTGTGAGGGAGATAAGTTTGTTTCTCTGTTGTCGTTTTTAAAATATAGTCACACGGTGTTAAAAAGCACACACAGCTCTGCCAGGGTAGATTCCTGATACAGGTCTGGGAACATTTTCATTCTGCATGGAATATCGCTTTCCTTTTTTGTATGTAAGTTATAAAAGCCACGATTGTTTAACTGCTATTAGTAAACTTAATTTAGTTTCCCAACTTGTCAGAATATGAAAAGAATTAAGCTTTGGAACAGGGGACCTGGAACAATGGTCTAAGTAGGCTACAAATGGCGATTCAAGGAGTGAGTAGACAAAAAATCTTTTTGCTGTTTTTCCCTGGTTATGTGGGGGGTTTTGGTGGGAAGCGAATAGGGAGCGAGCAGTCTGAGTTGTTTGTGCCTTGGGAGGGGGCAAATTTAGGAATGATAGTACTTTGCCTGTGTAAGAACCGCTAGCATGCTGAGAATAATGTGGAAGACTGAACTTTGATCATCCAAGCATATTTTCCCAACAGGGACTTTGATCACGAAAAGGGGGAAGTCAGCCAGTGGAAAAACGGCTTTGTTTCCCAATAGACCCCTGGAGACCCAGGGGCCTCTGGACTTAGGAAATAGCCGTATCCCATCTGGTTTAGTGGGCAAAACCGAGCCACATTGAAAAGAGCTCTAGCCGGTTTAATAAATTGTAATTAAAGCTCTTGCCCCTTAGGTTTGACTGAAACAACATTAGATGAGGAGGAGAGGGGGCTATTTATTTGAACAACGAAAAGCCCTTAACCTCTTTGTGGTACCTTTGTGTGTTTGGGGTCGAGTCTAGACCCGGTTCTTTCCAAAGGCTTTCAAACGTGTGTGTGTGTGTGTGCGCGTAAATCAGGTCCTTTTAAAACAGGCTTTCCTTTTTTGGCCGAGTTTCCTGGGAGATGTTCATTCATTCAATCATTCAATCATTTTATTAAGCACTTACTGTGTGCAGAGCACTGTACTGAGTGATTGGGAAAGTACAATACAACAATAGTGACATTCCCTGCCCACAACGAGCTCACAGTTTAGAGATTCATGGCAGCAAGAAAACTAATCCCTGAGATCAAACTGGGAGGGGATGTGTTTTCAGATCACTGTGAAATGTACTAAACTAACCCAAATTTGTATTGGAAGCAGTTATTTTTCACCAGTATTCTCTGTGTCACTTTAATCAACTGGTATGTGGATAGAACTGGAGAGAGAGATGATATCTTCTGTTGGTATTTCTTTTTTTTAAGGGAAGTCCAGGAACAGATATAGAGGAGGGCCTATCACATTCAAATGAGCAGGATGCCATCACTTTTTTCTAGGGGAACCCACATCACACATTTTTGCTCCAGTTACCTCACCAGATTAGCGGTCTCCTTGCCAGAAGCACTTAGTGACTTGATGACAAGCAGTCCTCTTCTATTTTCTATCAGTAATCTCACTGGCCCGCTGATGGGTCTGCAAGATTCACTGATCCATTACACTGTGGGACCCCTGAAGGCAGGGATTATGTCTATTGTACTCTTCCAAGTGCTTAGAACAGTGCTCTGCACACCATAAGCACATTTATTGATTGATAGGAGAGGGGTGGGGAGGGGGTCTTATACCAGATAACCTAATCTTAGAGGAAGAGAGACTATTTCATGGACAATCCATAAGTTCCTTAAGGCTGCCAGCATTTATCATCATCCCGTTTCATTGTTCAGGGAAGGTGACTTAGTGCAGTTAACTCCACCAAGAGGAGCAGGTTTTCCTCCTCCACACAGGTAGGTTTTGGTCCAATATTATATCTAGTCCTCATCTCCTTCCTTTCCTAAGCTGTGTCTCACGTCAGTTGGAATTGGCCCTTTACTACTACGGGCCTAACACAGTGCCTCCCAAGACCTCGGAATCTTTAAAAAGCTGCTTCTTTTCAGCTTTTCAAAAAATTATTTTCTGTTATCCTTTTATGCCTTGCTGATTGATGCATGCAGTCCCGATCGGTGGAATTCCTGATAGCCCGATAAGTTTGCCCGTTTTTTTCTGCGAGGAAATGTGGAAACAAAGATCGGTAGTGTTCCCCAGCCCAGCAGGGGTGCGTTTAGAGAGCTGAAGATTTGGCTAATGTCACCAGGTCCTTAGCAATGAAAACCCCTGCGGAATCTGATCTCACTTAAAAGGCTGGTAAAAGGCCCAGCTGAAGGATGCCTAACAGTGATGCTGCAGCCAGCCTACTCTTCTGTTTGTTTTCCAAGTGCCTATCGGGCTGATCAGAGCCCTTTCTGTCCTTGGGAAATAGCCCCAGCATGTAACTGGAGAATAAAATCGTTACTGGCTTTCATCAAGAAATAAAATCCCCGGTGGCCATGAGCAGGGGTGATGGATTGCGTTCGGGGGTCTGGGGCTCCTGTGTCTCCATCTCCCCGACCGTGGCACAGGCACCGAGGAGAGCGAGGGGACGTTAGCCACAAGTCTGGCCTGTTGAGCCCCGTTGGCCCTTGGCTCTCTCCTGGCATACCTCGGAGGGAGAATTTTCCCTTCGCGTGTCTTGAAAAGTCCCTGATTCTCCTGGCATCTCCAGCAGGATTCTGGAATTTGGTTTCAGGGAATGAGGTGGTTCATCCCTAAGTATGTGTGTGCAGGGGGTAGGGAGGTGGGGAAAGCTGTGGGGGTTCCAGCTTCGAAGGTCGGCCCTGCTCCTGCTCAGATCTCTGACACCTCAACTTTATCCAAGTAAGATCCTCCTCCCCTAACCCTATATACAGCGGTTCCTGAATGTCTCACATCTTTTTAACAAAATCAATTGTCTATTTTTTTTTTTAAAACAAACAAAACAAAATCCATCCTGAAGCAGCCAGGGCCACATTTTGAATCCGATCTGCCTTGCCGCTGCCATCAAACCCCTGGTCCCTTCGTAAACATCCCGGTGCCCGAAGGGCGGAAAGATGAGGTGGGGGTGGGGAGACCATTCCAGGCAGTGTCCTGCTGGGAGGCCTAGACCCTGACAGCTGCTTGCTTGCAGGAGGGAGCTTGGGCTGGCCGACAGGCACGGCCGAAGGTGAAACTGTTTTTTGGGATGCAGGGGCAGTGCAGGGAAACAGCTGGAGAACTCAGGAGCCCTGCCTTCGGAAATCCGTTTGGACTCTGGCCAGAATCAAGCTCCATTGGCATAAAGGTTCCGCTTGGGGTCGGAGAGGCGAGGGTAGAGAGGTTCAGAAAAGGGGGTGGTCACGGGTTTCAAAGGATAAAGGATCTTGTCAGGAAGAAATAAACTGGAGAAATATGCTAGGAAAGCAGTTAAGCACGCTTTGGAAGTATTCACATTGAAACAACCTTGCTAGGTTTTCTCAAGTTAATCATCACACACTTGACAGAGTCTACCAATGCTTAGGATAAAAGATCTATTCCTTGCCCGTGTGTAAACTCTCCTTGTTCTCCATTTCCTTTTGGTCTGTGTCAAGTTGACTTTTTGCTCACGTCTAGGCTTTGGCCCTTGGGAAAGTAAAAATCAAGAAACTTTCATTTGGCAGGAGAAGGATTTTCTGTAAGATAATTTGCAAATTCTGGAACTAGTTTTACCTTTGTTTTGGTCAACAGAGTGGTTTCTATGAGTAACTTTTTGTACTAGACAGGTAGGGAAGCAGCGTGGCTTAGTGGAAAGAGCACAGGCTTGGGAGTCAGAGGTCGTGGGTTCTATTTGGACAAGTCACTTAACTTCTCTGTGTCTCAGTTACCTCATCTGTAAAATGGGGACTAAGACTGTGAGCCCCATGGGAGACGGCCTGACTACCTTGTATCTACTCCAGTGCTTAAAACAGTGCTTGGCCCGTAGTAAGCGCTTAACAAATACCATCATTATTATTATAACTTCAGCGATCTCCAAAGTAGGATTTCAGAATGGCATTTTTAGACATTCATTTCCTCCATCTTTTAGTTTCTGACTTACTGATCCTTCCCTGAGCCTTGATGGTTTCTTGGCTGAGGCATGATATGGAAATGTTTGATGATTCTGTTTTCCATGACCGATTCTGTAATAAGCCAATAGAACTGGTGTGCATTCCTCTTCAGAAGACGGGCACTAGTGGTGAGCTAATACTTTTTGGCGCCTATTAAGGGCTTAGTACGTGCTAAACTCTGGAACTAGATATACCATTATAAGATTGGACACAAAGTCCCAATCCCACCCAAGTGCTCACAATCTATCTTAGCCTCATTTTACAGGTGGGGAAACTGAGGCCCAGAAAGGCTAAGTGACTTGCCCAAGGTTACCGAATAGGTCAGTGGCAGAGCTGGGATTCGGACCAGGGAACTCTTGACTTCTGGGACCTTCCTCTTTCCATTAGGCTCCCAATCCCTTCTGTCTTTAGACAGTCTCAAAAGCCCATTACAAGCCCTCTCCTTCCACCTCACCCTAGCGGGGAACGGGTTGGACCCCGAGGAATTCAGTGATCCCGGATTTGCAATCAGCTGCCTCAATGGAAGGGAGAGTCAGTCGATGCCTTTGTGAAGTTTAAGAAGTTGGGCTGGAGAGAGAGGAATGAGAATCAGATCTGCAGTCCAGATCTCCTAGCTCCCCATTCCCTTCTGCCTTCTTTTCTATTCCTCCGTTTCTCATCAAAGCTTGATCCGATTTCACGTGGGGCGGTGGGAAAGGGAAAGGGCTCGTTGCCTAGGGTAAAACCCCGCTCATTTGGAGTCAAAGATCAGCGAAGCCCATTCGTGTGAATCACTTTCAGAAGAATGGATTCCGACGATATAATGGGGTATGTGTGGTATTTTGATTTCTGAAACATCTGAAACTTGAATGAGGCATAAAGGATTTGGCAGTTGTTAAAACTTTTGGACGCAGAGAGTGTAACACAATAACCCCGTGCAGATGTTCGGTCCGTAGAACGGGACTTGTTCCCAGATCTCACGTCTCGGAGCGCTCGGATGTAGGAAATGCTTCTGCCTGGAACTGTTTGTTTTCACTGGATCTGCAGCTGAAGGCCTGACAGTTTCCTCACAGCTCTACCTTGTTCTTCGTGCAGGAGCTACTGAATGGAGAGCTGAAAGAAGGACATTTTCGGGAAGACCAATGCCCCCTGGAGGGTGAGTCTCTGCCCTTGCTACGTGAGATGGGAAATGCAAACCTCCTCCTTTCTCTAGAGCATTTTTTTTTTTTTACAGTATTTGTTAAGGGTTTACTATGAGTCAAACTCCGTTCTTAAGCACTGGGGTAAATACAAGTTAATTAGGTTGGACAGTCCCTGTCCACGTGGGGCTCACAGTCTAAGTAACAGTCAGTCATTTCATCGTATTTATTGAGCGCTTGCTATGTGCAGAACACTGTACTAAGCGTTTGAGAGCGCACAGGACAACAGAATCAGCAGTTACTCTCCCTGCCCATGGTAAGCTTACAGTCTAGAGGGGGAGACGGATATTAATATGAACAAATAAGTAACTTAAGTAGAGGGAGAACAGAAGAACTGAGGCCCAGAGAAGGTAAATGATTTTTCCATTGTCACACAGCGAGCATTTGGCAGAGCTGGGCTTAGAACCCAAGTTCTCTGGTTCGTAGTGCTCTTTTCACTATGTCACGCTGCTTCTGCGTCTGCCAGTCCTTTCTCCAGATTATTTGTCTCCTCTGGGTTAGCAGCTCTATGGCCCTTTAATAACTTGTGGGAAATCTACAGCTCCATTAACTTTCTGATAAACCGCATTTTAGGCTAAGCCAGACGAGTTTCTTGGTTAAAAGAGACACATGGCCAACCGAGCTGCTTCCGGTTTCCGCTTTCCAAATAGCAGCAAGAAGCCGCGGAGCCTAGTGGATAGAGCACAGGCCTGGGATTCAGAAGGAACTGGGTTTTAGTCCTGGCTCCACCACCTGTTTGCTGTGACCTTGGGCAAGTCACTTCACTTCTCTGGGCCTCAATTACCTCATCTGTAAAATGGGGATTAAGACTGTGAGCCCCACGAGGGACATGGACTGTGTCCAACCTCATAAAAATGGGGATTAAGACTGTGAGCCCCACAAGGGACATGGACTGTGTCCAACCTCATAATCTTGTACAGACCCCAGTGCTTAGTGGCACATAGTAAGTGCTTAACAAATACCATGGAAATAGCTGTTCCATTCTCTTAACAATTAATAATGCATATATGGATATTAGCATCTCTTTGATTTTTGTCTAAGGTTTTGTGTTTGTCTAAGGTTTTGTGATGGGAAAGGGTCTTTGTTCATGGGACGATTGGTGGGGCTGGGAGGTGTCTGTTAACCAACAGGAGGATTGTTGGCTGGTCGGGACAGTATGGGTTTGTTCAGTGTCCATTGGTGTGGAGGTCAGACCTTAGTGCCACTGCAGTCTATCGGTCCATGGAATTTATTGAGTGCTGGCTGTATGCAGAGTACCGTACTGAGCACTTAAGAGAGAGCAGTGCAAAAGTCGGTACGCATGATCCCTGCCGGCACAGAGCTTGCAATCTTCAGGCACCACAGAAGGTGGTGCCTGATAAGCAGACATAGCCTAGTGGGAAGATCATAGGCCTGGGAGTCAGAGGCCCTGGGTTCTAATCCCAGCTCCACTACTTGTGCAACCTCGGGCAATTCACTTAACTTCTCTGTGCCTCAATTCTCCCATTTTCCCTCCTACTTAGACTGTGAGCCCCACAAGGGACTGGGCTTGTGTTCAACCTAATTAACTTGTATCTAACCCAGTGCTTAAAACAGTGTTTGACACGTGGTCAGCACTTAATACTGTTAAAAAAAAGGAAGTCTGGGGACAATAGTATTCCAACTCCTTGAGCTATGGGGGGGGGCTTCCATTTGACTTTTCCAACTCAGTGAGAGAAGAGCAGGCTTCTCTGGTTGGAAGCCCTAAGCAGTCACCCCCAACCCCCAAACCCTGATGGCATCTATATACCTATCCTTAAACTCTGATTTCCCCCCTCCCCAACAACGTGTATTTTATTGTCTTTCTCCCCCACTGGATGGTAAGCTCCTTGAGGGCAGGCATCATATCGGCTAACTCTCTGCACTCTCTCAAGCTCCTGACACAGAGCTCTCTGCACAGGGGAAGCCCTCAATGAATTCTAATTGTTGGCTCCCATTCTAGGACATTTTGGGGGCTGAATGAGAAAAAGAGGTGCAAGAACTCTCATAAGTCTTCTCTTCCCTTTGCCTTTCAGTGATCCTTCCTCCTGAAAAAGAAGCATGTGAGGGCTACTTGCAATCCCTGAATGCAGAAGAAGGAGAAAAATTAGGAAATAAGGATGCCAGTCGAGGAACAGGGAAGAAGCGGTTAAACATTGAGGTATGTCTTTCCCCATCGTACTTTAACTTGTCCCCTTCTTTATGCATTCATTCGTGAGGGTGTTCTAGAGATAAGCAGTGCCCAATTGAATATCAGTAAAAAAGTCCTCCAGTTCTTTAGCAGACCGCATCATATTCTAGGCTAATATGGAATGAGCTTCAGAGTTGTAGTGGGACGGGCGTAGAAGATCTTGCTGTGAAATTTTGCTAAAGTACTCAGGTTGCATGAAATTCTGGAAATTCAGGACTGTGCTTAGCTCTAAATACACAACTCCACAGAAGAAATAAAAAATCTAAGTCAGCCAACAGTTTAGCATCCGTCCCTAAGCCCAAGGAGCTCAGGACCATATGAGAGAAATCAGTGGTTCCCAAGACAGAAAACAGCCGTTTTTCTGTGGGGTAGGTATTCCTGCCTTGCAAAAGGTCACATGTTTGCGTCACCTCCTTTTTGGAAGTCTCCCTTCACAGATAACATGCACCTCGATCACCACAGTGGGTTGCAGTTTTCTTGTCAGGGGCAATGGAGAGGCCAGTGTCCAGAGGACTTTTTCCTGACCGAAACCCTGTTTCCACATTCACTGGACTTAAATCTTCGTAAACAGCCCCACTCAGACTTTTCTTCTTATAAAATGGGGCATCTCAGGTTTCTGCAGTCCTTGAGGCTAATCTGACTTCTGACCTAGTGTTTCCTTAGTACTTCCCTAGAAAGTAAGTCTTTAGCCCCTGACCCTTAACCTGAATTGAATATTTAGGCCCATGTCACCCCAAAAAATATCAAACAGTTCAGGAAATTTTATATACCTAGGCACCCCCAAATAGCTTAGGGAGCTGGATGGGTTCTCGAGAAAACTTTTCATTTATCCCTTTCCACAAAGTAATACATCCCACTGATTTTGGGGTGGTGGTTGTTTTTTAACAGTACTTCAATATACTTATTGAGTGTTTACTCTGTACAGGGCACTGTACTAAACATTTGGGAGAATACAGTATAATAGAGTTGGTAATAATAATTATGGTATTTGTTAAGCGCTTACTATGTGCAGAGCACTGTTCTAAGCGCTAGGGTGGATACAGGGTAATCAGATTGTCCCTCGTGGGGCTCACATTTTTAAATCCCCATTTTTACAGATGAGGTAACTGAGGCACAGAGAAGTTAAGTGACTTGTCCAAGGTCACACAGCAGACAAGTGGCAGAGTCGGGATTAGAACCTACAACCTCTGACATTCCCTGCCCACAACGAGCTTTCAGTCCAAGGCAGTTAAGCGCTTACTGCGTGCTAAGCACCGTCTGTACGGTGCTTGGCTGTTGTCGTTCTGAACCACCAAGTTAAGCAAACATCCAACGGAGGATCTTTTTTTAAGCCGCCGATGGTTCCCCCTGCCTAACCAAAAAATATTCCTCGTTTGCAGGAACTCCAGTGTGATGTGTCGGTGGAAGATGACAACCGTCAAGAATGGACCTTTACGCTCTATGACTTTGACAACAGTGGAAAAGTAACCAAAGAGGTACCATTGGTCATGATCCCATTTAAGATTTAAAAAAGTGCTTATTTAACCAACTAGAAGAAGGCCTTGGTTCTCTACCTTCTATACTGCTTCCCCTTCCAGCTCTACTGCACCGCTGGCATATTTCTGCTTTAGGCAGACTTGATTTCCTCCACAGGAACCCCTAAGAACCACCTGACAGTTCAGTAGCGGGTGTCACTTTGAGGGAATTTCCGTCCCTTTCTCCCTCCTGTAGGTGGTCCTGGATGGGCAGGAGGTTTTGGAATAGGTGATTGGGGCTCTGGGGTTTATGCACTCTGTCTGGGGCATTAGGAGGCAGGAAAGAGAGTAATAATGATAATAATAATGATGGTATTTGTTGAGTGCTTTCTGTGTGCCAGGCAAGACAATAAGCACTGGGGTAGATACAAGGAACTCTATCTGGACTCAGTCCCTGTCCCTTGTAGGGCTCACAGTCTCAATCCCCATTTTCCAGATGAGGTAACTGAGGCACAGAGAGGTGAAGTGACCTGCCCCAGGTCACACAGCAGACACATGGTGGAGCTGGAATTAGAACCCATGACCTCTGACTCTCAGGCCCATGCTCTTTCCATTAGGCCACTCTGCTTCTCACTGTATTACTGTAGAATGAAGTTACTGCAGTTATTTGTGGATTATCATTGCTCAAAGAACCAAATCTCTTTAAATTTCAATGCCTATAAGATATAGTTGTTTTTAATAGTTTTCGTCAATCGCTTACTATGTGCCAGACCCTGTACTAAGGCCTGGGGTAAGTACAAGCTAATCAGGGTGGACACAGTCCATTTTCCACATGGGGTTCACAGTCTGAATACCCCATTTTCCAGATGAGGTAATTGAGGCCCAGAGAAGTGAAGTGACTTGCCCAGGGTCCCACAGCAGACAAGTGGAGTCAGAATTAGAACCCAGATCCTTCTGACTCCCAGGCCTTTTTTTCTTTCCCTTAGGCCACATTGTTACGCCCAACCAACAGGTACACTAATGTGGCTTTGTAAATCCAGGCCCCAAAATCCCAGTTATGGATTCTCAGGGCTAAGCTACATTCCAAACTCTTTCCTTGCCTCTCCAGTTACAGTTCCCTTTAGATCCACCTGAGTGCGTAGTGATAGATTTAGTCATAGTTGGAATGAAAAAGGAAAAAAAACAAAGGGAGGGAAGGGTATTGCTAATTGGAGCATTTCACTTTTAATAGCTTTCTTCTTTTGAGATCCATCGGCGACTTCTGCTATCTCACGCTTCGCTTCCCTTGCCCAGGATATGTCCAGTTTAATGCACACCATTTACGAAGTTGTGGATGCTTCGGTGAACCATTCCTCTCACAACAGTAAGACGCTCAGAGTGAAGCTGACGGTCAGCCCGGAGCCTTCTGGGAAAAGGAAGGGTGGTCTCGGCCCCAGCCAAGGTAATTTAATCGGGTCGAGCTGCGAGCTAAGTCATTTTGGCTATAACGTGTTTGTTCGTTAGGAGTTTTGGAGAGCTGGGATTAGAACCCAGGTCGTCCTGACTCCCAGGCCTCTGCTGTATCCGCTAGACCATGCTGCTGGGGTACCGTAATACAGCTCTGAATTGCTGTGATTTGCCATAAGGCAACAGGCAGGTAAAGTCCATCGGTTGATAGTATTTATCGAGCATGTATCATGTGCTAAGCGTCGTATTGAACACTTGGGAGAGTTTTACAGAATTAGTAGATGTGACCCCCGCTTTTGATGAGCTGATAACCTAATGGAGGAGACAGAAACTAAAAGAAATTACAGATAGGAGGAAGCAATAGAATATCAGTGCTTAGAACAGTGCTTGGCACATAGTAAGCACTTAATAAATACCATCATCATCATAAAAATATGTACATAAGTGCACGGGATAGTGTGATTATTTGAACGTAGAAATAGCAGTTGGGGGGAATTTGCTTGGTTTAGCAGAAAAAGTGCAGAACAGGGAGGCAGGAGACGTAGGTTCTAGTCCCCACTCCCCTGTCCCTCAGTTTCCCCACCTGTAAAATGGAAATAAAATGCCCATTCCCCCCATTGTGGGACAGAGATGGTGTCTGACTAACTGGCATCTATTTAGGGCTTAGCTCAGTGCTTGGCACATAGTATATGCCTAATAGATACCGTCATCATTATTATTCTTAGAAACTGATTTTAAATTGTACAAACTCCCCTGAGGTGATAAAGAGCAATTTCATATGTTTGATGTGAAACATCAAACCAGGTAATTGTATTATTATTATGGCACTGGGTAAGCAACCCCTAAGTGTTGGGGTTGAGACCAGACAAGCAAATCAGACAACTATCCCTGTCCTATATGGCACTGGCCAAAAGTTCACTTCAAATTCCAGGTTAAGGCTGACACAAAATTTGTAAGCCTTTTTCATCTTCTACAACCTTCTTGAATTTCACCTCATGCGACAGAACCCATTGGCTCATTCACTTATTTTTGAACCATCTTCCCCACAACGCCTACCTTCCAATTTTTTTGACCAGGGGTTGGAGGTTTTCAGGACCTTAAATGCCTCTAGGTCAACTGCCGTGGAATTGCCTTGCACTCTAAGCAAGTCCTTTCTTCCCTCCTTCAGATCGGGAAACGAGTCGCTGTAAAACCGAAGGGGAGCACGCTGAAGAGATGAGGACGGCAGACAAAAGGCTGTCTGCCCACGTCAGGTACTCGAAACAGTTATCAAAATCGGCGGCTCAGGTTGCAGAAAGCCCACGCACAGCTCTGTGCTTCATTTTCCTTTTTAAGAGTAATATCAAATGGCTCATCCCCTGAAACCATTTCTCTGGTGCTCTTTGAAGATAAAAGGTCACCTAGACCAGTCTTTTCCCACTGGGTCCATCTCTCTGTCCTGGGAAGTGTCCAGATGTGGCCTGTACTTTTTTCCTGCTGCCATCTTTACAATCCCACCCTCAGGCCTGGACCCTCCCACATGCCTTGAGAAAGCAGAGGGTGGTTCAGAAGTTAAAAACACTTCAAAAGCCGGTCTCTGGCTACATAGCTTTGTCTGCAAATGGTATCTCCCAAACTTTCCTGTCAGACTTTCCAGGAGATGGAGAGACTTTGCCTCAGGTTCCCCCGTCTTCTTCTCTAGCAAAATTGATGTGCCATTTCCAGGGCGGAAGGGCATTTCTCTCTCTCGATCTCTGAAGCTGAAACGCCTGCCCAAGTAATCCTTATTCCTTCTCTTTCACCCTGCCCATTTTGAGGTTCTGAGGCAGCCATCCCAGCATTCTCAACCCCTGAGGAAACTCAGAGGCAGCAAACCTCTGTTGACTGAGGCTGGCCAATGGTCCCTCAGCAGGATGAGGCAATTAAGTATCCATAAAATGACTTTGGGTGTTTTCCCATTCTTTAGGGCAGGGCAGCTCTGTTCTTTAAGACAGCACCACCTTAGCGAGCCCTTTTGGCTTCACACTGTGTCCCCCACCACTCCCACATGCCATATTGATGTCACATTTCTTCACCCAGAAGGCCGAACCCCGACCACCACCACTACGGCGTGCGGGAGCAGTACTGTGTGGACGAAAACACTGAGCGGAGGAACCATTACCTCGACCTTGCTGGAATTGAGAACTACACTTCCAAATTCGGGCCAGGTGAGCTCCCCAAAAGCAGGCCCAGAGAGAAAACCAACCCTGTTTGAAAGGCAGGAATCCTTTGCCTTAGAGACAAGAATCAAGTTTGACGTTCTGCAGAGTCCTTTCAAGATGAAATAACATTTCGTTAGGACCGTTCAGAAGACTTTCTTGAAAGGAAAACAGTTGGCACCTGAATTAAGCAGGGCACAGGGTTGAGTTCACAGCCCTCTCTCCTTCTGTCTCCCTCAGGGTATCCATAGCGATAGGGAGGGGTATGTAGTTGCAGATGCTTGCCCCTACACACACTATCAATCAATAGGTCAATTGTATCTATTGAGCGCTTACTATGTGCAGAGCATTGTACTAAGCGCTTGGGAGAGTACAATATTAGACATTCTAGAGGGGGAGATGGACATGAATAGAGAAGCAGCGTGGCTCAGTGGAAAGAGACAGGGCTTGAGAGTCAGAGGTCATGGGTTCGACTCCCAGCTGTGCCACTTGTCAGCTGGGTGACTGTGGGCAAGTCACTTAACTTCTCTGTGCCTCAGTTACCTCATCTGTAAAATGGGGATTAACTGTGAGCCTCACGTGGGACAACCTGATGACCCTGTACCTACCCCAGCGCTTAGAACAGTGCTCTGCACGCAGTAAGCGCTTAACAAATACTGACATTATTATTATATAAATATATTACAGATAGGCAGATCATTGCTATGGGGCTGGGAGAGAAATGAATAAAGGGAGCAAGTTAGGGTGACTCTGAAAGGAGTGGGAGAAGAGGAAAGAAGAAGGACTTAGTCTGCCCCAAGTCACTTACATCAGGACTCCCCATTTCCAGTATCCCTCTGCTGACCTGGAAGAAACAAAAGTGGGTTAGGCAATGGAACGCAATGACATCATGCAAAATCTTTGCAGAAATCCACAGGGGTCATCGTGACCCCCCACTTTGTGCCTTCAGTTTCCACTCCCGGGTTCTGTTAGACATGAGTCCTGGGTCTGAGCCAAGGGAAGAGATGAGGAGGTGGAGAGAGACTGGTGCTAAAAAGAAAAATGCATAGAGGTGTCCAGTGCCAATGTTGACCTATAGGACAGGCCAACCGAAACCAAAAATCAGGGGAAAAGGCTATCCTTGGCCACACCTGCTCTCATTCATTCATTTAACTGTATTGAGCGCTTGCTTATTTATTTACAGCACGGGAGAGTACAGTACCTCAGTAAACACACGCATTCCCTGCCCACAACGAGTTTACAAAATAGGGAGACCCACCTTAAAGTTGCAATTTTGGCCAAGGCCAGAGAGTCCTGGAACACGTCTCTGGGTCCAACTAGACACTCAGAGCCCAAACCCGGTGGTTGAGCCACCCCTAGATATGGTTAAAAGCTGGACTGACCCTTAAGAGCACCCTGAAGCTCAGCCCTGATTCTTGAGCTCCCTCTGCCAGCCGAGTTAGCCAAGAATAAAAAAAAGGCCTCACAGAGCTCCCCATCGAGGAGACAAGATCCACGCTTGAGGTGAGTGGGACTTTCCTCCTGGAAGGGCCGGCTGCCTTCCATTTCCCTAGCAACAGGCCAGTTTTTCCCATCCTTTAGGCCAGAGCCCTTGGGGCTCCACTGACCATCTTCTGCAGCATCAGTGTTCAAATGAGGGGGAAGAAAGAACCCCTCCTAGTGAAAAGGGAGAAAAAGCACATTCTTCTCAAACAAGATTTTGGGAGAATTTGCTATGTGATTAGCACCCCCAACAAAAAGCTTTCAGAAAAAGCAAGCCTGCTCTTCTCTAAGCTAGATCCTGTTTCGTCTCAGCGACTGGCACAGAGCAAATTCTCAGAGAGCCTGTCTCCCCGTCTAGACTGCAAGCGCGATGCAGGCAGGAAATGTGTGTTATATTGTTGCACCGTACTCCCCCAAGCGCTTAGTGCAGTGGTCTGCACACAGTGAGTGCTCAATAAATACAACTGACCTGGGGGAAGTTGCTTAGCCTCCCTGAGCCTCACTCTCCTCAGCTGCAAATTGGGTCTTAATGCTTCCTCCCTGACCCTTCAAGGATGCGCAGTGAGATCAGTGATGTGAAAGAACTTTGATTTCTCTGTGGAGGGGGAGGGATGGAAGAGAAACGGAGAGGAATGTTCAAAAGCACCTTTAAATACAAGATGGCGTGCCCGGACTGACGCCTCGTTTGCCTCGCTCTTTCAGGTTCCCCTCCGACACAGCCCAAGCAGGACCACCACGGGAAGGGCAGCCACGCCCAGAGCCACCCTCGCCCGCCGGAGGCAGACGCCCACCCCGGTCACCACAGGAGGTCCCAGGTGCTGGCCGAGTACCCGGGGCCGCCGGCCGAGCCCCCCGCCCGGGCGTGGGAGGGGCCGCAGCGGCTGAGGGGCCAGGAGAGGCCGTTCCTCAAGTCGCCCAAGGGCTCCGGGAAAAACCCGGCCTCGGCGGGCGGAAACGGCGGGCCGAAGTCGGCCAAAGCGTCTAGCTACTACGGGCCCGGGCCGCCCGTCCAAGCAGGGCCGGACGGGTACCACCTCCAGCAGCAGCCGTACAGCCACAAGAAATCCCGGCAGAAGGCCAAAGACGCCCACTCCCCGCTCAGAGCCACTCACGCCCAGCCCGCCGTCTTGGAGCACGAGGTCACGCGAGACCTCCCCCCGGTGCTGACCAACGAGGGCTACGTCATTCCCGTGATCCAGAGACATGAGCACCACCACCACCACGAACATCACCATCACCACCACTACCACCACTATCACCAGTCCTGAGGAAGAGGGACGAGGCTGCTTAAATCCTTTGGGACGGGCGGAGCCGGGGAATTCGAGGATTACGGTGTCGCGGATCCCTTCTCCGGAAGGCGGTGTTGGAAAGCGCCGAACCGATGCCTGTTTTTCACTTAACAACAACAACAAAATTCAGATTTACATAAGGATATCCTTTCTTTTATATACAATGTTCAGCTCTAGATCTCAGGTGTACGAGCAGTTTGGAAGCTGCGCCCAGATACTCTCCAGAGAAATCCTTGTTTTTTTTAATACTGTAAAAACTAACTATGTTTTTAATGAACATGTTTGATGCCACTGCTGTTTTTCAGTTATAATGCTGTTTTATGTAATCCATAAAAATCATATATATTTGTAGAGAAAAAAAAATTTATACCTGCTTCTGTTTATAATTCCAAAGAGAGGCCTTCTTTTTTGGTAAAATAATCTCGGTCCCGATGTTCTTCAGCTATTTTTCTCACGGCTTTGGGGTTTCCTATTGGTGCTCACACAATTTTTTTTTTTTGTACAAGTCAGTAGTTATCCTATAGATTGCGAGTGAATGTAACACGTTGTAACCTTTGAAAATAATTTATTCATTATTAAATTCCAACGCCGATGGTTTTACTTACACACCTTTTCTGTGGTATGTATAGGTCGGGTGGGGGTGACTTGTTTTGGATGTGTCATGTAAAGCACTGAATGTGGGGGAGAAAGAAGTGTAGCTGAGGGGGAGGGTCGTTGTTTGCATGAGTGTGGAAAACCTAATCCAGGAGCAACAGTTTTGGGCAGGGAACGCGTCTACCAACTCTGTTTCCATTGTGCTCTCCCGAGCACTTAGTACAGTTCTGTGCATACAGTAAGCGCTCAAGAAATATGATTAATTGAACAGAAGCTGAAGCAGGGGGAGCAGGAAGAGGAAAGACATGTGCATCCTCTAACTTGGAACCTCCTGGTGGTAAAGAAATCTTCCGAAACCAACAGAGGAAAATAACCCCTACGTAACAAGGGAAAGAAGGTATCTCTGTCCTAATTAAAAAACAGCATGGGATGGGTGGGGTAGGTAAGACTGATATTGTTCCCACTTCTGCCAGTGTGAGTCAATTGAAGCAAGCCTTGTTTACTTTCTTGGCTTTAATATCCTCATCTGTAAAATGGGGACAACTACATTCCTTCCTTGAGTTTTCAGGGCTATGGTTAGAGTCAGCGTCCATCAGTGGAAAGACCAGGAGGCAAATGCATTGCAAAACTTCCCTCCGTCGACAGAAGGAGCATATATTTAACTTTCTTACCTTCTCCCTGTGAACCATAACCCTTTGCTGGTAGAGAAAGCTCAAACTGACATCTGGACTTCAAAATCGAAATCCTGGTTGGGGCTTTGTGTGATGTTAAATTCCTGACCCCTAGAAAGTCTTAAATGAGCAATCAAGGCATGTAGTTTCCCAAGGAAAAAGATAGTGTTTGGGGCTAGTTGTGTTTGAAGGGCAAGGGATGTAACTTGGGCGTTGCTCAAATGCTTTAGCGTTTCCCTTCTCTGGATGTACTCATGTGTGAAGAGAAATGTTTCACTGGAATATTGCAGAATTCCTAAGAAAGTGTGAGCAGATGTAAAATGTGAAACCATTTTAAAAATGGAATGTTCAGATAGAGGATCAGAGTATTTCCAGGTGGATATAGCTATATTGACTCAACGGCCAGGCGACGAGCAGCTATACATTATGTACAGAGCAGAGCGCTGACTGTTTACGTCCATTTATCTAGAAAGATAAGTTTATAAATATGTATACATACCTGACTCAGAATTTATAGGTGAAGTTTGGTTCTTTCCATCCTGCTGCTCTCAAAGAAAAACTGAAATGGACTTTAGATGGCAGGAATGCATTGCTCCAGATGTGGTTGGATCGCGTGGACCAAGTTCTACGATGGAAAGGCTAGATGTTTGGAAAGAAATTGAATTAGTAAAGAAGGCAAGGCCAATGTTTTCTCCCCCATTCTATATTGAATCATGTCCCAAGGGTCATGGCCATTAGTTGTAAGTAAAAACCCATAGGCAATGGCTGGAATTGGTTTCCCTGCCAGGTTAATGGAACAGCAATCCAATTGGCCCCCTCCCCCCCATTTTTAAACTTTAACTCACTCATCCCCACGGTATTTCTGGGGGTGTCCAGGGCAGTGAGGATTGGACACTGTTCCTGCAAATTGAATCCTATTATAAGAAAGGCGTTCATATCATTACTGTATGGATATTTTTGTAAAAAAAAAATGCTCTATGTAGCTGTATTGGATTTCACTTAAACTGTATAGTATTATTGTACATGACCTAAATAAATGCATTCTTTATTTAGTGCCAGAAGATTTATTGAGTGCCAGCTAGGCACCGAAGACCTTCAAAGCTCTGTTGTTTTACCAAGCATGGAAAGTTGATCTGAGGTCATATGGCTCCATGAATGTCTTTTGTCCTGAGCTCGTGGACTATGAACATAATTGGAAAGTGGACTCTGTTGCAGCCAGATGTCACTTAATCTGTGGATCATGATGTACTATGGCATTTGGCTCTAGGCAGCGACACCATTATATTAATCATATGAGGAATATGACCAGTTAAAAACAAACTGCCCTACCTACAGAAAGGAAATAAGATAGACATAATAATAATAGTGACATCCTTTAAATAGTTCCTCAGTGCCAAGCACTCTGCTGTGCACTGGGATAGAAACAGTACGGTTAGATCATACACAGTCCCTGACTCACAGTCTCTGTCCCCATTTAATTTAATCCCCATTTTTCAGTTGAAGAAACTGAAGCAGAGATGTTAAATGACTTGTCCAAATGTGTCACAGGAGGCAAGTGGTGGAAAAGAGATTAGAACTCACATCTCCTGATTCCCTGAGCTACGCTCTTTCCATTAGGCCATGCTGCTTTTCAAGAGACGGATAAAACCAATCCGCCTGACCCTGAAGAGCTAGCAGTCAAAGGAAGGGCATTTCGGTCTCTTTTTTGTTTCATTCGAAAGGCCATGTCAGACTGCAGGGCATATCATCAGCTTGTGCTCTCCTCCACCCTTACCCCTTCTCTGGCAGCAAGACAGCGAGGAGAATCCAAAGGAAGGACATGCTTGCTGACATCTAAGAATGAGGATTTTTCTGCTACTAATGAGTTCTGACGCAAGGGGTCATAAATAGTCAAAACTCATTTTTTCAAACCTTAAGTGAGGTGAAGTTTGAGAAACCCTATTGGGGAAGATTGCTGACAAAATATTGTCACCAAAACCACAACTGAATTACAGGACCTGTCACCTGCTGGGTGATCTTGGACAAGTCCCCTAACTTCTCGTGCCTCAGTTTCCTCACCTGCAAAATGTGGATTAAAAACCTCTCTTCTTTAGACTGTGAGCCCCATGTGGGACAGGGATTGTGTCCAGTCTGATTACCTTGTAACTACCCAAGCACTTAGTACAGAGCTTGGCATACAGTAAGCACTTAAACATCACGATTATCATTGCTATTATTATTATTAGGATCCTAGGCTCAGTGAAGATCACCTCATACCACTGGCTTTACATACCGCTGCTTCCTTCTCCTCTCTCCTTCCTGACTCTCTCCACTCATGTCTCCGCTCAAATTCTTGCCTCGCCATCGTCCCTGATTTCTCTACCCTTATTTAACTGAGCTCCTACTGTGTGCAGAGCACTGTACTAAGCATTTGGGAGAGTACAACAATAAACAGACACATTCCCTGCCCACAACAAGCTTATATGTCTAGAGGGGGAGACAGATAATATAAATAAGTCACCTCATGCGACCCTTACACAGAGAACTTAAGACATGGTTAACGTTTTGGGGTACGGCTTCTATTCTAAATGTGAACGATCATGGTTGACCCCCCCGTTTCTCATTCGTTACGTTGTAAGCTGCCTCACCTCATTATAATTTCCTCAGAGCCTGGTACTAGTTGTTGCAGCTCAATGATCAGTGACCGAAGGATACATGAGCCTCCAGCTGGGCACAGACAATCGCTGTGACCGAATCACTACTAGGGAATCACTTCTTAGTTCAGCTTGGCACATTATGGACAGCACGGGCCTGGAGGCCAGAGGACCTGGGTTCTAAACAGCTCTGCCACTTCCCAGCTGGGTGACCACAGGTAAGTCACTTTGACTTTTCTGTGCCTCGGTTGCCTCAACCGCAGAGTGGGGATTCAATTCCTGTTCTCCCTCCTACTTAAACTGGGAGCCTTATATGGGACAGGGCCTGGTATCTACCCCAGTGCTCAGAACAGGGCTTGACACATAGTGCTTGAATACCATAAAAAAAAAATCTTCAGGAAATACAGTTCTGTTGATATAATGTTTATTAGAATCCAGATCCTCTGACTCCTAAGCCCATGGCGTGCTCTTGCCACTAGGCCATGCTGCTTCTCATTGAAATTAGATGTCCTCCAAGAACTTTACTTTATTAACCTAAAGAGAAGCTGCGTGGCCTAGTGAATAGAGCATGGGCCTGAGAGTCAGAAGGACCTGGGTTCTCATCCTGCCACCACCACTTGTCTGCAGTGTGACCTTGGGCAAGTCACTTTGCTTTTCTGAGCCTCTGTCACCTAATCTGTCAAAGGGGGATTAAGACTGTGAGCCCAGTGTGGCACAGAGACTGTGTCCAACCCAATTACTTTTAACTAGCCCATATTTTAGTACAGTACCTAGCACACAGTAAGCACTTAAATACCACAATTATATTATTTTTAACCGTTTTTTCCCCACTCCATTCGCTCTCCCTTCTATTTCACCTATGCATTTGCACCTAACCCCTTTAAGCACTTTGATTCTCCGCCCACCCCCAGCCCCACAGCACTTTTGTATGTACTCTTATACTCTATGGCATCCCATACCTGTTTTACTGTACCCTCCCAAGCTCTTAGTATACTAAGTGCTCAATAAATACTATTGAACGAATGAGTAACTTTTTTAAAATGTCTATCTCCTCTAGATTGTTAACTCCTTATGGATTGAGAACATACCTATTAACTCTCTTGTACTGTACTCTCCCAAGCAGTTGGTATACTGCTATGCACACAGTCCATGTTCGATAAATACCACTGATCGGTCAATTAACTTGTCCCAGCTCCCTAGTGAGGCTGGGCTCCAGAGTTGGTCCCGAGTTGTCAGTGAAACTTAAAGAGACAATGGCTGTTATCCTCCTGTCTTATCTTGAGGCCATTCACAGGACTGTATTTCCTGGTCTGCTCAGGAACTCATCTCCAACAAAACAACAAGATTAAATGAATCCCTCAAAACATTCCTTACCGTGTTCCAACACGGGCTTCACGGTGACAGTCCGGCACCATTTCAATGAGGAAAGCCGGGTGTTCCATTTCCTCGTTTGCCTGAGGAAAAAAAGTAATCGAAGGATCGATCTTTTAGACATTCGAAGTCCATTAGATTCAAATGAAGGTCGATGGGATTGCTTCGGTTCCTGATTAGACCTTGCTGTTGCCAAATAGATGGGATTTGTTATTCCGGAGTAGACTTTAGCTTGGAAAATTTGACACACAGTTTCTGTTCCACCACCATCTTATCTCGCTTATGATGCGAGTAAAACTTCCTGGCCAAGCGGACTGGATGTCATTACCCTGGAGGTGGATGTGTAATTTTGTTTCTTTTGGCCAAAGATCCCAGTTTCCAGGTGTCAGAAAACCAGGTCTTTCTGACAGCTCATTCAGGTATTTTCACAGTAACAATCATAATAATAACAACAGTGGTAAGAGAAGCAGCATGGCTCAGTGGAAATAGTACGTAATTAGGAGTCAGAGGTCATGGGTTCTACTCCCGGCTCCGCCACCTGTCAGCTATGTGACTTTGGGCAAGTCACTTATCTTCTCTGGGCCTCAGTTACCTCATCTGTAAAATGGGGATTGAGACTGTGAGCCCCACAAGGGACAGGGACTGTGTCCAACCCTATTTGCCTGTATCCACTCCAGTCCATCCCAGTACAGTGCCTGGCACATATTAAGAGCTTAACCAATACCATTATTATATTTTACTCTCCCTCAATCATTTAGTACAGTGCTCTGCATCCAATAAGTGCTCAATAAATACCAATTGATTGATTGATACGTGGTTTCCCTGAGTATCAGTATTCCGAGAGCAAACTCGGAAAAGATTTATGAATTTGCAGATTTGGAAGGAGAGCTGACGCTAGTGTGAGACTCCAATTAATCGTATTTATTGAATGCCCACTCTGTGAAGAGCACTGTACGAAGCACTTGGTAGAGTACAATACAACAGCGTAGGTAGACACTTTCCCTGCCCCCGATGAGTTTGAAGTCTAGAGGGGTCATCTTAGTAACCGGGGCAGCGTCCAAAGCCTTAGCTCACCATCTGATAGATTGGAGATAGATTTGAGGTTGACCAAATCGATTATAGGCCATACTGCTATTGGATACCCACTGCTTAAATGAATCTGGGTTGATCTCTTTCAGAAGCCCCAGAAAGAAGCAGGTTGAAACGACGATTTAGGGAAAAGGATAGTTTGAGATGAACGGTATGTGTCAAAGTCCACCATAGCTATCTATTGTTGCCTCCTGATCTCCCGAGTCTTCACATCTAAAAGGCTCTTTCTTCTGCCCTCAAATTAACAATCCATTCTGAGGTGAACAGTTCCGATCTGTTACCCAGATGCACAGAAGAGACAAGAAGAGTCAGGAAAAGATTATCCTCTTCCCCGCCACCTCGAGCAGAGCCCCACCTAAACGATCTCGGAAAGATGACACGATTCCATTTTTCCGGGCCCTGAAGGGCATTGCATAATCTCTCCCTGTAACGCACTTCAGCGTTGACTGGAAGGAGCCAGTTTTCATGTGCTGACTTTCCTCCCTCCACAATTACCCCGGGGAGAAGAGGGACCTTTCCTTTGGATCTCCCAGATTTCAAAGCCAGATTTGTTGTGTTCCTGGCTTCTGGCCTGCTCGGCCAATTACGCCTGACCCTTGCCGTGACCTGCCCTTTATATCGTACCATGTTTCCATTTCCTGCCGCGCTATTTCTAGGGCGCATGTTTCCCTCGGAGCTGGAGGAAGCTGCCAAGGCTCTTGATCTTTTTCCCCAATGTATTTCTTTTCTAATCTCGCCCTTAGATTAGACTCTGAATTAACTTTGAGTTCTATCTGCTGTGGGAGAGAAGCTCCCCCTGGGACATTCCAAGGAGGTCATTTGTGCTCAGAAATGCCCGGCCCCAGAAACGCATGTTACGGTTAAAATATAATAAATAATACAGTCTTGGCCCATCTGAGTGGGCTAACTGACCCTACCCAGAGACCCACATCTGAGAGGCTTCAAAAGACAGTTTGGGGATTTCATGCATCGATGACACAGCCCACAGAGTAGCCGTAACGGTGTAATAATAACAGCAGCAATAATAATAGTAATAACATTTGCAAGGCACCTAGTATGTGCCCAAGCACCGGGGCAGTTACACAGTAATGAGGTTAGACACACTACCTGTTCCAAGTGGGGCTCACAGTCTAAGGACAAATCCCCATTTTATCTGTGAGTACACCGAGGCACAGAAAAGTTAAAGGACTTGCCCAAGGAGACATAGCAGGCAAGTGGCAGAGCTGGAAGTAGAACCCTGGTGCTCTGACTCCCAGGCCAATCTCTTCCCACTAATGACAATAGTAATAATAATGATGATATTTGCTAAGGACTTACTCTGTGTCAAGCACTGTGGTAGATACAAGCTAATCAGGTTGGATACGGTCCCTTGTCCCACATGGAGCTCACAGTCGCCATTTTACAGAGGAGGGAACTGAGGCCCAGAGAAGTGAAGTGACTTGCCTAAGGTCACCCAGAAGACAGGCGGCAGAGCTGGGATCAGAAACCATGTCCTCTGCCTCCCAGGCCCAGGCTCTTTCCACTAGACTACACTGCTTCCCAGTGGGCCTAGCCCTAGGTCAGGTGTTGAAATGCACAGACCCAAGCTCTGCCTCAAGAGTAACTCATAATTGAATGCTCTTCTGGATCCCAAAAGGTAGAACAGGAAAGAAACTTGTTCCTGTCCTGGAGGGATGGAATTGCTCCACCGGCTTAGTCCGAAGCAATTTGGGAAAACAAATAGGAGCACAGCTAGAGCCCAGATCTCTCCTGGCAATGTGAAGCGGAGAATGAAACTGACTCGCTTAGTTGATGCACGACAAATACCTGCCCTCGCTTGTATTATGGAGAACACGCAGCCTGCACGGGCCTAGTTTCCACGCGTCAAACCAATGAAGGCGCAAGGAACGACTCCACGAGGCCTATGAGCAGAACAAGGCCGAGTCTTCCCCACTCGGGGACAAACTCTGGTGATTTCCCCCCAAATCCCCGTAAAGCTACCAGGATTCAGAATTTCCAATCGGGGCTCTGCTTACCTCCGTGGGGTTTGCAGTTTGATAAGCCCAGTGTGACATGGAGAGCAAGGGGGATTTAAGGTGGCCTCTCCTTCTCTTTCTCCTACTGGCAGAGGTGCCAGCTTTTCATTATTTTTAAAGGGAGATGAGGGCCAGGAAAGGCAAATAGACCAGAAAACCATCTTTTATTCTGTAAGCTTGTGTGGTCAGGGAACGTGCCGACCAACTCAGTTATACTGTACTCTCCCAAGCGCTAAGCATGGTGTTCCGCGCACAATAAGCACAATAAGCATTCAATAGATACAATCGATTATCTTTCCAACACTGGCGGCAAACAAACCCTCGGATCTCATCAGAGCCTTGGGATGAGCCAGTTTAGAAATCCAGGTGAGAAATAATAACTGCGGTATTTGTTAAGCCCTTACTATGTGCCATACTGTATTAAGCACTGAGGTGGATACAAGCAAATTGGGATGGACACAGTCCCTGTCCCACCTGGGGCTCACAGGTCTTAACCCCCACTTTGCAGATGAGGTAACTGAGGCCCAGAGAAGTGAAGTGATTGGCCCAAGGCCATACGGCAGACAAGCGGCGGAGACGGGATGAGAACGAATGACCTAAATGCTCTAAATTTGCGGGATACTCACCCTCAATGTGCCCCGAGGGAAGTCCCCAGGGATGGTGGTAACTGAGCCATCTTCCGTTCCACCCCCAAAGGCCTAGATGTGGAAGAACTCGTGCAGAAGATTTGTCATATTCTGCCGAAGCCTCTCTGCCCTGTTTTAATGAAACCTAGTTTGGGGCCTCTTCCTGTCCCTGAGATTCCTGACTACTAGTCTCTGGCTAGTGGCCCAGTAGGGCAACCTGTTCCTGCCAGTCAGCCTTCATTTAGGAAGAAAAGCATCCCCAAAATCCCTGGTGTTGTGAAACCCTATTCCTCTTGCTCTCCCTCCTCCCACGGTGGCATTCGAAGCTCCTCTTTGAAATTCAATATTGTGCCTTCTCTCCTGCATTTCTCTCCCTTCCTCTCAGACCCGGCCCTAGGCTCAGTGGACATTTCTCCAAGGCTCCGATGGCATCTTAGCCCGGCCTGCCTCCATTCCCCAGCCCGATGCCCAGAGAGCAGCAGCGCCTCAGGCTGGAAACCCTGAGGTCACGGGTCAACGCTGGAACCTCTCCTTGACCTTCACGATTGACTGCCATCGGAGGCCAGACTGCTAACCCACCCTCCCAGCTGGGTGCAAGTCAAGGAATTCCAGTCCCTGGGACTTTTCTACGACTCAACCAGTTCCTCAGTCCCTTTCTCAGAGTCATCGGCACTTCTGCTTGGGAGCACTGTTTCAGAGAAGCAGTGCGGCGTAGTGGATAGAGCAGGGGCCTGGCAGTCAGAGTGTTGTAGATTCCAATCCCAGCTCCGCCACTTGTCTGCTGTGTGGTCAAATCACTTCTCTGTTCCTCAGTTCCCTCAACTGTGAGCCCTACGTGGGACAGGGGCTATATCTACCCTGATTTACTTGATCCACCCCAACACTTAGTAATAATAATGTTGATATTTTGTTAAGCGCTTACTATGTGCAGAGCACTGTTCTAAGCGCTGGGGGAGACACAGGGCAATCAGGTTGTCCCACGTGGGGCTCACAGTCTTTATCCCCAATTTACAGATGAGGGAACTGAAGCACTGAGAAGTTAAGTGACTTGCTCACAGTCACACTGCTGACAAGTGGCCGAGCCGGGATTCGAACCCGTGACCTCTGACTCCAAAGCCCGTGCTCTTTCCACTGAGCCACGCTGTGCCTGGCACATAGTAAGTGCTTAACAAATACCATAATTATTATTACTCTGAGGAAGACAGAGACCAAAGCTTGTCTTTAAACCAAGTTCCATGCAGCAGCCAGGGCTTTGTTATTGCCATTCAACAGAGATTGACTTTTCTCATCTGTAAAATGGGGATGTGAGCCCCACGTGGGACAACCTGATTACCTTGTATATACCCAAAGAACGGTGCTTGGCATAGAGTCGGCACTTAAATGCCATTATTAGTATTATTATTAATCTCCCCAACCCCAAAATCCTTAATACCTGAGAGGAGCACACCAAACCCAAAAACACAAGACCATAATCACATAGGGTAGGGCATCATAGCATCGTAATCCGTGAGAAACATTAGCCCAAGAACTTGGCCAGAATTTTTAGTTTCGGGATGGAATGTTGAGAAATCCAAGGTCTTTGGGGCTCGGTTTCCCTTCACTGTAAAATGGGGATTCAATACCTGTTCTTCTTCACGGCCTACTGGATACAGCACGGGCCTGGGAGTCAGAAGGTCATGAGTTCTAATCTTCACTCTGCCACTTCTCTGCTGTGTAATCTTGGGCAAGTCACTTCACTTCTCTGTGCCTCGGTGATCTCATCTGTAAAATGGGGATTAAAACTGTAAGTCCGATGTGGTACAGAGACTGCATCCTGTCCAATTTGCTTATATTTCCCCCTCCGACGCTCAGTACAGTGCCTGGCACAAAGTCGGTGCTTAACAAATATCACAATTATTATTATTATTCCCCCTTAGATTGTGAGTCCCATGTGGGACTCTTGAATCTACCCCAGAGTTTAACCCAATGCTTGTCATGTAATTAAGCCTTTAACAAATACCACAATTATTATTGTTTTTATTATTAAAAATGTTGAAAGAACCCGAGTCACTTTGAATTTGGGGTCCGTTCATTTCTTACAACAAAATGGTTTCTGTTATAAATTCGATCGATTCACTTTGACAGTTACAGGTACACCAATAGCTTGAAATTCCTAACTACGAATAGACAGCCTAAAATCTTCCTAAAACTCTGCCAGCAAGATCCTCAAATGAATGCCCAGAGCTTTTGTGGGGAGTGCATGGTGGGCAATAATAATAATAATAATGATAATGATGGTACTTGTTAAGCACTTACTATGTGCAAGGCAAGAACTGAAACCACAGTGGAGAGGAGAAGACAGCAGGAGAAGTAAATACAAACCCAGACTTGTCTTCTCTCCCAAACAGCAATTACCATAACACACTTGACTGGCTTGGGGTCGTTGATCAATTCTCCGTTTTGGCTGTAGAGATCTGAGCTGAATCATCTCTCAAAAAGTGTAGAATGAAGCGAGATGAGGAAACAAAAATGAAATGCGCATCCAAAATTCAGACGCAGATACGTAACCGCGGAGTTCGGACAGATTTCATCATTTTATTTTTCTAACAACAAAATCATACAAAGGACGAGAAAACATGAAAAGCAAACCCGAAATCAATTCTAAACGGCTGCGTTTACCGGTTACAAAAACGTCTATCGTGTAGAAAAGGATACAGCTGTTCTGAAAGTGTGCAAAAATACCGCCGGTCACCTAAAGACAGAAACTCTGGACTTATCTATGCTTGAGGGGTACTGGAATTTAAGCCACAGTGCTGGTGCCATTTTCTTTGTCACGACGCTAGCGTCGTTTACTGATCTTCTTGGATTTCTTGGTAACGTGGATTCCGCTGATGCACCTGAGGGGTTTCTATTTCCTAAGCTAAGTCACAAGAGAGATGAACAAAACAGAAAGCTCCTGACTAGGTAACAGGACGCCCTATTTTGATGTGTGCCTGCCTCTCTCTCTGCCAGAAAGAACAGAAACCTCCCCATTTGGGGGTGGCAAGGGCACACAACACGCAGATACACACACATACACACACACACACGTCTGAGATTGAGGTGCTGGAGTGAAAAGAGAGCTCAGCAATTTGGCAACGTTTCCCCGGACCCCAGGGTTCCACTTCCAGGGCAGTGTTCGAACTTTCGCTTTTCAATCGGGCCGGACTATCTCTACCTCTGCAGCGGGGTTTCCGCCCCAAGGAGGAGGGCAAGCCGGTAAGAGGCGGGCAGAGGACCTGGACAGATGGGCTGTACCCTCAGAGGGCGGAGGAGAGAATGCGCCAATCCTGGGCTGCCTCATCAACTCCATCAAGAGGGCCAGGATGGCCCAGCGACTTCTGAACTAAGCGGGGACACGCACGAGTCTCGTGGTCTTCCTTGAGGCAGTCAACTTGGAGGGAGTCGACAAAGCAAGAAATCTGCAATCTCGGGGAATTTCCAAGGGGCCGAGTATCGCCTGTTGCTTTCGTAATCTTCTGCTAACCAGATCTGCAACCAGATCTCACCCGAGGTGTACGAAGGAACGAAGAAGGCGGGGACCAGGCAGGCCACGGGTGTGGAGCATGCCAAAAAACCGAGGCCCTCAGCCAACGTAGTGTGGAATGAGGGTGTCACGGTCTAAGGGTAAAGTGCAAAACCAAGCATCCGGATGGTAAGTGACCAGTCTGCCTAGGCCAAAGGAGATGGGGTAAACTGCCGCCGCTCCTCCTTATACTCTATTTCCAATGCTGCCGGCTGAGTTGGGGCACGGGGTGCCTATGGAAACGATGTGAGTCGGGGGTAGGGTAGATGAGGCTGAGCATCACCCTCCCTCCCCCAAACCTTTCCCCTAGAGAATACCCAGATGAACTGGGATTTTCCTAAGCTTTTGTTTCGCTAGGAGAGCCGACGAAGGGCTTAGGGACAGGCCCTCCCGGATAGTTTGGCTCTGTTCCTGTACTGGGCAAAGCGCATCCTTAGGTCTGACGTCTGAAATCCGTCCGTTGAAATGCACTCTGAACATTCTGAGAATGCCGGCATGCTTAGAGCCTTGACAGATGACGGTTTTCCCATTTGGGATATCAAAACCTTCTTTTCATTTATCCTACACATTGCACTTCGGGCTGAAGCGTTTCTCTTCCCAAGCCGGTAACTCCCTCGGATATTTACTGCCGAGGGATGTTTCCAGGAGGTCAGTCGGAACCGGGCAGTGTCCGAGACTATTAAAAGAGTGTGGCTTTTTTCTAGACTCGAAAGAAGAATTAGAAAATGGCCGCCGTCACGGCCAAGGTTAATGCACAGAGGTGTTCGTAGCGATACCGGTCGTGAACCGTTGAAAGAGTCCAGTACGAAACAGTATGACAAAACTGCTGAGTTTAGGGTGGGTCACTAGCTCTGGAAACCTGGTGGATTATGGGATCATAAACTGATCGCTGGGCACTAAATTCAAACTCGCTGCCAAATAGCCTGTCTTCTGTCCTCAGGGGAAATGAAAAAACCTGGATCCCCAAGGAGGGTTCTCTCCCAGAAGTAAGCCTCAGAAGAACACATTTCGGTACAATGATTGACTTATATTCCGCAAGCCAGGCTTTGTAAAGACTGCCCCATCCCTCGTTCGGCCCGAGGGTTTGGAGGATGAGAAGTCTTTGGAGGCCTGTACCCCTGGGACAGAGACGCCAAGGCTCCAGAAAAGGCGCATTTAGCGAAACGTGGGAATGGGGAGTTGCCCAGATGCCGAGGGGGAAACATGACGGGCGACCTTTCACCTTTTCCGAAATCGAACCCCTAGCAGTGGGGCGGAGGCTTGGCACTCCGTGACTGTATGGATCGAGAGAGCGGTGATTCCCCAAGGGAATTATTCCTTGCACATTCCCTTCCGGACCATAAAGGACTGTGTTCAGGGGTACCTACCAGACTTAACCACTAACCAAGCACTAAAAAATACAAACTTTGTAAAGAGACGTCACCCTGTTTCCCCCTTTCCCCACATTTCATTCGAGAAAGAACTCTCCTAAGAGTGTCCAGTGGAAATTTCACGGGGACAACCGTCTTCCGATCACAAACCACTGTCCCGCCTTCCGTCGGCAGTGCAGGCCCCGAACGGTTCTCCGGGAGAGACTGGTTAGGTTCCCTCGGCCCAAAATCCCAAATCGCTTCTTCCGTTAAAAACGCCGCACCCATGGGGATGCGGTGCTCGAGCTGGTGTGTCGTTTCAAGTACGCAGGAATTTCCACTGTCCACACGTCCACCCGTGGGGAGGGGAGGGTGCAGTGTCGAGACCACCAGGCTCACGGAACCCTTAGGAGTAGATCGTGATGACTTCGCGTCCACCCCCACGCACCAGCAGCACCCGGTTCAGCCTGTCTGTCAAAACCTCCAGGAATTCCATGTCTGGGGGCGACCGCGTTAAGGCTTCAAGCTTGTGGGAAAGGGAAGCAGAAGTCCCCTCTAGAATATAAGCTTGTTCAGGGCAGGGAACGTGTCTGTTTATTGTTAATAATAAAAATAGTTAATTCAGACCCCTCATTTTGGATGCATCTCCCTCCTCCCCTTACAAGTTGCTATTTCCGAACTGGTAGGAATTTCCTAACTTTCCCCACAGAACTGAGGTTCCTTCCCCCTACTGTACTCTTTCCCCAAGTTGGAGCTGCATATGTACAGACCTCTTCTTCTTCTTCTAATTTTTGTTAGTATTATTATTATTATTGTATTTGTTAAGCATTTACTATGTGTCAAGCACCGTTCTAAGCCCTGGGGTAGATACAAATTAATCAGGATGGACACTGTCCCTATTCCACAAGGGGCTCACCGTCTAAGCAGGAGAAAATAGGATTTAATCCCCATTTTACATAAGGAAACTGAGGCACAGGGGTTGAGTGACTTATCCAAAAGAACACAGCAATCCAACGGCAGAGCCGGGATTAGAACCCAGTCTCCTAGACCGGGGTTCTTTCCACTAGATCGTGCGGCTTCTTCTTGTCCTCTAGACTGGAAGCTCATTATGGGCAGGGAAGGTGTCCACTACTTCTGTTGCATCGCAGGCTCCCAAGTGCTTAATAAGAGTTCTCTGTACATAGAAAGCACTCGATAAATATCACCGATTGACCGACTGATTTGCTTCACTTTCTGCCCTCACTTTCCCTTCATTTTTGAGCGCTCCCTGTATTCCCCTTCCTAGAGTTAACACTGGTTTCCACTGTGGGGTGAGGCTGAGGAAGGAAAAAGGGGGTTCCAGCCTGGTGTCCCCCTGTAGCGGAGGGAGGAGACGGAGTGAATCCACTGGGTCTGGAGGCTGGGGAATCTGCCAAGAACCAAAGTCCCAGCCTGGCCCGGGTTAGCGCTCAACTGTATATATTTTCGTTACCCTATTTATTTTGTTAATGAATTGTACATCGCCTCGATTCTATTTAGTTGCCATTGTTTTTACGAGATGTTCTTCCCCTTGACTTTGTTTATTGCCATTGTTCTCGTCTGTCCGTCTCCCCCGATTAGACTGTAAGCCCGTCAAACGGCAGGGACTGTCTCTATCTGTTGCCGACTTGTTCATCCCAAGCGCTTAGTACAGTGCTCTGCACATAGTAAGCGCTCAATAAATACTATTGAATGAATGAGGTGGGAGGGAAAGGCAGTGAGTTATGATGGCTCCCAGTTGCGTAGTTTTATTCAGTGCTATGTGGAATTTCGCAGAATCCTCCTGGGCAGCAAGGCCACCATTTAGGAGATGTGGTTTCTCCCTCTAGACTGTCAGCCCATTCGGGGCAGGGAATGTGTCTGCTGATTCTGTTGCATTGCACTCTCCCTGTCGCTTAGTACAGTGCTCTGCACATAGCATTCAATAAAGACCACGGAGGGATGCTGTTCTAATAACCAATGAAGCAGGAGGAGAAGCAGACAACCTTACCAGGGGCCACGCAGCCCGGCAGGAAAATATTCAGAAAGGATACAGTTTTCATCTCCTTGTCGATTTTTCGGGGGACCTGGCATGTTCAACAAGACCAGCTGAGCGTCCTGCGATTTATTGAGCACAACATCGTTGAGCTTGACCGCTGTATGCATCCTCCTCACGTTGGACTGGTTTCTAGTTCACAGACAAAACGCACCGATCGGGACTCTCAGCCAGAAACGATCACACCACTGGATGATTATACTTAACCCATGCATCCTACACGTCTTTTACTTTTCATGCTTATGTGAGCAAAGAATCGAGACGTTCACGCATCACTTGAATCGCGCAGGAGGGTTCAAGTAGAAAATGGTATGAAGACAATAGGGTGAAAACTGGCTTTTAAAATGGCCCTCGTGGACAACTTCAGTTTAGTGTGGGATGTTCTCGAATTTCACTGTCAGTGAGGGGATTATCCGTGGTTCTACTCGAGCGTCGGGTTTTTTGAGGAGACTTTTCAGCCCTTGTTTGGCCCAAAGGAACAATCACCCTCTTTCACTCGCTCTCATCCTTCCAGGACTCAAGAAGTCTAAAGATCTCCCGGGCCAGATGTTGCCGGGGGAGAAATCTGATGGCTTCCCTGAGAAGTAAAATAAGTTGATGACCATCAGGGTGTTAATAACTGATCAGAGATCGACTGGCTGGCTAATTTGCAAGTCCTTTTTTTAATGGTACTTGTTAAGCGCTTACTATGGGATAGGCACTGTATTAAAGCGTTGAGGTAGAAATCAGATAATCGAGTCCTTATCCCACATAGGGCTAAGAGTCTCAACCCCCATCTGACGGATGAGCTAACCGAGGCACAGAAAAGTGAAGTGACTTGCCCAAGGTCACACAGCAGATGAGTGGCGGAGTCGAGATTAAAATCTCTGACTTCCAAGCCGGTGCTCTTTCCCCTAGGCCACGCTGCTTCTCTTGATCTCATCATTATTGATCTGCCCAGTTGTTAGAAGCTTCTCACTGCTTGTCCCACTTCACGGCCTAGACAAATCCGACAGGCATCTCTAACTCATTTGTTCCGTCCCTAGGTCCTAAAGCACACACAAGTGACACGACACCCCTACAGAACAGTATATTAGCTCTACAAGCTGTAGGACAGTCGACTACTTCATTGTTGGTTGAAGGAAAAAATTCATTTGGAAAGCTTGGGAGCAGTATGAAAGCCACACACAAGCAAGGACTTAGGTTTGCATGCTTCCTTGTTGCATTAGTTTCATTTAAAAAAACAACCACAAAAAACGACATAAGAAAGGAAGAAATCCAGAAGTAATCCTTAATGGACAGGCTAGGCAAAGTGAGACTGATCTACTGACTATAGAATTCAAGATGCCCAATTTCCAAGTAGTATCACAAGTTTCCTCAATATGGTTGCGTTGCTTTTTTTTGTATCTTGCAAGAGTTAAATCAGTGCCAAATTCATGACACGTGCCTCATACTAAATCGATAACCTAACAATCATTTTTCACCACAGAGCATAAAGGGAACGGACAGGCTCATCTGCCATCAGCTCCGAGTCTGGCTCAAGAACCTCCAACCCCTACTTTTTATAGTTTAAAAAGACTATAAACAAGGCCTAAAAGTGAGCCTCTCATCACCACACCCATGGAGAAACCATAAGCTCAGTCTAAGGGGAGGTCGGAGGGCTTTTAAGCAGGTGCCCGGGTCTAGGACCCAATTTCCAAAGTATTCTGGGATTTCCAGGGTTTACCGATGACTTCTCCAAAGTCCGGTCCTTCCTCAAAGCTCAACGGTTTGAGGCTCGGATGCCTGCCTTGGCTCCGTTATATCTGCTTTAATGTTCAGACGGCCCCTGCCGAGCTGAATTCTCCCACGGTTCGAATAGGTAGCGGGAGGGACAAAGGTACCTTGAACATGGTGGAAAGGGGGGCTATTTTTCTTTACCCTTTCCCTGCCCAGGCAAGCAAGGAATTGAAAGCACTGGCCATTCAACAAAGGGGAGAATCCCTCTCGTGGATCTGTTCTGTCCTCCTGTCCCTCCTAAGCTGAGTTGATCAGAACTGCATGCCATCGTCCAAGTGCAGCTGCCTTACGGTTTGATAGCGGGACTGAACTACGCCTGTTTTCTCAGTCCTTCCTGGCGTCGCCAAGCACCCACTGACTTTTTGCCCGCTGATTTTCAAGAACAGCCAACTATGACTCTGAGATCTCTTTCCTGAGCCTTGGCTCGGGGCTCCTCATTACAGCCCCAGTGTATTCAGACAGGCTCCGGTCAGTCAATCGATGGAATCTGTTGAGTGCTTACTGTGTGCGGAGCATTGTACTAAGTGCTTGGGAGAGTACAGTACAACAGAGTTGTCAGAAATGTTCCCCGCCCGCACTGAGTTTACAGTCAAGGGGCTAGTTAAGCGACACCCCTGGGCTCAATCTCATCTATCTCATCTCCGACTTCTTGCCCATATCCTGTCTCTGGTCTGAAACTCTCTCCCCCTTCATATGTGACAGACTATCACTTTCCCCACCCTTAAAGCCTTATCCAAGGCATATCTCCTCCAAGAGGCCTTCCCTGATTAAACTCCTTTTTCCTCTTCTTCCACTGCCTTGTGGGTCACCCTTGCACTTGGATTTGAACGCTTAATTCAACCCGGCCTCAGCCTCGCAGCACTAACGTACATCTCCACAATTTATTTGTATTAATGTCTGTCTCACCTTCTAGACTCTCAGCTCTTCGTGGGCAGGGACTAATGTCCACCAACTCTGTTATACTGCACTCTTTCAAGTGCTTAGTAGAGTGCTCTTCACTCAGTAAGCGCTCAGTAAGTACAATGATTGAAAGAGGCTCCAGAAAGGAGACAAATCTGAGGAAACCAAATTGCTCCCGTTTAATAACCAGAAGACTTAAAGCTATCAACCCCTAAATATCTGAAACGAAGATTTTATCAAAAGACCTTGAAAAAACCAACATCCGCACAGACTACATGTACAACGCTACAGGATACCTAGCTTGGGGACCAAATTTTGTGGACAATTTTACAATTTCCCCTAGGCCAGAGTGACCATTAGGTAGGCGATGAATTTATATATGCATATTGTGTATCGTTGCAGGGGAAAACACAGGAGTTATAGGAAGGTAAAGCCAGGGACTGCAAGAGATGTTATGATGATGACATTCACATGCTGCAGTACATGAGCAATATGCATACTGTAATTCATGGAAAGCGAGGATGTTTGTCAAGGAGGCATGCGATGGCAAAACACTAAAGTCTCGGGAGCAACCTAAATGAAATCAAATTTGACTTACAGATTTCCCCATTCTCTACATGGAAAAGAAACAGATATTTTGTAAATACATTGCGTTAGGAAGAAAGACGGACAACTGGAACATATTGAAACTATCCACTTTCCCCAAGCCTCTGCATTTTCATAAAGGGAAAGCCTAAATCTACCTTGCTTGGCATCCTGTACTTCCCACACCTCTTTCATCTGTCCTCACCCCATCTGTGAGAGGGAGGGAAGGCCCGGAATTGTTACCTCATGCGGCAGAAGAGGAAACTGAAAGCCAAAGAGGGTAGGTTGCCCAGTGGGAACGAGAATTGGCGTCCCCCAGCATCCACCACTGGTCTTTCCCATGGTACTATGTGGCCTTACCCACTAGGGAAATAAAGACACAAAGCTCCTTCTTCAGAGGAAACCACCGGCTAATCAGGTAACGTCTCTCGGGCTGCTATGGGTCCCCATTAATCAATGGGGACCGATGGGGGGACTTAACCCAGTCATGGGGAGAGCGGGCTTCCTGCCCAGAAGAATACTCCCCTCGCAGTGGACGTCCAGCTTAGGTTTTGAGCAGGCTGCCTCAGTGTACTTCAACCCGTACCACCCCCATGGAAACCCAACCCACATCTGTCCTCACCCGTGTCCTAGCTTCACAAGCGGGTCAAAAGCCAACTACCCATTCCGGGAAAAGACAACGTAACCCACTGGGCACAGTGGTACGCTACAGAGAATCCCAGTGCAACTGTGGGCAAAAGAACCAGTTATTCCTTTTCTGCTTGTGAAGCTGTTGACATGGAATTGGGGGGGGGGGGCAGGGAGGTTGTGCTTTAAAAAGGCCATTGACCACAGGGGGGAAGGCTATTAGCTTTCTTTCAAGGGATGGCCAGGACTCCAGCTTAGAATAGTTGGAGTCATATGGAGGAAAGAAGAGCAGTTTTTAGGTGACCTGTTGGGTTCATTTATGAGTCTATTTCTCAGTCTCTAGACCGTAAGCTGTTGTAAGCAGGGAATGTCTTTATTGCTGCATTATTCTCTTGTGCACTTAGTACACAGTAAGCGCCCAGTAAATATGACTGCCGGCTGACGGTCCAGAAACCGTTCGAGGTTGCTTTCCCAAAGCTCACCCCCTTGTCTCTGAAGGATTCCCAAATGGCTCCAAGATGAGAAGCTCAACATTTTCACCCACCCCCAAAAGGCTCCAGGCTATGCTATGTATGGATCGGTCCCCCGCCCCACCCACCTCCAGACTTCCACTAATTACAGCAGCACTTCAGAGACGAAGAAGGCCAAGGGCAAAGTCAGTACTCACGGCTTCATGTTGAAGATCTCTCGGTAATTGGTCTCTTTATTTTTGTGCTTTTCGGCGATCAGTTTCTCCTTGGTCCAGGTCATCTGCACTCTGTCCGACGCGGAGGAGGCGGCCGCCTTCGATTTGGCAACGGCTGCCGAATGAGCCGCGGTGTTTCTGTCGTGGATTAACTGGGCCTGGAGAATAGAACCGGTGATGCCGGCGGAGGAGGGAATGGAGAGGGGGTGGAAGGAGAATCACTTTTGGAAACCTCAGGGGCAGCTGCTCTACCACCAGTTTACAGCACGAGGGTGGCGTGGAGACCCAAGGCGGCACAAAAGACGTTTGTTTGCAGGAGGGAAGGATCTGCTCTCCAGCACACAAACACACACAACAGGCTCAATGGCAAATATGCTCCTCTACCCCCTGGGACCTCTCTAACTGATCGGTGTCGTTCTTCCGCGAGCCGGCCGTTGAGCGTTCTGGCTCTTGTGGCCACGTATTAGCAGGCCACAGAATCACGGACCCGGAAGCAGGGAGAGAAACTAGCGAGGCCCCAGGCCCGACCCTTGAGAAGTTGCCTAAAGAGGGCAGGTCTCCGTCTGGAGGAGGGCAGTGGTGGCTTCCGAGTTGGCATCTGGGAATCTCCAGGGCAGACAGGACCAAGGCAGGAACAGCGGGTTTCCGAAAACCCTCTCCTCATCCATTCCCCAGCTGGCTGGGGCTACCGAATGTTAACCCTGAAGGTCAAGCGAGGATGACTTCAATGCCAAGGAATTCCCCTCTGGACCGTAAGCTCATGGTGGCCAAGGACTGTGTCTATTTATTATTCTATTGCCCTCTCCCAAGTGCTTAGTACAGTGCTCTGTATGCAGTAAGTGCTCAATAAATATGACTGAACGAATGAATCAAAGGGATGCCAGGTCGAATTCAAGGGAAGGTTCTGTTCTTCCTCTCAGCCTGGATACCTCGTTTTGATCCCCATTCACTTTCTGGCCACGGAGCAAGCCACTCGGTCTTTCTAGGCCTCAATTTCCCCCTCTGCAAAATCGGGGATGTAATTGGGAATCCAGCTGAGTGTAGTTGGAGGAGTCATATATTTTATTTTACTTCTAAATGGCATTTTTTAAGGGCTTACTATATACCAGGAACTGTTCTAAGCCCTGAGGTATATATGAGGTAATCAGGTTGGACATAGTCCCTTGTCTTGCAAAGGGTTCTCAGGCTTAATCACCATTTTACAGATGAAGGAACTTAGGCACAGAAAGGTGAATGACTTGCACAAGGTCACACAGCAGATAAGTGGCTGAGCCGGCATTAGAACCCAGGTCCTTCTGACTCCCAGGCCCGGGCTCTATCCACTAGGCCACGCTGCTTCTCAGCTTTATGAGAAGGGGGAGATAGTTTAAGATGTTGACGATGTTTAATGATGGGGCAGATCCTCAATGACTTAATCCTGATTTCCACTCGGAACTGCCTAAATGGGTTAGGAGTCTGACCAGAGATTGTCAGCTGTTGAGCTACCTTCTCCCAGAGAGACTGAAACCAGAACCACTGGTTAAGTGGCTTTCATTGTCCCCACCCTCAGTACGGTGTCAGCACACAGTGCTTCATGAATGCTAGTAGTAATAAAGACAATAGTGGAGTGATCTTGGGGCTGGAAATCTGGGCATCAAAAGGGTAAATGAGATCGTCACCCAGACAAAGCAGGAGTCAGAGAACAGTGACATTTGGCTCTGCTCATATCTGGCTCAAAGCTGTACCTTTAGAGAGAGGCCCCATTGTTTCTTTCTCTTTTCCTTCCCCTCAAAGCCAGAAACAGAAATGGGGCATGAGGCAAAGCAGTTGTGGCCTCCTCATTCTGTCAAATGGGATTCTTGAACTCCAACTTGTCAGTTTTCCAGCAGACCTGTGCCCCCAAGGGGGCTGGAATTCATTCAATAGTATTTATTGAGCGCTTACTATGTGCAGAGCACTGTACTAATCACTGGGAATGTACAATTTGGCAACAGATAGAAACAATCCCTGCCCGGTAACAGGCTCACGGTCAAATGGGGGAGACAGCAAAGCAAAACAGGACAAAACAAAACAAGGGGCAGGTGGGTTCACTCACCCAGGCCTCCCACCATCTTCACGAGGAGCCAGATTTAGCAGAGTGATTTTGCAGGCTTGGTTACAACCTATTTGACCTGCAGAGGGCCAACTCGATTCCCCACAATCTGGGGCACTTATTTCTACTCAAATTAAATGACAGTTTGATGCTGCTCTCATTTTCTCAAACTTTTGGGAGTAGGATAAGTAAGGTCCCACCCGCTCTCTTTGGGGTCTACATATCCAGACGATAACAAGGGTCTCCAAGAACCAGCAAGCACCCCCCCAAACGGCACCCGATAGGATGATTAGGAACATTTAAAGGTTCCAAGGCAAACGGCTAGTGGGAAATCCATTTCGGCTCGATCGCGACTTTATTCGGACACAATCTAGCTATTAATCGCCCCCCGCACAGGTCAAAACAAGGGAGGATATTGGAGCAGGAGGGAGCAGGGAAAAGGCTTGGAGGCATTACAACGCTACGTGTCTGATTTCATTTCGTGGCTTATAATGAAATCCACACCAGATAGTTCTATCTGCACTGGGAGAGGAACACATCAGGCGGCGGTGTGCCTGATGCTACATACAAGAGTTTGAAGGAACACTTAAAGTGCCAAAATTAGTCTTGAGAGTTGCACTGACCTGATGGTTCCACCTCATCTTCCTAGGTGTATTGAGAAGGCAAAACTGATGGCGGGGAGAAATTTGAGAGATTCCAATGTTCCTGACCCTCCCCTTGAAAATTAGCTTGGCAAGAAGAGGTCATCTTGAATGAGCTTCTTCACCACCTCAAACACCCGGCTCCACAGAGTATTATGTTATTGGAAAAACATCAAAGCCTTATTCCTTGTCATTTATTAAATTGGAGAATTCTTTCATGATGCGGTTCAGAAACCCTTAATACAAACCCTCTAAGCTCCTTGGAAGGAGAGTGCTGCTAACCAAAAAGCAAGTGTCCTACAAGAAGGCCCTCTATACTGGGTAAGATCATTATGGGCAGAGATATTATCCGCTCCCAAGCACTCAGTACAGTGCTCTGCACACAGCAAAGCGCTCAATAAATATGACTGATTGATTGAAGGAGGACCCGATTTCAGAATGAAATATAATCTGAATGGATTGGGAGATTTGTGCAAGACCCAAACAACATAGGGACCTCAAAAGTTGATTTCTGGCATTGATAGATTTTGAAAAATAACTGTGTCTGTTCGTGGCACACTTTTTCCACCCCAAAATTTCTCCTCTAAAATGAGAGGTCGATTCAGTGCCCTGGCAGATGGAGCCCTTCAAAGGCCAGGGATCGTGCCGATTTCCACTCATGTATTCTTTCCCAGCGCTTAGTACAGTGTTCCGCACACAGGAAAAGCTTAATAAATACCTTTACAACTACTTCTCTCCAAGAGGCTCAAGGAGAGAGGGCTGACGCTCCTCTGGCAAGACTCCTCTGTTGGATAAACCCCAGGGAAAAGAATGGAATGGAGTTGCTCCGGCTCGGAAGTCTCTAGAAGGAAGCGGGTGTCTTAACTATGGGTCAGTCGATCTTATGTAGGGAGCGCTTACTGTGTGCCGAGCACTATAATAAGCACTTGGGAGAGTCCAGCTGCTACTCTGCAGTGCTATTTGCTCTGTTTTACCCAGGGCTTTCAGATCCCAAGCTGACCCTACTGAGGCACTTTAAATGTGAGGACGGGCAGGTGACAAAATCCCAGACTACCTCTCGACCGTCCCTAGGCGACAGAGCCCCAGGTTCCGGACCGGGCGGCGGGGGGCTAGGGTGGGTTTTCCTTCTGATCGAGCCGTGAGACTCGTCTCTGATGCTCTGAATCGGGGTCATCCGAATCAGCGGGTACAACCGGCACCCAAAAAGAAAAGCACACGATCACGTTACTCTGGGACACCTGGCACGAGTGCGTTGACAGCAAAGACACACAAATGAGAGTGCGCGGTCCGCTGAACAGAACGGGGAGGTGGGGCAGCTGGTAAAGTGAGCTTGCCCGACTGGCTCGTTTTTTTCATGGTATTTGCTAAGCGCTTACTATGTACTAAGCGCTGGGGTAGATACGCGGCTAATCAGGTTGGACACAGACCCGTGTCCCACACGAGGCTTAATTCCAAGACACGACTTTCTCTGGCTGGGGGGCCTTTGACTATGAGCTCGTCATGGGCAGGGAACGCTTCCTCTAACTCTGTGGTATAGTACTCTCCCTAGCATTTAGTACAGTGCTCTCTGTACCACAATATGACATAGTGAGCACTTAATTCCTGGCTCTGCCTCTCGTCAGCTGTGTGACCGTGGGCAAGTCACTTCACTTCTCTGGGCCTCAGTTACCTCATCTGTAAAATGGGGATTAAGACTGTGAGCCCCACCTGGGACAACCTGATGACCCTGTATCTCTGTCAGTGCTTAGAACAGTGCTTGACACATAATAAGCGCTTAACAAATACCATCATTATTTCAGCGCTTAGAACAATGCTTGGCACATAGGAAGCGCTTAACAAATACCATTATTATTATTTATAAATACCATTGATTGATTTGGGAATTGGACCCATTCCCAACTTCCAGTGGGGAGGAGTGGATGGGAATTTAAATCTATTTCTCTTCCAAGGAAGAAAGAGAAAAATAAAACAAAGGAACCCTCCGTGATATTTTCTAGACTCCTCCCTTCATTCATTTGTATTTATTGTTCACTGTGTGCAGAGCACTGGACTAAGCCCTTGTGGCTCTGATGCCCGATGAAGCCTGGTGAAGCAAGATTACTTTCAATTCACTTGATTTCTCTGAAGGCCTCTGGCCACAGCAGTTCATTCATGAATACAGATCCCACTTCACCCTCAAAAAAAGGTCTCCCACTATCAGAATCTTTCCTGAGTCCGCTCGGCCTCTCTGGCTGACGAGCAGACTTGCTTACGCCTGCCTTTAGGCAAAGAACACTCATCCTTTCCCATCTTACTTTAGAAAGACTGACTCATCGATGGCTTTCAACTTTCTGTAACTCCCTTTGTCCCAGAAATCTGTCCAATTACAAACCAATTGGAACAACATTATAAGCAAATCTCTAGATCGTAAGCTCGTCTCTAGAATAAGCTCGCTGTGGGCAGGGAATGTGTCTGTCGTTATACTGACCCAAGCGTCGAGTACTGCGCTCTGCACAGAGTAAGTGCTCAATAAATACGATCAAATGAATGAATATAATAATTGTGGTATTTACTACGTGCTTACTATGTGCCGGGTACTGTGCTGGGCACTGGGGTGGATACAAGCAAATTGGGCTGGACACAGTCCCTGTCCTACATAATAATAATATTAATAATAATGTTGGTATTTAAGTGCTTACTATGTGCACAGCACTATTCTAAGCATTGGGGGAGATACAGGGTCATCAGGTTGTCCCACGTGAGGCTCACAGTTAATTCGCATTTTACAGATGAGGTAAATGAGGCACAGAGAAGTTAAGTGACTTGCCCACGGTCACACAGCTGACAAGTGGCAGAGCTGGGAGTCGAACCCATGACCTCTGACACCGAAGCCCAGGCTCTTTCCACTGAGCCACGCTGCTCCCCTACACATGGGGTTTATGGGTCCTCATCCCCATTTTACAGATGAGGGAAATGAGGCTCAGAGAAGTGAAGTGACTTGCCCAACGTCACACAACAGACAGGTGGCAGAGCCGGAATTAGAGCCGAGGTCCTTCTGACTCCCAGGCCCGTGCTCTATCCACTAGGCCGTGCTGCTTCACTGCCACATCGATACCTGGAACTAATTGTGACCAACACATTTAAATGTTCTCCTCTACCATCCATGATGCTTGCTGCTAACAAGGGGTGAGAAAAATACAAGATGTGGTTTTCCTATGCACTACAAGAAAATGTGAGCCTGGAGTTCCTCGATCCAGATCTCAGAAGTGATAAATAAAATGGAGAAAATCTTCCTGGGTGTTCAGCTTGACAGTCCCTCCACCGGACGTTATTTCCAGAGGTGTGGGAAAACGGTAGAGGAACCGAGACAGTTTTAAGGTCTACAAACTTACAGGAAGAGGCTCGTAAACTTTAAAATCAGCTGTATCAACAGAAGAAATGTCAAGAGAAGAACACAAACCATTTGTCGTGGGGGAGAGAACAAATGTGATTTGCATCTGCCAGCAGTGGTCAATCTGAATGCGTGTTTTACTTAGAGGAACTTGGAAAACTACATTTCTACAATGAAATGTTTCACATTTGGAAAATTAAATTCAAGCAGTAAACTTTTGCAGGTCCCTGTAAACTGAAATCACAGAAAGAACCTAATCCTGTATAAAGAAAAAAAAATTCTTAAAAGAAATAAAGGAATCGTTCCTTCTCAAACAAGAAACCAAGTATGCCAGTGAACAGCTGTCCAAGTTGGATAATAATTGGGAGCCGGGATATGTGAGCGATAGAAGACCCAATGAGTACGAGGCGACTTAAAACGAAATTATACAAAACCCGTCCACACTTTTAAAATCCTCCCCCCGACAACACTCCCAAAGTGCTCTTAATGCATTCCCCAGTACCTCGGCCATTAATATTTTTCATTGGCTAAACACCTCTATAACCATGCTAAATAACCGCTTTACCTCTCTTTCTCGTTCATTCTTGGAAAGCTGCATCTGCTTTAACATCTGAGATCTCTGTTCCATCACCAGTGTTTTCTCATACGTGAAGGCCGATATATCGTTTTCAAACTAAAAAAAAAAAAAAAGAACACAAGGCAAAACTCGAAAGGAGAAAACACTCGTAAAATCAGCAATTTTGCTGAATACAGTGGTTGCCATTCTCACTGCAAGTTAGGTTTCTGCCTCCTCAACTACCTAGGAAGGTGAGGGAGAGGCAGGGAAAGGATATTTGTCCAAGGTCACCCAGCAGACATGTGGTGGAGTTGGGATTAGAACCCAGATCCTTCTGACTTCCAGGCCCGTGCTCTATCCACTAGACCACGGCTGCTTCGCTAGATGGTAAGCTTGCTGTGGGCAGGGAATGTGTCTGTTATATTGTTATACTGTGCTCTCCCCAGAGCTTAGAAGAGCGCTCTGCATACAGTAAGAGCTCATTAAATGATTGACTGACCGATGGTGGTAGCAATTTATCAGAGGGAAGATGAAGAGCACCTTTCTTGCCATAGCAAGTTTGGTGCTGGCCAAATTGGGTAGATACCTGGGAATTGGTGGCGGGGAAAGTAACTTAGTGGGCTCATGACCCAGATTTGGGAACTTTCCCAATTTGGCAAAATTTCCTGCTATGGAAAGTAGGGGAATCAACTAGGGTACGTCCATCCCCTTCTCGACTTAATCCTTAGCTACAGGGAAGAATCAGTTGAAGTTCTAAAGGTAGAGGGATACTTTGGTGGATTATGAAATGATTATGAGATGAGAAGAGTCAAGATCCTGAGGGGAGGGAGGAGAGAAATAGGAGGGAATGGAGAAGATGAACGTTCAAATGATTTTGTCAGGCTTAGGGCCCTGATAAGAAGAATATGATGAAAAAGGTTTAGTGCCTGCTCTTCAAAAGACAGTTCTGCAGGCTCAGGTACAAACTGTAACCACAGCAGAGGAAGAACAAAAGATGCCAAGTTGGCGAAAACCCAAAACACTTCAAAGAGCCAAGGACAGATGGGAAAGCTAGGAAAAAAGGGAGAACCAGCCAAACCACTAACAAGGAAGATGTATAAAACATCATTAATAATAATAGCATAATAATAATAGCTTGAGCTTATATTTAGTGCTTTGGTTTTTCCATAGCATTTTTACATTTCTTATACAATTTCCTCCTTGTCATTTCTTTGGGTTCAGGAGAGGCAGAAATCAATCATCCCAGTTTACTGATGAGAAAAATGAGGCACAGAGGTGTTAGGTAACTGGCCCAAAGTCAACTAGCCTGACAATGACCCAGCTAAACTAGAACCAGGCCTTATGAATAGACAAGACCCATGTTCTTTCCCCTAGATCAGACTCCCTATAAACGCACAAGGATAGATTGTAAAGAAGATATAACAAACAAGACCTTAAAAAAAACTACTGAATTATAATAAGTGATAGAGGAGGGTCAGGAAAAGTATCACTCTCTCTGACAGTCAGGAAAGGAAAGTTGGTAACACAGGAGCTTACAGTCTCTCGAGAGTTACTGTGAACTCTCCCAAGTGCTCGGTACAGTGCTCTGCATATAACAAGCAATAAATACGACTGAATGAATGAAAACTTTGAAAAATGACTCAGGAAAATATAATTATTGTCACATTAGAGATAGGATAATCTTTGTCCTCATTAATCACAGATAGATGGGGAGAAGTCAAAGTGAAAATGACAATAATTAATCAGTGGTAGTTATTAAGCATTTACTGTGTTCCGAGCACTGTATTAAGTGTTTGGGAGAATACAATAGAGTTGACAGACATATTCCCTGCCCACATGGAGCAATTTCATGCTGACACTACAGCCTCAAAATTAAAGCCTCGACTCAAGCTGGCGTAGGAGGTGCTGATATAAATCTACCAGGAGGGTTTCAGGGTTGTACTTCCACAAAAAAATCTAAAACTTTGGCATTTCCTAAGGCAGCTCTAATGAGCTAAAAACACAAATCTACCAGATCACCTAGCATCATTCAAGAAGATCTGTGAAAGAAAGTCTTTGAGATGAGACCTGAGAAAAGGACTTTTGATGAAAATCTAGAAAGGCTCAAAAGTAGCAATTCAAGGACAATAGTATTTTCTCTATTGTGGTTGTGTCTTCACAGCACATGGTGAATAAGCAGTTCATCGACCGGTTAGTCTATTTGCTGCATTTAGGCTCATGCCTGCTTCCAGAAGAGAGCCTAAACTCTCTGGGTTAAGGCAGGATCAAGATGATTATGAATATTTTCCAAAATGATTAGAGAATGCTCTTGGGAGCCCAGATTTCAAAGAAATACACCTTCAAAGCTGAACCGATAGCACCAAATCTTTGGGGAAATTCTGAAATATTCTGATAAAAATCTGGCTTGGGCAGGCTTCCTGCCAGGAAGAACTGATATACATTAAGCTGGCTTGTTCCCACAGTTCTTTTGGCTGGAAAGAGAAGTAAGAGGATGGAAATCTTACCAGAAGGAGTATCAGAGGGCTCCCAGACAGAGTGACTTATTTAAAGGCAAGATAGCTCCCTCTAGTCGCTGTCTAATAATTCCGATAGCCTTAAATAAATTAGTCCACTTATCACAGTGTGTTTCCGAGTGAGATACACTCATCGACATAAGCCCATTACGGGCTTACGTTGTTCTGTTGCACTGTTCTCTCCCAAGCTCTTAGTATAGTGCTCTGCACACAGTAAGCGCTCAATGAATACCACTGACTGACTGATTAATATGGCAAATGAACTATCGAGGCAGAAATGGTCTAATTAGACAGCAAATAGTCTCAGGGAGAAGCTCATGTACCCAGCCCAGGCCTTGCAACTGTCCCAAGATCTCCAGAGGACAGGGTTTCCAAATAAATAAATAATAATCCAGCTTACCATCTCCACGACCTCTACCTCGGCACTGATCCGGAGATGGTACAAGAACATCTGGAGATCTTTCTTCATTTGAATGCTGTTGTCATCCATTTGGGCTACTGTGAAGATACGCATCTTGCATTTTCGCCACACCTAACGAGAAAGGAGAAGGGTGTAAAATGACGCCAAGTTCAAGAGCCGGCCTGAAATAAACGATGAATCTGCAGTGATGAAGCAGGCCCCATCGGTAAAGGGGCACCTGGATAAGGAGGGGAGGAAGTGGAACCATGCGGAAAGTGGGGAGGGAAAAGGGACAGAAGAGAGAAGCAGTGTGGCCTAGTGGAGAGAGCATGCCCCCGGTAGTCAGTAGGACCTGGGTTCTAATCCCAGATCCACCATGTGTCCGCTCTCTGACCTCGGGCAAGTCACTTCACTTCTGTGTGCCTCAGTTACCTCATTTGTAAAATGGGAGTTGAGACTGTGAGCTCCATGTAGGACATCTGATTACTTTATATCTACCCCAGCACTTAGAAGAGTGCTAGGAACACAGTAAGCGCTTAACAAATACCACTGGGAAAGAGAGACAGAGAGGAGAGAGATTCTAGGGAAGCCTGGATCTGTTGGCCTCTCCCTCAACTTCTAACATGCCTCCCATCGATCTCTCCCAAGACTCCTTCAGCCTCTGCTAGGCCCATTTGTGCCTCTAGACTGTAAGCTCCTTGTGGGCAGAGAATGTGTCTACCACCTGTTACATTGTACTCTCCCAAGCGCTTAGTACAGCACTCTACACACTGTAAGTGCTCAATAAACACCATTGACTGATGATGGTCAGAAACTCCTGCATATACAGCTGGGCTTCAGCTAAGCAGCCAATCCCCTGACGGTGATCTAGACCGTCCAGTTCTGCCACCGTGTGCATTAAGATCATGAACTCCATGTGGGCCAGGGACTATGTCCAACCTGATTAACTGGAATCTACCTCAGCACTTAGAACTGTGCTTGGCACATAGTTAGCGCTTAACAAGTACTATCACTGGAGAAGCAGCACGGCGTAGTGGATAGAGCACGGGCCTGGGAGCCAGAGGGTCATGGGTTCTAATCCCGGCTCTGCCACTTGTCTGGTGTGTGACCTTGGGCAAATCACTTTACTTCTCTGGACCTCAGGTACCTCATCTGTAAAATGGGGATTGAAACTGTGAGCCCCCTGTGGGACAGAGACTGTGTCCAACCCGCATTGCTTGTACCCACTCCAGTGCTTATTATAGTACTTGGCACATAGTAAGCACTTAAATAACACAATTATTATTATTATAATTATCTTCAAAGTGTCACTCTATGGTATTTCCAATGACAATGTGTGGATCTGAAAGCCGGACAGTGAAAAAACAGGATAGAAAGAGCATCGATTCTTTAGAAATGTGATATCGGAGAAGGCTTTTGTGAATAGTAAATGGATTCTGGAGCAAATTAAACCAAAGTGGTCTTTGTAAGGCCAAAGGACTTGACTTAGATTTTGGACACAAAAGCAGGAGGACTAATCCTCTGGAGAAGACACTAATGCTAGGAAAAGTTCAGAGAAAATGTGGAAGAGGCGAATCGGCAGCTAGATGGACAGAGATCATAACGACAGAAGAACCGTTAGAAAGGTTGCAGATTATGGCCGAGGACAGGACGTCTGGAGAAAGTATATCGGTGGAGTCGCTATGACTCAGAAACAACTCAACAACACTTAATAATAATTATCTTCACTCGGTATTTTGACTAGATCAGGGTGGTAGAGAAGAGTCTTCCCTACAAGTGAGGCAGGTGAGACATGTGATGCCAAGGCATCTGCCAAAACCACCTGTGCTGCATGAATGCAGAAGGGCTGGATTTACTGAACGCAGGGCTCGGCGAGCGTGCATGTGGGTGTGAAAATGGTGGCATAAAAAATTCTGAGGAGCCTCGGGCCCCTCCATTCCTGCCCCTTCCGGGACAGAGCCGGGAGCTCACGGTACCCGCCTTGTGTTGGCGCAGGAGGAAGGGAAGCAGCATGAGCATGCCGCCGTCATGCACGATCCACCACACGTCTATGTTCCCCTCGCTGAAGCGCTCTTGGTTCTGAGGAAACGTGTCGATGTTTTTCGCCACCAGCAGGGCTTGCTGAGCTGCAGTGGTTTCACGGATCGTATCTGTGGGAGCAAGAAGGACATTCCTCATGTCAAACGGAAACTCCTCACCATCGGCTTTAAGGCCCTCGATCAACTTGCCGGCTCCTACCTCACCTCGCCGCTCTCCTACTACAACCCAGCCGGCACATTTTGCTTCTCTGATGCCTGTCTCACTGTACTCTCCCCAGCACTTAGTCCAGAGGTCTGCGCACAGTACGCACTCAATAAATAGTATATCTTCAGCTCATCTAGCTCCCGGCCGACCTCTCGCCCACATCCTGCCTCTGGCCTGGAGCACCCTTCCTCTTCATATCCGATAGACAATACTCTTCCCAATCACTCAGTAAATATGACTGATTGAGTACTGTAGGACAATCTTCGCCTAGTTTCCTCAAGGGAAAGCTACAATCCCCGAGCAGCCGTCAGCCCAGACGACACAGTGAGGTGATCCCTGTCTCACTCAACATCCAGCATGCCCAGAGAATATCCTACCTAGCAGCCCCTGCTAGAACAGGACAAAAGGGAACAGTGACTTCCTGTCGGCATAGCCCCACGGCCGCTCTACCAAGTGCACATCTATTCTCCCTCTTACTTAGGCTGTGAACCCTAGAAGGACAGTGACTGTGTCCAATCTTGTATCTATCAGGGATCTTAGTACTGTGCCTGACACACTGTACAAGCGCTTTAACAAATACCACAGTTTACTAGATTAACAAATTTCATTAAATTTAAATTAAATTTAACAAATACCACAATTATTACAGCTGAACTCACATCCTAAATCAACTCTGAGAACGGACCCACCCCTACTTTGTAGATGGGAAAACGGATATTGAGCAATCCATTTTACCCCTCTAGACTGTAAACTCCTTGTGATCAGGGACTGTTTCTACCAACTCTGTTGTACTATACTCTACCGAGTGCTTAGTTAGGACAGTGCTCTGCACAGAGTAAGCACTCAATAAACACCACTGATTGATTTACCCGTTGGATACTCCCTTTTCCCCTTTCCCTGTCTGTAATCTTGAAATGTCCAAAATGACACACATTCATTCATTCATTCATTCGTACTTCTTGAGCACTTAAGATCTAGAGGGGGAGACAGACATTAATTTACATCCCCACATAAATAAGTTACAGACAAATATATATAGTGTGAGCTCACTGTCTAGACTGTGAGCTCGTTGTGGGGAAGGAATGTGTCTGTTATATTGTACTTTCCCAAGCATTTAGTACACTGCTCCGCACACTTAATAAATATGATTGAATGAATGAATATATGCATACGTGCTATGGGGCTGGGAGAGAGGATGAATGAAAGGAGCAAGTCTGGGCGATACAGAAGGAAGTGGAGGAAGAGGAGGGCTTCTGGCAGCTGTCCAGGGGTAGGAAGAAACAGGACACTGTGCTCACCGACAAAGTTCTTCCAGGAGAAGGGATTGTCTGACTGCTTCCACGACTGAGGCCAGCCCAGGAGGACAGTGTTGTGTTTCATGCCCCCGAGACCCGCCGACTGGATCAGGTGGGACATTCCGTCTCGCAAACTGGACGAGACCACCAGCTGACAGAACCCTTTGGTCTTTTCCAACGCCATCAGGGCTCGGATGTTCTGCCAAGAAGAAGATAAACAGGATGATGTAACACCGATGCCCAGGAAACTTGAAAATACAACTTAATGAGGAGGCAATACAAAAAGGGGCAAGGAGTCCCAGATCTGTTGAAAGCCTCCAGGTTCTGATTCCCACAAGAAAGGAAACAATAGATTTTTGTATCAGAAGAAATAATAATAATAATTGTGGTATTTGTTAAGTGCTTACTATGTGCCACGCACTGTTCTAAGTACTGGGGTAGATACAAGGTAATCGGGTTCGACACAGTCCCTGTCCCACAGATGGCTTATGGTCTTCATCCCCGTTTTACAGATGAGGGAACGGAGGCCCAGAGAAGTGAAGTGACTTGCCCAAGGTCACGCAGCAGACAAGTGGCAGAGCCAAGATTAAACCCAGGTCCTTCTGACTCCCAGGGCCATGCTCTATCCTCTATCTATTCTCTACTCCCTTCTCTAAGTAATCAACATCAAAACCCAAGGCTTGTAAAGATCACCGTTAACCGAGTGTCTGAGTTTGGATCACTTCCTTAGAGAACGAGCTTGGCCTAGTGGGTAGAGCACAGGGCTGGGAGTCAGAAGGCCTGGGTTCTAATCCCACTTCCACCATTTTCCTGCTGCGTGACCCTGAGCGAGGAACTTACCATCTCTGTTCCTTAGTTTCCTCATCTATAAAATGGGGGTAAAATCCCTGGTCTCCCTACTCCTTAGATTGTGAGACCCAGTATTTGACACATAGTAATTGACTAACAAATTCCACAACTCTTATGTTTATTATTATTATTGCTATTATTATTATTGTCATTCCTCCCTGGGAGGCACGCTCAGATTTACCCCACTTTACTTAAGGTGTGAGGAGTGAGACACACCCATCTTAATATAAGGCACTCAATCCCTAGGTCAGATAGTCACTCTGGAACACGGGTCTGAATTAAATTTGGCTAAATGCAAAGTGCACTGACTCAATTCCACAATTAATGCATCTGGACATCTTTTCCCAAATTGCTGTCCGACTGGCTAGATTAAAATCCCGAAGAGCATGTGTCAAAAACGAGCAACGCAGGTTGCAAAATATGTGGTATTTTATGAGGCTGAACAGGGAAAAGCCAGACAAATAATGCCGGCATGCAAGTCAAAATGACTCTGGTATCATTTCTAACCTTTTATTTTCACCACATGGGGTCTTTTACTAAGGTAGGGATACATCAAATTACCTTTGGAAAAGAAACGCAGAACGCATTAACGGACCAAAATAAATGCCGTTAAAACTACAAAGCCAGGTTTAGCCCGAGAAACTAATACCACTTTGTGGAGTTTTAGTCAGGCACTTTCTCTGTCCAAGAAAAGTCCAGTTAATACTCACACTGAAACTTGTGTTTTAATGAGATCTAAGAACCATGGGGTTTCTCATATATGGCAATGAAGTCGGTAATTGGATTTCTTCCTGGATAGGATTTATTAGTCTGTACTTTTTCCCCCCTGGAATGATTTAAATTGCAGGAGAGGGGGCAGGAAGGACCCACAAAGTCTCAATCAGGGTAATTAGAATTAATTTTGAAGACAATCCTTTTGTACTGTTTTCCTAAACTTCAGTTCTGCCAGAGAAAATTAAGCTAACAAGATTAGAAAAGGAAAACAACAGGCCACCGAGCTAAATCCTTCTCCGAAATAAAATCCAATTACAGAACAAATGATCACCTCCTCTTCGCCAAAATCGGCGGCCTCTAAAGGTGAATGTAATTCAAAAATGCAATTGAAAGAAAAGGGAGAAGCGCTAAATAAGTGCTTTGCAAATAGTCGGCGCTCAATAAATACGATTGAATGACTGAAGTGAATGAATCGAAGGGTCAACAATCTGCCAGTTTTAGAGGTGTGCAGTTCAGGTGTGTGGTTTCCTGCAGCAATCCAATAGAAATTATAAAAGACACAAAGGAAATTTTTTCTTAATTAAATCCACGTTTATGCTCCTGATGCAAAGTGATACAATCTTCATATTCTCCCAGCCTGTTTGGGTGTTTGTAGGGTTTTTGGGTTGTTGGGTTTATTTTTTTGTCTGTGGGGGTGGTTTCTGCATACCTCTTCTGCTTTCTGGGCCTCGGTGTGCTTATCCAAATAGGTGCCCTCGAGGACACAGCCCACGATCGTTAATCCTTTCCCCGCCTTGAGCTGGCCCGTGAACGAGAGCAATCTGGGGTGCTTTACACACTGCTCGGAGTCCAGATTCAGCATGACCAAGACTTGGGGTCTGCAACGTAAAGCAAATACGGGCGAAGGTGAAAATGCTGTCATAATAAGTAGGAGCATCGTGGCAAAAAACGAAGGTTTGCCAAGTTGCCATGGTGAGTTTTTCCTCCATCGCACTTAGTTTTGAGATTCCAACCAACGGAGGGCTAACGTTGTTGTGTGGCACCCTCTGCTGGCAACACAACCCGACAACCCTGGCCAAGAATCCACAGCTCATCCATCGCACCGGATTTGCAAACACGTGGATTTGGACAATGGAAATACAAGTAAGCCGGGAACAGGAGAAAGCGGGAGGAATACTGATATTCTGGGGCCTATTTCTGTATGGTGAAAAATAGTTCGTGTTTTCAACATTTAATATCATAACACCTTTACACCGTAAGCTTGCTCTGGGCTGGAAATATGTCTATTAGGTTGTCCTCTCCCAAGCGCTTAGTACAGTGCTCTGCACACGGTAAGCTCTCAATATGATTGAAAACCAATGGCACCTATGTTTCGGTTTAGTACTCCTCCAGAGGCGAAGACTTTACACTGCTCTAGGACCATCAACAAGCAATTCTTGACATTATACCTTCAACTTAATGCCATCTTTGGCAAGTTCAGGCTGTGCTTTCTATTCATCTGAGGATCTGTTCCTTTGAACAGTGGGAAGAACAGTAACAAGGGCAAATTATCTGAGTAACTGAGCCAAATGGGAGTGGGGGAGAGAAGGGGTCTTACCTCCAGTTCTTCGTATGAGGGGGACCATGCTCTACACGAAGTAGAGCGTAGCGAGCAGCGTTCAAGGACAAGCCCCTGATCCCGTCACCCCACTCTTTTTCAGCTCTTAAAAGGAAAGAGAAAAGTGAAATGGTTCATCTTCCTGTTCAAACTAAAACGATGGGTCTAAGCTGGCTTTTCCTCTTCTGGAATCTGTGAAGCCGGTGGCTTTAGGGCTTCAGACCAAGAATATGGATTCATAAAAAAATAACGATATTAGATTATCATATTAATGTCTGTCTCGCCTCTAGCCTGTAAGTTCCTGTTGTGTTACTCTCCCAAGTGCTTAGTACAGTGCTCTGCAAGTGCTCGATAAATCCAACTGATTGTCTGATTTAAGACTAGTCACCCGGAAAACCCAACTCCACAGCAATCAGGGTTTATATCCCAAGTGGATTTTTTTTTTCCCTTCCCCCAAATCAGTGCTGCGGCCCCCAAAATCAAAAACAGTTCAACTCTCTGAGCAGTTCCTTAGCCTCCTGAAGAAGCCACCTTCATTGATACGAGCTCCCTTAGAGAGGACCACGATATAGCAAGAATTAAATAAAGCCACAGCTTACCCTCTGTATTCGATGTATTTGTAGAAACAGCCTGCTATGAGCATGGCAAACAAGGCATAATACCAAGAGCAAATGAACATCAATGCCAGACACAGACTCATCCCGAGGAATGACAGAGTCCTAGAAGGAAAATGGTTCACAGTTGACAGCCTGCACAAAACATTTCAGATCAATATTCCTGATCATCCCACAGCAAAGATGTCCATATCCGCATTTTACTTTCGACACTGCCTCTCGCTCTAGACGGTAAGCTCCCTTGTGAGCATACCAACTCTGTTCTAGTGTATTCTCCCAAGTACTTAGTACAGTGTTCTGCACCTAGTAAGGGCTCAATAAATATGATCGCTTGATGGATCATCCTTTCTGGGAAGTGCTGAAGTTTCACTCCAGTGATGCTACCAAAGGAGAATGGGGGGGACAGGGGAGAGAACGGGAAGGAGGCCCTTTTTGACAGAGTGGTAGAGACCTGTGAGGGAAATATTTCCAAGCAGGATTACTAAGCAGTACCACAGGCTTAATTATTTACCAAATACTTTAACTTCATCTTCGATTCAAAGTTTGAATTTCGGATAAAAAGGAGAAACTCTTCTTTTTACTTAACCTCCCATTCCCCTTTACATAACAGCAATTATAACAGTGTAGAGGAATTCTATCGTATTCATTTTTATCTCTATGCCCTGCACAGACACAAACGTTTCAGAATTGTAAAACCAATTCCCCTTGACCTGTTCTTTAAAACCTCTCCCTTGTTTCCCAGATAAAGATAAATCCAAATGTGATAGGAATCTACATTCCTAACTGATCATACTCTCATGCTTCCAAATTTTCCCTCTTTTCCTACTGGAAAATGATTTCAGTGACCGTCTCCGCTTCTAGATTATAAACTCCTTGAGGGCAGGAATCATGTCTTCTACCTCCAGCACGGCCAAATGGAAAGAACATGGGCCTGGGAGTCAAAGGACCTGGGTTCTATCCTGGTTCCATCACTTGCCTGCTGTGTGACTCTGGACAAATCACTTCATTTCTCTGTGCCGTGGTTTCTTCATTTGTAAAAACGGGGATTAAATAACTGTTCCCTTTCCCCCTTAAGACTTTGAGCTTCATGTGGGGCAGAGACCGTGTCCGATATGACTATCTTGTGTCTTCCAAAGTGCTTAGTTAAAAGCTTGGCACATAGTAAGCGCTTAACAAATAGCACAATTATTATTACTGTTTTATTGTACTCTCCCATGGGCTTGGTAGAGTTCTCTGTGCACAGTAAGCACTCTGTCAAGATAAGTGATAGATTTTCCGCTCCTTTAATAATGATTGACAGACTTCCCACGCTGGGAAGTAGCATGTCCTAGTGGCTAGAGCATGGGCCTAGGAGTCAGAAGGACCTGGATTCATCCCAGCTCTTCCACTTGTCTGCAGCGTGGCCTTGGGCAAGTCACTTCACTTCTCTCTGCCTCAGTTACTATAAAGTGGGGATAAAAACTGCGAGCCCCCTGTGAGACGTGGACTGTGTCCATCCTGATTAGCTTGTATTTACCCCAGCACTTAGTACAGTGCCGGGCTCATAGTAAGTGTTCAACAAATACCTATAAAAATAGAGAGTATACACAAGGTGTAAGGGAAATGTTGATCCAAAAATGTTCTGAAAATGAAAAGGTTAACCTGCAGTCAATAAGAAATTCATTACACACTGACATCTTGGATTCTCAATATGCTTCACACATTTAACCAAGGGATAGCTTACAGAGCCATTATTAGCTTCAACTTTCCAGAGCTAAAGCTCGGAGCAAAGTTAGGTCTTACCAGTGATAATACTTGAAGCGAGGGCGCCAGTTTGGAGTTCTCAAAAGAGTCTGAACAGCACAAGCCAAATTGACAAACATGTAGCACATTAGGAAAAACCTGGAAAGTGTAACAGAGGCAAACTGGTCACACCATGAACTTAATTCAGTTTGGCCCAAGGACCCTGTCTTTAGCTTTGGCAGGTGCCTTAGGGGAAGCAGCGTGGCTCAGTGGAAAGAGCCTGGGCTTCGGAGTCAGCGGTCCTGGGTTGGAATCCCAGCTCTGCCACTTGTCAGCTGGGTGACTGTGGGCAAGTCACTTCACTTCTCTGGGCCTCAGTTACCTCATCTGGAAAATGGGGATTAACTGTGAGCCTCACGTGGGACAACCTGATGACCCTGTATCTACCCCAGCGCTTAGAACAGTGCTCGGCACATAGTAAGCGCTTAACAAATACCAACATTATTATTATTATTCCCAAGGGCTTGGTACAGAGCACATTGCTCTCCATAAGTCTTCCTTTCAGCCAGTATGCCAACATTCGGCGAATTCTTGATCAAACTGTGAGGGGGAAAAGGCAGTGGAGAAGGCGGGTAGGGACACAAAGAATCCATCACAAGGGAGAGATGGGGTGAGGCCAGTGGAGGGCCTCTAACAAGACAATAACCTACCAGGAACAAGGCAGAAGCAACATAGTCTAGTGGAAAGACCACGGGCCTAGGAGTCCAGAGACCTGGGTTCTAATCCCGCCTGCTGTGTGACCGCAGGTAAAGTCCTTAACTCACCAAAGTTTCCTCATCTGTGAAACGGAGAGTAAATACCTACTCTCCCTTCCCCTTAAGACTGTGAGCCTCATGTGGGTCTGTGTCTGATCTGTAGCTGCACTGATACAGATTAAGAGTTTCGGAAACATTGTTGTGAATGTACCACAGTGTTGATAGCCAAGAAAGCAAACAGGAGCAGTTCTCTAACCGCTCCCACATCCCAAACCCATTTAAAAGTTGGGGGGCTCAAAGTATGTCCACGTCGTGAGTGGACTGGGGCTCCAGAAGGGAAACATGGAAGGAAACAGAGGGATTTCTCTCCCCTCCAGCTTCAAGGAGGATGGATTTTTTCTTCTGTCCAGGACAAAGGAGCCGCTGAGAAATCAGATTCTGAATTTGGTTTGGAAATGGACTCCAGTGTTTTCTCGTCTCAGCGATGCTTCTACAAACAAGTTTTTTTGCTGCTGCTTTGATGGGGGAGACCCTTAAAAACAACCCCTAGGCAGCTGTGCCCCAGAGGAATCAGTCTACATGCCCGCTATGGAGCTATACCCTTTTGTCATTAAACTCTAAAGCCCACTGTTAAAACAGGGATTTTTCTTGGCTCACTGCTAACGGCAGTAAGGAAATGACTCGACCATAGAATTGGAGGTTCAGTTTCGAAGCCCAAGATAAAGGAACTTCTCCAAACAATGAGTGGATACTGAACTGCCCACCGTGCCCCCCCCCCCCCCCGCATGGGCCTGGGAGTCAGAGGATCTGGGTTCTAATCCCGGCTCTGCCTCTTACCTGCTGTGAGAACTTGGTCAGGTCACTTCACTTCTCCATGCCTCAGTTCCCTCTTCTGCCAAATGAGGATTCAACACCTGTTCTCCCTCCTACTTAGCCAGTGAGCCCCACGTGGGACCTGATTATCTTGTATCTACTTCAGCGCTTAGTACAGTGCCTGGCACATAGTAAGCACTTAACAAATACCATTATTATCGCTGTTATTCCGATCATTCAGTTGCCGGGTGTACTCACATGGACAGAATTGGTGCCACGCTGTCCAGGGAGGCGATGAGGATGCCGATCTCGCAGATCCCCGCAGTGAGGAGTAAGGCCCAGGTGGGCTCGCCATTTGCCTTCCCATGGCCAAACACCTAGTCCCGTCCAAGGGAAGGGTTTGAGCGAGTGAGTTCGTGCATTTGGTCCGGGCTGGATTTGCTTTCAGTATAGCGCTCTGTACAGTGCTCTGCCCACAGTAAGCGCTTAATAAATGCTACTGCTACTAGTGCATCGTATCGTCACTTCCACCACGCCACTGCCTGGTTGTTCCAGGCATTCGAAAATGACCACAGGTTCCAGAACTTGAACGACAGTCCCCAGTGAGTTGGCTGACCTACCTCAAACTGGCCCTCTCCCTTGTCTTAGACGCTTGGTCTTCCAAATCCAGGCTGGAGCATGCTCAGGTTAGGGCCCACAGAATTCTGAGACTTGGAATAGCAAAGTCCCAGAACGCTGGGGACTCTTCAACCCCTTCTTTTCCTCCCCTTCCCCTCTCAAGGTCTAAGAGGAGCTGAGAGGGTTGGGGGCAGGAGAAACAGCATGGCTCAGAGGATAGAGCCCGGGCCTGGGAGTCAGAAGGACCAGGGTTCTTATCCCGACTGCCACCTGTCTGCTTTACAACCTTGGCCACTTTACTTCTCTGGCCCTCGGTTTCCTCGTCTGCAAAATGGAGATCAAGACCGTGAGCCCCATGGGGGACAGGGACTGCGTCCAGCCTGATGACTTGGTATCTTCCCCAGCGCTTAGAACAGTGCCTGGCATATAGTGAGCATTTAACAAATACCATCACTATTAACAAATACCATTTTTGACAAAGGTCTTGTCAGCCTAAATTGGTTAGGCTCTTTTCCCTCCTCTGGTTCTCTGCTGACTCTAGGACCAGCAGTCACTCTAAGCGAAGAGCATATAAGAGGAAACAGCATGGCCTAGTGGAGAGCACGGGCCCGAGAGTCAGAAGGTCATGGGTTCTAATGCCGGCTCCACCACTTGTCTGCTCTGTGACCTTGGGCAAGTCACTTCAATTCTCTGGGCCTCAGTTACCTCATCTGTAAAATGGGGATTGAGACCGTGAACCCCATGCGTCCAACCTATCTGGTATCTATCCCGGCACTTAGAATAATAATAATTATGATATTTGCTAAGGACTTACTGTGTGCCAGGCGCTGTTCTAAACACTGGGGTGGATACAAGCAAATAGGATTGGATACAGCCCCTATCCCACATGGGGCTCGTAGTCTCAATCCCCATTTTACAGAAATGGGAACTTCTCTGAGGCCCAGAGAAGCTGACTTGCCCACGGTCACACTGCAGACGCGTGGCAGGGATGGGATTAGAACCATGACCTTCTGATTGAACAGTGCTTGGCACACAGTGAGCGCTTCACAAATACCATAATTATTATTATTATTACGCCGGGGTCTGCCCACACCACCCCAGCTTCTGGCAAACGAACCTTCTTCGGGTTTCACTGAATCAGTTTGGTAGCTTCTCCAGTTGGTGGCAGCAACCCACCGCGGGCGACATCTTCCTCTAAGGACCAGGTTCCAAAGGGCTCCCACCCCTCACCGCAAACCCACCATCCGGCGGCAAATACCTCTGCTCAGCGGGCCGGTGCCACTCTTCTCTGAGCGCTAAGGAACAAAAATGCCGCCGGAGCAAAGGGTAGGGAACAAGTGGTGGGGAAAGCCCTCTTTTCCTTTTCGTCAATTCCCTTCTGCGTCACCCTGACTTGCTCCCTTTATTCATCCGCCCTCCCAGCCCCACACCACTCGTGTCCATATCTATCATTTATTTTAATGTCTATCTCCCCCTCTAGACGGTAAACTCGCTGTAGACAGAAAATGTGTCTGTTATATTGTACTCTCCCAGGTTCTTAGTACAGTGCTCTGCACACAGTAAGTGCTCAATAAAAACTACTGACTGACAGGAAAACAGACACTCCAACGGGTGGCGGAATATTCCCGTATTCCCACCTCCTTCCCTCTTCAAGTCTCTCTCATCCTATTTCTCGCTCCTCTCCTTTGTCTCCTGTCTTTCGTGCCACGTATCTTCCCACCGCAGGCTCTTCCGCACAAACACGCCGCCAGATGTGTTCGCGTGCAAGTGGAAACCACAGACGCTTCATCCTCAGATAGTCACAGGCCCAGCGGAAGTCGGGCAGGAGGTGGTGTTGGAGTTGGGCTCCTTCAGTACGGTTTCAGCGGAGACAGGCAGGGTTGCCGAACAGTCTAACCCTCGACTTTGTTTCATCCTAGATTCTGGGCTTGGCTACGTTTCTCCACGTCCCGGCCGTATTATCGATCACAGCGTGGTTGCTCCGCCACCTCTCCTGGCTCTATTCAAAGGTCCTCACCCAAGGTTGGCAAACAGGGCCTCTCTCTTCTAACTCTCACCCCCCCCTTCTCACCCAACCTAAGTGCGCCTGGCCCCTCTCCCACTCTACCCAACGCTCTGTGGCTCTGCGACTTTTGAGGGATGAAGTCTGAAGGCTCTTATTATATAAGAGAAGCAGCATGGCCTAGTGGATAAAGCACAGGCCTTGGGCAGGTCATGTCACTCCTCTCTGCCTCAGTTCCCTCATCGATTAGACCGTGCGCCCGTCAAACGGCAGGGACCGTCTCTTATCTGTTGCCGACTTGTTCATTCCAAGCGCTTAGTACAGTGCTCTGCACCTAGTAAGCGCTCAATAAATACTATTGAATGAATCTGTAAAATGGGCATTTATGTACCCCAGCTTGTTTTGGGCAGCAAATGTCACCCTTTATTGTTGAATTGTACTTTCCCAAGTGCTTACTACAGCACTGAATGAATGAATGAGGGACAGGGACTGTGTCCAACCTGATTAGGTTATATCTAACCCAGTACTTAGGACATATAATAAGCGCTTAATTACTATCATCATCATAACGTGCAGGAGAGGAGGAAGGAAAAGACTGTCAGTCAGTCGATCGTATTTATTGAGCACTTACTGAGTGCAGAGTCCTGTACTAAACGCTTAGGAGAGCACAATAGAAGAATAAAGAGACTCATTCCCTGCCCACCAAGAGCTTACAGTCTAGAACCTCGAGAGCTGGGCTCTCTCAGAGTTGACAGAACAGTAAAAGAATGAGAAGGCCACCAGACCGCCAAAGCAAGGCTCACCTGAAGGAAAGGGACAATCCCATCTCTAGCGATAGCCTGGAGCAGCCGTGGAGCTCCTGTCAGACTCTGGAGGCCGGCCCCGCATGTGGAGAAGAAGGAGCCGATGACGATGACCCAGGGAGAAGGCCAGGCCAGCATGCCGATCACCAGATTGCCTTCCAGGGCTTCTCCAAACCTGGAGGGGATTGGGCCCGGGTTGGAAGAAGAGAAGGGAAAAGAGAGATAGATCGCAGACATGGGGAGTAAGACACAAACGTAAAGATGCAGACGTAAATGGAGAGAAACGGCATGGCCTCGTGGAGAGAGTATGGGCCTGGGAGTCAAAAGGATCTGGTTTCTAATCCTGACTCCGCCACTCTGTGCTGTGTGACCTTGGACAAGTCACTTCACTTCTCTGGGCCTCGGTTACCTCATCTGGAAAATGGGGATTAAGACTGTGAGCCCCACATGGGGCGTGGCCTGTGTCCAACTCGATTTGCTTGTATCCACTCCAGCGCTTAATACAGTGCCTGGCACATAGTAAGTCCTTTAAAAATGGCATTATTATTGTTATTATTATCTAATCCTGGCTCTGTCACATGTCTGTTGTGTGGCCTTAGGCAAGTCACTTCACTTGTCCGGGCCTCAGTTACTTCATCTGTAAAATAATAATAATAATAATAATGATAATGATGGTATTTGTTAAGTACTTACTATGTGTCAAGCACCGTTCTAAATCTGATGGGGATTTGAACTGTGAGCCCCACAAGGGACAGGGACTCTGTCCCACCCGATTTGCTTGTATCCACCCCAGCGTCTAGTACAGTGCCTGGCACATAGTAAGCGCTTAGCAAATACCACCATTATTGAATGTAAAGAGGAGGTTCTTGCCTATTAGTTTTGACCAAGATGATCACCAACAAAAGAACACATGCGTTTTTGCACCTCTTCCTTGCCCTCATCTGTTAAACTGAGGCTTTCTCTCTCCTTATGGCTCTAGAAGCCTTTCAACTAAATTACCTGGACAGCTCTCAGTCAGCTAACAGGAAAGGAGTTAAAACTTGCATGAATAAGTCCTTAGAGGATCTGATCTCTTCAGGCCATAATTTTTAGTACTTATTTTTCCTTCATGATGCGTGAATAATAATGACCATAATGGCATTTGTTAGGTACTCACTATGTGCCAAGCGCTGAATAATATACTCCCAGAATGAGCCATGTAACTAGTGTTTTTAACAAGTTAGAGTCACTTGGAATTTCCAAACCCTCTCCACTTAAAATGGCAACTCGGACAACTTGTTCCAAGTTAGAAATTGTGGGGCAAAGAGGCTCCTTACAGCAAAAACAGGATGAAATGAGTCATGAGCATTTCATGAGTAGGAGCGACCATTAATTCAAAAGCTAAGTTTCCCACCCCACAGACTTTCCCTTTATATAAACAAGGGAGAAGGAATTGTTTTGGGGGAGAGCTCATTATTCGCACCAGGATTTCTGCTGGCAATACTGGCCACAAACGAAGCCTTTCCTGGCAAAGAAATAATAGCCTTCCCGCTAGAGGTTGTATTTCACGTTTGACATTTTACCTCCAATCCCGGCCACAGTGTGTGTGGCAGGGAGGAAAAGAGGAAGAGGATGAGGCTACATTTTTAAAAAATCAAGGGAACCAGCCCCCTCTACCCACGTATTTTCACACAAACACATACACTCCTAAAACCGCGTATACCCTGATAATCTTGTATCTACCCCAGTGCTTAGAACAGAGCTTGGCACATAGTAAGCGCTTAACAAATACCATCATCATCATCATTATTATTAAAACTTACTTTTGTCTAATGGGCACAGTAATGTACCTTTACTTTATTTTTCCACAGTTTCCGACTTTGAGCTCAAATTTTAAAGAGCAGTTATACCCTACAAAATTTCGATCCAAATGAAAAGCTACTTGAACAAGCCTTGATTCTGACATGCCGGGTTTCCGAGGGACTCAAAACCTGGTAAAATTCTGAAATTTAAGACAAGAATGGACGTACTTATCTCTCAAGATCACGCCTTCTATACAGGCTCCAAAGAGCACAATGCAGGACAGATCTGTTAGGAAAAATTAAGGGAATACAAAACAGGGTTTCCGCAAGTACAGACCCAACAAGCAGCTGTGGGGTGAGAAAGCCGTCCCTGTTAGGTGGGTGTGGTATCATGGCAAAGGCTGTGACCTCCATTTTCCAAACAAATTAGCATCACGACACAGGCCAAAGGACTAGTTTGTTTCCCTGAATTGGGTGGGGGTTTTCAAGGTAAACATGCCAGGCCTATTATCCCCACACCCACAATCCCCTCTCGCACAAGGATGGCTCTGCAGAGGAGGCTAAGCAAAAAGATGAGTCCCCGTCCCCTGAATCTCTCCCAGTGACTCTCCACTCCTCACTGCCTGTTCCAAAAATGACCACACAATTTTGGTGTCCAGACGGCTCACTTTTGTCGGGACAATTCTGGCTTTGTAAAGCTTGCCCGGAGCCCAGAGAAATATCTTATTTTCATCCTTGGGTGTTTTGAGACCTGCTGGTGATGTTCTAACTTCCCATCTTGCTTTCAAAGCCTTACTAAGGGCACAACTCCCACAAGAGCCTTCAGGAAAAGCTCTCCTTTTCGCTTCTCCCACGCCTTTCTTTGTCGCCCTGACTTGCTTCCTTTATTCATCCCCCTTCTCGGCCCCACAGTACTGTACAGAGCTATAATTTATTTATTTCTATTAACGTCAGTCTCCCCCTCTAGTCTGTAAGCTCGCTGTGGGCAGGGAATGTGTCGGCTTATTGTTCTATTGTCCTCTCCCAAGCACTTATTACAGTGCTCTGCACACAGTAAGCGCTCAATAAATACTACTGACTGACATGTTCTTGGGACACCTTTCCAGCTACTGATACAACTTCAAGGCTCTGTGCAGGGAACTTGTCTACCAAGTCTGTTATTTTGTGCCTTCCCGAGCGCTTCGTACAATGCTCGGCACTCTATAAACATGATTGATTGATTACTACTGACATCCCCAACCTTCCAAAGTCTCCTACTAGAAGAAGTTCCGAAGTATACATGATCCATATAATTTCTGTGGTGGAGCTTTGCTTAGTTTTAGACTAAGATTTCAGGGATGATTAGTCAGCTTTATCAGACTAAATCCTCATTGCCTCTTCTCCCACTTCCTTCGGCATCACCCGTGCACTTGGATTCACACTCTTTTTCACCCCACCTTGGCGCCATCGTATTTATATTGATGTCTGACCCCCTCTAGATCGTAAGCTCACTGTGGGCAGGGAATGTGTCTACAGACTTTGTTATAGTGTACTCTCCCAAGTACTCTGTGCACAGCACTGTACTAAATGCTCAATAATTATGAACTGATTGACTTACTGAAACTCCAAACTATGCCTGCTGAAAGCAGGTCTGAAAAGTGAAGGATACAGATGAAAGACGTAGTGGCGATCGCCAAAATTGTTCCGGTCGGAATGGACTTCTGAGCATCTCTGAGGTCACCAGATCGGTTGGAGCCTGCCATGATACCTACAGTAAAACGAACATTTGTCAGAATGGAAAACACCATGTTCTCCAGATAATACTAATAATGACAATAGTTGTGGTATTTGTGAAGTTTTTACTATGGGACAGGCAGCGTACTAAGCACTGGGATAGATACAAGTGAATCGGGTTGACACGGTCACTGCCCCACCTGGGGCTCACGGTCTCAATCTCCATTTTACAGATGAGGTAACTGAGGCACAGACCAGTGAAGTGACTTGCCCAAGGTCACACAGCAGACAAGTGGCAGGGCCGGGATTAGAACCCAAGTCCTTCTGGCTCCCAGGTTTGTGTGCTATCCACTAGGCCCTGTTGCTTCTCAGTATCAAATAGAACTCAAATTTTCTGAGGGAAATAACAAAAATATTCATTTTTAGGGACTTTTTCTACTTTAGGAACCAGTGGATTATCCACTTTCTGCAGTGCTGAGATAGTGAAGCTTTAGCAATGTGAGCTATGAGTCTAAGAATTCCATTGCTTTACTTATATCTTACTTTCACGAAAACTACATCATTACTATCTCTGCGTTCGAGTGATCGCCCCATACTAGAGGCCAATCAAATATGCCTGGATCTATCCTTTAAGCTTATTTAGCAGCCTACTGTGTGCCTTACCTTGGGCAAATCACTTCATTCCTCTGTGCCTCAGCTCTCTCATCTATAAAATGGGGATTAAGACTGAGTCCCATGACAGATATGGACTGTTCATAGCCAGATTACCTTGCATCTACCCCAGCGCCTAGAACAGTGCCAGGCACATAGGAAGTGCTTAACAAATGCCACTTTTTTAAAAAAAGAGTCAATTTCCCCTCTAGAATCAGTGTCCCATAATGGGTCAGAAACTATTCTTAGTCTCCTCTGATCTTTGGAATTAATGTCACTTTTAAAACTGAGCACTTCATTTTAGGGCAGCCCCCCTCCACAAAAAAAAAATTACCACCTTTGGGAATGTTTTCAGAAATCCATGAGGGGCATGGACTGTGTCCAACTTGAGTAGCTTTTATCTATCCTAGTGCCTAGTAGAGTGCCTGGCACATAGTGAGTGCTTAACAAATACCATTTAAGGAAAAAATAAATCACTAAAATAAAAACCAGAGCACCTTGTCCTAATCCACATTCTACTCTGTACAGAGTTTGGAATTAAAGATCTCCAACTGCATTTTTCTGAACAACCAGGCTGTTCTTTACCAAATAAGGGAGTGAGCTCTGGGCTTTTGGCAATTTTTTTTAAAAAACACATTGAGAGCACTCAAATATCCCTGACTCTAAGAGAGATACTAACGAGGGTTGCTGCCAGCATGTGGGTATGGTTGAGTAAAATGCAGAAACCATTAACCTGAAGTGGGAGTCATCGGATGGAATTTAGGCAATCCTCAATGGAAAGCTAAAGCGATCCTTCCCAACGACGGCATCTGATACAAAATAAAGGCAGTCTCCAAATATGATCTTTCCATGGAGGAAACATCAACAAATCCAACGAGAAAGTAAAGCGGGGGGGGGGGGGGGGGGGGGGTGGAAGGGGAAATCTAAAAACTTCAATTGCCATATTATCTGCTACCTGATCCTCCCCCCGTTTCACCTATCCATGTTTATTGAAAACAGCGTACAGTGGGTCATGAAACTGCTCTAGTTATCTGGTGGAAAAAAAACAAACTCAATCCCGTGCCCGAGGAAGTTGGAAGTAGTTGAAACGTAATCGCTTTAATCGGAGGAATCAACGCATCAAATTCAAGTCAGCCTCAGCCAGTAAGAGGCAAGAGTTTTGCAATCCTCCAGGTCATCCATCTAGAAATAGCAATGATTTGGAGAAGGGATGTGGTACGGAAGGAGGGGAGGGTTAGGAGATCTTGTGTACGGACCTATCGGAAAGAAAAGTCACCGCATTATTCATTGACTACCTGAGGAGCGAAGACCACTGAATGGACGACTCAACTCCAAGCAATCGTTTCTCGTTGTGGGCAGGGAATGTGTCTGGTTATTTTTATCTTATATTCTCCCAAGTGCTTGGTACAGTGCTCTGCACACAGTAAGCGCTCAATAAATGCAATTGATTGACTGAATGAAAAAGGTTATGCGCCAAAGACAGTGAAAATGATTGCAGCAGTAGGAATAGAATTTATTAAGTGATGGCGGTGTGCAGAGCACTGTGTGTAGAGCACTGAAAGAGACTCCAAAGGAGCAGCCAGAGAGATGAGAGGAAGCCTGGACACATCTCACACTCCTCAGGTGTAGGTCAGTTAGGCAGAGCCACACCCAAAGGTGACCTCTTCAGCAGGGCTTGTGGGAAGAAATCCCTGAAGACGAGCAAGACTGGACACCTGCCCAATGCTCCTCGTAGCGTAGTCACCCTCTGAGTCCCCTAGAGCTACGGTCAAGTCTCGATCTCTGAGACGCTGCATTTGGGCACTGGGAATGTTGCTTTTATAAGAAGCCTAAGTTTGGATCTGTGCAGAAGAGGTGGCATTTATGTCACTCAGTGTCTGAAAAGCCTCAGCTGAGATGTTCTATCCGCAAGGAGTTTCGGAATACATTCTGCATTTGTGTTCTCACATTACAGAACAGGAAAATGTGCTTTTTACAGATCTTAATGGAAAAACTATTTATTTCCTCTCTAATGCCTTGAAAAATGATGAAGGCTGATCAGATACACCCAACCACTGGCTCTGTTGTTCAATTTTACTGCACACTGGGAACATTTTCAACCACTTTAGCTTGAAATCTTTGAGACATCAAACTCTTCTTGCCTGCCTCACGAAAAATGATTGCAAGGAAAATGAATTTGAGACCCTTTTCCTAGTCACTTCCAAATGATCCTTCTGGCAAATAACCTCAGGAATCATAACGTGGGTAAATCACCATTGGACTGCAAGCTCGTTGTGGGCAGGGAACGTGCCTACCAACTCTGTTGCACTGTAATTCTCCCAAGTGCTTAGAACAGTGCTCTGTGCACAGTAAGCATTCAATAAACACCACTGATGAGGAGGAGACTGGCCCCTTATTTTTGTGAATCTCTTCATTCTTCAACAATCAACAATCTTCAACATTCTTCAACATGAGAAGCAGCATGGCACAGTGGATAGAGTACAGGTCTTGGAGTCAGAAGTTCAAGGGTTCTAATCCCGGCACTACCACTTGTCTGCTGGGTGACCTTGGGCACGTCACTTCACTTCTCTGGGCCTCATTTACCTCATCTGCAAAATGGGGATTGAGACCGCGAGCCCCACGTGGGACGTGGACTGTGTCCAACCTGATTTGTTTGTATCCGTCCCAGCGCTTAGTACAGTGCCTAGCCCAAAGTAAACACTTAACAAATGCCATAATTAATTAACAAGCAGATGTAGAGTCTTCGCTCTCCCTCAAAGCACCCGGTTATTTTCCCATTCAAAATCTTACCTGTTACAGATGGGAAATAGATTCCCACGAGCATGGTGAAGTAGGTCATGATGTCTGTCAGCACATAAGGGAGACCGCTTGCCTGGACTTCCTCAGACCCGGAGACTGAAGGCAAATCTTGCCTTTCTACAAATGATCCCTTGTCTAAATAAGTACTCCATAAGTTATCTGTTGGGAAATTTCAACAAGATCAGTGCCAGTCAAAACACTACTGACCGAGACGCATTGAGAAGCCTGGGGCCTAGTGGAGAGCGCATGAGCCTAAGAGTCAAAAGGACCTGAGTTCTAATCCCGGCTCTGCCACGTGTCCTAGTTACCTCATCTGGAAAATGGGGGCTAAGACTCTGAACCCCAACTGGGACAGGGACTGTGTCTGTCCTGATTCCCTTGTACCTACCCCAGTGCTAAGAACAGTATTTATTTAATCATTCATTCACCCAATCGTATTTATTGAGCATATTTAGTGTGCTGAGCACTGTACTAAGTGCTTGGGAGAATACAATATAATAATAATCAGACAAGTTCCCTGCCCACAAACCTACAGTCTAGAGGGGTAGACAGACATTAACATTAATAAATTACAGATATGTACTTAAGTGCTGTGGGGCTGGGACGGGGCAACTGAATGAAGGGAGCAAGTCAGGGTGACACAGAGGGAGAGGAAAAAGAGGGTTTACTTAAATACCATCATTATTATTATTATTACTGAGTGCAGAACACACTTGGAAGCATAAACAAGTAGAAGCCCCAGTCCCTGCCTTCATGTTATTAACAACAGTGCCTTTTCATTCCTGGAATGCAGTGCTTTTAGTATAATACTCTGCACAGAATAAGCGCTCAATAAATACCACTGATTCAGTGACTGGATTCAAATACCTTATTTATCGTCGCATGCACACCCACACGCACTTCGAGTGTTTTGTTTTTCAACTCACCTAGTATGACGCCACTGGCAATCCCTGGAATTGCCCGAATTTGGGTTAAGTTATTTGAGGTGAAGTATTCATCGCAGGTGGCAGTGGGCAAGGAGCTGTTACAGAACAAGTTCCAGAGAGGTGTCGTCACCGTTCTATTGTCTTTGGTGAAATATTTCACACAGTCGCTGAAGCTACGCTTTGATAGAGTGCGGTTCCCAAGGAGACAGATTCTGATGAAAAGAAACAACCACACAACCTCTCAGCTCCTGTGCACTTTGCTCAGGTGAACAGATACCATGCTTTTCTGGCCCAGTTTCATTTATCATGTTACAAAAAAAAAATGTATGTATTTTGGGTGCTTTGAAATGGGACAAATTTGGCCAAGATTCAGTAAGTGTCCTGATTTATAGGGAATTCATAAGATCATTTGCTCAGTTTCTTTGTGATTAAAAAAAACAGGGACCGAATCCAGCCCAATTAACTTGAATTTACACCAGCCTTAGAACGGTGTTCGGTACATACTAAGCACTTAACAGATACCCTAAATAGAAAAACTTTAAGACTAGGATTGATTCAACACTCTGAAATGCCACATAAACGAGAGGAGGGTCTTACTGGATGTCCGGAGGGTCAAAAGCCGACTTGATGACACCAGCATAGATGGCCAGGATGGACAGAATCACGCAGGCAAGGAAAACCAGCGCGAGCTTGTTGACATATTTGACCCCAACAAAAACCACGGTGGCCATAAGAGCGATGGCACACGTCCCGTACACTCTCATGTTGTTCAACATGGCTTCGCTCTCTCCGCTGACATCAGTCGATTTAAATATAGCGGCGTTCGGAGAGATGTAGGTCTGAAAAAGGAAAGCACATCAGACGAGGTCCGTTTTTCCTCTAGAATAACATGGGGATGCTCCTTTGAGTCCAAGACCGCCATATAGGATGCTTAAAATGATAGCCTATGAGGGTAAATCTGATTCTTCAGCTGTCAAATGCTAGCAGACTGAGTTTTTTTTCTAAAGCAACATCAAGATAGCATGATAAAGCATGTGGCTGTATTTTTACCCCAAGCATTTTATGAGTAACATGCTTTAAAATGATCAATTGTGAAAAGTTTCTATTTAGCCTAATTTTTCAGGGAGTTTCTAAAAGTTGATAATATTGCAGCATTTAATAGAATTGCTAAGTCTGCCAGCAAAGCACCATCATCTTCCCCCCCACATTGCCTAGTGGCCTAAATGTAGCTCACTGGTCTGAATTCATCAATATTGAAGCAGTGTGGCCTAGTGGAAAGAGCACAGGCCTGGGAGTCAGGGGAACTGAATTCTTATCCCAGTTCCGCCACTTGTCTGTTTTGTGACTTTGGACAAGTCACTTCGCTCCTCTGTGCCTCAGTAACCTGGACAGGAAAATGGGGATTTCAGTAACCTGGACAGGAAAATGGGGATTAAAACTGTGACCGACCTGATGATCCTGCATCTACTCCAATGCTTAGTATAAGTGCTTGGCCCACAGTAAGTGCTTAAAATGCAGCTCCCAAATTATCAATCATTAGCCACTTTTTTTAAGCTTGTCCAGCCCCTGGACTCTGATAACAGACTTTGATATAATGATCGGTTAACTCATGATCGTCCAAACTGATTAACTTATATCTACCTCAGCACTTAGGACAGTGCCTGGCACGCGGTAAGCACTTAACAAATGCCGTTATTTTTTGGTTACTATTAATATTAAATCACATCTGCAGGGGTCCAGGACCCCCATACGCCACACCCATCTCCCCCTCCCCAAGCACTGCCTAAAGGCTGACAGCTCCAGAGATTCATTCTGCTGGGAATGTGTCTATTGTACTGTAATAATAATAATGTTGGTATTTGTTAAGCGCTTACTATGTGCAGAGCACTGTTCTAAAGCGCTGGAGTAGATACAAGGTAATCAGGTTGTCCCACCTGAGGCTCACAGTTAACCCCCATTTTACAGATGAGGTAACTGAGGCACAGAGAAGTTGTGACTTGCCCACAGTCACACAGCTGACGAGTGGCAGAGCAGGGAGTCGAACCCATGACCTCTGACTCCAAAGCCCGTGCTCTTTCCACTGAGCCACGCTGCTTCTCGCCCAAGCACTTAGTACAGTGCCATGCCCGCAATAAGCGTTCAGTAAATATGACTGAATGAAATAAGACTGAATGAATTCATCTTTGTCTCTCTGCGTTTTGCAGAGATTTGTCGGGTGGGACCGTCCACTCTTGAATACAATAGACATGTAAGAGTTGGAACCCGCTGACAAGCTGCAGGGGTCAGCAATGTCCGGCCCCTCCTTGACCGCCGAGGCAGGAAGATCTTTCTCTTCCTCCTAGCAGGCCCCTGGGGCAGTGACAACGGATGGTATCCCATACTAAGAATACACTCCTCGCTAGTAGGGGTCAGACAGAGGCTAGGAGGCTTTAAGATGACAGAAGTTTTGCCAAGACGCCAGCCAGAGAGAAACAAATTGTCCTTGTGGCTCAACTCTCCTCCATCTCTGGAGGGAAGAGAAGCTGAGTGCTAAAAGGAAGGAGGGAGGAACCGAGGCAGAGAAGGCAAGAGGGGAAGAGTGGAAGGAAGGGAGAGATGGGGGAAGGGAGGGGATAATTTCCTTATGAACTAATGCAGGGAAAGGGCCTGGGCGGTGCATAATCACCTTAAGTGTCACGTGGCCAAAGACAATCAATCATATTTATTGAGCGCTTACTGTGTGCAAACACTGGGAAGAATGCAATTGAATAGAGTTGGTAGACACTTTCCCTGTCCTCAGAGAGCTTACAGTCTAGAAGGGGAGAAAGACATTAATCAGGTCCCCTTTGGGTATTAGGTTTTCACCCCACCCTCAACCCCATAACACTTATGTTCATGTCCATACATCAGGTCGGTCTCCCCCTCTAAACTGTAATCTCATTGTGGGGAGGGAAACTGTCCACCAACTCTGTTGTACTATGCTTTCCCAAGCGCTTGGTACAGTGGTCTGCACACAGTAAGTGCTCAATAAACACCACCGATGGATAGGGGTACAGGGAACTAAAACGGTTAAACCCTGGAATACTGCAGCTGGCTTTATCCAAAGGAAGAGGGATGTAAGCTCCTTTAAGGCCCAATGCCAAGCTCTGGAGCTGCTCCAAGTTCTCCTGGCTGCAGAAAGGGTAGCCAGCTGATGGGAGGGAGCGGCTGAGGCTGGGAAAAGCGGGTGGACAAACTTTAGGAGAATGGGACGGGGACCTAGGTTCACCCTAGGTATCTCGTTTGCGAAGACACCGTGATTTTACGTGTGCTCTGAATCGCCCCGGTCAGATCGAAGGGTCGGAGGAGGCTGAAATGTAATTCGCTCTAAGCCGTCCGTGACCTAGCAAAGCTCCAGCTCAAACGCACTAGGGCTTTATCCATTTTCTAGTAATCTGCATGACAGCAACACTGACATTTGATTTATTTCAGACCCATTAAGCTGTCCATGCTAGGGGCTCTGTGCCTGGGAATCCAAGGATGGGGATGAAGCGGGGAGGAGGGAAGGAGTTTCATCTTAGATTACAGAAGCAGCGGGCCTAATGGAGAGAGCGCGGGCGTGGGAGTCAGAAGGACCTGGATTCTAATCCCGGCTCTGCCACTTGCCAGCTGTGAGCTTGGGCAAGTTGCATCGCTTTTCTGGGCCTCCGTTACCTCATCTGTATAATGAGGGTGAAGGCTGTGAATCTCATGTGGGACATGGATTATGTCCAACCTGATCAGCTTGTATCCACCCCAGCACTTAATACAGTGCGTAGCACATATTAAGCCCTTAATGAATACTGTAGTAAAAAAAAAAAAAAAGATAACAAGATCACCAAAACCCAACAAGCTGATATCACGCTACAGTCACTGGTTTGAAGTCAACAAGAGAAAACAATTCATCACCCTTATGGTGGTAACTCAGAGTGACTTGTTCCTTCAGGCAAGTACAGAGGCTAAAAATATTAGCCCAAGCCCAAGAGGGATTCCTCCCCCTCTATATACACCAGACCCCACACTCCCAACCTTCAAAGCCTTATTAAAGTCACACCTCCTCCAAGATGCCTTCCGAGTTTAATCCCTCATTTTCCTGCCCCCCCCCCCCCCCCGCATCGCCTAGACGCTTGGATCTGTCACTTTTGGGTATTTGGAATTTGCCCCCCAGCACATATCTATAAATTACATATTATAAATGGTTTATTAATATTAACATATACCTCTTCTTTTAGACTGCAAGGTTACTGTGGGAGGGGAACTTGTCTACTAACTCTGTAGTACTGTACTCTCCCAAGCGCTTAGTACAGTGCTCTGCATATGGTAAGTGTTTAGTAAATACCATTGATTGATGGGTTGGGTTAATGGAGGTAAGTTAGGGATGTTGAATGGACCAACACAAGTCATGTAAGGGCAAATAATGACAAACAGTGTGGTCTAGAGGAAAGAGTACAGGCCTCGGAGTTAGAGGACTTGGGTTTTAATCCCAGCTCTGCCACTTGTCTCCTGCTTCATCTTGGGCAGGTCACTTCCCTGTGCCTCAGTTACCTCACCTCTGCAAAGGGGATTAAGACTATGAGTCTCATTCAGGACAGGGACTATGTCCAACCTGACAACCTTGAATCAACCCCAACACTTAGTAGAGTGCCCAGCATATAATAAGTGCTTGACAAATATCTTAAAAAAAAACACTGTACAGGTACTGAATCCCATTTTGCAGGTGAGGGAACTGAGGCACTGAGGAAATGAAGTGACTTGCTCATGGTCACACATCTCGGTCCACGCTTCATTTTTAGAAATTTTCCCTCTGGATAGATTCTAGTGACTGGAAAGTCAGTCGATCATATTTACTAGCACTTACTGTGTGCACAGCACTGTACTGAGCACCTGGGAGACTACAATATAACAATATAACAGACATTCCCTGACCAAAATGAGCAAATAGTCTACAGCCTGAACGCAACGTGACAGCTCAGGTTCCCCTCGGGTTTCAGTGTGAACATGCCTGTCCTTCAGAGCCAGAGGCAGGTCAAATTCTGCCAGTGTCAACCCGACTTCTCTTCCGAAGCAGGTAGATGGTGCTCTGCTCCTGATTTTCCCTGAAAAGCACAATCCCTCTTCCTAAGGGATGGAAAACTAGGCCCCATGGATCCTAGGGCTTGACACTGCAAAGAAAAGGGAGGCGAGCCCGACTTTCTCAGGCAGAGGTGGTTTAGTTTCCAATAAAACCGAGGAGAACACAGGCAAAATTGGCTTTGACTCGCTGGGCTTCGGGAAACGTCCAAATCTGTCCAATCGTACAAGCTTGGTATGGATTATCCAACCGAGCTTCGGGTCAGAGATAACCGGGGGCAGACTGTCAGCTTTTTACTGGAATCAGCAGAAGGGCAGCAGGAGGAATACACAAGAGGGAGGGAGAAGGAGCTTATCAGCAGCTGCACATCAGGGTTATATTTAGTTGGAATAATTAATGAACTCGGTCTGATTCGCTGGCAACCGCCTTCCGAACAGTTTCAAGAACTGCATCGCCAAGCTCCGAACACCAGGTTCAGATTTCGGAGGCTGGGTCGCTAAGTGAATTCGCGGCTATTTTAGAAAGCGCGCACACAGCGCTTTAACGCATCTTTTGGTTTTCCCTTGGTCGGCGAAGGGTAGAGGTCAGGCCGGGCCCACTTCCAGCCTCTAATCCAGGTCCGTTCAGGCCTCCTCAGGGCAGGAAGGATGTCCGTTGTGGTACCAGTAATCAATCAATCAGTGTTATTTATCGAGCACTTACTCTGCGCAGAGCACCGTGTGCTTCCAATTTTCTCTAGTGAATAAACGGGGTTTTTAATGAAGGAGTAAAGGGGACAGTGCTCGAGGGGTGGATGGAGAGAGGGTGGCTTGGAGATTGAAAACACGCTCACGGTGATCTTCCAGCATCTTTTTTCCTGGATTAGGAATACCTTGGGTCAAATGTGACTACTTTAGTGGGGCAAATTTCCAAATTTGATTCCACTAACTCCCATCCAAATGGCAAAGAGGTCACCCGCAGGGCAATTATCAGAGACCCAGACACTGAGAAAGCAGAAGCTAGACGATCCTTTACACTCCTAGACAGGACCAGCTTTATTTTTTCGCCCTTGCATTTGGATTAGCACCATTTATTCAACCTAGCTTCAGCCCTTAATGAATACCATAAAAAATAAATCAAAGTCCCTTCAAAAGCTACTTCAGCACTTCTTTGCCACCTAAGTATTCTCACACAGCCTCTCTGTCCTTTCCACGTCAAGCAGAGGTAGAATGAGAGAAGCAGCGTGGCTTAGTGGAAAGAGCACAGGCCTGCGATTCAGAAAGACATCAAGTCTAACCCCAGGTTCGCCACTCGTCTGCTGTGGGATCTTGAGCAAGTCACTTCACTTCTCTGTGACTCAGTTACCTCATCTGTAAAATGGGGATTAAGAAGGTGAGCCTCACAAGGGACAACCTGATCACCTTGTATCTACCCCACCACTTAGAACAGTGCTCGGCAGATAGTAAGCGCTTAATAAATACCATTATTATTATTAACACTGGGCTGGAAATAATAATAATTATAATAATTACGGTATTTAAGTGCCTACTTTGTGCCAGGCACTGTACTAAGCGCTGGACGCTGGATTGCTCACCGTCTGCTGTTTCTGGGGGTTTGAGGATGAAAGTTGACCCGTCTAGTATAGATCCCCAGGAAGAGGCATGGATCTGCTTTAACCTAGATTCCAGGAATATGGAGCCCATGGTTGCCTGAAGTCTCAACAGGTGGCAAACCCATTTCCTCTTCACCCCCATCATTGCCTAAATTTTACCTGGAGCAGAGCAGAGCATCTGTCTTTTTCTTCCACTCCCTTCTGTGTCCCCTTGACTTGCTGCCTTTATTTATCCCCCCTCAGCACTTATGTCCATATCTGTAGTTTATTTATACTAGTCTCTGTCTCCCTCTCTAGACAGTAAGCTCCTTGTGGGCAGAGTATGTGTCCATTATTTGTTCTATTGTACTCTCTCTTTAGGTACAGAGCTCTTCACACAATAAGCACTCAGTGAATACAACTGTGACTGATTGAAAATTGTTCAGTTGAATTGAACTGAACTGAATTGAATTCAATTGAACTGTTCAAATAGCCTGAGGGCTGGGGTTTATAGCTCTCAGAAGGGACCTTGGTTGAGTCAAGGGTGTATGCTGGGTGTCTCTCTAGACTGTAAGCTTGTTAAGGGCAGGGAATGTGTCTGTTATACTGTTACTGTACTCTCCCAAGTGCTTAGTACAGTGCCTTGCACACAGTAAGCACTCAATAAATACAACTGATTGATTGATCGGCAGCCTCACTGCTTTCTGGAAACTGCCGTTCCCCCTAACTAGAGGAGGCCTGAGGTGGATGTCACGCAAGCCAGCCCCTCTAGAGCCCCCAGCAGAATTTCTTGTGTTTTATACTTGGATCCTGTTAAGCTGAAACTTAGGAAACCATTCCATCATCCTTATCTTAGTTTTAAGAGCATCCTTCAAACCACTGATTCCGGTTTGAAAGAGCCTGAGGAGGAAATAGAGGCTTCCTTCATGTCAAAAGGGAAAATCATGAAAGAAACTTACCAACAGGATCTCTATGGTCCCCAGGATGTACATGGCCCCCGCAAAGGTCGTGCCGAGGTAGAAACAGAGCCCCACGGCTCCTCCAAACTCCGGACCCAGAGACCTGGAGATCATGTAGTAGGAGCCCCCGGCTGTAGAAATTAAAGACGGTCAAGTCAGATGCTCAAGTCAGCCTTTCTGGATCTTACAAAAGAGATCGGCTAAGCCCGCTCTTGCTAAGGAGGTATGGCCAAGGCACAGAAGCGGCCTGGCCTAGTGGAGTCAGAAGGACCTGGGGTCAAATCCCAGCTCCGCCACTTGTCTGTTTTGCGGCCTTAGAAAAGTCACTTCACTTCTCTGTGCCTCAGTTACCTCATCTGTTAAAGGGGGATTAAGACTGTGAGCCCCATGTGGGACAGGGACTGTGTCCAGACTGATTACCTTCTATCTATTCCAGCATTTAGAACAATCAATGGTACATAGTAAGCGCTTAACAAATACCACGATTATTATTATTATCCGGGAAGGGGGGGGGGGGGGGGCGGGACATGATGTCCAAGGATATCCCACTGTCTCAAGAGCCACTGTGCAGTTTTAAAGAAAACTGTGAGGTTGTAAAGAAAAATTCCAGTGCCTTACATGGGACAGAGGGGGCATTTGTTTGCATCAAGAGCTCGGTCTACAAACTGCAGTAGTAAAACACATGAGTTTCAGATGTTTTTAAATGAAAATTCCTATATTTTTTTGAGTGGGTTTCCACCAGTGTGTGTGCCTGTATGGCACTAAGTTTTGACTTAACTTTCTTCTAAGTTTCTACACTGTAAATTCATTGTGGGCAGGGAATGTGTCTGTTATATTGTTTCATTGGGCTCTCCCAAAGGCTTAGTACAGTGCTCTGCACACAGTAAGCATGATCCACATGTGGGACACGAACTGTATCCAACCCCATTTTCTTGTATCCACCCTAGCGCTTAGTACAGTGCCTGGCATAGAGTAAGCACATAAATACCACAATTTTTATTATTGCTATTACATATGATTGAGTGACTGGTGTCTGGTCTAGTGGCAAGAGCCCAAGCTTGGGAGCCAGAGGTTGTGGGTTCTAATCCCAGCTCCGTCACTTGTCCGCTGTTTGACCTTGGGCAAGCCACTTATCTTCTCTGGGCCTCAGTTACCTCATCTGTAAAATGGGGATTGAGACTGTGAGCCCCATGTGGGACAACCTGATTACCTTGTATCTCCCCCAGCGCTTAGAAAAGTGCTTGGCAAATAGTAAGCGCTTAACAAATACCATTATTATTATTATTATTATTATTATTATTATTATTGTTTAAGTGGCCTGCTTTCTCTGGCTGGTTCTTTATATTGGCCTAGGGCAGCTGTAGATTCAAGAGTCTGCCACCTCTCATCCAATTCTCCTTCCACGTTCTTCGTGGGGAACCCTTCCTCCTCCTCCTTTATAGCTGAGTCTGTTTTTCATTGATAGAAGTAGAGAGGGCAAAGGGAATAAGCGGGGAGAGATTAGAATCCCAGATTAGCAGAGTGCAAATTAATGAGGCTTTACTTTTTTTTTAATGGTATTTGTTACGCCCTTAGATGATGCTATACTAAGCGCTGGGGTAGATACAAGGTAATCAGGTTAGACGCACTCCATGTTTCACATGGGGCTTACAATCATAATCCCGATTTTAAAAATGAGGTGACTGAGGCACAGATAAGTCAAGTGACTTGCCCAAGGTGATACAGCAGACAGGTGGTAGATTCCCAGGCCTGTGCTCTATCCCTAAGCCGTGCTGCTTCTTACATTCCATCTTACTTCACCTCCTTCTTCCAGGAACTCTTCCCTGATGAATCCCTCACGTCTCCACCCAATTGCCACTTCAGTATTTCCACATCACCTAAGTACTTGGATACTCACGCCCCTCTCCAGGTAGAACATATCTTTAACTGTGGCACATCCCTCTACTTATAATATGTTTGGTATCTATCTCTCCCCAACAGGACTGTAACAACAAGAGGGCAGGAAACATATCTCTTTACTGTTTTCTCTCAAGAATAAGCACTCAATAAATACAGTTGAGATTGATTCAGAAATGCTACGTGCACAAAATACAAAATGATAAATCACTATGAAATTTGAGCTTGGAGTGAAGCAGTAAGTAGGTGAGGAGCCGGTGATGGTATTTCTTAACTGCTCAGTGCATGCGCTAAGCACTGGAGCTACCTCGTGGAGTAAATAAGAGCTGCTACGAATAATAGAAAATCTATCAGTAAATGTATTAACCCCCCAGAATGATCAGTACAGTACCTGGAACAACACCGTTGGTGGCTATTGCACTCATCGATATGGCGGTCAGCATTGTCTGTTCAAAAAAAAGTAAAAAGGAAAGCGAGTAAGAGGCTTTTAGCATACCAAATCTTTCCAGTGTCACAGAATAATAATAATAATTATGATATTTGTTAAGCCAAGTACTGCTCTAAGCGCTGGGGTAAATACAAGGTAATCAGGTTGTCCCACGTGGGGCTCACAGTCTTAATCCTCATTTTACAGATGAGGTAATGGAAGCACAGAGAAGTGAAGTGACTTGCCCAAGTTCACACAGCAGACAAGTAATGAAGTAGAGAAGCAGCCTGACTCAGTGGAAAGAGCCCGGGCTTGGGAGTCAGAAGTCATGGGTTCGAATCCCGGCTCCGCCACTTGGCAGCTGTGTGACTGTGGGCAAGTCACTTCTCTGTGCCTCAGTTCCCTCATCTGTAAAATGGGGATGAAGACTGTGAGCCTCACGAGGGACAACCTCATTACCCTGTATCTCCCCCAGCGCTTAGAACAGTGCTCTGCACATAGTAAGCACTTAACAAATACCACCATTAATGAAGTCGAGATTAGAAACCACGTCCTCTGACTCCCAAGCCTGTACTCTTGCCGCTAGGCCATAGAGAAGTGTCCTGGGGGTGGTGGAGTATTGATCACCTAATTATCCTGGATAAGAACTTTCTCCCTGAGTAACACCCAGCTCGTTATGGTCGAGGAACGTTGTATTGTACTCTCCCTAGCTCTTAGTGCAATGCTCTGCACACAGTATATAAATACCACTGATGGACTGACTGATTGATTTCCAGGCCTCTCTCTAGATTCTGCCTGAGCCCTCTGGAAGCCTCAGAGTAACTTGCTGAAAATCTCATCTCCCTTTTGACATCACCCAGAACACGGGCGGTTCCTTATAAAGCCCTTCCGACCCAGCGCTTAGAAGAGTGTTTGGCACATAGTAAATGCTTAACAAACGCCATCATTATTATCTGTTTGCCAGAGAAACCACTAGAGGGGCTTTTGGTTTCGTAGGAACAAACATCTCCGGTCATTTCCGCGCATTAAGTTCGGGTTTCATTCCGTCTCCTTTGACTCTTGGAGTCGGTCATCCTGTTATTATGATTCCTGCTTTTTTCCCTCTGTATTTCACGGATGCTTCATTAAAGACAAGCCGATCCAAGTGCTTAGTACACTGTAAGCACCTAATAAATACGATCGAAAGCATGAATGAATGAATGATCTAAATTTGGAAACATCTTTGCAGAGTGTTTACCAGGAAACCCCAACGAAGACCCTCAAACGGGCAAGTCACTTAACTTCTCTGTGCCTCAGTTCCTCACCTGTAAAATGGGAATTAACTGCGAGCCTCACGTGGGACAACCGGATGACCCTGTATCTATCCCAGCGCTTAGAAGGGTGCTCTGCACATAGTAAGCGCTTAACAAATACCAACATTATTAAAGCAGAGTTTGGGAGCCTGGAGGGGATTTAATATGCCACTACCACAGCCTGTTGGAGAGAGTATGGCACCGGCAGCAGGGAGATCTGAGCTGTAATCCCGTCTCCGTCATTTGCCGACTGAGTGTCCTTGGGCAGCTCACTTAGCTTTTCCAAATCAATCAACCAGCGATATTTACTGAGCGCTTAATGTGTGCAGAGCACCATACTAAGCTCTTGGGAGAAGAAAATACAGCTCACAGCTAGAGGGGAAGAGAGACATTAATATAAATTATTAATATATAGGGAAGCAGCATGGCTCAGTGGAAGGAGCACGGGCTTGGGAGTCAGAGGTCATGGGTTCTAATCCCGACTCTGCCACTTGTCAACTGTGTGACTGTGGGCAAGTCACTTAACTTCTCTGTGCCTCAGCGACCTCATCTGGAAAATGGGGATTAAGACTGAGCCCCACGTGGCACAACCTGATTACCCTGTATCTCCCCCAGCGCTTAGAACAGTGCTCTGCACATAGTAAGCGCTTAACAAATACCAACATTATTATTATAAATAAATTACAGATAGGGTCATAAGTTTTGTGGGGGTTGCGGGTGAGGTGAATCCCTTGCACCCAAAGGGGATAGATCCAAATGAATAGAAGCAGCGTGGCTTAGTGGAAAGAGCACGGGCTTGGGAGTCAGAGGACATGGGTTCTAATCCCACCTCCACCACTTGTCAGCTGTGTGACTTTGGGCAAATCACTTCACTGGGCTTCAGTTACTCATCTGTCAAATGGGGATTAAAAGTGTGAGCCCCACATGGGACAACCTGATTACCCTGTATCTCCCCCAGCGCTTAGAACAGTGCTCAGCACATAGTAAGCGCTTACTACCATCATTATTATTATTATTATTATTCACAGATGGTGCAGAAGGGAGAACAAGTCAGGGAAAGAAGGGTTTAAATTGGGGAAGCCTCCTGGAGGAGATCCACACTTCAGTTTCCTCATGTTCAGTATGTTCAGTGGATCAGGGTATTTATTGAGCACTTACTAGGTGCAGAGCACTGTACTAAGCGCCTGGGAGAGTACACTACAAGAGAATTAGCAGACAAGTTCCCTGCCCATACTGAGTTTACAGTGTAAAGAGATGGGGAGGGATAAATTACCCGTTCTCTCTTCCTCACACTACAGTCAGAGGACAGGGATTGTGGGTCCTACTTGATTATCTTGTATGTACCCAGACCTTAGTACAGTGCTTGGCACATTAGATTTTTATTACTAAAGATAACTGTTATGCCCAAAACCTGACTCCAAGCCAGCTCACCTGGTGGGAAGCTAGACTCTCGAAAACACACTCCTTCCAAAGACATGAAAACTCATCCTCTAGATAATAATGTTGGTATTTGTTAAGCGCTTACTATGTGCAGAGCACCGTTCTAAGCGCTGGGGTAGATACAGGGTAATCAGGTTGCCCCACGTGAGGCTCACAGTTAATCCCCATTTTACAGATGAGGTAAGTGAGGCACAGAGAAGTTAAGTGACTTGCCCACAGTCACACAGCTGACAAGTGGCAGAGCCGGGAGTCGAACTCATGACCTCTGACTCCGAAGCCCAGCCTCTTTCCACTGAGCCACGCTGCATCCCCTAGATCATAAGCGGAGAATGTGTTTCTTTAGTGCTATAGTGTACTCTCCCAAGCATTTAGTGTAGTGCTCTGCACACGGAAAGTGCTCACTCAATACGATTGATTGCACTTGCCATAAAAGGCCTCTGTCATAAGCGATCACACGCTACATATACCCAGGCACTTCTTGCCACATCGCAGACCCGCCCTCCCGGTTCCATCCTCGCTTGGACCCCCAGATAGGAAGACGGCGATCGGGACTCACGCAAGAACAACACATGAACACGATGATGAAAGACTCGAGGATTCCGGATGCACCCACGATCCACGTCAAGCGCAGAAAGAGAATCACGCCTAGGATGTTCTGCAGGCAAGGCAGGTAGACGCCGATGAAAGTCCCCATCCGTGGAGCCTGAAAGAGACACAGTTCCAAACTGATCGCAGCTCTGGAGCCCGGCTGGCCTGGATCTAAAAGCAGACGGGGTGAGGATTGAGAAAGCGGGATAGGCAGCTAGAAACAAACTTTCTAGCCAGGGGATATCCAGAAGACACCTGGGGAATGTCCGAACTTCAGCCTCCTTCAGTCCCCATTTCCCAGTTCCCATGAGGACTGTTTTGATATCGTCTTTTGCTTCTCTTTTCCTTCTCGGCCCTTCTCCTGACCTTGCTGTGAACCTTGCCACCGAGTCGCTGTGAATTTAAGAACTAAGAAAAGACACGGCATCTGCCCAAATGAGAGCAAACAGACCTATCCTTTAACTCTTAAATTCAACGACCTTCATCCTTGCATTCTCCTTTGTTGTTGAGATTTTCGCTTTTGATGGGGGAGAAACCAAGCTCGCTCTACATATTCACATTTCAACCAAGGTGGTGCTGGCAGCGTGGTTTAGTGGAAAGGGCACAGGCCTGGGAGTCAGAGGTTGTGGGTTCTCCGCTGGAACTCCAGCTTCACCACTTGTCAGCTGTGTGACTTTGGGCAAGTCACTTAACTTTGCTGTGACTCAGTTACCTCGTCTGTAAAATGGGGATTAAAGACTGTGGAGCCCCACGTGGGACAATCTGATGACGTGTATCTACCCCAGCGCTTAGAACAGTGCTACGGGGTAATAATAACTGTGATGTTCAGTGCTTACTCTGTGCCAGGTACTGTACTAAGCTCTGGGGTGAATACAAGCAAATCAGGTTGGACATTGTCCCAGCCCCACATGGGGCTCACAGTCTTAATCCCCATTTTACAAATGAGCTAAGGCACAGAAATGATTTGCCCAAGGTCACACAGCAGACAAGTGGCAGAGTCGGCATCAGAACCCACGTCCTTCTGTTTCCCAGACCCGTTCTCTATCCACTACGCCAAGCTGCTTCTCTAAACCTGGAGCATATTTTCTGTGTGATTCCTCCTTCACAGGAAGTCACTGGGTCAATCATGTAAATGTTCAATTTCCAGATCGCCAGAGGCACAATCCAGCATTCATACCTGTTTTTCAAACTCTATCCATTCCGCCCTCCTTCCCCTCTCCTCCACCGCTGCTGCCTCACTGGCATTTTAATTTGTTTCTCTTACTCTGAATTTGAAAGGATGAAATCCGGCACCAGTTTTCACATCGGATACCTCACAAATAGCTGTGAGCGCCTAGGCCCTTTAGGCTGCCGTTCCTGAGTTGTTAGAGGTGGAAAAATGTGACCTTTATCAACTCCCCACAGTGCCAAACAAGTACTCGGATACGGATGCTGAAGATCCCCTGTGTTATCCCAGGCCACTGAAGGCATAATAATAATTATGGCATTTTTTTAGTAATGTGCCAAGCACTGTACTAAGTACTGAGGTGAATATATGATAAACAGGCCATAATAAGCTGTGTGACAGAAAGCATAAGAAGCAACGTAGAGCTGGGAATCAGACCACTTTCTTAAAAAATTGTATTTGTTAAGCTCTTATTATGTGCCAGACCCTGAATTTCACTCTGGGGTAGAGATACAAGTTAACTGGATTGGACACAGTCCCTGTTTCACGTGGGGCTCACAGTCTTACTCCCTATTTTCCAGATGAGGTAATGGAGGCCTAGAGAAGTGAAGTGATTTGCCCCAGGTCACACGTCAGATAAATGGCGGAGCTGGCATTAGAACCCAGGTCGTTCTGACTCCTAAATCCGGGCTCTAGCCACCCTATGTCACTCTTTCATTATATTTTCGTTACCCTATTTATTTTGTTAATGAATTGTACATCGCCTTGATTCTATTTAGTTGCCATTGTTTTTACGAGATGTTCTTCCCCTTGACGCTGTTTAGTGCCATTGTTCTTGTCTGTCCGTCTCCCCCGATTAGACTGTAAGCCCGTCAAACGGCAGGGACCGTCTCTATCTGTTGCCGACTTGTTCATCCCAAGCGCTTAGTACAGTGCTCTGCACATAGTAAGCGCTCAATAAATACTATTGAATGAATATCCTCTTCAAACAACTGCCCTAGGGGACCTGAATCCTAACATGCAGCAGAGCCTCACACGGCCTCACCTGCCACTAGAAATGAGTCATTTCAGACCCGTCATTCACATCTTTTATGTGGACCTTTACTGTCCTCGCCTATTAAAATTCGCCGGGCCTATCCTGCTGTCCTCTGTCTTTAGCCCCGCACAAGATTTCCAAACTGTCGGTAGGCAACCTACAGTCTCCTCCCAATCCCAAAGGAACTTGAAAAGAACTCGAATTCTCTTCCCCAACATAGCGACTTGCACTTGGGTCGGACCGACGAAATAGCTGCAAGAAGCCGCGTAGTCCCTAGTGGATAGAAGACAGACCTGGGAGTCAGAAGGACCTGGATTCTAGTCCCGGCTCCGCCACGTGTCTGCTGTGTGACCTTGGGCGAGTCATTTCACTTCTCTGGGCCTCAGTTACCTCATCTGGAAAATGGGGATTATGACCGTGAGCCCCATCTGGGGCTGTGTCCAACCCGATTGCCTTTTATCTACCGCGACGCTTAGTAAACCGTCTGGCACATAGTAAGCGCTTCGAAGAAGAAGCCTAAAAGAAATGCCAAAAGACACGTGGAGGCTCACTGTACGTACCTTAATTTCTTTTCGTTTGCTGTCTTCATCTTCCTCGTGCTCGACCACTCCCTGGCTTAGGTTGGTGTAATTGGCGAGTTTGTTAAGAAGAGATGACACCATCGGGTTGCTATCCATTTCTTCCTGTTGGCACATTGAGAGAGGTTCACGACAGTAAGCGAGGAATGCCATCTAGTCGATAACATTCTGCACGCTTTGCAGTGGCGCTGGATGAACTTACTATCACCTTGCAAACAGGCACCTAGGTTGAGCAGCCCACACCTAATTTTCACCCTGCCTGCCTTGAACCGCCAAGGTGGAGGGTTCTGTTTTCTTCACTCAGCCTAAATTCTTCCTCACCCTGGGAGACCAAGGCGGTCCGTAACGATGAACACAAGTGAAGAATCCATAACGAGCCTACATCTATAATCAAGGCCATTTAACAAGGGTATATTCATCCGTTTACGTCTGCTGGTCTGTTCGGTAGGTTGTAAACTCTGGGAAGGTAAGGATTTTCTTTTGCTCTGTTCCCAGATGCCTAGGTTCCCTGGGGAAGCAGCGTGGCTCAGTGGAAAGAGTCTGGGCTTCGGAGTCAGAGGTCATGGGTTCGACTCCCGGCTCTGCCACTTGTCAGCTGTGTGACTGTGGGCAAGGCACTTAACTTCTCTGTGCCTCAGTTACCTCATCTGTCAAATGGGGATTAACTGTGAGCCTCACGTGGGACGACCTGATTACCCTGTATCTCTCCCAGCGCTTAGAACAGTGCTCTGCATATAGTAAGCGCTTAACAAATACCAACATTATTATTATTAGGCGCTCTCGATGGATGCTCAATAACTACTGCTGCTGCTGCTGGCAGCGTCATACTCAGTGGAATTCTTACAAATTTGACGAGACAGACCCTCTTGCTCCCATGCCAACCCAAAAGCTTACAAATGTGCGTGTGCTGGCACGTGCCTGATTCACAGAGACCCCAGGGATAACAGCTCATCCTCTAAACAACAAGCTCGCTGTGGGCAGGGAATGTGCCCGTTATATTCTACTCTCCCATGTGCTTAGTTCAGTGCTCTGCACACAGTAAAGAGTGCAATAGGCACAACTGATTGATTGATACGCATCGTGGTCTAGGAACTGGGTTCCAATCCCGGCTCCGCCGCTTGTCTGCTGGGTGACCTTGGGCAAGTCACTTTCCTTCTCTGTGCCGCAGTTATCGCATCTGTAAAATGGGGATTAAGATCATGAGCTCCATGTGGGACATGGACTGTGTCCAACGTGGTTAGTTTGTATCTACCCCAGCGCTTAGAACACTGCCTGGCACATAGTAAATGCTTAACCTATACCATAAAATTTTTTTAAAAAGCACGATAAATCAAGATGGAATCCAGCAATTGCAGCAAGATGGGACGGCAGCAATTGTTTGAGAGGGAGAGGAAGGCTGCCTCAGGAATGATGTTAGGGAAGAATCCTACAGTATTTTAGGCACCATCTTTCACTCCCAGAATGGCCTGAAGCCTTTTCTGCTCCATTTCCATGCAAGTTCATTCGACTGTATTTATTGAGCGGTTTCTGTGTGCCAAGCACTGTACTAAGCACTTTGGAGAGGACAATATAACAACAAACAGACACATTCCTTCCCACAACGAGCTTGTGGTTATCTAGCCACCAACGGAACTGGATGTTGTGGGGAGTAAAGTGGAGTAAAAATATGTGCCCTTGTGAGGCTTATTATCTAATTCTCAAACTCCTCATGCTTAGGAGAGAAGGATTTTTCAAAATCAATATGCCTTGAGCCTTCAGTCCTCAACTGACTGTGACACAGAAGGGGACTATATTAGATAGATGGAGTCAAATCCATTTTCTGAACCTCTAACATTTCTTCTCAGTATAAAGCCCCGCCTGCCTCTCTAATCTAATATGCCATTACCACCAAGGAAGTTGGCCATTTTCTAGATTGTTTTAATTTTTTTTTCTAGATTGTTTTAACTTTCGCTCTCACAGTAGATTAGGGAAAAATATTTCCATTTCACCGTTTGTATAGGCAACACTCTGCTGCTTCCCATACTTGCAGTTTATTGTATTGTTTAGTGCCTGGCATATAGTAAGGGCTTAACAAATGCCAACATTATTATAATTATTATTTGTTGTCCCCCACTAGATTGTAAGCACCTTGATGGCAGGTTTCGTGTCAGCCAACTCTACTGTATTATATTCTCTCAAGCACTCAGTACAGTGCTCTACACAATAACTGCTTAATAAACACCACTAATTGACTGGCTATATAGTGCACGCTTCTAAAACACGCTCAAATGTGGAAACACCTTTGCTAAGGGAGGTGTGTTTTGTTTATACTTAAGGCTCACCTTTCTTCCCTCTATTTCTAAGAGGATTTTCGATTCTACCGTACACAGCCCACAAAGGGAGGTTTGTTTTAAAGACCCCGTTACCTCAAAGAGAGCCATGTTCTTCCCTTCGTAGATATTTTCTCTCTCCATCTCAGGACTGTGAATGAAAGGACTGCTCTCCTTGGGGATGCCATCTCCTGTTGGACAATTTTAAAAAGAAAAAGAAAATCAAGGAGGGAGTCCTGCTTCTGAAAGGGGAAGGAAATGGGATTCTGTGTGTGGCGTTCCTGTACGTGTGCGATTGTGCATGTGTGTGTTGTGTGCACGTGAGTCTTTTCTCTGCTACACTGTGAGTCCCCTGTGGGTCATCTCCCAATCATGTCCAGATATTCACGCCCACACATGGAGCGCCTGTCGGCTTATCACCTAATCAACGCCGGCACAAATCCTACAAAAGCTGCCTGTCCCGATGGTTGCTGGTGATTCCATGGAGACTCCTATGGTGGAGGCAGAAACACCCCGCAACCGGAGTGGTTTAGTTTAAGAGTTCCCATCAGCCTTTGAGATTCCCACCCTCCGATTTCCAGAGTCGTGCAGGGATGGGTAGCGGACCGAGTCCGGGAGTACCACAGACTCCTTGCATCACAGGACCAGGATCCCACTCACGGAGCCCTACCCCCCCAACCTGGGCTGAAATCGTGGCCAGCCGCCCCACTCCAGTACACCACTCACACACAACGGCATCCATCCACACCACCCAACACTCCACTCATACACAACGGAATCCATCCACCCTACTGGGCCTCCGACCCTCACCACTCAGAACGTGTTGGGGGAAGACCAAAGCCATCATGGATCAACTCTGGCCACCTCCCATCCCGTCACATGATTGGGAGTCCCAGGTAATAATAATAATGTTGGTATTTGTTAAGCGCTTACTATGTGCCGAGCACTGTTCTAAGCGCTGGGGTATACGGGGTCATCAGGTCGTCCCACGTGAGGCTCACAGTCTTCATCCTCGTTTTACAGATGAGGTAACTGAGGCCCAGAGAAGTGAAGTGACTTGCCCACAGTCACCCAGCTCACAAGTGGCAGAGCCTGGATTCGAACCCACGACCTCTGACTCCAAAGCCCGGGGTCTTTCCACTGAGCCACGCTGCTTCTCTACGTACAGTGCCTTGCATGCAGTAAGTGCTCAATAAATACCATTGATTATCAGTCTTGTGCTTAATGATAATTGTTCATGAAGAAGTAAAATAGTCCCTTCCCTTGTCTACTCTCGACATCGTCACATGCTTACTGTCCTCTAGACTGTCAGCAGACACGTTCCCTGTCCATAAAGAGCTAATTCCGTCGTACTGTGCTCTCTCAACCATTTAGTACAGTGCTCTGCACCTAGTGAACGCTCGAAAAATACCACTGATTCATTAACCAGGAAATGCTACATTTTGCAACATTATTAATATTAGCAATAATAGTGGTATTTGTCAGGGGCTTATTGTTAAGCATTGGTGTAGATAAATAATAATAATGATTAATAATAATTATGGCTTTTGTTAAGCGCTTACTACATGCCTAGCACTGCTCTAAGTGCTGGGGTAGATACGAGGTGATCAGGTTGTCCCACGTGGAGCTCACAGTCAATCCCCATTTTACAGATGGGGTACCCGAGGCACAGAGAAGTTAAGTGACTTGACCAAGGTCACACAGCAGACAAGAGGCGGAGCCGGGATTAGAACCCAGGTCCTCTGACTCCCAAGCCCGGGCTCTTGCCACTAAACCATGCTCCCGCTGGACTCCGGTCCGGTCCCATACAGGGCACACAATCTAAGGAGCAAGGACAGAAGGTACTTTATCTCCATTTTAGAGATGAGGAAACTGGAGCGTACAAGTGAAGCGACTTGCCCAAAGTCACACACACCAGGCAAGTGGTGGAGCCAGGATTAGATCTCATGTCTCCTGTGCCCTAACCACAAGGCCATGTTGCTTCTCATTCTACTGACCTCAAGGAATGCTTTTCTACCCTAGCCGCCTCCTCCCAGACCTTTCTCTCTGGAAAAATCCTCTTCAAGGAACAAAGAACTTTCCATTTGGGAAAAGAGTTGGGCAACAAAAGAAGCAATGACCCATTAAGGCTGTGGAAGCACCACTTTACATGAAGCCTAAATAAATATCCACATAGCAGCTTTGTGACCTCACCCCAACTGTAGTACATACCTACTAATTCTTATTTGGCATAGAATAACTTCTTAGTGTTTTGGGTGGGGCTTCATAACTGCTATTCGCTACTTCAGAAATGCAAGTCATAAGGAATAGACATGCTTCACGGCCCTGATAGCTAAAACCTTGGCTGGCTTGTCACTGGGATGCTTATAAATCTATCAAAACACACCTGAACAAAGACTATTATCTGCCATCACTAATCCTTGGTGTTCCTTGAAGAAGCAGCGTGGTCTAGTGGAAACAGCCAAGGCCTGGGAAGTCAGGGAACTTGGGGTCTAATCCCGGGTCCGCCACTTGTCCGCTGTGTGACCTTGGGCCAGTCACTTCACTTCTCTGGGCCTCAGTTCCCTCACTTGTAAAACGGGGGGAAAGCCTGTGAGGGACAAGGACTGTATCCAACGAGATTAGCTTGCATCTCCCCCAGCGTTTAGTACAGTGCCTGGCACACAGTAAGCGCTTAAAGGCCATTTTAAAAACTCTCCTACAACTAGGTCTTCCTTCCTAACTTAAGAAAACGCCTGACACTGCATCCGTGGTTTCTGGGGATTGTTTGCTTTTAGAAGCTGAAAGGAATCGCCTGGTTATGGGAAATGTGGATTTAGTTATCAGAAACACTATGTTTCACTGCAAATCAAAGAAGTGCAGAAGAAGCCACAGCTACAATAAGGGAGAGGCAAGAAAAGATGAACTGCAAACATTAAAAAAAAGCCACAAAGACAAACTCGGTGCCAATAAGAACAAAGGATTTAAAAATAAACTCTCCCAATAGGACTTGGGATATATCAATTAGAGGTTTCCGAGGGGGTCGATCTCCACCGTAACTCTTGAAAATAGTTCCCTGAAAACCAGGAGCCATGGCAGTGACCCACCACCTCTTAGCTGCTGTGTGGCCTTGGGCAACTCACTTCACTTCTTGTGCCTCAGTAACCTCATCTGTAAAATGGGGATTAAGACTGTGAGCCCCTTGCGGGACAGGGACTGTGTCCAACCTGATTTACTTGTATCCGCCTCAGCACTTAGTACAGTGCCTGGCACATAGTGCTTAACAAAAACCACAATTAATTATTATTATTATTATTAATCGAGCAACAGAGGGCTAAAAGGGGATAGGATGCAACTTCTCTCCCATCTTCACCCTTCCTCCGCTGCTTGTCAATCAACAGATCGTATTTATTGGGCGCTTACTGTGTGCAGAGCATATAATATAACATTCCTGCCTACAGTGAACTTACAGTCAAGAGGGGGAGACAGACATAAGTAGAAATAAATAAATGACAGTTATGGACTTCAGTGCTATGGGGCTGGAAGGGGGATAAATAAAGGTATGATGGCATATGTTAAGCGCCTACTATGTGCCAAGCACTTTTCTAAGCGCTGGGGTAGATAACAAATATCATAATTATTATACAAGGTAATCAGGTGGTCCCATGTGGGGTTCACATTCTTCATCCCCATTTTCCCAGGTAAGGGATTAAAGTAGGGAGTCCGGGCGACGTGAAAGAGAGCAGAAGGAAAAAAGAGCTTAGTCAGGGAAGGCCTCTCGGAGATGTGCCTTCAGTAAGACACATCTCCCTCTAACGTACCTCTTATGAAACAACTTGGGGGCTTCAGACCACTCTCCGGGGGAAAAGCCAGGTGGGAAAGTAGGGAGAGGGGGTGTAGCCTGTGAGCCCGACATGGGATAGTAAGATGTTAAGGGCTTACTATCTGTCCAGTACTTTCTAAGAGCTGGAGTAGCTACAAAATAATCCTATCCGACAAAGCCTCTGCCCCGCATGGGGTTCACGGTCTAAACAGGAGGGAGGACAGGTAGTTAATCGCCATTTTGCACATTTGGGAACTGAGGCATAGAGAAGTTAAATAACCTGCCCAAGGTCACACAGCAGGCAGGTGGTGGACCCGAGATTAGACCCCAGGACCTCTAACTCCAAGCCCGTGCTCTTTCCGCTAAGCCATGCTGCTCCTCTTAGAGATTGCATCAGATCTGGTCGGATGGTACCTACCCCACACTGCTTGGCACATAGTAAGCTCTTGAATACCACAATTATTGTTATTATCAGACTTTCAGCATAGAGTAGCCTTCTCCGCCCGGTGACTGCAAGGCCACCATTGCTAAATCCCTCAGGTACAGTCAGCCTATGCTATTCTGGGAGCAGATTCCACCCTGCGGCCTTCCTTCCTGCAGCTACAGCTAGACTTCTCCCTCCGCACCACATCCCGACAACCCTTCGGTCTCTGGATGACCACGAGGCTACCACTGCTAAATCCCTGAGGTACTGAACGACCTACGCAACGATCCAAGGGGAAGGTGCAGATCCTCTCGGCTCCTTTCGGGCAGGGCACGTGTCTACCAACGCTGTTGCGCTGAACTGTCCCAAGCGCTTAGTACAGCGGACTCCGCAGCCAGCTCAAAAAAGGACTATGGATGAAACCCAGTCACCACTGAAGTAAAATCGCCCGAAAGTCTTTTTGATACCCGTTGCCTGGCCCATAGAATTCAGGAAAAGGCGAAAATGCATAACCCTTAGGAAAACCTAGGATCAACCAGAACTGAATTCTAGGAAGAAGAGATGGAATTGGCAGCAGGAGATCTCAGCGAGGATGTTAAGAGTTCAAACAGCAGGAACAACTGGACACCTCCCTTTTAGCCCTTACAAATAGGAGAATGGAGTTTTCTCCAATAGCCCAAAAGAAACAGCAAATTGAGAATTTACAGGACACCCACATCTACCATTTACATTAACAATGTCCAAAAATAACATGAGCTTGAGAGGATGATTGGACAGTTGAGTATAGTGCTTTTACACTTTTTTATTAGAGCTCTAATTTTCAGGAATATTCATTCCTACCTCTGACAGAAGTATGCAGGGAAAAAGCCATGCTGAGAAACACCTACCGTAAAGAGCACAGGCCTAGGAGTCAGAGGACCTGGGTTCTAATCCCTGCTCTGCCACTTGGCTGCTGTGGGACCTCGGGCAAGTCACAGGAGCGTGGCCTAGTAGACAGAGCACGGGCCTGGGGGTCAGAAGGACCTGGGTGCTAATCCCGGCTCTGCCACTTATCTGCTCTCTGACTTTGGGCAAGTCACTTTACTTCTCTGTGCCTCAGTTACCTCATCTGTAAAATGGAGATTAAGACCCGTGAGCCCTATGTGGGACAGAGACTGTGTCCAACCCAATTATCTTGAATCTACTCTAGTGTTTAATAGGGTGCCTGGCACTTAGTAAGCACTTAATTCATTCAATAGTATTTATTGAGCGCTTACTACGTGCAGACCACTGTACTAAGCGCTTGGAATGTACAAATCGGTAACAGATAGACACAGTCCCTGCCCTTTGATGGGCTTACAGTCTAATCAGGGGAGACAGACAAGAACAGTAGCAACTTAATAAATACCAAAATTATTATTATCATTATTACTCCCTGGGCCTTAGTTTCCTCATCGGAAAATGGGGGTTCAGTACTGTTCTCCCTCCTATTTAAAGTGTGAGGCCTGATTATCTCGTATCTAGTTCGAGGCTTACTACAATGCTTGGCTCATAGTAAGTGCTTAACCAATGCCACAATGATTATTATCTCTGGAGGGCTGCAGAGAGAGCACTGAAAACAATCTGCCAACTATTATGTGATGCCAAGAACTGACAAGTCAACAAGTCTCTGTCACATTAGGGAACCTTCCCTTTGGTAACTTCCAAAAGGAGATGCTCGAATGCCCTGGAATATCACAAAGCCAAGTAGGGAAACTATCGCAATCCTGATGTGCAACTAAAGGAATTTTCCACCTGGGAAACAAACCAAATTCCTGAATCACAGATAACTCTCAAGGCTACACCCGATCCAAAAAGATGTGTGTTTTGATACTGGGGTTTGAATGCGTTTCAGTACTTATTTTTTTTCAGCAAATGTGAAGTAGCGTGGCCTGGTGGAACGAACACGGACCTGGGAGTCAGAGGTCCTGAGTTCTAATCCTGACTCTGCCATACGTCCGCTGTGTGACCTTGGGCAACTCACTTCACTTCTTAATGCCTCAGTAACCTCATCTGTAAAATGGGGATTCAATCTTACTCCTTCCTACTTAGACTGTGACCGCCACATGGGACAGGGACTGCATCTGATTAACTTCCACCTACCCCAGCGCTTAGAACAGTGCTTGGTACATAGCAAGTGCTTAACAAGTACTACTATTATTAGCAGTAGTAATAATAATAATAATAACTATGGATGCCCAGAGGGAGAGAATACTTGCAGTGTTGCAACTGCTTAGTACAGTGCTCTGCACACAGTAAAAGCTCAATTGCAGCAGGAAGCAGGGGAGCAAGATAAGCCAAATATCAGCTGGTTTCGGGGGAGAAAGGGGTAAAGGAAGCAGTAGAACCACAAAGGCTTCATTCATTCATCGTATTTATTGAGCACTTACCGTGTGCTTTGCACTGTACTAAGCACTTGGGAGAGTATATGCAACCAAGTCAAAGAAGTCATGAAAGAATTGAAGGAGTTTTTTAAAAACAAGATAATAATAATATCAATCATAATATTGGCATTTGTTAAGCACTTACTGTGTGTCAAGCACTCTTCTAAGAACTGGGGTAGGTACAATATAATCATGTCTGACACAGTCCCTGCCCTGAATGTGGCTCGCAGTCTAAGCAGGAGTGGGATTTAATCCTCATTTTATAGATGAGGAAACTGAGGCCCGAAAAAGTGAAGCAGCTCGGCCAAGGTCACACAGCAGATTATGTGGCGGAGCCGAAATTAGAACCCAGGTCCTCTGATTCCCAGGTCCACCAGGTCACGTTGTTTACAGGAAATCTAACGGCCAGAACACACAAGCGCTGGGGTTTGGTTGCTATTTTTGGCTTCTGCAATCCTAATTTACGTGACCTAGGGCAATTCAATTAACCCTTCTTAACTTCAGGATCTCCAGCTTTGAGGGACAAGCAGACTTTGATTTTCTGGAAAAACACTCTACATTTTCCTTGAGCTCTCTCTCACCAGCTGCCTCTTCTGCTCCTAGATATCTAAATCATAGTCTGCTACCTTAACAGGCGGAGATCATGAAGACTAGCAGCATGAAATGAGCATCTATTCACTGCATTTATGCACGTAGCCACCACAATCAATCCGTGGTATTTACCGAGCGCTTACTCTGTGAGGAGCCCTGTACTAAGCGCTTGGGAGAGTACAATACAACAGAGTTAGTAAGACAGGTTCTCTGCCCACGACGAGCTTACAGTCTAGAGGGGGTAGATACAGTCTAGAGGGCGAGACAGATTTTAGGCGACTCTAAAAGTCGGGGGCCACAATCACTGAGGCCTTTGTCCCCTTGCTGGGTCATTGCATTTGAAGATTATACCCAGTTCACGATCCGTCTCTCATTTCACCATTTGTCATTTCCTTAACCCCCGAGAATTCCAACAATTGCTGTAATTACCGGCTTCAAAAATCCTGCTCTTATTTAGGCCTCTCTTTTGCACAGTTAAATCACGCTACAAGGTTAAACGTAAACGGATCAAAAAAAGCAAAGAATTGTCCGGTTTTGATGGAAATAGTAGATCGAATCCTAAAGGCTACATCTGGGGGATGTGGTCAGCTGCTCTGGAAACAACCGGACACTAAAAACACAATGATTTCAGGGCAGGGTTTTAGGCTGGTGCATCTCTCATGATAAACATTTCACCCTTTCTTTTGGTCTCTTTTGTTCTGCTCCGGTTTGCCAAGCCGCTCAATAACTAACAAGTTTCAATCAATCTGTCACCTGCCCCCGTCTCTTGGTTTGATGAAATATTCTAAGAAAAAGATGTAAGTATTCCTCACGAAACCCCTCGTAAAATATCAGCGGTGCGGCTTTTAAGGAAATAAAACAATTCTAAGTAATGCGTTCCGCCAAAATGACTGGAAATTCTAACTTTTTTTCAAAGAGTGAAAAGGACCTGTTCTCTCTTTTTCTTTAGAAATAAGTTAGATCCTTATAGAAGTTTCGGTGACTGCCAAAAGTTTCATGCTCTGCCTTTCATACATAGCTTTCCCAGAGTACCGACCCATCACCAAAACCAGTAATAGTTTAATGAAAGAGGCGACCAGGTTCAGGGGGAGAAAATCCTTTAAAAATTCCAAATATCCAAGTGGTCTTTCCATTCACGCACATCAGACCCTCCACATTACACAGAAAAATCTGCTTGATACACAGAGCCCCGCAGTCATCGATAAAGGTGAAATCAATAAGATGTTTTAAAAGAAATAAAAATAAAAACTTTAAAACCATACAGACTCACCCTTGTTTGACCCCACTTCCTCATAATCCCGTTCATTCATAGTATGGGAAGATCAAAAAGGAAAAAGCAAAAGCAAGAGAAAACCCGATTGCTCAGGTGGCGAGAAGTGAAACGGCAAGAAGCCGACAGATGCGCCCGCTCGCTCATGTGCAATACCTCAAATCCCGTCCCTCGGCCGAAAGGGGATTAATCCTAAGGCAAGTCATTAAGGATTCATGCAGTTTAAACTATTCATCTGACACAGACAGCCAAGCTGCACTGCAGCGGACTTGATCGGAATTAAGCTGGGGGCTCTTCATTGGCTACGGCGGGGGGAGAATTAAATAACCAATATCAGGGGCTCTAAGAACCAAGGCTGTATATGAGGGTCTACGGAGCTAAAGCCCGACAGGGATTGACGCCGTCTCACAACCAAGGAGTAAACATCCGGGGGAAATATATGATGAGCAAAATATTAATCTCCCCTAATGGATACGTTATTATCCGCCAAGCTTTTCGCTGCTAGAGTTGGGAGTCGGATATTGTAATCGCCTGTAGAGCTCAGCCTAGAATTAAACGTCAACTTTTTTTCATTTCTGTTTTTTTAAGGACCGTTTCTAATTGCAACACAGATTTCTGTTCTTCTGAGGTAGATGATTCTCTCAAGTAAATAGATGTTTTTAGGATTCATTTACTTCAGATTTCATGAAAAGGAGGAAAGACTGTCTGACGTAGTAGATAGCACAGGTCTGGGAGTCAGAAGGTCACGGGTTCTAATCCCGGCTCCGCCATATGTCTGTTCTGTGACCTTGGGCAAGTCACTTCACTGCTCTCTGCCTCGGTTCCCTCATCTGTAAAATGGGGATTGAGGTTGTGAGCCCCACGTGGGACAGGGACTGTATCCAACCCAATTTGCCTGTAGCCATACAGCGATCAGTGCAGTGCTTGGCACGTAGTAAGCACTTAAATACCATTGTTATTATTATCATCATTGGTCATTTTCTTCTTTACCTTGGGAATTATTAAAGCGCAATGAACGAAATAGGAATTTGATGTCTTGGATGAAAGCTGTAAATGGGAATATAACCTCAGTACTCACAATTTATGATCTAATGCTTGCTGTGTGCAGATATTAATCATTCCCTTCAAACTCTCCCTTAACCCTGAGACCCAGTTGAGTGTGGTGACCTTGGTCTGACGTGGGCAGGCCTAACGGAGGGATTGGCAGGCCTCCGAGCAGAGGTTTAAAGCCACCTCTGCTGAGTGTCGGGTGATGGAAACGTGAGATTCCACCATTTTCCAGGGGCACAAACGTCCTCCACACAAAACCGCCAAACCCGAGCAGCGCTTCTCCTGGCCTAAGACCTCGGCCACCTTCCGGTTCTGACTGGAATTGGTTGGACCCAGAAGACACACCATCAGAGTTTGGAGCCGGAGAAGTTCGGCGGCTGGGAATTTCTGACTGGGGCAGGACTCTGATGGAGGAGCCATCGAAGACACCAGAATTACATCTGGGCCGGTGATGATCTACTTCTTTCTGCAGAGACCAAACAATAATAATTGGCCTATCTGTTAAATGCTTACTAGGTGCCAGGCACTGCACTACAGAAACATCGTGGCATAATGGATAGAGCCTCGGCTGGGAGTCAGAAGGTCATGAGTTCATTCATTCATTCATTCAATAGTATTTATTGAGCGCTTACTATGTGCAGAGCACTGTACTAAGCGCTTGGGATGAACAAGTCGGCAACAGATAGAGACAGTCCCTGCCGTTTGACGGGCTTACAGTCTAATCGTTCTAATGAGTTCTAATCCCGGCTCCGTCACTTGTCTGCTGTGTGGCCTTGGGTAAGTCACTTCATTTCTCTATGCCTCAGTAACCTCAATTGTAAAATGGAGATTGAGACTGTGAGGCCCAAATGGGACAGGGATTATGTCCAACCTATTTGCTTGTACCCACTCCAGTGCTTACTACAGTGCCTGGCACACATAGTAAGTGCTCCACAAATACCAGAATTATTATTATTGCTAAGCGTTGAGGTAGATACGAGGTTCTCGGGTTGGACACAGTCCCTGCCCCACAAAGGGATCACACTCTTAATCCCCATTTTCCAGATGAGGTAACTGAGGCACAGAAGTGACATGCCCAAGGTCACATAGTAGACAAGTGGCAGAGCTGGCATTAGAACCCAGGTCCTTCTGACTCGCAGGCCCCTGCTCTATCCACTAAGTCACACTGCTTCTCAAATACAAGCTTGCTTGCTATTGCCCCGGACCTGCAGGCCGACCCTGCTATACCTGAGGTGAAATGAGCCCTTCATGGGCAAAATCCCTGGAGACCGGTCATCGTGATGCCTAAAATTTGCAATGCACTATTCATTTTCCAAAGATCTTTCAGATTGATCTCATTTCATCTTCATATGATGCCTGTAATTTCGATCAAACAATTATATTTGAGCACTTACCCTGACCCCTCTAGACTGTAAGCTTGTCATGGGCAGAAAATATGTCTGTTATGTTGTTGTGCTGTACTCTCCCAAGTGTATAGCACAGTGCCCTACACACAGTAAATGCTCAATTAAGGTAACTGATCGTCAGTGCCACCGATAACTGCGTTGGATTTAGCACACAAAGAAGCAGGTGGAGGCAAGCGGGGCTAAAATCAACCAAATCGCAAGTGAAATTCAATTAAGAATGACTTTCCAATTTACCTCATACAGACAGAAGGCCCGATTGGCTTACGGTACCCTGAAAATGGACCAAAGAAGCTGGCAGATCATTTTACAGATAGCATGATGTCTCGGTCCCACATCTTAATCATCTGGAAACCCGATTAGGACAATTATCAAAGAGGAGGAGAAAAAAATGGCTTAGATTGACGGTACTTGATGTCCGGAACAACATTACCAAAATGGACGTCATGTGCATATTCCAAATCTCCTACCTCCGCTATGAACACAGCAAGAATGTTGGATGGTTTTGTGGAAATTCCTGTGACGCGCACCAACTGACATGCAGTCCTCCACTCTAAGAAACCATAGAAGGACTTTGGGAAAACGTTGGGGAGGAACAGCCGGAAAAGGACAGGAACCTGGTCATAGGACCTGGTCATAGGAAGCCCCTTGGACAAATTTGCTCTAGCCACTCTCCAACTGACCCCTACCCCTGCTTCTCCCCATGCCAACTACTACTTTGTAGGAGTCTCAGATGAGCTATAAATACTTTGGCTGAAGTCACCTGGTAAATAACAATTGCACTTCTCATTACTGTGAGAAGCAGCATGGCCTAGTAGACAGAGCATGGGCTTGGGAGTCAAAAGGACTTGGGTTCTGTTCCAAGCTCCACCACTTGACTCCTCTTCTCCCACTCCCTTCTGTGTCACCTTGACTTGCTCTCTTTATTCATCCCCCCTCCGAGCCCCACAACACTTATGTCCGCATCTGTCATTTTTTTATGTTAATGTCTTTCTTCCCAACTCTAGACTGTAAAGCTCACTGTGGGCAGGGAATGTGTCTGTTATACTGTTATAGTGTACTATCCCAAGCACTTAGTACAGTGCTCTGCACACAGTAAGTGATCAATAAATACGACTGACTGACCAAAAGGCAGGGTGAAGACTGTGAGCCTTATGTGGGGCAGGGACTGTGGCCAATCTGATAAGCTTGCATCTATCCAAGAGCTTAGTAAAGTGCTTGGGATATAGTAAGCACTTTACAAATACTATAAAAAAAAACAACCTAGAAACTTGCATACCCCTTAAGCATTCCTGCATGTATAAGTACCTGTTTGTTTATTTTTGACCTCACTAGATGTAAACATTTTTATGTTTGTCTCTCCCTCAGAGTGGATACTCTCCGTGGGCAGGGAATGTATCCCTTCCTCATTCTGCTGTCCCTTAATGCCTAACATAGGGAACCACACCGAACATAAGACTGTAAGCTCATTGTGGGCAGGGAATGTGTCCATTAGATTGTTCTACTGCACTCTCCCAAGCGCTTAGTATGGTGCTCTGCACACAGTAAGCACTCAGTAAATACAATTGGCAAGCGGGTGCTCAATAAATGCTAACTAGAATCCTGGGGGAGGTGCAGGCTTTCACAGCGTTTCCGTCACCCCTGCCCAACCCCAAATCTTCCATCTCACCAATTTCCCAAACATGTGAATCTCCAGAATCCAGAACGGTCCCCTTCCCAACTTCTCCCATAGCGGACACTGCTCGGGGTGTTAGGCGGCTGTTGGTTTTCCACCAAGAATTGGCCGGGGACTTGGTGAGATCCTCCCACTTGGAAGTTTCTCTCATGTAAATAAATTCTCCTCTCCGAATCATCAGAGGGCCCACCGGTCACCGCTATAGTCCCAAGGGGAGAGACGGATGCTCCCGACCACCAGAATAAATTCCCTCTCCTTTAGTTACAAGGGTCAAACCACCAAGGCACGTACACAGAGCAAGAACAAAGTGTCCTGAGAGTTAGTCAGGATATTGGGATTAGTGGTCAAAACAGTAACGGGGGACTCGGTTGCTTGGGAGCAACAGGTGCGGTCGACATCTTGGTCCCCGGCCAGAGAGACGAAGAGCACGTGAGGTTCTCTCTCGACGTGTTCGACAGAGCCTACCTTCCGGTAAGCCCGAGTTTTCTTCCCTCACTCTGCCACCCAACTGTGGAGCTGATGCTAGGAACAGCGGTTTCCCTTCCAGTCGGTCAATTGTTTTTATTGAGCGCCTACTGAGTGCAGAGTAAGCACTAAATACCATATTAAGTGCTTAGAAGAGTACAATATAACAATATAAAGACACATTCCCTGCCCACAACAAGTTTACAGTCTAGAGGGACAGACAACAATATAAATAAATAAAATTACAGATATAGATATAAGTGCTATGGGGCTGGGTTGGGGGATGAATAAAGGAAGCAAGTCAGGGTGACAGAGAAGGCAGTAGAAGAAAAGGAAAGGAAGGCTTAGTCTGGGAAGGCCTCTTGGAGGAGATGGGCCTTCAGTAAGGCTTTGAAGGAGGGGAGAATTATTGCCTGTTGGATATGAGGAGGGAGGGTGTTCCAAGCCAGAGGCAGGATGTGGACGAGAGGCTGGCGGCGAGATAAAAGGAGTTATGAATGCCGGTGACATTTGATATGACCGACCCCAATTTCTAGCCACTTGGCCATGTTGCTTCCAACCCCATCACTTAGCCCAGTGCTTCGTACACAGAAAACATTTAACATGAGAAGCGCTAGTGGATACAACACAGGCCTGGGAATCCGAAGGTCCCGGGTTCTAATCCCAGATCTACCATTTGTCTGTTGTGTGACCTTGGGCAAGTCACTTCACTTCTTTGTGCCTCAGTGACCGAACCTGTAAAATGGGGATTAACACCGTGACCTCCATGTGCGACAGGGACTGTGTCCAACCTGATTGCTTTGTATCTATTCCAACGCTTAGGAAGAGTGCCTGGCACAGAGTATGCACTTAACAAATGCCATAAAAGATACCGAATTGTTGATACCACCTGTAACAAACACTGGAACAGTGGAAAGTTGTGATTGATGAACTGGGATTGAGGCTGTAGGATGGGTGAGAACCCTGAAAACTATTGCCCGAACAGTTAACATACTTCAACTCAACTCTTTCATCACCATTTGCTTTGTTAATTTATTGATCTTGCGCAAAGCGTGCAGAGCATTGTGCTAGGGTATTTACTGAGAGCTCATGGTGTGCAGAGCATAATACTGAGCACCTGGCAAAGTAGAATTCAACAGCATTGTTAAACAAGAACTTGCAGTCAACAAGGATTTTACAAAAACAAAACAAAAAACTGTTTTGTTTTTTCTTAATGGTATGTTAAGCGCTTACTATTTGCCAAGCACTGTTCTAAGCGCTGGAGTAGATACAAGCTTAGCAGGTTGCCCACAGTCCATGTCCCACATGGGGCTCATAGTCTTAATCTCCATTTTACAGATGAAGTCAGTGAGGCACAGAGAAGTGAAGTGATTTCCCCAACGTCAAACGACAGACAAGTGGCAGAGCCAGAATTTGAACCCAGGTCCTTCTGATATAAAAACACACATTAATATACGGGCCTTAGGAAGTAAACCCATAGCAGTCACATGATCTAGTAGTCAGAAATGGATTCTTAGCAAAACCTATAGACTGAAATTGCATTGGCAGCAGCGATTCAGTGCCTACTGTATGCAGAGTAATGTAAGGATGCAGAGGTAAAATTTGAACTTATTACTAATAATAATAGTAATTGTGATATCTGTTAAGCACTTACTATATACCAAACACTGAATTAAGCACCGGGATAAATACAAAATACTCAGGGTCCACACGGGCTCACAGAAGGGAGAACAGGTATTGAATCCCCATTTTGTAGATGAGGGAACTGAGACAGAGAAGGAAAGTGACTTGCTCAAGGTCACGAAGCAGACAAGTGGCAACACCGGCATTAGAACCCACGTCCTCTGATTCACAGGCCCGGCCCTCTCTCTTTTCACTAGACCACGCCGCTTTGCTACTTAACCTGAACTTCCCAAGTTGAAAAGTCCACTTTGTCTGAGACGAACTGCAAGGATCCTGAAACAAACAAACTACCCAGGGATCAAAGAAGCGATTACTCTGTAGGTTTAAATTTACTACCTCTTCACTCATAAGCCCCACTTTAAAAGCAGCTTGTTTCTGTCTGGTGAAAATAGCAGTAGCTTCCTGTAAATAATCTTTTTATAGCCCCTGAAAAATGCATCTTTAATGGTTCTTCAAAAACAAATGTGGCTCCGTTGCTATGGGCACACTACGAATCCAGTGAAAGTCTTCTTGGTTTCCTCGGAAGCAATGTTTCTCACACCCCCTATTATCACAGGACTGCAGGAGCCTAAAACATACTCTGCACCCTCTGAGCCTTATTCCCACCACTGGATCTGTCTGAGAAACAAAGTTGTAACTGTCCTTCCATGACTGAGGAAAGCTAGCCAGAAGCAGTGTGGCCCAATGGACAGAGCCCAGGCCTGGGAGTCAGAAGGACCTCGGTACTAATCCCGGCTCCGCTGCTTGTCTGCCGTGAGGCCTTGGGCAAATCGCTTCACTTCTCTGTGCCTCGGTAACCTCATCTGTAAAATAGGGATTAAGACTGTGAGCTGCACGTGAGACAGGGACTGTGTCCAACCTGATTAGCTTGTATCTACCTGAGCGCTTAGTATAGTGGTTGGCATATAGTAAATGCTTAATGAATACCATTTTAAAAAATTGAATGGGATGAGGAATAATAACAAGCATGACTATGGCCCTTCTGATGCTTCATTCAAGCAACAAAAAGGGGTGGGTCCCGAGATCATGAGGGTAATTAAGTCTCTAGCACAGTGTCGAACTTGTTGGTGTTCTAGGGAGATGCGGTTCCAGAACGGCCCCACCCTTCTCTACCCACCATGGCCGGCCTGGGAGTCAGAAGGACCTGGGTTCTATCCCCGATCCGTCACAAGTCTGCCGAGTGACCTTGCACAAGTCCCTTCCCTTCTCTGGGCCTCCGTTCCCTCATCTGTAAAACGGGGATTAAAACTGTGAGCCCCACGTGGGACAACCTGATCACCTTGTATCCCCCAGTGCTTAGAACAGTGCTCTGCACATAGTAAGCGTTTAAATACGACCATTATTATTATACCAACATCTCAGATTAGTAGAAAGAATATCATTAATACTTAAGTGTTCACTTGTTAAACACTGTACTAAGCACTAAGGCAGATTCAAGACAATGAGGCCAGACAGTTCCATCTGCAGTTCAGTTTAGGAAGAAACGAGAGCATTGAAACCCATTTTACAGATGAGGTAATTGAAACACAGAATTTAAGTAAGTCACTTGTCTAAGCGACCCTAGACAAGTCACTTAGCTTTTCTGTGCCTCAGTTATCTCATCTGTGAAAGGGTGATTACACCTGTGAGCCCTATTTGGGACAGGGGCTGTGTCCAACCTAATTAACTTGTATCTACCCCAGTGCTTAGTACAATTTCTGGCACATTGGTAAGCACTTAAATACAATAAGGAAAAAAAAAAGTCAAACTGCAGACAAGTGGCAGAGCCGGGATTAGAACCCAGAGCCTCTGACTCCCAGGCTCTACCCACTAGGCCACACGGTCCCGTGTCAGAGGCAGCCGAGAGGTCGAGGAGGATTAAGGCGTTGTAGAGTCCACTCGATTTGGGAAGAAAATCCTTTGATGACATTACAGAGAAAGGTCTCAACGGAGTGAACGAGGCAGACACCCGAACGGAGAGGACTGAGAAGGAAGTCGGAGCAGGCGAAGTGGAGGCAGGGATGGAAGACGACTTGTTTGAGGAATTTGGAGGAGATTGCAAGGAGGGAGATGGGACAGTGGCTGGATAACACACTGGGGTCCAGGGAAGGGCTTTTCAGGAGAGAGGAGCCTGGCAACTCACAATTTTAAGGTGGGGAAACTGTCAAGAGACGCCCAGGGAAAAGAAAAATGGAGCAAATAGAACAGTAATAAATAACATTGAAAGCTACAGGTTCTTACTGGTAAAGGAGTGGTTTTCTAGCTTCTCACTTCCTGGGGAGGGACATTCCAAGTCCACGGTCCAGGGTGTTCAAGGAGCTGAGAAGGCAGGTCTTGTTCTCTCACAGGATAACAACAACAATAATAATTATAGTATCTGTTAAGCACTTACTATGTGCCAAACACTGTTCTTAGCTCTGGGGTAGACACGAGCAGATCAGGCTGGACACAGTCCCCGTCCCATGTGGGGCTCACAGTCTTCATCCCCATTTTACAGATGAGGGAACGGAGGCCCAAAGAAGGGAAGGGACTTGCGCAAGGTCACTCGGCTGACTTGTGATGAAGCGGGGATAGAACCCAGGTCCTTCTGACTCCCAGGCCGGTGCTCTATTGATGACCCCGGCCATGGTGGGTAGGGAAGGGTGGGGCCATTCTGGAACCACATCTCTCTAGAACATCAACAAGTTCGGCACTATGCTAGAGACTTAATTACCCTCAATTAACCCTGAATTCCTGTTCAGAGCCTCATGCCGCTCTTAATCCACATAAATTCACCACATTTCATTCCAGCCCTACAAAATCCAACCCCTCAGACCATACTCTTGCTCTCCACCCGTCACATGACTGAAACCCTCAAGTATTTAACAACCACAAGTTGGCACCATGGTATTAAACGACAGAATCGATTCATCTCCCCACTCCTCTACTGAATGATGGGATCTGTTAAGCAATTACTGTGGGTCAAGCACTGTTCTAAGCCTGGGGTAGATACAAGATCGTCAGGTTGGACACAGTCCGCGTCCCACATGAGGTTCACAGTCTTCATCCCCATTTTACAGATATGGTAACTGAGGCCTAGAGAAGTTAAGTGAATTGCCCAAGGTCATATAGCAGACAAGTGGCTGTGCTGGGATTAGAACACAGCCCCTTCAGACTCCCAGGCCCATGCTCTATCCATTAGGCCATGATGAACTGTATAACACTGATAAATATTCATAATAATAATGATACTTAAGTTCTTACTATCTACCCCTGTACTAAACACTGGGGTAAATACAAGACGGGGGGGGGGGGTCCCCCTCCTACCCAACACTGTGGGAGAGGTGGCTCCCCCTCTAGCCCAACACAGAAGTTAAGTGATTTGCCCAAGGTCGCACAGCAGGCAAGTGGCCAAGCCAGAATTAGAACTCAAGTCTTCTGACTTTCAGGCCCGTGCTCTTTCCACTAGGCCATGCTACTTCTCATATCCTTTTCAAATCAGACCCTGGCCCAAAGCTACTCTGGGATCGAAAGAACACCCCTCACCTACCTTCATGTCCTGGCTCCAGAGGTCTCTAATAAACAGTTAGATGTCTACCAATGTGTATTAACCCAAACACTCATCACTTGTGAGCCACCTTGTTACGAAACACTCGTTATGATTACACAAAGCCTCCGGTTATCATTACACTGTGTTCAGACCACAATCTGTGATTCATGGTCTTAAAATCTGCCAAAACCTAAAATCTACAAAGTGCTCCCTTCCACGGATTATGGATTTTTGATGTTCCACAATTGCACCATCTACATAACCTGGAAACCACTCACAGCCTTAAATACTTAAATCCTGTTGAGTCTTTCCATTCTTTGTGTTCCACAAGACCATCAATCGTATTGGAAGAGTACAAGATAGCCGAGTTGGTAGATACAATTCTTGCCCACAAGAGCTCAGAGTCTAGACCACCAAAGATAAATGCTAAAGTCATAATTTTTATATCCATTTAAACTCAGCCACCTAAAGGAGACAAGAATGCCTCCAGTTCCATTTTATTAGGTTGGAATCCAAAGAAATAGTAAACTATATAATTGTGGCATTTGTTAAGCACCTACTATGCACCAGGCACTGTACTAAGCACTGGGGTGCGTACAAGAAAATCAGGTTAGACACAGTCCCTGTCCCACATGGGGCTCACAGTCTTAATCCTCATTTTACAGATGAAGGAACTGAGGCACAGAGAAGTTAAGTGATTGTTGGCTGCGGCAGCATGGGACTGGAGGTGAAGTGCTCTAAGGTTTCCTTAAAGTGGGTTCCTGCAAGAGAAGCAGCGTGACCTAATGGAAAGAGCCCGGGCCTGGGAGTCGGAGGACCTGAGTTCTAATCCCTGCTCTGCCACTTGTCTGCTGTGACCTTGGGCAAGTCGCTTAGCTTCCGCTGGGCTTCAGTGACCTCATCTGTAAAATGGAGATTAAGACTGTGAGTCCCATGTGGGGCAGGGACTTTATCCAACCTGATTAACTTGCATCTATCCCAATGCTTACTACAGTGCCTGGCATACAGGAAGAGTTTAATAGATTTAAAAAAAATGCAATCCCTGCATTCTATAAGAAGGTGCACTGCAAAATATGAGAAGCTTCCTTAGATAAAGTAATCTAAACACAAGGTGTCTCCCTAATCTAAAGTCCTTCAAGTGGCCTGATATCTTTTTCATTTATTAATCTTCTCTTCAGAGAAAAAAAAATACCTTAGCAACTCCCAGTCAGGAAGCCAAATGAAATAGTTACTGATCAAGACTAAAAGCCATTATTCCTTTTTTACCTAGCCATTTTCCCCAAAACTCAACTGCTTGCTCATTTTGTCTTTTTTTCCCCCCAAATCCTAACAAATCCTTTTTCTGTCTGCTACAATGGTAGTTTCCCCCAGATCAGCATGACAAAAGCAATAGAGCAGAGTTTGCTGAAACCAATCTCCCGGAAATACTCAAGAAGGGTCAATTTGCAAATCGATGCACAACTGCAAGTCTGTCTGCTTATAATCATTTTCTCCAGAGAGTCCAGAATGACTGATAACTTTTGCCCACTTGGAACCAAGGAGGAGACAGTGCAGTGGCTTCTACATTCACTGTTTTATGGGGTAAAGCCCTTTGAAAGTTCTGTGGACGATGTATTAAAGGTGAACTCCCAAGCCAACAGAAGCCCACTTATCTGGCTTCTTACCCCAGACCAATCAATCAAGAGTATTTACTGAGTGCTTAACTTTGTGCAGAGCACTGTACTAAGCGATTGGGAGAGTATCCAAATTGTACTTTCCAAGTGCTTAGTACAGTGCTCTGCACACAGTAAATGGTCAATAAATCCGACGGAATGAATGAATGAGAGTACGATACAACAGAGTAGGCAGAAACATTCCCTGCCCGCAATATGAAGCAGCGTGGCCTAGTGGATAGAGCACGGGCCCAGGGGTTAGAAGGACCGGGGTTCTATAATCCTGGCTCTGTCACTTGTCTGCTGGATGGTCTTGGGCAAGTCACTTCACTTCTCTGGGCCTCAGTTGCCTCATCTGTAAAATGGGGACTGAGACTGTGAGACTGAGACAGGGACTCTGTCCAACCTGAGTACCTTATATCTACCCCAGTGCTTAGAGCAGTGCCAGGCACCTAAGTATGCACTTAACAAATACATTTTTAAAAAAACCAAAAAACAACGGAAAAAAATGTGATTATAATCTGGACGTCAGTGGAGGGCCTGCGGCTGACAAATCTTCAGCATATCTGGGAGGAGCCATGAGTCCGAACCTCCCCCACCTCTGCAGAACTCAGAAAGCCCATGGGAAACAGGTAAAGCTGCAAATGCAACAGATATTACAGTGTCAAAGCAGACTGCAGGGAAGAGGGCAATAGGGTCGGAAGGACTGAAGATATTAATAATAGTATTTTTTAAGTGCTTACTATGTGCCAAGCACTCTTCTAAGCACTGGGAAAGATACAAGGTAACCAGTTTGTCCCCAGTATAACAGCTCTGGACAGAGATGCAGCGTGGTCTAGTAGTTAGAACAGGGGCCTGGGAATCAGAGAGACCTGGATTCTAATCCCGCTGGTTGGCTGTATGACCTTGAGGGTCATTTCTTTCAGTTATCTCATCTGTGAAATGGAAAATAAGGGAAATAAGACTGTGAGCTCCTTGTGGTAATAATAATACTAATGATGGCACTTGTACAAATACCATCATTACTGATGGTACGTGGATTGTGTCCAACTTGATTAGCTCGTATCTGCCCCAGCACTTAGAACAGTTTCTGGCATATAGGAAGCGTTTAAAATATTCCATTAAAAAAAAAAGAGTGGGTAATGGGTTAAAAAAAAAATCACATCCACAGTTGAGCCCTAATCACTTCTTTAATCAATTCTAGGAAGGGAATTAAACAATCGTTCATTCATTCACTCAATTGTATTTATTGAGTGCTTGATTTGTTCAGAGCACTGTACAGTACAACAATCAACAGACACATTCCCTGCCCACAACAAGCTTACAGCCTAGAGGGGGAGACAGACAGTAATATAAATAAATTACAGATAAGTAGGTAAGTGCAGTGGAGCTGGTATGGAGCTGGAGGGAGGTAAACCAGCAACAGAGGAATGCACAAGTGAATGGATTTGATGATGTGGAGAAGACGTCCAGAAAAGTTTTCATTTCTATTCAGGCCAGGATGGCCTTGCCCATCTCTGTCCTTGCAGATAAAATTATCTTTGGACCACTCCCTTCCCTGGTTCTAATCAGAAGTTGACAAGGCGGAGAGGCCTGAGGGCAATAGCCCCCAGAAAGTAATGTCTGCCTCAAGGCACCCATTTGGGAAGCAGTGTGGCTCAGAGCATACAGCACGGCCCTGGGAGTCAGGAGGATTTGGGTCCTAATCCCAGCTCTGCCACTATCTCCGGTGTGACCTTAGACAAGTCTTTTCACTTCCCTGGAACTCATTTCACTCATCTGTAAAATGGGCTTGATCCCCATGTGGGAGACTGACTGTGTCCAACTTGATTAGCCTGTGTCTGCTCCAGTGCTAAGTACAGTGCCTGGCACATAGTAAGCACTTTAAAAAGTCACAATTATTATTATGGCCACAATTATTATCTTCTAACATCACAGGTGTGGCTTTTTGGTGCAGCAGTTTCATTTGCATGCCTTTCTTAATAAGACAGTGAAGAGCAAAGAGTTAGAACAACAACAATCCCTCTATCCCATCTCCGACGGCACCACTTGATGAACTCTGGGAGGGGAGAGTGTAATGGCAGCCCTCTTGGACAGCTAAACTGATGGTCAAAGTTGACCCTTCTAACATCTTCTACTTTTCTCCCCGATACCCTATTACGGCCCTCTCCTCCGCTAATGTAACCAAGCCCTTTTTGAACCCACTGGTGGTAAACCAAATTTAGACTAAGGCGAAAGAATAGCCTGACTTTTATTCCATTCCAAAGAAAAATATCTGAATAGGAAATCTGTGACAAGAGGTATGTCTGAAGTTGGGCACAAATGGAAAACCTCTGTTCATTTCTTTGCAGATGATTAAGGTATGAAGATCGCCAATAGCATGTGGTTTCCAAGGGTAGTTAGTGACCCAAAACCAAAGTTTTGCTCTTACCAAGGTAGAATGTGGAGGTGCCTAAGGGAGATAAGGATTAAACTAAGCTTGAACCCTCACAAATGCAAAATCCATTTTTAAATCAGTGTTTTGTTTCTTCTGCTGTTTTAAACAAGTGCACAAACATCTGCATTAAAATGACTCCAGAATAATTCTGGGTATTTTTTTTCCCAAGGTATTTGTTAAGCACTTACTACATCCCAGGCTTCGCACTAAGCACTGGGTAGAAACAGGCCAAACAAGTTGGACTCAGTCCATGTCCCACATGGGGCTCAATTTTACACATGAGGTAACTGAGACAACTGAGGCACAGAGAAGTGAAGTGATTTGCCCAGTTCACACAACAGACAAGTGGAGGAGCCAGGATTAAAACCCAGGACTTTCTGACTCCCAGGCCCAGCCTCTGTCCACTAGGCAATTCTGCTTCTCGTTAATAGTCATCCTATGAACAAATCACAAAATCCCATCACAAAAAGCCAGTACTCATATAAATTTTTTCATATAAATAATGCAATGAACCACCAATATCCTAGCCTAGAGCACAGCACATCAATGCCATAAATTAATACACGATCAACAACTAAGATAGAAAACATATACATTTAGAAAGTAATATGTTCATTGCTTATTTAATCTTCTTTATCATCGCTCTCTAAGGAGGCAGTTGCCTCCATGAACCGGAGAAGCAAAGTGGTCTAGGGAAAAGACCACAGGCTTGGGAATCAAAGGACCTGGGTTCTAATCCTTGCTCAGCTACCTGCCTGCTGTGTGACCTGGGGCAAGTCACTTAACTTCTCTGTGCTTTAGTTCCCTCATCTGCAAAATGGAGAATCAATACCTGTTCTTCCTCCTAAACAGTGAGTCCTGTTCAGGATAGAGACACTGTTCAATCTACATATATTAACCTACGCCAGTGCTAAGTACAGTGCTTGGCACATAATAAGAGTTTACCCAATACCACCATTATTACTATTTAGAACTCATTCTCAAGGAATTTTCTCGGTATGAGAAAGTCACTGCTTAACATAATGTATGTATCAAGCCTGCCTAGCTTTAATGCATCACTCTTCCTTATTTTTTTTTAAACTCGTAACAGAAGACACATTGAAGCAGCATGATCTAGTGGTTAGAGCACAGGCCTGGGAGTTGGCAGGACCTGGGTTCTAATCCTGGCTCGGCTACTTGTCTGTTCATTCAATAGTATTTATTGAGTCTGTTGTGATACCTTGGGCAAGTCACTTCACTTTTCTGTGCCTCAGTTACCTCCTCGGTAAAATGGGAATTAAGACTGTGAGCCCATGTGGGACATGGACTGTGTCCAACCTGATTACCTTATAGATATCTACCCCAGAGCTTAGAACAGTGCCTGGTTGATAGTAAGTGCTTAACAAATGCGATAAAGAAAAAAGACACATACCACCACAATAAATGAAATTTAGCTCTTCAGGACAGCTAAATATTCTCTTTCATTCCCCACTTAATCATATTTATTGAGCACTTACTGTGTGCAGAGTACTGTACGAAGCACTTGGGAGAGAACAAAATAACAAAACAACAGACACATGCCCTGCCTACAACAAGCTCATAGTGTAAAGCCCACCACCCTGGACTTTTTCAGTCATACGAACACAGACATGTTCCCACCCACACTTGAACAGTCAGAAAATAATAATTTTGGCGAAACATGCTTACCAATTATTCCCAGATACTGTTCAAGACTTGTTATGTCATAGGCCATAAAAAGCAGAGCTGGACAGGTCCCGTTACTGGTAAAACATACTGCATTGTGCATAACCCTTCTCTGTTTTAGGACGATGTCTTATCTCTAGGCCCCAGAACGTCCTAGCTGGGAGTTTCCCCCATTTTTCTTCTTTAGAATGGAAACCTTTTCTCTACTGCGGTTTAACCCTTTTAAATTTCCCCTCGTCCGGTGTAGGTCAGGAGTTAAAGCATTTCTTTTCTATCATTTAATTGGGAAATCTGCTCGAGGTCCTTAGCAGCCCCCCTTGCTGACACTCTTTCTCACTGTACAAAGGTTGAATAGAATCCAAGGCAGTGGCTTCAGACAGTTAAAAAATAAGCATTAACTGAAAATCAAGTCATTCCATTTTATTGTAATTTGAGATCGTAAAACCACATCTGAAGCAGTTGTAAAATGACCCAGGCAGGGGGTGAATGTAAGCTGAGGGAAGATACCCTATTTGTGAAGTGTTTCTCAAAAGTACGGTACCAGTCATCGATGAATAATGAAAAGTCACTCCCCACAAGCTCCGGGGAATACTCCATGAGGCTTGGGGGCAGCCACAAACTAGCCAGAAAACCAAGGGGTTAGGACAGCAGTCTAGTGTGGGTGCACAGTCCACTGGAGATGTTCTAATCCTGGCTCTGCCAATTGTCTGCTGTGACCTTGGGCAAGTCACTTCACTGTGCCTCAGTTACCTCATCTGCAAAATGAGGTAACAAACTGTCCGTGGGGGACAGGGACTGCGTCCGACCTGATTAACTTGTATCTATCCCAGAGCTTGGAACATTGCTTGGCACAAAGCGCTTAACAAGTACCATAATTATTATTATAATAAAAGCTGGGAGTTCTCCAGCACAATTCTGAGGTAGGAAGAAAAACAGTAGTTTTCCAGTTTTTCAGAGGAGAGTAGCATGGCTTAGTGGAAGGGCAGAGAACTGGGAATTGGAAAATCTGGGTTCTAATCCCGGCTCTGCCGCTGACCTGCTATATATTCTTGGGCTTCACAACCTCACAACTTAGAAGCAGCGTGGCTCAGTGGAAAGAGCACAGGCTTTGGAGTCAGAGGTCATGAGTTCGAATCCCGGCTCTGCCACTTGTCAGCTGTGTGACTGTGGGCAAGTCACTTAACTTCTCTGTGCCTCAGTTACCTCATCTGTAAAATGGGGATGAAGACTGTGAGCCCCACTTAGGACATCCTGATTCCCCTGTGTCTACCCCAGCGCTTAGAACAGTGCTCGGCACATAGTAAGCGCTTAACAAATACCAACATTATTATTAACTTCAATCCATCAATCAGTTAATGGTACGTGTTGAACACTGTGTGCAGAGCACTCTACCAAATTCTTGAGGGCGTACAATAGTGACTTGTCCAGGATCACACAACAGACATGGGGCAGAGCCGGGATTAGAATCCACATCCTCTGACTCCCAGGCCCGTGCTCTTTCCATTAAGCCACACAGCTTCCCACAGTAAGTGACCAATAAATACGAAATGCACCATTTAAAAAAAATGTCCCCCAGAAAAAAGTTTGTCACTGAAATACAGTGGTCCACGTGAAGTAGGGCACTCAATAAATACCATTGATTGATTGATTGATTGATTGATGAAAGCCTAACATTCCAACTTCCTTAAACTCTATTTGCCATCTAAACCCCCAGGATTCACGGAAATTAATATATCCTGGAGAGTTGGGAGAGGGTCCCGTTCTCAGTCTGAGATCTGGGGCAGTTTGATTCCAGTGAAGGGACAAAGCAATCTGACTTTTGAGTAGGTCCATGGATTGCCCATCAGAGTCTTAAACAGGGCATCTGCAAAGAACTGAGAGACAGACCCTGCAGTCCAAGTGGAAAAGTCGACTCTTTTTTCCCCGATAGCCTTTTTAGGGCTGGTGTTTTGGCATGACTGGTAGCTGAACGAACTAGTTCTTGGACCAGATTGTACCGAAATGATAAAATCTGTTCTAACTTCCTGAGACTGTTTAATGGGGGAACGTTAAAAGAATTTTAAAGGTGCACACTAATGATCTATACCAGATTTAAAAAAAAAATTGCGAGTCAGTATTTGAAGTTGGAGACACTTGAACTTTGTTTGTCAGTGGAAAAAACGGCAATAGAAAATGGAATGAGACTGCCCGCCAGACATCTTTGGTGTCCCTTAACCTTGAAAACAAGTTGGCCAATTGCTTTTTAGTGTCTGGTGCAAATCGTTCCATCAGAAACGAGTCTGAAATCTCATTTTGTGACACTGTGGTGGTCTCCTATTTCCTTTGCCTTTCCCGGGTTTTGAAGGGTAATTGTTGAGGCCTTGTGAAATCGAACCCATCTATTAAAGTCTCAAGACCTCAGGGTTCTCTGTCCAGACTTTCAGTCTGCAATCCAGCAGTATATTTGGGAGGCTATTAAGATTACCTTACTCTGAAAACAAGCTCTCTAACCTAAAAGTTGGCAAACTGGGCCCAAACCACAGAACCCATTTTCATAAGCAAATGTTTAGAAAAATCTAGTTAGTCCTTTTGGGAGATTAACGAGACCTCCAGGCCTCTTGCTTCCTCTTCCTCGCTCCTTCCTCCTTCACCTGCCTCACAAAACTAAAAGGGATATTAACAATGAACAATAGTAATAATAATTGTGGCACTAAAGCGCTTACTGTGTACCAAGCAGAGAGGGGAGAAGGAGGGGGAAGAGAGAATGGGGAAGAGGCGAGTGGGGGGTTGGGGGCTGAGAGATTGGAAGAAGGGGAGAGAAAAGGGAGAGAGCAAAAGGAGGGGAGATGGGAGAGAAAACCACAATCCTGCAGATCTAAAAATTGCCCATTCCAAGCAGCAAACAGTGACCACTTGTAACCTCAAGTGCCAATCTACTTGACAATGGGGGGCAGAAGCACTTAGCTTTTCAGAAGCCAGGACAGAGCAGTCACTTAAACAACTAGTTTCCCTAAGAGCTGGAGGAACCCCAGTGCTAACAAGCAAACCATACTTGAAACGCTAACCTGCAAAGCTCAAGGTAAGAGCTCATGCGGGTTGGGGTGGGGGAGAATAACCGACAGCAGCTAAAATGGAAAACTGTGCTTGTCGTCTTGAGGATGTAGCCCCCTACCCTCTGAAATAAAAAAGAAAGCTACTCTGAGGAAAGTTTGGAGAAACTGAGAAACAGACTAGAGCTGGAGGAAGAGCAGCAAAATGAAGTCCCAAGAAACTCAAGCAAGTTAAACCACAGATGAAGCTAACTGGCTGAAGATCATGGAATTTATCGCCCTGAAAGCTGAAGGAATTAGGGTTCAGTGGGTGAGAAATGGGAGTCAGCTCCCTGCCCGCTTTTTTATGATATTTGTTAAGCATTTACTCTGTGTCAAAACTGTTCTAAGGGCTTGGGTAAGTACAAGTTAATTAGGTCAGACACAGTCCCTGTCCCACATGGGGTTCACAGCCAGGAGGGAAAATAGTTATTTCATCCCCATTTTACAGCTGAGGGAACTGAAGCACAGAGAAGTTAAGTGACTCCACCGAGGTCACCCAGCACCAACTGGAAGAGCCGGAATTAGAACCCAGGTCCTCTGACTCCCAAGCCTTGGGCTCTGCCCACCTGGGCCATGCTGTTTCTCCATTGCATTCCCACCCAATCTCAACCAGTGCTGGAGCCAAACAGCTCCTTCCATCCAACAGAGATGGGAGAGGGAAGCAAGTACTGCCCTCGACTCGCACTTCAGTGCTAAGCGCTTAGTACAGTGTTCTGCACACAGTAAGCGCTAAGTAAATACAATTGAACGAATTTTAGGGCCTACCCGTTCCCCCCTATAATTCAGCGGCTCTGCAGTGACGGAGGAGAGCAGGGAGAGCTCTGATCTAAGGAGTCTGTCCTGAAACTGCCCCATCCAAACAATCTGGGCCTAAGCCCCAACTCTCTCACACACGGCCGACGTCCCTAATCTTATCTTCCTTGGGACTGCACAGCATCAGAGGCAAAGGAGCTGCACGCGGAAGCTGAGGGCCTGTGCCTCATGGAAAATTCTTCCCAAAATGCACAAATGAGTCACGGTCAGGTTCCACGGAACTTGGATGCTTGGTGATCGGAGCGGGCAACTACCTCTCCCTTGTATGGGAGCATTGTCTCTCCTCTCTGTCTCTGGTGACAGGAGCACAGGGAGACCTGGCTGGTAGAAGGCCTGGGCCAATCAATCAATCAATCATAGAGCTTAGTACAGTGTTCTGCACCTAGTAAGCGCTCAAAAAAAACTACTGAATGAACGAATCAATGGTATTTATTGAGCGCTTACTGCAGGCATGGGAAGCAGCAAAGCGTAAGGGATAGAGCAGGGGCCTGGGAGTCAGAAGGTCGTGTGTTCTAATCCTGGCTCTGTCATTTGTCTGCTGTGTGGCCTTGGGCAAGTCAATTCACTTCTCTGGGCCTCAGTTATCGCATTTGTAAAATGGGGAATGAGATTGAGCCCCATTTGGGGCAGGGACTGGGTCCAACCCAATTTGCTTGTATTCATCCCAGTGCTTAATATAGTGCCCGGCACAGAGTAAGTGCTTAACAAATACCATCGTTATTATTATGTGCAGAGCACTGTTCTAAGTGCTTGGGACAGCACACTATAACAGAATTAGAAGACACGTTCCCTGCCCATAGCAAGTTTACAGTCAAGAGACTGAGCCGCTCCCAGCAGGCCCGGCTTCAGATGAGAAGCAGTACGGCCTAGTGGATAGACCACGGACCTGGGAATCAGAAGGACCTGAGACTAGAACCCAGCTCTGCCACCTGTCTAGTGTATTTGGGCAAGTCACTTCACTTTTCTGGGCCTCAGTTGTCTCATCTGTAAAATGGGGATTGAGGCAGTGAGACCGGGATTGTGTCCACTGTACCTCAGTTCTCTCGGCTCCCCATTTGACAGATGAGGGAACTGAGGCCCAGAGGAGTGAGGTGACTGGCCCACGGTCCCACAACAGACAAGTGGCAGAGCCGGCATTAGAATCCAGGTCCTTCTGCCTCCCCGTCCTCTTTCACCGGGCCTCGCTGCAGGTGCAGACTCTCTGCCAACTTCTCTGCACGCATGGATTGGCGGTCTCCCACTCTGCCCTGCTCAAGGGTTACTTGTTTTCTTAACTGAGGCAGCTCCGTGGTAGAGGGGATGGGGAAAAAGAGCCGGTTGGGTGGCAGAGAGCAGAGGCTGAAGGAGGGGGGTGTGAGTTACAGGGAACCAGGAATCCCACCAGGTGGGTAAAAATAATAATAATAATAATAATAATGATGGTATTTGTTAAGTGCTTACTATGTGCCAGGCACTGAACTGAGCCCTGGGGTGGATACAAGCAAACTGGGTTGGACACAATCCCTGTCCCACATGGGGCTCACAGTCTCGATCCCCATTTTACAGATGAGGTAACCGAGGCCCAGAGAAGTGAGGTGACTTGTCCAAGGTCACACCCAGCAGACAAGTGGCGGATCCGGGATTAGAACCCATGACCACCTGACTCCATGCTGCTTCCAGAGGGAGAGGGTGGGAAGAGGCGCAAGGTAAGCAAGGGGCCAGAGGAGCCTCAGGGTAGAAAAGGAGCGAGCTAGTGAAGGGGCAGAAGCGTGTTACGCTGCCGAAGCTCTTGAGGCTAACGATAGGCCGGATGCGGGAAAGAACCTTGATTTTGCAATCACCTCCCTCTCTCTCTCTCCCTCCTCCATGCCTCCCACGTCAAACCAACAAAGCTCACCCTCCAACGCAGTCAGGTTTGGAGACCATAGACTCCCGGCGGCTCCCAGGGAAACAAAAGAATCCCTGGGAATCTGAACCTTCCACAAGGGACAGAAGTAACAAGGCGGCAGGCACCTGTTTTGACGGGAGAGAAGTCCCTCCTCCCCCACGAGAGAAAGGTTCTCCATGCCAGAGGTCTGACGAGGCACTATTAAATCACGGTTTGGAAGCCGGAAGAGACCAGAGTCTCCAACTGAAAGGAAAGCGATCCCAGGGTGGTTTTGTTTGGCCGTGATGTTATCAGTCCTGGCAAGAAAAACTGGGGTTGGTGGGGCTAAATGGCAGAGGGATTGACTCAAGAGCAAAACTGCTGAAAACAAGCTTATTTGTCAGAAGATAAAGGTAACTTTGTTAGTGACAGACTCAAAGGAAGTGAAGCAAGAAAGCCCTCTGAACTAGAAAAGTCCCGAGTCTCCTTTGTTTACCCAGAAACAACCACGGGCAGTAAGGTATCACATCCAAAACAGCAGCACTTGAAGTTCTCGCTTCACCCCTCCAGGACAGGACACCGGCGATTTCGGAGGACGGCAGAGGCCTGCGTTTCAAAAGACGCCAAGCAATTTGTGACTCCCTCCTTGAGTCTCGTTCTGTCCTCCAATTGACAATTTGCTTAGACATAATAACCAACAGCTGCTTGAGGAGCAGGTTAAGGTCACCTAGACCAGCTTCCCGCCTACAGCAGGAGGAAGTCAACCTGGACTCCCTTTAGCCTGTAAGCTCTTTGTGGGCAGGGGATGGTGTCCAACGATTCTGTTGCACTGTACCCTCCTGAACGCTCAGTACAGTGCTTTGCACGCAAAGACCCAAATAACCTGGATAGACTGATTGACAAATCCCATTCAGCTGGGCCTGGGCTTGCTCAGCTCCTGAGGTCGGGCAATCAGTGGCACGTACTGAGCACTCTAACTCAGTGCCCAGCACTGTACTAAGCACTTGGGAGAGTCAAAAAGAAGGGAGACATAATCCTCACCCTTAAGGAGCTAAGTGAGGAGTTTAACAAAACAATCTAGCGGAGTTTTCAGAACAGTGGAAGTTTACATTCAATCTCCCACTTATAACCACCAATTCACAAAATATGTTTGCTTTCAACCTCATTCACGTTGAACTGATCCAAGATTCACTATGTACGTGAACACCACTGGACCCATAGTAGTTAGCTGAAGATTAACAGTAAAGTCAGGGTGGGTTATTCTTGAGAATGTAAGCTTGGTTTTGGGGAAGGTTTCTTGGTGTTTTGTTTTTTGTTTTTTTTTTTAAACAGTATTTTGTTAAGCTCTATGTGTTAAGCACCACTCTACACACTGGGGTAGATACAAATTAATCAGATACAAGTTGTGGGCAGGGATTGTGTTTATACCAACTCCACTGTATTATACTCTAGCGTTTAGTTCAATGCTCTGCACACAGGATGTACTCAATAAATACCATTGACTAACGTATATTTTTTTTTCTGAGACCTCTTTACAAAGCCCAAGCTATTTTTCCAGACCGTCTGATTTCCGAGGGCAGGAACCGTGACTTTGCTGAACTTGGTTCGAGTGAGGTGCATTCTTGTTCAAATGTGTCAATGAAAAACAAGCACAAATGCCTCTAGCCTATTCTTTCCTTTCCTTTTGACTTCCCTTAGATCTCTGGATGGACTCTCTGAATAGACTCAATAATGGCTGAAAGCCTAAAACCAGGGAATAATAACTGTAGTATTTGTTAAGCACTTACTATGTGCCAGGCACTGTATTAAGTGCTGGGGTAGATACGAGATAACCCGGATAGACACAGTCCCTGTCCCACATAGGGCTCACAATCTTAATCCCCATTTTAACAGGGGAAGTAAATGGAGGAAATAATAATATTAATAATAACGGTATTAAGTGCTTGCTATGTGCCAAGCACTGTTCTATGTGTTGGGGTAAATACAAGGTAATCAGGTTGTCCCACGTGGGGCTCACACTTTTAATCCCATTATACAGATGAGGTAGCTGAGGCACAAAAGTGAAGTGACTTGCTCAAGGTCATGGCAGACAAGAGGTCGAGCCGAGATTAGAACCCATATCCTCTGACTCCCAAGCCCGTGCTCCGGAAGCAGTATGGCCTAGTGAAAAGAGCACGAGTCTGGGAATCAGAGGACCTGGATACTAATCCTGGCTCCACCACTTGTATGTTGTGTTATCTTGGGCAAGTCACTTCACTTTATCTCATCTGCAAAATGGGGACTAAGACTGTGAGTCCTGTGTGGGACACAGATTGTGTCGGACCTGATTAGCTTGTATCTACCCCAGAGCTTAGTACAGTGCCCGATACATAGTAAGCACTTTCCAAATACCTTAATAATAATAATAAAAGAGTATTACCTGGTAACACTGGGAGTGTGGAGGACTTTCTGATGTCCAAGGCCTCCGGATTAACTGTAATTAATTATGGTATTTGTTAAGCACTTTTGATGCTTCAAGCACTATACTTGGTACTGGTGGAGCTGGGTTAGATGCAAAATAATCAGGTCCCACATGGGGCTAACAGCCTAAGTAAGAGGGAGAGAACAGGTACTGAAGCCCCATTTTGCAAATGAGGGAACTGAGGCACAAAGAAGTTAAGCCCACGGTCACACAGCAGGCAAGTGGGGGAGTCAGGACTAGAACCCAGGTCCTTTGACTCCCAAAGCCATGCTCTTTCCACTAAGCCAGGCTGCTTCCGGAGCTGATTCTCTGCGGGAGAAAACATGACTGAGTCTCTTTCCTTCTTATCACAATGTCCAGATGGCCTTTTTCTCCTCTTCCCTGCACTTGGCAGTCCCATGTGACCTCAAGTGGCTGTGACTGGTCTAGGATCATGGGACACTCACAGGAAAAATGAACGCAGTTCGAGCAGATGTATTTAAGTGAAAGCGAAGGCGGATGTCTTGAGATGTTAAGGAATTAGCCCTGCAAAACCTCTTGCTGCTCGGTGCCCGGATACCACTGTCGTCAACAATTCTCATCAGTGGTGCTTTGGAACCAATATAGGTCGGGGACTGGAAGCAACAATCATCTTTATTCTGCATTTATTGTGCGTAGAGAACTGTACTAAGCATCTGGAAGAGCTTTGCACATAGTAAGCACTTAAATACCATAAAAAAAAATAAAATAAGAGAATAATAATAATAATGTTGGTATTTGTTAAGCGCTTACTATGTGCCGAGCACTGTTCTAAGCGCTGGGGTAGACATAGGGGAATCAGGTTGTCCCACATGGGGCTCACAGTCTTCATCCCCATTTTACAGATGAGGGAACTGAGGCACAGAGAAGTTAAGTGACTTGCCCACAGTCACACAGACGACAAGTGGCAGAGCTGGGATTCGAACTCATGAGCCCTGACTCCAAAGCCCGTGCTCTTTCCACTGAGCCACGCTGCTTCTCCTACACTCCAACAGAGTTGGTAGACACATTCTCTGCCCACAAGGAGTTTACGGTCTCGAGGACTTAAATGACACACTAACAAATATCAATTCCCTGTGGGTCAATTTCCACCAAGTATCTGTGGCTCTCAGCGGAGGAGGCCTCTATTTGTCTGCTGGGTGACCTTGGGCAAGTCTTTTCACTTCTCTGTGCCTCAGTTACCTCACCTAGAAAATGGGGATCAAGACTTTGAGCCCCATGTGGTTCAACTTTATTACCTTGGATCTACTCCAGAATTTAGAAAAGTGCTTGGTACATAGGAAGTGCTTAACAAATATCATTATTATTATCATTTTAGTGACTTTTCTAATTCTAACTCTGCCCTTTACTTGCTGTTGGACCTTGGATAAGTCACTCACTTCTCTTAGCCTCAGTTTCATCATCTCCACAAAGGGGATAAAATATCTGGTCTCCCACCGTGAGCCCCAAATGGGAAGGGGATTGTGTTTGATCTGACTGCAGTGTGTCTTAGCCGGTGCATGGCACAGAGTGAGTGCTTAAAGAATACCCCAATAACATTATTACAGTAGTTTTCATTCTAATTTACGGGTTAGAACGCTGTGGGGAGGGAACATGTCCACCAACTCTGTTATAATATACTCTCCCAAGCGCTCAGTATGGTGCTCTGCACGTAATAAGTCATCAATAAATATGATTGCTTGACTGACTGAGCTGGTGATGGGCAGATGACAGCTCTAATATCGGAAACAGCTTACAGTACAGAGAAATGCAATTTTAAAAAGTGACTAGTTTTTCTCCCCCCTTTAATAATTCCCAGCGCTTGAGGTGGTCAAACTTTGATGGCTAATAACAGTAATGACGGTATTCAATGAGGACCCACAGGGTGAAGAGCACTGTACTAAGCACTTCAGAAAGCTACCCTTAGAAGCATGGTCCAGTGGAAAGAGCCCGGGCCTGGGAGTCAGAAGGACCTGGGTTCTAATCCTGGCTCCTCCACCTGTCTATGTGACCTTGGGCAAGTCACTTAACTTCTCTAGGCCTCAGTGACCTCATCTATAAAATGGGGATTAAGAGCTTGAGCCCCATGTGGGACAGGGACTGTGTCCAACCTGATTAGCCTGTACCTACCCTAGCGCTTAAAAGCAGTGTCTGACCCCTAGTAAATGCTTAATAAATAATATAAATATTATTATTGTTGTTCTAAGGAGCCTATAGTCTAGAAAATATTTACAAATGGAACGACCAGGATTAATTAGTGTTTTTGATAACGGACTGGGAGCCCTCGCCCCAATAAACACAGTCCTCCATCTCTTTCCCAGTGGGAATGTGGGCAGGGAAACGTCCTTCAACTCTGTTGAATTGTCCTCTCCCGAGCATTTAGCGCAGTGCTCGGCACGCAATAAGCGCTCAAAAAACAGGTGGATTGATCGATGGGCCAGTGTGCAAAAGCTGCCTGGTAGAGGAGATGTGGGGAAATGGGCTTCGGGTGCTAAACGGGGAGTTCGAGGTGTGTCAGGATAGACAGGACCGGGATGGGGGTCGTCCAGACCGAGGGGTTGGGATAGTCAGGAGGGAGGAGGGCGTGAAGACCCGACCCCTCAGCCTGGATGACCCCCGGCTCGGTCCTGATCATGGGGTGGTGGAAAGAGGAGGGGCCTGGGATTCAAAAAAAAAAAAATCATGGGTTCTCATCACAACTTCACCAATTGTCTGACGTGTGACCTTGGGTAAGTCATTTCACTTCTCTGGGCATCTGTAAAACGGGGATTGAGACAGGGAGCCCCAAGTGGGCCCGGGACTGTACCCACCCCATTACCTTGTATCCACCCCAGTGCTCAGCACGGTGCCCGGCACATAGTAAGCGCTTAACGAGCACCCCATTCATTCACTCGTATTTATTGAGCATTTACTGTGTGCACAGCACTAATAATAATAATAATAATGTTGGTATTTGTTAAGCGCTTACTATGTGCAGAGCACTGTTCTAAGCGCTGGGGTAGATCCAGGGTAATCAGGTTGTCCCACGTGAGGCTCACAGTTAATCCCCATTTGATAGATGAGGTAACTGAGGCACAGAGAAGTGAAGTGACTCGCCCACAGTCACACAGCCGACAAGTGGAAGAGCTGGGATTCGAAGTCATGACCTCTGACTCCCAGGCCTGTGCTCTTTCCACTGAGCCACGCTGCTTCTCTGTATTAATATAGTGAATATTATATTATATATATTATATATTATGTATATTATATATTATATATTCACTATATATTAAGCGCTTGGGAAAGTCCAATACAGCAATAAAGACAGACAATCCCTGCCCACAACAGGCTCACAGTCTAGGGGGAGGAAGGCAGACATCAATAAAAGTAAACGGGCATCAATATAAATAAATAGAATTATCGATATAAACAAAAGTGCCGTGGGGCAAGGAAGGGGGGAAGAGCAAAGGGAATGAGTCGGGGGGTGTGGAAGGGAGGGGGAGATGAGGAAAAGTGGGGCTTAGTCCAGGAATAATAAGCGCTTAATAATAATGTTGGTATTTGTTAAGCGCTTACTATGTGCAGAGCACTGTTCTAAGCGCTGGGGTAGACACAGGGGAATCAGGTGGTCCCACGTGGGGCTCACAATCTTCATCCCCGTTTTACAGATGGGATAACTGAGGCACAGAGAAGTGAAGTGACTTGCCCACAGTCACACAGCTGACAAGTGGCAGAGCCGGGATTCGAACCCATGACCTCTGACTCCAAAGCCCGGGCTCTTTCCACTGAGCCACGCTGCTTAACAAGTGCCATGCTTATTATTATTATCAGTGTCTGCCCCCAAGCCTGCCCCCCGCGTACCTAGCAAAGCTTAGGGGGAGGGGGTAATAATAATAATGATGGTATTTGTTAAGCGCTTACTATGTGCCAAGCACTGCTTTAAGCGCTGAAGTAGATACAAGGTAATGAGGTTGTCCCACGTGGGGCTCACGGTCTTAATCCCCATTTTACAGATGAGATAACTGAGGCGCAGAACGGTTAAGTAGGAGCAGCACGGTTTAGTGGACAGAGGCCCCGCCTGGTAGTTAGAAGGTCAGCAGGCCACGGAGAAGCAGTGCGGCTTAGTGGAAAGAGCCCGGGCTTGGGAGTCGGAAGGCGTGGGTTCTAATCCCGCCTCCGCCACTTGTCTGCTGTGTGACCTTGGCAAGCTGCTCAACTTTCCCTCATCTGTCAAATGGGGATTAAGACTGTGAGCCCTACATGGGACAACCTGATTAACTTGCATCTACCCAGGGGAGATACAGGGTCATCAGGTTGTCCCACGTGAGGCTCACAGTTAATCCCCATTTTCCAGATGAGGCAACTGAGGCACAGAGAAGTTAACTGACTTGCCCACAGTCACACAGCATACAAGTGGCGGAGCCAGGATTCGAACCCATGACCTCTGACTCCCAAACCTGGGTTCTTTCCACTGAGCCACGCTGCTTCTCTGTACTGTATGTACTGTGTACGTACTAAGCACTTAACAAATACCATTATTACTATTATTTTTATTACGGGTTCTAATCCCGGCTGCCAATTGCTTCACTTCACTTATCTGTGCCTCAATTACCTCATCTGGAAAATGGGAATTAAGACTATGAGCCCCAAGTGAGACAACCTGATTACCTTCTTTCGACCCCAGTGCTTAGAACAGTGGTTGGCACATAGTAAGGGTTTACCAAATACCATTATTATTATTATTATTGTTATGGATTCTAATCCCGGGTGCCACTTTGCTGTGCGACCTTTGCTTCTCTGTGCCTCAATTCCTTCCTCTGTAAAATGGGGAGTAAAACTATGAAACCCACAGGGGATAACCTGATTACCCTGTAACTACCCCAGCGATTAGAATAGTGCTTGGAACACAGTAAGCGCTTAACAAATACCATGATTATCATTATTATCATTATTATGGGCTCTAATCCCGGATGCTTATCTGCTGTGTGACCTTGGGCAAGTCACTTCACTTCCTCTGTGCCTCCCTCTGGAAAAATGGAGATGGAGTCCGTGAGCCCCACGTGGGACAGGGACCGTGTCCTACCGGATTTGCTCATCTCCACCCCGGCGTTTAGTACAGTGCCTGGCACAGAGTAAGGGCGTAACAGAAACCCTTATTATTATTCGAGTGAGTCGCCCCAAATCCCGCGGTTGAAAAGGGACGGGGCTCGTCTCCACCCCAGCGATTAGAACAGTGCTTGGCACCTAGTAAACGCTTAACAAATACCATCCTATTATTCTGGGTTCTAATCCGGGCTGCCACCTGTCCGCTGAGTGACCTCGGGCAAGTCACTTCACTTCTCTGGGTCTCAGTTCCCTCCTCTGGAAAATGGGGATGGAGACTGCGAGCCCCACGTGGGACAGGCACTGCGTCCACCTGGATTTGCTTAGATCCACCCCACGGTTTAGCACAGTGCCTGGCACATAGTAAGCGCTTAACAAATACCGTCATCATTATGGGTTCTAATCCCAGCTCTGCCACTTTGCTGTGTGACCTTGGGCAAATCACTTCACTTCTTTGGGCCTCAGTTCCCTCCTCTGGAAAATGGGGATGGAGACCGCGAGCCCCACGTGGGACGGGGATTGCGCCCCACCCGACGTGCTAATCTCCACCCCAGCGCTTAGTACAGTGCCTGGCACCTAGTCAGCGCTTAACAAATACCATCACTCTTATGGGTTCCAATGCCTCTGCCACTCGCCTGCTGTGTGACCTTGGGCAAGTCGCTTCACTTGTCTCAGTTCCCTCCTCTGGAAAAATGGGGATGGACACTGCGAGCCCCACGTGGGACAGGGTGGACTTGCTCGTCTCCACCCCAGCGCTCAGCACAGTGCCTGGCACCTAGTCAGCGCTTAATAAATACCATCACTCTTCTGAGTTCCAATCCCTCTGCCATTCGTCTGCTGTGACCTTGGGCAAGTCGCTTCACTTGTCTCACTTCCCACCTCTGGAAAAATGGGGATGGAGTCTGCGAGCCCCACGTGGGACGGGGATGGCATCCCACCCGACTTGCTCGTCTCCACCCCAGCGTTCAGCACGGTGCCTGGCACTGAGTGGGCGCCCAACAAAAAGCCCAATTATTACCCGGGTGAGTCCTCCCAAATCCCGCAGCGGCCGAGGGAGGGGATGGAGGGGAGGGGCGGCCACACTCACCCAGGCCTCCCAAATCCAGAGGCTCCTCCTGGGCCCGGGCAGGGTGGGCAGGCTGCCCCTCCACGGGCACCACGGTGAAACTGGTGGGCATCGCGCCTGGGGTCTCTCTCCGCCCGGCTGCCCAGGTGGGGCTCCCGAGCGTTCAGTACAGTGCCCCGCCCCCTCTCAGCGCTCAGTAAATACGACCGAATGACTGAAGCAGGGAGTGAATGTATGAATGTCGGCGGCTGCTGCGGCCATCAGGTCCTCCTCCTCCCCCTGGGCCTTGGGCAGGTCCCTGGGCCGGTCCTTGGGCCAGTCCTTGGGCCAGTCCCAGCCCCTCACGTGACGGCCGTTTCCTCCTTCGGGGGAGGGGCCACCATTCATTCCTTCACTCAGTCCTATTTACTGAGCGCTTACTGTCTGCTCAGCCCCTGTCCATTCATTCAGTCGTATTTATTGAGCGCTTACTACTACTACGACTAATGTTGGTATTTAGTAAGCGCTTTACTCTGTGCAGAGCACTGGCCTGAGCGTTTGTCCACTCATTCAGATTTATTGAGCGCTTACTCCTACAATAATGTTGGTATTTAGTAAGTGCTTACTACGTGCAGAGCACTGGCCTGAGCGTTTGTCCACTCATTCAGATTTATTGAGCGCTTACTACTACTAATAATAATGTTGGTATTTAGTAAGTGCTTACTACGTGCAGAGCACTGGCCTGAGCGTTTGTCCACTCATTCAGATTTATTGAGCGCTTACTACTACAATAATGTTGGTATTTAGTAAGTGCTTTACTATGTGCAGAGCAGTGGCCTGAGCGTTTGTCCATTCATTCATATTTATTCATATTTATTCATATTTATTGAGCGCTTACTACTACTAATGTTGGTATTTGGTAAGCACTTACTATGTGCAGAGCACTGGCCTGAGCTCTTGTCCATTCATGCATATTTACTGAGCGCTTACTACTACTACTAATAATGTTGGTATTTAGTAAGCACTTACTATGTGCAGAGCACTGGCCTGAGCGCTTGTCCATTCATTCAGTCGCATTTATTGAGCGCTTACTACTACTACTACTAATGTTGGTATTTAGTAAGTGCTTAGCATGTGCAGAGCACTGGCCTGAGCACTTGTCCATTCATTCATATTTACTGAGCGCTTACTACTATTAATAATAATTTTGGTATTTAGTAAGCACTTACTATGTGCAGAGCACTGGCCTGAGCGCTTGTCCATTCATTCAGTCGCATTTATTGAGCGCTTACTACTACTACTAATGTTGGTATTTAGTAAGCGCTTTACTATGTGCAGAGCACTGGCCTGAGCGATTGTCCAGTCATTCAGTCGTATTTTTTGAGCACTTACTACTACTAATAATAATGTTGGTATTTGGTAAGCGCTTACTATGTGCAGAGCACTGGCCTGAGCGTTTGTCCATTCATTCATATTTATTGAGCGCTTACTACTACTAATAATAATGTTGGTATTTAGTAAGCGCTTACTACGTGCAGAGCACTGGCCTGAGCGCTTGTCCATTCATTCATATTTATTGAGCGCTTACTACTACTAATAATAATGTTGGTATTTAGTAAGTGCTTACTATGTGCAGAGCACTGGCCTGAGCCTTTGTCCATTCATTCATATTTATTGAGCGCTTACTACTACTAATAATAATGTTGGTATTTAGTAAGCGCTTACTACGTGAAGAGCACTGGCCTGAGCGCTTGTCCATTCATTTATATTTATTGAGCGCTTACTACTACTAATAATAATGTTGGTATTTAGTAAGCGCTTACTATGTGCAGGGCACTGGCCCGAGCGCTTGTCCATTCATTCAGTCGTATTTACTGAGCGCTTACTACTACTACTAATAATGTTATTTAGTAAGCACTTACTATGTGCAGAGCACTGGCCTGAGCGCTTGTCCATTCATTCAGTCGTATTTATTGAGCGCTCACTACTACTAATAGTGTTGGTATTTAGTAAGTGCTTACTATGTGCAGAGCACTGGCCTGAGCGCTTGTTCATTCAGTCGTTTTTACTGTGCGCTTACTACTACTACTAATAATGTTGGTATTTAGTAAGCGCTTACTATGTGCAGAGCACTGGCCTGAGCGCTTGTCCATTCATTCAGTCGTATTTACTGAGCGCTTACTACTACTAATAATAATGTTAGTATTTAGTAAGCACTTACTATGTGCAGAGCACTGGCCTGAGCGCTTGTCCATTCATTCAGTCGTATTTATTGAGCGCTCACTACTACTAATAGTGTTGGTATTTAGTAAGCACTTACTATGTGCAGATCACTGGCCTGAGCGCTTGTCCATTCATTCATATTTATTGAGCGCTTACTACTATTACTAATAATGTTGGTATTTGGTAAGCGCTTACTATGTGCAGAGCACTGGCCTGAGCGCTTGTCCATTCATTCAGTTGTATTTATTGAGCACTTACTACTACTAATAATAATGTTGGTATTTAAGCACTTACTATGTGCAGAGCACTGTTCTAAGTGCTGGGGGAGATACAGGGTCATCAGGCTGTCCCTCGTAAGGCTCACAGTCTTTATCCCCATTTTACAGATGAGGTCGCTGAGGCACAGAGAAGTGAAGTGACTTACCCACAGGCACCCAGCTGACAAGGGGCAGAGCAGGGATTCGAACCCATGACCTCTCCCACGCCCGGGCTCTTTCCACTGTGCCACGCTGCTTCTGGACTGAGCGCTTGGAATGTACAATTCAGCAACAGGTAGAGACCATCCCTGCCCAGTGACAGCACTGTACTGAGCGCTTAGCACTGCACTGAGTGCTCAGCACTGTACTGAGCGCTTACACAACGTCATCAGGTTGCTCCAGGTAATAATAATAATAATGATGGTATTAGTTAAGCCCTTAATATGAGCCAAGCACAGTCTTCTTCCCCATTTGACAGATGAGGGGACCGAGGCCCAGAGAAACAGTGCTTGGCTCATGGTCAGTGCTTAAAAAATACCATCATCATCGGCGCTTAGAACGGTGCTCGGTTCGTAGCAAGCGCTTAACAAATACCGTCATTATTATTATTATTATTATTTTTAAGTGGCTTGCCCAAGGTCACACAGCAGATAGGTGACAGAGTCCTGGCACTGTATTGAGTGCTAGGTGACTGTACTAAGCTCTTGGGAGAGGCACAATACAACAGGATCAGCAGACACATTTCCTGCCCATAAAGAGTTTACTTCATTCGCTCAGTACTATTCATTGAGAATTTACACTGTGCGGCGCACTGTACGAACCGCTTGAGAGAGTACAGTACAATGATAAACCGACGCATCCCCTGCCCGCAGCGAACTTACAGTCTAGAGGTGGGGACAGTCTAGAGGGAGAGACATTAATATAAGTGATTTAGAATATACAATTTAAAGATATGCAGAAAAGTGTTGTGGGGAGAATAATACGTGCTGTGCGGTCGGGGAGAATATTAAGCGTCCGGAGATCCCAAAATTGAGGTCCATAGAAGATGTAGAAGGGAGAGCGAGTTGGGCTTTACATTCCTCTTTAGGTTAAATTTAAAACTCTCCTTCTAAACCTTATAAGGACATTGGGCCCGACATCCTCCCCTTCCGGCTCAGTTTAGCTCCACTAAGAAGATGGGAGGACAGAAGAATTGCGTGGGAATCCCATTTATTTACATTTTTCTTCCCCCTAATAATGGAGCATCCCATTTCTCCCACCATGAGAAGCGGCGTGGCTTCGTGGAAAGAGCCCGGGCTTGGGAGAAAGAGGTCGTGGGTTCGACTCCCTGCTCTGCCACTTGTCAGCTGTGTGACTGTGGGCAAGTCACTTCACTTCTCTGTGCCTCAGTTACCTCATCTGTAAAATGGGGATTAACTGTGAGCCTCACGTTGGACAACCTGATGACCCTGTATCTATCCCAGCGCTTAGAACAGTGCTCTGCACATAGTAAGCGCTTAACAAATACCAACATTATTATTATTATTATTATTATTAATCCCTGCTCCGCCACTTGTCAGCTGTGTGACTTTGAACAAGTCACTTGGCTTCTCTGGGCCTCAGTTACCTCATCCGTAAAATGGGGATTAAGACTGCTAGCCCCACGGGAGACAACCTGATTACCTTGTATCTACCCTAGAACAGTGCTTGGTACATAGTAACTGCTTAATAAATGCCATCATCATCATCATTATGAGGAACCCTGGCTTATCTGCCCTTCCACCACTGCCTATTCAATCAACCAGTCATCTGTATTTATTTGAGTGCTTTCTGTGGGAGAAGCACTGTACTACGGCTTGGGAGCGTGACTCAGTGGAAAAAGCCCGGGCTTGGGAGTCAGAGATCGCGGGTTCGAATTCCAGCTCTGCCACTTGCCCGCTGTGTGACTGTGGGTAAGTCACTTCACTTCTCTGTGCCTCAGTTCCCTCATCTGTAAAATGGGGATGAAGACTGTGAGCTTCACGTGGGACAACCTGATTACCCTGTGTCTACCCCAGCACTTAGAACAGTGCTCTGCACATAGTAAGCGCTTAACAAATACCAACATTATTATTATTATTACAACAATTACAGACACATTTGCCACCTATAACGAGTTTACAGGTGCCCCAACATCAATCATATTTATTGAGCCCTTACTACATGCAGAGCACTGTACTGAGCACTTGAGAGACTACTGAAACAGAGTTAGCAGACTCATTCCTTGCCCTCAACATCTAGTAATAGCAGAAATATTTACTGAACAACCAATTAGAACAGTATCCTGTGCTAGGTGCATAAAGAGTAATTACAGTAAAAATAAATTGTGGTATTTGTTAAGCACTTACAATGTACAAAGCACTGTTCTAAGCGCTGGGGGATACAAGGTGAACAGGTTGTCCCACGTGGGGCTTACAGTTTTAATCTCCATTTGACAGATGAGGTAACTGAGGCACAGAGAAGTTAAGTGACTTGCCCAAGGTCACACAGCCGACTAGCGGTAGAGCCGGGATTAGAACCCGTGACCTCTGACTCCCAAGCCCGCGCTCTTACAGAAAAGTAATACATTCCCTTCCCACGTGGAGCTTACCATCTAACAGAAGAGACAAAAATGTATTTATACCACATAAATAATTCCAGCCCTGAAAAGTTTCAACCCTGCTAACACTAATCAGTTCAGTGTCAGAACAATCCTCTCGGATACGTCTCAATCCATTCCTCCAGGAGTGGATCAGGTGAAAATCGCCTCTGCCCTGCCCATCTTTTTTTTCTTTTAGGCTGCATTTGGGAACACAAAAAATAAAGCCATGATTTCCAACAGCAAAATCACAAAAAAAACAAGGCTGGGTACTGCATGCCCTAGTAATCTCCATGCTTTGTTTTCCCTCAGCAAGCTCACCTTTCCCATTTGGAGAGGCGGGGGACTTTGAATAATGCCCAATTGTTTCTTCCATAAAAGCTGATTATTATTTTTTTTAATCCCGAGAAAGTATGCTTCACCCCTAAACCCCAACAGCCTCTTGTAAATTCAATTATATTCCTCAACGCCGTATTATGTCAACTGAAAACAAGTCTCAGTTCTTTCAAAAAGCCTCGTCTCATTACCTAGAATAACAATAATCGGGGTATTTTTAAGCACTTACTAGTCTGTCAATCGTATTTATTGAGTGCTTACTGTGGGCAGAACACTGTATTAAGCGCTTGGGTGAATACATTATAACAATAAACAGACACACTCCCTGCCCACAAAGAGCTTATGGTCTAGAGGGGGTCACGGAAATAAAAATGAATAAATTATATATTTGTAGATAAGTGCTGTGGAGCTGGGAGGGGGGGTTCATTCATTCATTCAATGGTATTTACTGAGCGCTTACTGTGTGCAGAACACTGTACTAAGCGCTTGGGCAAGACAGGGAGATGCAGAAGGGAGCTTAGTCAAAGCAAAGAAGGGCTTAGTCAGGGAGGACCTCTTGGAGGAGATGTGCCTGCAATAAAGCTTTGAAGGAGGGGAGAGTCAATTGTCGGATATGAAAAGGGAAGGCGCTCAAGGCCAGAGGCCGGATGTGGGCAAGATGTCTGTGGCAAGATAGACGAGATGGAGGTTCAGCGAGTAGGTTGGCATTAGAGGAGCGAAGGGTGCGGGCTGGGTTGAGTAGGAGAGCAGTGAGGTGAGGCGGGAGGGGGCAAGGGGATTGACTGCTTTATTTAATAGTTATCTGCCTCCCTTCCCTCTCTCCTGGCAAACGCACGACGCTCACTCCTTCAGGATTCGATCCCCATCTGACCAGACATTAGGCTGCCGAGTCTTGTCCCCAGTTCCCTTCCCCGTGATGTACTGGGCCTGCTTCAAGTCTCCCGGGCTGCTGCCTCGTGGCCTCCCTGTTTAATAATAATGATGATATTTGTTAAGTGCTTACTATGTGCCGAGCACTGTTCTAAGCGCTGGGGTAGATACAAGGTAATCAGGTTGTCCCACCTGGCGCTCACAGTCTTCATCCCCATTTTACAGCTGCAGTCACTGAGGCCTAGAGAAGTGAAGTGACTTGCCCAAAGTCACACAGCTAAGTGGCGGAGCCGGGATTAGAACCCACGACCTCTGACTCCTAAGCCTGGACTCTTTCCACTACACCCCTTGGATCACCTAGAAGGGGTGAACATAAAACTGTTTCGAGCCAGAGACCACGAGGCAAAATCAGCGGCTAATACAGTGCCTGGCACAAAGCAAGCAGCGCCCTTCCACTTGGATTTACATCATTTATTCACCCCTCATCCAGCCCCACAGTCGATCAATTATACTTGGTGCTGGATGCAGAACACTGTACTAAGCACCTGAGAGAGAACAATATAACAGACACATTCCCTGCCCATAACAAACTTACAGTCTCAAGAACGAGCGGCATTTATGTACATATCCATAATTCATTTATTTATATTCACGTCTGTTTCCTCCTCTAGACTGTAAGCTCACTGTGGGCATGGAACACGTCTACCAACTCTATAATAATAATAATAATAATGTTGGTATTTGTTAAGCGCTTACTATGTGTCGAGCACTGTTCTAAGCGCTGGGGTAGACATAGGGGAATCAGGTTGTCCCATGTGGGGCTCACAGTCTTTATCCCCATTTTACAGATGAGGGAACTGAGGCACAGAGAAGTGAAGTGACTCGCCCACAGTCACACAGCCGACAAGTGGCAGAGCTGGGATTCGAACTCATGAGCCCTCACTCCAAAGCCCGTGCTCTTTCCACTGAGCCGCGCTGTTTATTATGTTCTAGTCAGTCGATCATATTTATTGAGCACTACTACATTAGGTAGCCGCTCTAGACGACACCATCTTTGTCTGAATTCAGGAGCCTGGGTAACAGAGCACTGTACTAAGCGCTTGGGGGAGTACGACATAGAACAGTGCTTGGCACGTGGTAAGCGCTAAGCAGCGGGGCTCCGTGGAAAGAGCCCGGTCTTGGGAGTCAGAGGTCATGGGTTCGAATCCCTGCTCTGCCACTTGGCTGTGTGGCTGTGGGCCAGTCAGTTAACTTTTCCGTGCCTCAGTGACCTCATCTGTAAAATGGGGATTAACTGTGAGCCTGACGTGGGACAACCTGATGACCCTGTATCTACCCCGGCGCTTAGAACAGTGCTCTGCACATAGTAAGCGCTTAATAAATACCAACATTATTATTATTATTAACAAATACCATTGTTATCATCATTATATGAGACACTTCCTGCCCACAACGAGATTGCAGTCTAGAGACGAGTTTTCGGTCTGGTTTTACTCTCCCAAGCGCTTAGTGCGGTGCTCTGCACACAGTAAGCGCTCAATAAATATGACCAACTGATGGATTAGGGCACGGGAAACCAGCTCTGTCACCTCTCTGACAATCGGCCAACCTTGCGGGGAGCGGTGGCGGCTTCTAATTGACTGAGGCCTCCAGGGAAGAGCGTTCATTCGTTCCTTCAGTCGGATTTACTGAATACTGTACTAAGCGCTTGGGAGGGCCCAGTGCAACAATCACCAGGCAGCTTTGCATAGGATGTGCTTTGCATGGGACTTTTCCGGCACATTCAGAGCCTGGCATTGAACTTTTGGTGCCCGTGGTCCTGAAGTATTGTCTCTCGATTGGCTGGCCTCTACTTCCGACAACAAGGGCCTCTTTCAGCCCGTCCTGGCCCCGTCTTCAGCTGGAGAATGTCTCCCCACTCCCTCCCCTGCCTCTCCCCTTTCCCGCCCAGCTTGGGGAAAACAATCAGTGTGTCCTGCCTGTTAGTCTCATAGATAAAATGATGATAGCATTTTCTAAGCGCTGGGGAAGATAAAGAGTTATCAGTTTGTCCCACGTGGGGCTCACAGTCTTAATCCCCATTTTCCAGATGAGGGAACTGGGGCACAGAGAAGTGAGGCGACAGCGGACAAGTGGCGGAGCCGGGATTACAACCCATGTCCTCTGACTCCTAAATCCGTGCTCTTTACACCGCGCCAAGCAACAAAACTCTTCCCCTGCAATGCCTGCATCGCTCAGGGAAAGAAGAGGGAAGAAGTGAAGCGATGTGGCCTAGTGGAATGAGCCTGGGCGCCCGAGGATCTGGGTTAATAATAATAAGAATAATTATGGCATTTGTCAAGTGCTTACTATGTACCAAGCACTGTTCTAAGCGCTGGGGTAGATACAAGGTGATCAGGTTGTCCCACATGGGGCTCAGAGTCTTAATCCCCATTTTACAGATGAGGGAACTGAGGCCCAGAGAAGTGAAGCGACTTGCCCAAAGTCACACAGCGGACAAGTGGCAGAGGCAGGATTAGAACCCACGTCCTCTGACTCCCAAGTCCGGGCTTTTTCCACTGAGCCACATCGCTTCTCTGGGTTCTAATCCCCGCTCTGCCACTTGTCTGCTGTGCGACCTAGGGCAAAGTCACTCTGCCTCTCTGGGCCTCTGTTTCCTCATCTGTAAAATGGGGATTGAGACTATGAGCCCCACTTGGGACAGGGACTGTGTCCAATCCGATTTGCTTGTATCCACCCCGACGCTTAGTTCAGTGCTTTGGCACATAGTAAGTGCTTAACAAATACCATCATTATTATTATTACGTGCATGGGTGATACAGTAAAGAGTGAAAATAATAATAATAATAATGTTGGTATTTGTTAAGCGCTTACTATGTGCCGAGCACCGTTCTAAGCGCTGGGGTAGACACAGGGGAATCAGGTTGTCCCACGTGGGGCTCACAGTCTTAATCCCCATTTTACAGATGAGGGAACTGAGGCACAGAGAAGTTAAGTGACTTGCCCGAAGTCACACAGTAGACAAGTGAAAATAAACTGGGGAGATGAGAGATTAATCAGGGAAGGCCTCCTAAAGGAGATGGGAACAACCTGGCTACCACATTAGGTAGCCGCTCTAGGCAACACCATCTTTGGCTGAATTCAGGAGCCTGGGTAGCTAGAAAGAGGTTTTAGGGTGCGTGGGTGGAAATCTGGTAAAAAGAGGCTTGTAAAAATAACCACCAGCAATACAGCTGATTATGGCATACATTATGAGCTGCTTAACAATTCCCAGCTGAGGGCTCGGAGCTATTTAGGAACAGGCTATACACAGCCTGGGGTCATCTCAGACTCGAAGGACTCAAAGGTTTGCTTGGTCAAACTGGGTTTTGTTCAGGTAGAACTTACCTCCCATCTCCTGTGTTTATGTCTGAACTTTCTATGAGTTTTATGCAAGGTTGTAAAACACTATTTATATCTTAAAAAACAGTCTGAAAACTACAATTGGCAAAAAGCCGCTCAGGTCACTTCAGAAGTTCAAAGGCTCCCCATGAGGGGCCTGGTGAAAGAGCACAGACCTGGGAGGCAGGAGACTCGGGTTCAAATCCCTGAGTTTCTCCTGGCCTACTGCATGATCTTAGGCAAGTCACTTAACTTCTCTGTGCCTCAATTTCCTCATCTGCAAAAGGTGGATTAAACATCTGTTCTCCCTCCTCTTTAGACTGTGAGCCCCATTTGGGTCAGAGATTTGGTCTGATCTGATTGTATTGTATCTAACCCAAGACTTAGCACGGTACTTGGCACATAGGAAGCGCTTAACAAAATACCATTATTATTATTATTATTTTTATCTTAATAATGCCCTTCACCCCCATGGGCTGATCTGACTAGTGGCGTGAAGAAGGAAGTTATTTTCTCTTGCTAATGTCTTTGCCATCACATTCAATACAAAAAACCTGTACCTCTGTGCTCCGATTCCTAAATAATAACGATGGTATTTGTTAAGCGCTTACTATATGCCAAGCACTGTTGCAAGCGCTGAGCACTGCACTTCCTTTGTGATTCTACCTACAACTCTATCTGCGGTCTTGCAATGAAAGTTGGCTGTCTGACCGGCTAAGACATTGTGTTTTTTCACTTTTTCTAGGGCATCTTTTTTCTTTTCCAAAAGGCTTGTTTCAAAAATGGGGACAACGTTAAATCCCTCATTTCTACCTTCAAGCTCATCTTGGAAGTGAAAAATATTACCTTTATCAATAAGGTGGATGGGGAGGGGGGTTGACAAACACACCTGAGTTGCATTTGCAACACAAAAAAAGCCCTAAAGAGGCGAGAATAAATGAAAGTTCAGCTCTGTTATGAAACCAAATCAACACTCAGTTCCCCTTAGGACTGAGGAATTGCTAAGTGGGGTAAAGGGAGAGGAAAATTCCTCCCGCTTTATTCACTTGCCTCAACCCTTCCGGATCAACCTAGCAGCGTGGCTCAGTGGAAAGAGCACGGGCTTTGGAGTCAGGGCTCATGAGTTCGAATCCCAGCTCTGCCACTTGTCAGCTGTGTGACTGTGGGCAAGTCACTTCACTTCTCTGTGCCTCAGTTCCCTCATCTCTCAAATGGGGATGAAGACTGTGAGCCCCACGTGGGACCACCTGATTCCCCTGTGTCTACCCCAGCGCTTAGAACAGTGCTCTGCACATAGTAAGCGCTTAACAAATACCAACATTATTATTAACCTAGGAGATCCACTGGGGACAGAAGAAGATGGAGATGGAGTTCCAGAGCTGGGGTAGTGTCATGGAGGGGAGGAAGAGGAGGGATGAGAAGGAAGAGGAAGAGAAGGAACATCTGGTGGTTTAGGAGGAAACGGAGAATGTCTGCCAATGTGCTGCTCTGTCCAGCTAAATCTAATTCCTCTTTTGTTTCAGAAACCACCGCTGCATACAGCCTCTGTCTACGCTGCTATGGAAGAGTCGAGCCCTTAGAGACATGCTGCGGCCGGGGGAAGCTCTGCTAGATGTTCCCACCCCTCTAATTTTTCCCAATCCCAATCCCAATCTCTGTCATTGCCCACCAGGCTCCCCTCCACCATGTTGGAGACCTACTCATTGAGTATGGTGTGCCTCAACGTGCAAAACCAGCCGATGTGAATTAAGCAGAGTTCTGTAGGGTGGTGTGGCCCAAGGAGCACCTTAGGGGAAAAGCCTCCTTTTAAAGCCTGAGTTCCTTCCAAAGTTCCCAGCCATCGTTTATCTGTCTTCCCTCCTCTAGACCGTAAGCTCGTTGTGGGCACGGAATGGGTCTGTTTGTTGTTGTACTGTACTCTCCCAAGTGCTTAGAAAGGTGCTCTTGCACACAGTAAGTGCTGAATAAATGCTCACCTCCACCAAGAGGCCTTCCCAGACTGAGCTCCCCTTTACCCTCTGCTCCTTCTACCCCCCACTTCACCTCTCCGCAGCTAAACCCTCTTCTCCCCCCTTTCCCTCTGCTCCTCCCCCTCTCCCGTCCCATCCCCTCGGCACCGTACTCGTCCGCTCCACTGTATATATCTTCATTACCCTATTTATTTTGTTAACGAGATGTACATCACCTTGATTCTACTTATTTGCTATCGTTTTAATGAGATGTTCCTCCCCTCGATTCTATTTATCGCCATCGTTCTTGTCTGTCCGTCTCCCCCGATTAGACCGTAAGCCAGTGAAAGGGCAGGGATTGTCTCTATCTGTTACCGATTTGTACATTCCAAGCGCTTAGTACAGTGCTCTGCACATCGTAAGCACTCAATAAATACTATTGAATGAATGAATAGGATTAAATGAATAAATGAACATTTCACCCTGAAATCCGGCGGCTTGGGGGAATTGGCAGCCAGTGGGGTACAAGAGTGGGGGAATTAAAGGAGACAGTTAGCTTGTTTCCACACTGCAAGCTCCTCGTGGGTAGGGGACGTATCTACCAACTCTGCTGTACCTAAGCAGCACGGCTTAGTGACGAGCACGGGCTTGGGGGTCAGAGGGCGTGGGTTCTAATTCCGGCTCCGCCACTTTGCTGTGTGACCTTGGGCAAGCCACTTGACTTCTCTATGTCTCAGTTACCTCATCTGGAAAATGGGGATTAAAACTGTGAGTCCCACGTGGGACAACCCGATTACTCCGTATCTACCCCAGCACCTAGAACAGTGCTTGGCACACAGTAAGGGCTTAGCAGATACCATTATTATTATTCCTTTCCCAAGTACTCTCTGAGCGCTCTGTACATGGGAGAAGTCAATAAATGTCATCAATTGATTGAGAAGGAAAATGAGGCAGAGGGGGAGGAGAAAGATGGGGGAGAGATGGAGGAAGGAGGAGGAGAAAGATGGGATGCTGGGGAGGGGAGACAGAGGGGAATGTGGAAACAGGGGTGGGGAAATCAGCAGAGCCACCTAGATCCAGTTACCCTCCCAATTCCAGTGCCTGAAAAGAGGTCAACGGGGACCTGTCAAGAGATTTACTGGTATTAACCCCAGACAAACCAGATGTTATATAAACACAGGTTATTACTATTAATGCAAACCACAACCCATAAAGTCTATGCCAACTCACCATCTGTGCTTTGCAAGATTAGAAAGATCCTAGAGAGTTTACCATCACGCAGGCAAGATTTACCAAACCATACTGACATTCTCATAAAATTATACAGCCTGATGTTCAACAGCCAGCCAAAATGAAATCCCAAGAAGGGCATAATTATGTCTCGGATGATTACAAGACTGTTACACGTGATTAAGAAGAAAGCCATTCATTAAGGAAGCCTAGACGGACTTGATGTAAAGACCGAGAGATGGGGTCGCTGAGTCTGTAGGCAAATCAAAATGTCAGATATTTAATTTAGGGTCAACCATTCATTTTTAAGCGCATTGAAATTTGCCGTTTAGTGAAAAATATGGGGCTGCTTATCATGTGTATCCCACGTTTGAAAGACACTGCTGTCTTTAATTGGAACCGTATGGAATAATCAATTTCTTTCCCCCCCCCCACCCAGTTTCAGATGTAAATGGATAAGGATCGTGTATTCAACTGAATATGAAAGGAACATTACAGTACTCTGCACAAAGAGCTCAATAAATACTATTGAATTAATGAATAATCATTAAGCTATATGAAGCACTTACAATAATCAGGTTGGATACAGTTCCTGTCCCACATGGGGCTCACAGTCTAAGTCGGAGGAAGGAGGATTTAATACAGATGAGGAAACTGAGGCAAATGAATTGCCCGGTGGTATCAGGATTAGAACTCAGGTCCTTCTGACTTCCAGGCCCGGGCTTTAGCCACTGGGCCGTGCTGTTTCCCTTGAGAGTAAGATACCTGAGCAGCCGCTCTATGGTGACTTGAAAGGAACGGATACAAGCTGGGAGGAAAGAACAATGCAAATAATGAGAAGCACCCGGTTTAGTGGAAAGAGCACTGGCTTGGGAGTCAGAGGATGTGGGTTCTAATCCCGCTCCGCCACTTGTCTGCTGGGTGACCTTGGGCAAGTCACTCAACTTCTCTGTGCCTCAGTTACCTCATCTGTAAAATGGGGATTAAGATGGTGAGCCCCACATGGGACAACCTTATTACCTTGTATCTACCCCAGTGCTTAGAACAGTGCTCGGCACATAGAAAGCCCTTAACTAATATTGTAATTATTACATTAAATTATTATTATTGTTGTTATTATTATTAAATAACTGCTGCTGAAACATCACTGCAGTAGACAGGCCAACTGGCAAGAAGCAGCCAGAAGCGGGGATTATATTCCTGAGCAAAGGACAGTTAAGCAAAGAAATCGATTTTGGTTTAATAATTTAATATTCATAATTTTAATCATTTAATTTTAATCATTTCAGTTTGAAGAAGCAACATGGCCTAATGGATAAAACCCGGGCCTGGGAATCAGAAGGACTTTAATTCTAACCCCGGCTCAGCTACTTGTCTGTTATGTGATCCTGGGCAAGTCACTTCCCTTCTCTGTGCCTTGGTTCCCTCCTCTGTAAAATGGGGATAAAGACTGTGAGCCCTCTGTGGGATAGAGACTGTGTCCAACCTGAAAAGCTTCTATCTGCAACAGCGCTTAGAACGAGTGCCTGGCACATAGTGAGAGTTTAACAGATACCATAAAAAACATCATTATTATTATCATAGTTTTTGTTAAGCACTTACTATGAGCCAAGCACTGTTCTAAGCGCTGGAGTAAATACAAGGTAATCAGGTTGTCCCACGGGGGGCTTGCAGATTTAATCCCCATTTTACAGATGAGGTAACTGAGGCACAGAGAAGTTAAGCGGCTTGCCCAAAGTCACATAGCAGACAAGTGGCAGAGCCGGGTTTAGAACCCATGTCCTCTGACTCCCAAGCTGGTGCTCTTTCCACTAAGCCACGCTGCTTCCCAGAGATCATCATCACCATCTTTATCGTTTAGCCCGTAATGTCGGATAATCTGTGGCAAAGAATCTTCGACTGGTTCCCCATGTTGGTTGAATAAGCAGATTTGCCGGGTGGATTTCATTCATTCAATCGTATTTATTAAGCGCTTACTCTGTGCAGAGCACCAAGCCATTAGATAGCATCAACCTAAGGGTGGTTTTCTAGGCTTACTCAGGGACGAGAGGAATTATTTGCTTACTTAGGGTTCAGGCAGAGGTCTTCTTTCAGTGTCTGGAGGCAGCAATCGTGAAACGAGCACTTGTCAAAGTTGAATTGCTTATGAGACAAGTCATTGTTCTGTTGTCATTTGTTGAATAATAGCCGTCAGAGACCGCTGACATGATTCCCCCCCGCCCAGTTTTTAGAGGCAGTTTTTAATAATGATGACATATGCTAAGTAATAATAATAATGATGGTATTTGTTAAGCGCTTACTACATGCCAAGCACTGTTCTAAGCACTGGGGTAAATACAAGGTAATCAGGTTGATCCCCGTGGGGCTCACAGTCTTAATCCCCATTTTATAGCTGAGGTAACTGAGGCACAGAGAAGTTGAGTGCCTTGCCCAAAGTGGCAGAGCCGGCATTAGAGCCCACGACCTCTGACTCCCAAGCCCGTGTTCTTTCCGCTGAGCCACGCTGCTTCTGGGGCTTAAGTGCTTACTGTGTGTCAAGCACTGTTCTAAGCGCTGGGTAGACACAACGTAATTAGTTTGGTCAGATAGTCAGAAGGACTTGGGTTCTGATCCCAGCTCCGTCACGCGTCTGTTGATGTGTGACCTTGGGCAAGTCACCACACTTCTCTGGGCCTCAGTTACCTCATCTGTAAAATGGGGGTTGACACTGCAAGCCCCAGGTGGGACAGAAAATGTATCCAACCCAATTTGTATCTATCCCAGCGCTTAGTATACTGCCTGGCACATAGTAAGTGCTTAACAAGCACCGTTATTATTAATAAATTCCATTGAGGATTGACTGCTTCTGAGCCTCAGAGCCAACCCAGCCTAGGATCTTTTCTCAACCGGAGGACCGACGGGAGTGCCCTGCTGCCAAAGTTGACAGTGAGATACTCATCTTTCACAGAAGTCAATGGGACCTGTGCCAGGTTATAATTTGGACCCTGCAGTTTATTTAAGCAGCTGCTGTCACTTCAACAATAATAACTCTCTGCCTGATAGCCTTTTCCAGTCAGCCCATTCAAAGCCAAGAGAACACAGACAAGGTTCTTCTTGAGCATCTCTGTGATGTTAACAAAAGACAAGGACTGCATTTTTCAGATGCTCTTAGTCTCCCTCTCTCCCTTATTCTTGCACCCACTGGCTGTGGCAATTTAACCCTGAAAACCCCAGTGATCCAACTGCAGATGAAAAGAAGCAGCCCGGACTAGTGGATAGAACATGGGCCTGGGGATCAGGAGGACCTGGGTTCTTATCCCGGCTCCGTCGCTTGTCTTCTGTGTGGCCTCGGACAAGTCGCTTCACACCTCAGTTCCCTCATCTGTGAAACGGATTAAGACTGAGAGCCCCATGTGGGACATGGACTGTGTCCAACCTGATCATCTACCCCAGTGCTTAGAAGAGGGGTCTGTCCTAAACCGCGCAGATCACACACGCTTCTCCATTTATCCGTCAGTGACCTTCCCCTCCACTTCAAAGCCTTACTGAAAGCACATTTCCTCCAAGAGGCCTTCCCTGACTAAACCCTCATTTCGTCTTCACCCACTCCCTTCCGCATCATACTGACTTGCTCCCTTTATTTATCCTCCCGGTCCCACAGCACTTACATACATATCTGTATTTTTTTTAATATTAATGTCTGTCTCGTCCTCTAGACTGTATGCTTGTTGTGGGCAGGGAACATGCCTGTTTACTGTTATATTGTACTCTCCCTAGAGTTTAGTACAGTGCTCTACCCACAGTAAGTACTCAGTAAATACGATTGACTGACAAGCATCTTGCTGCCACTTTTTGAGACAAACCCTGGGCTCGGTTGGTCAAGGGTTTCCCTCAGGGGACACTGCTTGGTTAAGATTGGTCATCTGGGTTCTAATCCCAGATCCGCCTCTTGTCTGTGATTCGACCGTGGGCAAGTCACTTCACTTGTCTGGGCTTCAGTGACCTCCTCTGTAAAACGGAGATTAAGACTGTGAGCCCCATGTGGGACAGGGACGGTATCCAAACCGATTTGTTTGTAGCCATTGTGCACTTGGAACACATAAAAAACACTTAAATTCTGCTATTATTATTATCTTTTCACTCACAGCACATCTTCTGGGGACTGGGACCAGGTGGGGTTAAACTTCCAGTCCTCCACACTTGTCACGAATCCCCAGGAAATTCCCCAAGCATGGATGTTCCTTCTTAACTCCCCTTCCCACAGGATCCTGGGTGCGGTTTCCTGCTCTGTTGATGGATCTTGTTTCTATCCATCCCCCCCCCACCCCTCCCACCCCTGGCTGGCACCACCCCCAAGGACAAGCAGTCTTTCACTGTGTCCCAACCAGCAACTCCTGCTTCTTTCCGCTTCCATCTGCCTCCACCTCAGCAGTTCTGGGCCTCCTCGTGAGGAATCCGGCTTGGGTTGAGGCCCGTCTAAAACGGGGCCTGGGGTCAGAACGCAAAGGGAACGGCTCTGCGGGTCCCAGCTCGCTGACCGGGGCAGCAAGGACCTGTCTAATGTCATCTAGTAGAGAGATCCCGGGCCTGGGAGTTAGAAGGACGTGTGTTCTAATCCCAGCTCTGCCACTTGTCGGCATTAGACGGGGACTGTGTCCAACCTGATAAGCTTGTAACTACTCCAGTTCTTAGTACAGTGCCTGGCACACATAGTAAGTGCTTAAATATCATTTTTTTTAAAAGCCCTCCTAAGATCCTACCTTCCCCAATTAATTTCCCAGCTCCCTGAGCCTCTTTTCCTTTCATTTCCTTTCATTGTTTAGACTGTGAGCCGTTTTGGGGCAGGGATTGTCTCTGTTGTTGAACTGTACATTCCAAGTGCTTAGTACACTGCTCTGCACATAATAAGCGCTCAATAAATACGATTGAATGAATTTCCTTCCAACTCCAGCGCTTGTGAATTTACCTTACCCCGACCTTCGCACTCAAGTATATGTGTCTGCTCAATTTGTTGTGGTCATATATTTTAAGTGTAAATATGTCTTCTGCTGTACATTGTTTTAATGTGTTTTTACCCTGTTGGTGTGTAAGCTCCTTATGGATAGGGAACATACCACTTTGTTATTCCGGTCTTCTCAAGCGTTTAATACAGTACACCAGAAAAAGTGGGCACTCAATTAATGCAGCATATCACTACCACCACTATTGCAGACTGGCTCTAATTCCCAACTGCGCAATCTCTCCCAGGACTTAGTACAGGGTTCTAACTCAAGTAAGCACTTAATAAATACCATTCCTCCTACTCCTATGTTTTTTTCCCATGTTTCTGGCTAGTAATGATAATAGTAATAATTATTATTACTGTGGTATTTATTAAGTGCTTACTACATGCCAAGCGCTGTACTAGAGAAGCAGCGTGGCTCAGTGGAAAGAGCACGGGCTTTGGAGTCAAAGGTCATGGGTTCAAATCCCGGCTCCGCCACTTGTCAGCTGTGTGACTGTGGGCAAGTCACTTCACTTCTCTGTGCCTCAGTTACCTCATCTGTAAAATGGGGATTAAGACTGTGAGCCCCGCGTGGGACAACCTGATTCCCCTGTGTCTACCCCAGCACTTAGAACAGTGCTCAGCACATAGTAAGCGCGTCGATTAGACTGTAAGCCCGTCAAACGGCAGGGACTGTCTCTATCTGTTGCCGACTTGTTCATTCCAAGCGCTTAGTACAGTGCTCTGCCCATAGTAAGCGCTCAATAAATACTATTGAATGAACAAATACCAATATTATTATTCCTAAGCCCTGTGGTAGATACAAGATCATCAGGTCCTACACGGGGCCCACAGTCAAGAGAGAACAGGTAATGAATCCCTATTTGCAGGTGAGAAAACTGAAGCACAGAGAAGTTAAGTGACTTGCCCAAGGTCACCCAGCAGCTAAGTGGCATAGTTAGGATTAGAACTCAAGTCCTCCGACTCCCAGACCCGTGTTCTTTCCTCTAGGCCAAGCTGCTCCTTACCCAGCTGCCTCTAGTGGAGCGGCAAAGGAGATAAAAGTCAGCAGACTGGGGATTGGTTCCTAATTTGAAGCAGAGAAGGTCATTAATAAGCATCACGTGCTTGATTTTTAGGTAGACCGAGATTCACAAGTATCTGAGGATTTTTTTGTTGTTGCCTAATAGGAATACAGTGGCCTTTAAATAAAAAAGGGCATTTTCATTAAATGAGCAAGGATGAATGAAGCACTTCATAAGCACCTTTTTGTAAATAGGTCTCAACTACAGAAGTAGTAACAGCTTAAGATAGGTTTCTAATAAGGAAGAAGATTAAAGGCCGAAGCCAATTAAAGACTAAGTTGGAATAAATTTCTTATCGGAACTTCACTATGGCTGAGTTGGGACAGTCCAAATTTGCAATAGCGATGTGAGGTAAAAATAGATCAATGGAAATTCTGAAGATTCACCCTTCTGTCTTGTTTTACCATTTAAAATCAACTATTTCCCGTGGCAGTTGTTCATTTATCGGTCTGGAGTTGCTTGGCTGGTCCTCAAATTTCCAGTTTTGGTAAACATTAAATCATTTCTTGATTGGCCTTCTCACAGTCCATTTCCTGATTCTCTTCTTCCTCTTTCCAGAACGAATAGTCACAGAAAACCCCCACTTTGGGTAAGCCACTGGGTCAGGGGTTTAACTGGAATTCTTCCTCTTCTTTCATCCTATTTGCCAAGCCCAGGCCTGTGCTCTATCTACTAAGCCATGCTTCTCTAGATTCAAAACTCGTTGTGGGCAGGGAATGTGTCCGTTTATTGTTGTATCGTACTCGCCCAAGTACTTAGTCTAGTGTTCTGCACACAGTCAGCACTCAATAAATGTGACTGAATGAATCAATGGGGCCTGGCGAGCTTCTCCCCTGACAGGGCTACACTCAGACCCCACCCTGGAGGTGGGTGGGTTTGGGCAAACTGGTGCAAGGCGGGGCTCGAGGCTATCGTGGGAATCCAGGTGTGAGGTCAGGGGCCGGCCGAGGGAGGTGGTTTGTGGCCAGGACCGGGAGGGTCAGGAGATGGAACTGAAGGACAGAGTTTGAGGCCTGGGCAAAAGGTTAAACATAGGAGTGGTGAGAGAGAGAGCGAGAGAGAGAAAAAGAGGAAAAGGGAGAAAGAGAGAGAAGGAGGGAGTTAAATGCCCACAGACATTGCAGGCCTGAAGGGACTCTCAGGGGACTTCCAGTTGACCCTATTTAAGAGAATCACGTCCAATTGAATGGCCAACAGCAACCTCCACCTCCAAATTCAGTGGCCCACGTACATTACTAGGCCCATAGATGGGGGTAATGGTACCCATCCACGGTCAGCTTTCTGATATTCCCTCACTCTCTCCAAGTAATTTCCAGCCTTCGGGTTTCATGGAAGGAGAACCACAGTCAGATGGTCGGCCCACTTTCCCAGCAGGGAGACACTGACCAACCCAAGGGGCCCATCGGGAGGTGGGAGGGGTAGCCACTTGTCTGCTGTGTGACCTTGGGCAAGTCACTTCACTTCTCTGTGCCTCAGTTACCTCATCTGTAAAATGGGGATTGAGACTGTGAGCCCCTCATGGGTCAGGGACTGAGTCTACCTCCGCTTGCTTGTATCCACCTCAGTGCTTGGTACAGCGGGTGGCACAAAGTAAGTGCTTAACAAATACCATCATTAACTATTTAGTACAGTGCTTTCAACTTAATAAGCTCTCAGTAAATGCCATTGATTGATTGACTGATGGTATGCCGCTGAATCTCGTGCCGCACTATAGGAGCCTTTACGATGGCTCTAACGCTATCTTGTCGTGCGCGATGTTCAAGTCACGGCTTAGAAATACAGCTCCAAGTCATGCTGGGGTAACACAGTTTTGTGCATGAGCAGGGACCCAGGGTAAGGGGTTGATGCCCAGTGAATTGAGGGAAGGTCTCTCTTCCACCCTCCCTTTGGCGACTTGAAAGGAGAAGATGGAGCATGACTAGAGGAAAGAGCATCTGGGAGTCAGATGACTTGGATTCTAATCCCACCTCTGCCAATTGCTTGATGTGTGACCTTGGCCAAGTCACTTAACTTCGCTGTGCCTCAGTTTCCTCATCTGTAAAACAGGGATAAAATACCTGTTCTCCTTCCCCCTTAGACTGCGAGCTCCATGTGGGACAGGAACTGTGTTCAGCCTGCTTATCCTACATCTAGCCCAGTTCTTGGAACATAGTAAGGACATAACCACAGTTATTACGATCATCATTATTTGTATTATTATTGTCCCCTTTAGACTGGTCTGCCAGCTGTCTCCCAGCAGGCCAAGGCTCTCCCATAACATTTTTCTTTTTTTAATGGTATTTGTTAAGAGCTTATTATGTGTCAGGCACTGTACTGAGCGTTGGGATAGATTCAAGTTAATCGGGTTGGACACAGTCCACGTCCCACACGGGGCTCACGGTCTTAACCCCATTTTTCGGGCGAGGGAACTGAAGCCCAGAGAAGTGAAGTGACAGGCCCACCGTCACACAGCGAAGTGGCGGAGCCAGCATTAGAACCCAGATCCTTCTGACTCCCGGGCCCAAGCCGTGCCGCTTCTCTACTGCTCCAGCCTGGAATGCACTGGAACTTTGAAACTTTCCATTGTGTCTTCCCTGTTGGCCTCCCATGGTACCTCCAAAAGTAAACAATCCCTTCCCACCACCAGCAGGGCAGATACATTGTTTACCCTTATTTCACTTTCCAATTAGGGCTAGCTGAGCTTAGTCATTAAATCTCGGTTGAACCTGCCAGCCAGAAGGGGGGTGAGAGGGGTAGCGACAAGCTGAGACGGTTTGACCCATTCGTCTTAGCCACGGGCATGTTTTACAGTGCCCGGCCTGGGACTGTGCCCTGAAGGCTACCCACAATGAGGGCCATTAGTCAGCAGGGAAAACCAGAGAAACAGGGCTTCTCTGTGAACTCTCCGAGGCAATCTCCCCTGTCCGCTCCTCTCTACCCTTTCTTTCTCCTTTGGGTCCCCACTGGCAAGGTACCAGGTGCCAGCCAACCCAGTCCAACCACATAACCCTGCTACATGGAAATGGTGTGTGTCACCAGGCTCCTTTCTTGATGCCAGTCAGTCAGTGGGATTTATGATGATGTTGGTATTTGTTAAGCGCTTACTATGTGCAGAGCACCGTTCTAAGCGCTGGGGTAGATACAGGGTAATCAGGTTGTCCCACGTGACGCTCACAGTCTTCACCCCCATTTTACAGATGAGGTAACTGAGGCCCAGAGAAGTTAAGTGATTTGCCCACAGTCACACAGCTGACAAGTGGCAGAGCTGGGATTCGAACCCATGACCTCTGACTCCCAAGCCCGGGCTCTTTCCACTGAGCCACGCTGCTTCTTATAATTTATTGAGCACCCGCCAAGTGCAGAGCACTTGTACTAAGTGCTTGAGAAAGTATGATATAACAACAGACACATTCCCTGCCCACAACGAGTTCACAGCCTAGGGTCCTCAGGGTGGCCCAGAGGACAGAGCTTGGGCCTGGGAGTCAGAAGGTCATGGGTTCTAATCCCAGCTCCACCACGTGTCTGCTGTGTGACTTTGGGCAAGTCACTTCACTTCTCTGGATCTCAGTTCTCTCATCTGTAATATAATAATACTGACGATGATGGCATTTTTTAAGCACTTACTATTTGCCAAGCACTGTTCTAAATGCTGGGATCAAGACTGTGAGCCCCTTATCGGGCAGGGACTGTGTCCAACCTGATTTGCTGGTATTCAATCCAGCGCTTAGAACAGTGCCTAGCACATAGTAAGTACTTGACAAAATGCCACAAATTGTTAATTATTATTATTTTTAAAGCCAGATTTAAAACTGCACAGGTGTGTCCAAGTTGATTCCAGCATGAAAATATTTTTAAATGGCGTTTTTTAAGCACTTTCATTCATTCAATTCATTCAATCGTATTTACTGAACATTTACTGTGTGCAAAGCACTGCCTCAGTGCTTGGGAGAGAGTACAAAACTTACTATGGTCTTAGGCACTATACTAGGTTGATCAGGTTGGACAGAGTCACTGTCCCACATGGAGCTCACAGTCTCAATCCCCATTTTACAGATGAGGTAACTGAGGCATAGAAAGCTTAGCGACTTGCCCAAGGCCACACAGCAGTCAAGTGGCAGAGCCAGGATTAGAACCCAGGACTTTCTTACTCTCAGGCCCACTAGCCCTCACTCGTTTTTGAAGGGAAAACTGAGGTGGTGGTGGTGGAAGAACATGGGGCCGGTGAGGTGGACCACAGGTAATTTACGTTACCCTCATTGAAATCGGCCAAATATTCATTCATTCAATAGTATTTATTGAGCGCTTACTATGTGCAGAGCACTGTACTAAGCGCTTGGGATGAACAAGTCGGCAACAGATAATTCTCCACTCCTGGAAATCCGCTCCCTCCATGAGATAGCAGGAATTTATTTGGGACATACATCCTCTGGACTGTAAGCTTATTGTGAGCCCGAACATGTCTAGCAACTCCATTATACTGTACTCTCCAAAGTGCTTAGTACAGTGGTCTGTACACAGTAAGTGCTCCAAAACTACCTCTGATAGATTGACAGGATGTTTCTGAGCCAGATAGCCATCTCTTTGGTAAACTGCCTAACTCAGAAGTCAAAATATTTATTTTGTCTCACAGGTTAATAAGTAAACAAGCCATTTGAAATCTATTGTTATCTTCAGACCAAGTTATTTGGGAGGTACACTCCTTATTTTCTTTAGGCATTTCACTGAAAAAGCTGATTCTAAAAATACGCTTCCAATGGCTATTAAAACAAAACCCCCAAATAGTGCCAGAAAAAGGTTGTCTGTGCTTCCCAAACCCCGAGTCTTGACATTTTGGATTTGTAGAAAGCTGAGACTTTTCTCCCAGACCGCTCAAACAGTCCTCCTTTGAAAACAATGAAAAATAAAATTTACAGCCCAAAGCCGGAAATATTTGCCCTCCACACAAAGGGGCATGTGATATGTAAGAGGTGAGGTATGGAGAGAAGTAGCTCGGGGAGAGGAAAGTAAACTGGGAGAGATGGAATCCATTTTCTCCAGAAATGGCAGGCTGACAACAAAGGAACTTCACTGGCAAAACTTAGCCTCAGATCCTCCCGCAACCACCCAGAGAAGGAATACGTTTAAAGTAATAGTAATAGGAGCAGCCATACATTTTTTCTATTGTACTGTACCCTTCCGAGTGCTTAGTACACTGTTCTGCACATAGTAAGGACTCAAATACCATCAGTTGACTGACTGAACGTCCACTTGGTGCCATACACTGTAACAGGTATAACCAAGTGACATTCCCTGCCCACAAGAAACTTACACTGTAACAGGGAAGACAAATATTGACAACTAGCGGTTAGAGCCCCGGCCTGGGAGTCGAAAGGACCTGGGCTCTATTCCCAGCTCTACCGCTTGTCTGTTGGGTGACGTTGGACAAGTCACTGAACTTCTCTGTGCCTCAGTTCCCTCATCTCTAAAATGGGATTTAAGATTTTGAGCTCCTTGTGGGGCACAGACTGTGTGCAACCTGATTATCTTCTATCTACCTCAGCACTTAGTAAAGTGCCTGACTCACGGTTAGAGCTTAATAAACACTATTAATAAAACTGAAGGTCAAAAATAAGAACAGCGGGGATTAAGATGGAGACATACACACAGTGCTCTGCACACAGTATGTGCTCAATAAATACAATTGACTGACATGAATTTATAACTGAACATGAATATTGTAGGGTTGTTTCTGTCCTTCCACCCCTTCCAACCTCATTTGCCAGCAGCTCAGCTAATGGTTTGCTTTAGACTTCCCATGCAATTACTCCCACTGGTAAAGGAGCAGTGTGGCTTAATGGACAGAGCACAGGCCTGGGAGTCAGAAGGACCTGAGTTCTGATCCCAGCTCTGCCACATGTCTGCTGTGTGACCTTGGGCAAGTCACTTGACTTCTCTGTGCCTCAGTTATCTCATCTGTAATATGGGGATAAGAGTGTGAGCCCCATGTGGGGCAGGGACTGTGTCCAACCTGATTAACTTGTGTCTACTCCAGCTCTTAGAACAGCGCTTGGCACATAATAAGTGCTTAGCCAGTACCATAATTATTAATTATTGGTATTCAGCTGTCTGAAAGAATATTTTTGGCTGAACCCTCAGCATAATGGCTCAGTCTAACCCCAGGCATCTGGACCTACTCTCTAGAGTCAGACCTGCCAATGGAAAAGCCCTGTTGTCCCTCTAGACTGTAAGCTCACTGTGGGCAGGGAATGTGTCTACCAACTCTTTTGCACTGTCCTCTCCCAAGCGTTTAGTACAGTGCTCTGCTCACAGTAAGTGCTCCACTACCACTGCTCTCCTTAAATTAGGAAAAACTGTTGTGGACACCAATAGATGTGATCAACACCTAGATTTCCTCATTCATTCAGTCATATTTATTGAGTGCTTACTGTGTGCAGAGCACTGTATTAAGTGCTTGGGAGAATGCAATATAACAATAAACAGACACATTCCCTGTCCACAATGAGCTTACAGTCTAGTTAAGAGCTTTCAGTTTAATGATTTCCTCCTTAAATCCTCCAAGTAACGTAGTACGGTGCTCTAAGTTTAATAAGCCATTCATCACCCCGTTGCTGCTCCTAGGATGCCCAGCTTTCCACTTACTAAATGCACTTTAAATGAATTTAAGCAAGAAGAAAAAAGCAATAACTCCATCGGGTTTTAGATCTGGAGCCTTCATGTGCTTAACAAGATGGCAGCCCCAAGCTAAGTTCTCAGTTCAGCCATCAACAAAATTGTCCTCCATTAGGCATCGCTTTGGAAACCTTAATCTGGTTCATGATGGAAGTTTTTGTTCTGAATTACTTAGGAACAACTTGAATACAGCCAGTGAAAGACTCTGGCTTAATGGACCGAAAGGTTATCGTGGTTGGAAATGTGCATGCTCCAAACTTCCTGAGAGAAAACCATAAACTATTTCTCTCGCTTCCTGTGAAACTATCAATCCATCTATGTAAGGTGAACCTCAAGTGGTTCTGTTGCTGGAAATAAAACAAATTTTTAGGAATGCCAGGATTTTATTAAGGGGAGAAGGTCTGTTAGAAAAAGCTTTTTTCATCAATGTTACGGGAAAAAGACTGCCAACCCAAAGCAATCTCTTAATGCGTATTTCCCTGATCTCTCCTGAAATATCAGCGCAGTCACTTTTTCAAGCCAGGTTTGCTCTTTATTTCTCCCTAATGGAAAGTTCTTCCTCTCTTTACCTTTTTTTTCCCTTAATTACATTTCTTTCTATGTGCCAGGCACTGTAATAACCACTGGGGTAGATAAAAGCTAATTCATTCAACTGTGTTTATTGAGCGCTTACTGTGTGCAGAGCACTGTACAAAGTGCTTCCGTCAAACGGCAGGGACTGTCTCTATCTGTTGCCGACTTGTTCATCCCAAGCGCTTAGTACAGTGCTCTGCACATAGTAAGCGCTCAATAAATACTATTGAATGAATGCTTGGGAGAGTACAATACAACAATAAACAGACATATTCCCCATACAAGCTCATCAGGTGGGACACGGTCCCTGTCCCACATAGGCTTCACAGTCTTTACCCCCACTTTACAGATGAGGTAACTGAGGCCCAGAGAAGTGAGGTTACTTGCCCAAGGGCACACAGCAGACAAGTGGCGGACCTGGGATTAGAACCCAGGTCCTTCTGACTTCCAGGCCCGGGCTCTATCCAGTAGGCCTCGTTGCTTCTCCGTTTCTCTATTATCTGTTGCAATAGAACAGCAAGCGGCTTTAGTACATGACAACGAAGCCACTAAACCAGAGAGGAAAAAAGCCTGGCCTATAATCTGATCCTCTCCTGGTAATTCTGATTATAGGTTTATGTTTTTTTCTGTCTGCCAGCATAAAGGAAAGTCACTTTTCACGCTAGTTTCATCTCTCCATAATTAAGGGTTGACCAGGTTACGGGGATCATGTGGAAAGAGCCTTCTGCATCACAGCCTTCTCTGGGGACTTGACAGGTTATAATAGAGCTAAGGCTTTAAATATAAAGAAACAAAGGTGTCGAGGCATAGCAAATGAGGCTGATTTTACTCCAGCAGAAAGTGTGATAGCTGTGTAACCCAGTCTCTGAAATACCACCTTCTTCTCTAAAGACACCTCTGGTTTCTTCTCTCCCCATCCAAGACTGTAAGCTCCTTGTGGGTAGGGAATGTGTCTACCAACGCGGAGAAGCAGCGTGGCTCAGTGGAAAGAGCACGGGCTTTGGAGTCAGGGCTCATGAGTTCGAATCCCAGCTCTGCCACTTGTCGGCTGTGTGACTGTGGGCAAGTCACTTAACTTCTCCGTGCCTCAGTTCCCTCATCTGTAAAATGGGGATTAAGACTGTGAGCCCCACGTGGGACAACCTGATTCCCCTATGTCTACCCCAGCGCTTAGAACAGTGCTTGGCACATAGTAAGCGCTTAACAAATACCAACATTATTATTATTATTATTATTACCAACTCAGTTACATTGGATTCTCCCAAGTGCTCAGTACAGTGCTCTGCACATGGTATGCGCTCAATAAATACGATTGACTGACTGTTGACCCGACTGCTGATTCCCGCTTTCTTCCAAATGAGTCTGGACTGAGCGACAAACCTGCAGTCAGGGTCCACAACGAAGGAGCACGTGCTCAGACAAAGTGGCTTCGCCCCAAGGTCACTGACAGAGAGATGAGACTCAAATCACCACTAGTGTAGATCCTCAGGACAACCTACCATGTTTTAAACCCTTTTTCTCCCAAATGTTCTCGAAGGGAAAAGGAGATTCTATAATCCCACCTGCTAACTAGGTACATAGTCATATAAATAATAATAATGGCATTTGTTAAGCACTTATTATGTGCCAAACACTGTTCTAAGCACTGGGGTAAATACAAGGTAATCAGGTTGTCCCACGTGGGGCTCACAGTCTCGATCCCCCTTTTACAGACGAGGGAACTGAGGCACAGAAAAGTGGCTTACCCAAGGTCACACAGCAGACAAGCAGCGGAGCCAGGATTAGAACCCATGACCTCTGTCTCCCAAGCCTGGGCTCTTTCCACTAGACCATGCTGTTTCCCAAGACAGCAGAGCACGTGAACGCCTCAGGAAACCTTTTTGCTCCAAGACGAGCCTGACCTGCACTACGAAGTTGCCGTAGACATAAACAACATGGCACCCCTTTGGACCTTAGCATCTCCTTGCCCAGTTGGAAAAGTTCTATCACGGCACCTTGGTCACCCGAATGAAAGATGGGCCCCCGATGAGTCCAGAGGGAGACAGGGAGGAGAACCTTACCATTCTGGTCTGGGAGCAGCACAGCAAGCCAAGACAAGTTAGCACAAGCTGGAATGAAGTGAGATCACAGAGCGAGAGCGGCTCCAACTCCCATGATGTCCTAGGGGAAGGCCTCGCCTGACCCTCCTGCCCGCACCGACGGACTTCTATGTCTTGGGGGCCTGGAACATCTGGGGGATCCTGGACTGGAGAGTTAGATGAGAAGAGGCTGCAGGAGAGGCCCGCACCATCAGACGAGGGGACGGGTGAGAGGGTGGCTTCCAGAAGAGGGCACGGACATGGGCGAGTGGGCGACTGGGATAGGAGGACGTGTGTGTGCAAGTGGTGGGTGGGGTGAAGAAGTCGGGTGTTGGCAGGGCCAGAGAAACTGGGTGGGAGGTTAGGAGGAATCTGGATTTCTTCAGTGGGGAATCACACGCAAAGGGGTGCATTGGAGAAGGCTCTCGCTGCTCACCTCACCCCAGTGCCCCAAAAGAGCCCCATTCTCCAAGAGCGTTGCCCATGAGTATTTGGGTCGGGAGGGGAAAGAGAGTATTGTGGGCCTAGGCCCTGATCAGAATCAATCAGGGCTTTCAACCCCTACCTCACATTTTTCCCCCGGCTCCCTCCCTACTTTAGACAGACCAAAACCTCTCCCCACATTCAAATCCTTCCCTAAAATCCCACCTCCTGTAACTCATCCTTTCCCCGATGAATTTCCCAGCACTCCTTTCAACCAATTGTACCACTTTTGAGCTCATTAATATTCCTCTTTGGCATTTGCACCCATATACACGGTCGATTTATTGATTTTCACCGCTCTAGTTGTAAATCGTTTTATGTCCGTCTTCCCCATTAGAGTGTAAAACTCCGCGAGGGCCGTGAACGATTCGCTTTGGGTCACGCTGAGAAGCAGTGTGGCTTAGTGGAGAGAGATGGTCGGAAGACCTGGATTCTCACCCCGTCTCAGCCTTGTGCCTGCAGCGTGACCTTGCAAGTCACTTAACTTCTCTGTGCCTCGGTTTCCTCATCTGCAAAAGGAGGATTCAGTACTGCTTTCGTGTATTAAGCTGGAATGAGCATCAGAGTCAGCTATCCTTTAGATGGAGACCTGGGGGGTTGGGGGAAGGAACTCTGTCTTCACTCTAAAGGTAAGTGACAGGGCGGATGACCAACCTCTCCTTTCTTTGTCATTTTGCTTTCTGCACAGCATTTCATTTATTCATTCAACGCTTTTTACTGAGCACTTACTGTGTGCAGAGCACTATACTGGACACTTGCGAGGGTACACTATAAAAACACATTCCCTGCCCATAATGAACTTACAGCCTTCGTGCCCATATCCATTATTTATTTATATTAACACCTGTCTCCCCCTTTAGACTTTAAGCTTGTTGTGGGCAGGGAACACATAACTCTGTTATAGTGTACTCTCCCAAGCGCTAGGTACAGTTCTCTGCACAAAATAAGCGTTCAATAAATAGGACTGACTGACCGACGGGAAGGTCTACCTCTAGGCAGGCACTGCCCCGGATCAAGTCCTGAACGGGGGGGATATGCTGCCTGGAACCCAGGCAGAGCTCACAACCAAGTCTCTTGAGAAGCAGCGTTGCCTAGTGGATAGAACCCAGTCCCTGGCGACAGAAGAACCTGGGTTCTAATTCCAGCTCCTGCACATGTCTGTTGTGTGACCCTGGATGAGTCACTTGACTTCTCTGGGCCTCAGTTCCCTAATCTGTAAAATGAGAATTAAGACTGGGAGCCCCCTGTGGGACAGCGACTGTGTCCAACCTGACACCCTTGAATGGACCCCAGCCCCTAATACAGCGCCTGAAGAGAAGCAGCGTGGCTCAGCGGAAAGAGCACGGGCTTGGGAGTCAGAGGTCACGGGTTCAAATCCCGACTCTGCCACTCGTCAGCTGCGTGACTGTGGGCGAGTCACTTCACTTCTCTGTGCCTCAGTGACTTCATCTATAAAATGGGGATTAAGACTGTGAGCCTCGCTTGGGACAACCCGATTACCCCGGATCTACCCCAGCGCTTAGAACAGTGTTCTGCACATAGTAAGCGCTTAACAAATACCAATATTATTATTATTACAGTAAGCGCTGAACAAATGTAATAAAAAATTCAGCAAGAACACCTTCTCTCTCTGAGTCCCCTTCCTCTGAGGGATGGAGGCCGGTTGGGAGCGTTTCCCCTTGATAGGAAGGGTGCTCAGTACAGAGTTCTGCATACAGTAAGCTCTCAGTAAACACGATCGAATGAATAAATGCTAAACTCTTGGCTCTGAAAGCCAGCCTCTCTCCAGTCTTGCTAGGGTGAAGACATTTGCCAGGAGCCCCAAAGACACCGAGTAAAGCCTAACCGGAATTTGAAGGCCATTGACAGAGTTGAAAATAAACGGAAAATACAGCATTGGTTCGAATCGGGCCTGGAAGGGTAAATCCCTACTTTCCACCTGTAGCAAGGATGCGGCAGATCGATGGACTGAGTCTTTCTGGTCCCTCGTTTACTGTCTGCTAAGATCTCTAATGCCACCTACTGTCGTTTCATCTCCTCACTGCAAACCCTCATAGGGCGTCCAGACACTAATCGATCGATCGATAATCAAGTCGGGGCGATACGGCCCTCCTCCCCCCCTTCATTCATTATGCCATTTCCAAGAGGTAACCACACTCCCCGGACCCTACAAGTACGGCTTTTGCCTCTCCTCCAGGAAGCCTTCCATGATTCATCTCACCATTCATTCATTCAATAGTATTTACTGAGCGCTTGGAATGCACAGATCGGTAACAGAGAGAGACAGTCCCCGCCCTTTGACGGGCTTACGGTCTAATCCCAGCTCGGCCACTTGTCAGCTGTGTGACTGGGGGCAAGTCACTTCACTTCTCTGCGCCTCAGTTCCCTCATCTGTAAAATGGGGATTAAGACTGTGAGCCCCACGTGGGACAACCTGATTCCCCTGTGTCCACCCCAGCGCTTAGAACAGTGCTCTGCACATAGTAAGCGCTTGAATACCAACATTATTATCATTATTATTAATCTGGGGGGACGGACAGACAAGAACAATAGCAATAAATAGAATCAAGGGGATGAACGTCTCATTAAAACAATAGCAACCAGTATTACTTCGCTCTGGGCTTCGGTTACCTCATCTGTAAAGTGGGCATTAATGATAACAATAATAATGTTGGTATTTGTTAAGCGCTTACTATGTGCAGAGCGCTGTTCTAAGCGCTGGGGTAGATACAGGCTAATCAGGTTGTCCCATGTGAAGATTAGTCTTAATCCCCATTTTACAGATGAGGGAACTGAGGCACAGTGAAGTTAAGTGACTTGCCCACAGTCACACAGCTGACAAGTGGCAGATCCGGGATTCAAACTCGTGACTTCTCACTCCAAAGCCCGGGCTCTTTCCACCGCGAGCCCTCCGTGGGACAGGGACTGTGTCCAACCCGATTTGCTTGTATCCACCCCAGCGCGTGGTACAGTGACTGGCACATAGTAAGCGCTTAACAAATACCATCATTATTATTTCCCTTCCATATTGCAACCTCCATGCACTTGAGTCTATATCCCCTAAGCATTTAGGTACTGTCCCACGCTCCTTTTGGTATGGTATTTGTTAAGCCCTGACTGTGTGCCAGGCACTGTTCTAAGTGCTGGGGTTTTCATTCATTCAATCGTATTTATTGAGCACTTACTATGTGCAGAGCACTGTACTAAGCGCTTGGAATGTACAATTCGGCAACAGACAGAGACAATCCCTGCCCAATGACGGGCTCACAGTATAAATGGGGGAGGGGGTACATACACGGTAATCAGGTTGGACACAGTCTCTGTCCCACATGGAGCACTCGGTCTTAAGCTCCATTTTACAGTGAATTTTCATTTCACTGAGGCACAGAGAAAGGAAATGACTTGCCCAAGGTCACACAGCAGACAAGAGGAGGAGCCGGCATTAGAACCTATGTCCTCTGACTCCCAGGCCCGTGCTCTATCCACTAAGCAAAACTGCCGGGCCTTCCACCCCCACTTGTTTTTATACTTGCTTCCCTTAGAATCTATTTTAATGTCTATTCCCCCACTAGATTGTAAGCTACCTGGGGGTAAGAATGGCTCTACTGTACTCTCCCAAATGCTTAGTACGGTGTTTTACATATGGTAAGTGGCCAATAAAAACCACTGTCGGATTGATTGTCTTCCGTGAGCAGAGCACTTGACCGATTACTTTAAAAGAGAAAAGAGCACCGGGGGCTGTAAACATTAAAAATAACACGAGAGAAGACCTTTTTGGGTGCCCTACGTGGCCAGGCCTGCAGATTCTGTATTAGAAAGAGAAACTCTCTCTCTCTTTCTTTATCTATCTGTGTAGAGCCCTGTGCTAATATAAGGTTTAGCTTTTGCCCTCACAGAGTTTACAACCTAATGGAAGAAACCAACAGGCAGACAAATTAATGATCGTACTGTTCCTGAATGAAATGGGTTAGAGATTAGTTATCAAAAACAAGATCAAGTGGATTGTAAATCAGACCGCAAGCTCCTTGGCGACAGGACCCTATCTGTTACCGATTGGTACATTTCAAGTGCTTAGTACAGTGCTCTGCACGTAGTAAGCGCTCAATAAATACTATTGAATATCTACCAACTCTGTTGTACTGTACTCATCCAAAGATTTGGTACGGTACTCTACACACAGGAAGCACTCACAATCGATTGATAAGTCAATAACAAATCGTAATCTCTGCTTAGCACATAAATCTTCAAGTGCCTGGAACCAAAGTGAATCAAATTGGTTCTCCTTTAGCACACCAGCTGGTGTTTCTGAAGAACCATGTGTTACACAGAACTTGTGTCATGGTAGTTATTGCTAGACAGACGCCTTACACAAAACTGTTTCTTCTGACACCGCATCACAATGAATCCAGACAGATGGACAGTGTGGGGGGAAAATGTTCCCTAATTCCTCAACAGCATTCTCTCCAAAATGTCGAATGAAAGCATCCATTATTCCCGTACTGACTGTTCTCCAAAGAAAAGCCCCAAGAGGAGGCTATAAAAAACCTCTGACGCTACAAAATAAGTTGTCCAGGACAGTGGAAGCCAGAGTCTGCATGTTCTTTGACTGGTTCAGTGGAAACATCTAGGTCCAACCTTCTTATTTGTACCTTGCTCTCACTCCATCTCCCGGCTCATGCTGTTTCCCTGGCTTGGAACTCCCTCCCTCCCAACATCAATCTATCAATAGTATTTATCCATCGCTTACTGTGTGCAGAGCACTGTACTAAGCGCTTAGGAGAGTACAATAAAACAATATAAGTGTCGGTAGACATAGAACTTGCTCACAGTGAGCTCCCCACACTGAAATCCCTCCTAAAAACTCATCTCCCAAACAAGCTTATCCCACTTCATCTCACCCTTCAGGTAACTCTAGCATTTATGAACTTATTTCCACCCACCTTAGCACTCACTTATTCATGTCAGCTTGTTTGTTTTCCCTCTAGACTGTAAGCTTTTTGTGGGCAAGGAATGTGTCTGTTTATTGTTGCATTCTATTCTTCCAAGCACTTAGTACAATACTCTGCCCAAAGTAAGTGCTCAATAAATACGACCGACTGATTTTCGACTATTCTAGTTGGAAATATTTTTTATGTTTGTCTTCCCAACTAAAGGGTGAGCTCCTTATGGATAGGGAATGTTTCACTTTTTTATTCTGTATTTTCCAAACATCCAGAACGGTGCTCCATAACCATCCTGGGACTCAATATGCTGCTATCACAATTATTACTTCTTCCTCTACCTCTGCTATGTGGACGCTACACAGAGTCGAGTAGCCTAAGCACCTAAGAGATACAGAATAACAAAATACTTTCTCTAAGTCAAAAGGCATAAAAAGACATGATGGTATCTGTTAACCATTTACTGTTCTAAGCACTGGCGTAGGTAAAACTAAATCAGTTTGGACACAGTCCCTGACCCAAGGGGGACTCACAGTCTTAATCCCCATTTTACAGATGAGGTATCTGAGGCACAGAGAAGCGGAGCGACTTGCCTAAGGTCATATGGCAGACAGGTGGCGGAGCTAGAATTAGAACCCAGGTCCTTCTGACTCCCAGGCTTAGGCTCTAACCACCGGGCCATGCTGCTATTGTCTCTTCTGGTTCTGCGATTGTCTGAGTTTTGCTTCGCCGGCCCCTTTGTGGGGGAGGGTGTGCTGGTTAAACTGTTCCAGTAAACTCCCTTTCTGAAAATCCTCTCCCTTACTACTCTGAAGTCATCGGGTTAGAGAATGACTTCTTTGTCCTTCCTCTCAATAGTGACCGTGATGGAAGAGGGGGCCCGGTAGCATCTCCCAATCCCCTCCACTGACCCATCACTAAAATCTGGTATTGCCTTTTTTATCTCTAGCAACCCCTTCCTTTGCCTGTACCATTTCAATCTTTCAGGACTTTCTCGTCAGCCAAGGTTTCCAGCCTCTTTTTAAAAAAATGGTATTTGTTAAGCACTCACTCGCTCATTGTGGGCAGGGAATGTGACTGTTTATTGTTATTTTGTATTCTCCCAAGCGCTTAGAACAGTGGTCTGCACACACAGTAAGTACTCATTAAATATAACTGAATTAATGGGCCAGGCCTCATTCTAAGCTCTGGAGTAGATACAAGGTAATCAGGTTGGACACAGTTCTTGTTTCACGTAGGGCTCACAGTCTTAAACCCCATTTTACATTTGAGGTAACTGAGCCACAGGGAAGTAAAGTGACTTTCCCAAAGTCGCACAGCAGACAAGTGGTGGGGCTGGGATTAGAACCCATGTCCTTCTGACTTCCAGGTGGCTCTAACCACTAGGGCCATGCTGTTTCTCAGGCCTCTTGACTCTCCTTATTTTCTGATTCTGTTACTTAATTCTGTATCTTCTTCAAAAGAACGGGATGCTTTTGCAACATTAAGAGTTAGTTTGGGAATGCTACTAATGCTTGGTCAGAGCTCGGGCCAATAAATCAGAGCACCTGGGTTCTAATCCTGGCTCTAACACTTGCTTGCTGTGTGACCTTAAGTCATTTAACTTCTCTGTGCTTCAGTTTCCTCATCTGTAAACTGGGAATTAAATCCTACTCTCTCCTACTTAGACAGTGAACCCCACGTGGGACAAGGACTGCATCTGACAGGATTATCTTGAATCTATCCCACCCCTTAGTATAGTGCCCAGCACATAGTAAGTGCTTAATAAATAGTGCTTAATAAATACCACTTAAAAATGCAAGAAGGCACATGAAATTTCACGACTACAGTGGCGATAAACTTTTTCTGATCTAAGAAATGGATTCAATGTTATTTTAACTTGTGGATGCTTTCATTTTGACAGAAATTTAACCTTCAAAAATTTCAGGGTTTTGTTTTATCTTTTATTATTATACAAATACTATAAAAATCTTCCTGGAAATTGCTTCTTTGGTCAAATTTCTCCTTTCTGTGTTACACGTTATCTAAATAGCCACTGAAAGTTCAACATGCATATGTCAGCACACAGAGCAATATTAAGGGAACCTTGATTAACTTACAGTATTGGAATCCAGTGATCTTCTGAACCTTAACCATATCCAAATGTTAATTCTGGTATTTCATCACCCAGACAATTAAATTGACTTGACTCTACTATTGCAAAATGAGGTTGGCAGTTGTACATTGACTTAAATCTATTTTAAGGGAGAAAACATGAATACACATTTTTCAAGTTACATTTGGGGGATTTTCCCTAACCTGTGAGGGGAGTCGGCACTAAGCTTTTAAAATGCAATTTGGAGTAACTTGCGAAAAAACCACAACCTATCCTCTAAATATCACCCTCGGCCAGAGCTGTCTAGTGAAATCCTTTTGGTTTCAGAGTCTTTCTGCCTGTTTATTATAGACTGGGAAAAAAAAAAACCAAAACCACATCATGGTCTTGAAAGGACTGGAAGATTTGCAAAGGCACAAAAACATGCATAGGTCTCCTGGGGGAAATCTATCAATTTTCCTCTCTGGGCTTGGCAATTAGGGGAGAGACATAATGAGTTCTACTCCTGCCTTCTGTCTTTTGTTCGTTTTCCAAGGACTCCAGTAGCTTACCTGGTTTTCCGGCACCCCCTTCTGGAAAGCTGAGCACCCCGTGGGCAGAGGGTCTGTGCATAAATTCAAGAAATTCAATTGAATTCCTTCCCATTTATGGGAAAGAAATTGGCTACAACTGATGAGCAATTAGCAGCCTCAGACACCTGTGGTCCTCATAATACTCTCCGCAAGATAATTGCCACAGTCTCTCAGCTTGACTACTGCATCAGCCTGATGATGATCTCCCTGCCTCAAATCTCTCCAGCCCTCGAGTCCACACGGCGCTCTGCTGCCCATATCGCTTTTACAAAAGGTTCTGCACACGGCTCTCCTCTCAACGCCACGGCACTTGTGTCCACACCTGTAATTTATTCATATTAATGTCTCTCTCCCTCTAGACTGTAAACTCGTCGAAGGCAGGGAATGTGTCTACCAACTATTATTTTTAATTCTCCCAAGCGCTTAGCATGATGCTCTGTACACGGCAGGTGCTCGATAAATACAATTGATCGGTAGGTCTCTCTGCTCCCTCAACATCTCCAGTGGTTGCCCATCCATCTCCGCATCAGACGGCAAGCAATCAGTTCCTCTCCCTCTGATCTCTCCCACTACACCCCAATGGACTTGATCTAGCTACTCAACCCAACCTAAGCATCGCACCTCGTTGTCATCTCTCCCATTGCTTCCCTCTTACTCAAGTCCTCCTTGCTGCCTAGAACTCCCTCCTCCCTCACATCCTACAGACCGCCGCTCTACTCTTATAAAGCCACACCCCCTCCAGGAAGCCACCCTTAATTAACCTCCCATCTTTCTGTCCCATTCCCTCCAACTTCCACTCTTGTACGCTGCCTATTGTTCTATGTATGTATCTTTACATGTTTTTACTCCCTCCTGTCAATAATTCAGTTTCTACTTCTGCAACATGAAATCATAAACTTCATGAGGACAGGAATGGTGCTTACTTTTTTTAAAAAAGGGCATTTGTTAAGCACTCACTGGGCATCAAACACTGTTCTAAACACTGGGGTAGACACACTTTAATCAGGTGGGACACAGTCCCTGTTCCGCTTGGGGCTCACAGTCTAAGTAGGAGGGAGAACAGGAAAACCGAGGCACAGAGAAGTGAACTGACTAGCCCCAGGTCACCCGGCAAGCAGCCGGCAGAGCCGGGATTAGAATCCAGGTCCTCTGACTCCCAGGCCCGTGTTCTTTCCACTAGGCCCAGCTGCTCCTCTATTGTACTCTCCCAAGTGCTTAATAAAATGCTCTGCACACAAAAGGCTCTCAGTTCATGCTGCTGATTGAGCAATATTGAAGACGGAATTTCAAATTGCTTATTTTATAGAACAGTCTCCAGAGCCGGCTTCAGACTGCCCTGTGATGGTGAAAAATTTGCCTCTGCTCCACCACTGAGTGACCATTTGGACACATTAGATGCCGCAGGCATTAAATTGGGCATTAATGCAACAAAATAATGGAAGAACAGACATTTCGCAGAAGTCCACTCCAATCCGCCTAAACTACGTCAAAAATGTAAGGATCTAATTCTAGAGAAAACAAATGATAGCCTTCACCTAAAAACTTTAATCCTAAAACGAGCAAATCTCAGAACTAAAAATCAAGTGTTGAATGATGCTAGATGCTAAATAGCTGGGAATGCTGTTGACGAAGAAGAGTGAATGATGTGAACAACCCTGAATAAAGATGGGACAATCCACAAACTATTTTCAATCTTGTGTTTCTCACTCTGCAAGCGAAGTTCTCTGTCCCTGGTGCTTAACGTACCTCAATTCTGATTTTTTTAAAATGGATGTAAAATTCACAAACCACTCCCTTAAACCATCTTTTTTTCCCTTTCTTCTGATTGCTCTGGACATTTCAGCCCCTCTCAACTGCCTGTGAAAGGAAAAGAAAGGTCACCTTACCGGTTTAAGATAATGAACGGTGCCCAGAAGGAATATCTTCGACTGCTAAAGGGACACATTCCTATATCACCAATTACATTAATTGAACAGCGATCACCCTCCTAACATAGAAGACACTCTGCTGTGGGAAGAGAATGTGTACGTTTCTTGTTATTTTGTACTCTCCCAAGTGCTTAGCACAGTACTTTGCACACAGTAAGCGCTCAATAAATACTATTGAAAGAATGAAAGGGTGCTGTACTACTAGGGTACATACAAAAGATCTGCCTGACAAAGTCCCTTTCCCACAAGAGGGCTCACATTCTAAGGGGGAGGGAAGGTAGCTATTTAATCCCTATTGTACACCTGATGTAAATGAAGCACAGAGAAGTTAAATAACTGTCCAAAGTCACAAGGCAGGCAAGTGGCAGAGCCAGAATTAGAACCCAGACCTCCCCAGCTTCCCACGCCTGCACTCTTTCCACCAGATTAGACTGTAGGCTTGTTGTGGGCAGGGAACCGTCTCTACTAAATCCGTTATATTGTCCTTTCCCAAGTGCTTAGGACACTGCTCTGCACACAGTGAGTGCTCAGTAAATACAACTGAATGACTGACTGATAAGGCCACACTATTTCTCTTCTATACTTGTGTCATCATTCAGAGAGGTCTACCTTCTTGCCCAGGAAGATAAACCTCAAAGTGACAGGAATGGCTAGGAATGGGAAGAGTTAGACCGGCCGCAGTAACTTGCAAGGAACAGATATCATCCCAAGACCTTTTTTTGAATGATTAGGAAGAAAAACTTTGACAAGGAAGTTACCACTGCCCCTTTCTTCTTCCCCAAATTGCTTGTGGCCACGGATTTTTATTGCTAAATAGTTGCAATAAATAGCTAGCAGTCTATGATTTCATCTTTCGCTTTTACACATCCTGGTTTTCCCGGTCACGCGGTGTGACTAATCAATGATTACCCAGCACTTTGAAGGATATAGGTCAGAAGTAGGAATTGCTCCGCAGGTTCCTAGCTAAAATAATAATCACCCAGGACTAGGCCTGGGAAAGAGAACCCATCCGATCGTAAATTAGGAGCATTCTGGGGACTTGCCGTGAGGCATGTTATTGTCATGTTATTTTCTGACAGAGCAAGAAACCAAACAACCAAAACCAGGAACTAGCAGTCAGAACCCGACGGGAGTCCCAAGCCTAACCCAGCTCCTTTATGTTCCGGGAGGTTAGCTATTCAATGGACAACTTTAGATGATCCTGGTTCCCAGGAAAATGATTAGACGTCATGGATACCAAGACCGGCAGTTTTATTACTCTTGCACTTTGCACAGCTCGGGTTGGCTTGGGTAGAGGATAGGAAGGCTCACTGACTTCCCTTTAACTCTGGAGAGGCAGTATGGCCTAATGGATAACATACAGGCTGGGAGTCAGAGGACCTGGGTTCTAATCCCGGCTCCACTTTTCATCTGCTGTGTGACTTTGGGTAAGTCACTTCACTTCTCTGGGGCTCACAGTCTTAATCCCCATCTTACAGATGAGGTAACTGAGGCCCAGAGACGTTAAGTGGCTTGCCCAAGGTTACGCAGCAGACAAGTGGCGGAACTGGGATTAGAACCCATGTCCTCTGACTTCCAAGCCCGGGGTCTTTCCACTAAGCCACGCTGCTTCACCTCCAAAAAGTGAGAAGTCAGAGGTGAAGGGACTGTGATCACAGATCAGGGATAGTGTCTATCAATCAATCAATCCATGGTATTTATTGAGCCCTTACTATGTGTGGAGCGCTGTATTAAGCGCTTGGAAGTAACGAACAGAATTAGCAGACACTCTCCCTACCCATGATGACCCGACAGTAGTGTATTGCTCTCTCCCAAGTACTTAGTACAGTGCTCTGTACATAGTAAGCACTCAATAAATTCCACCGATGGATTGATGGAAGCAGAAAAAGGAATGAAGCAAACTCTAAGGTGAAATGAGATTTAATAATAATAATAATAATGGCATTTGTGAAGGAGTTACTCTGTGCCAGGTACAGTACTAAGCACTAGGGTAAATACAACATAATCCAGTTTCCCTGTCCCACATGGGGCTCACAGTCTCAATCTCCATTTTACAGCTGAGCTGAGGCACAGAGTAGTGAAGTGATTTGCCCCGAGGTCACACAGCAGGCAAGTGACCGCATGAAGCATCTGCAAACTCTATCAGATTGTTCTCTCCCAAGCGCTTAGTACAGTGCTCTGCCCAGAGTAAATGCTCAATACATACCACTGATTGACTGATTGAACTGGAAAAGAGAATGAAGCCAACAGACTAAGATGAAAACAAATGAGATGTGTCTGAAATATGTGCCAAAAAAAAAAAAAAATTGTGGATTTGGGATGTTTCTCTTTCAGTTTTACAAAGAGGAAAATATTTTCAACTAATCCTTTTAGACTTTCTTCCCGCAAGCGCTTTTTGAGGGTGGACTTTTAAGATGATCCCCTCCCACTTTGCTTGTTCTCAGACCTGTCGCTAATTGTCAAGTTATGCATGAATTAGACTGATTCTGCCAGTGATTAGATGCAGCGCTGAAATAAAACCTCAATAGAGAAAAGAGACCCCCCAAGAGTCAGAGGAATGAGGTAGAGAGTCAAGAAAGTACAAAGCTTGAAAGGAATCCCAGTAATAGCTTTCTGGGTGTTTTCTTAGAGTATCTATCCATTTATTGGCAGAGGAGAAGATGACATTCAAAATATGAAAAGTGGCTGCAAAAGCATTCATTTCTAACTTCTGCTTTATTTGGCCATACGGTGACATTTTAATAATCTGCCCTCTTGAAAGACACCAGGAGAGAAATTCAATTATTATTACCTTATGGAACTGAGCTGCCTCATTTTTGTGGTAAATTTTAACAGAAAATTTCCAAAGCATCCTAAATCCACACACAGCCCACCGGGAAGTTATCTTCCCTTTGATTTTGTGGATAACAACGAATGCCGAAAGGACATTTTACCAGATAGGGTCATTTGAAATTTTCGGCCACATTTCTAGACCTAACTAAACGTAACCCCACAACTGCAACAACTGCCGGGCAAAATTTCTAGAAGATCCTGCAACGACTGTCCTTAGTGAAATATTTACCCACTGCTGACCTTTAAAGTCATAATTGGGCTTTCAGTTAACACCACATTAAGCTACACGGGCAAAGTCCAAACTTCTGATAGCCAGTTTAATAGTGCATCGATCTCTTTAACAAATCAATGCAGCAGAGAAACTGGGACCCTAAGGTTTATTAAGACCAGAAATAATTCATTAGACCTTGACAATTAAGTCGGAGAGTGCAATGCTTGGGACAGAGTAGGTGCCTAACAAGTACAACTAAGAAATAATGGCTACTCCAAGAGAAGGCCAAGGGTGGATTCTCTACTCCTACATGGAATGAGGCCTAAAGCTAAGCCTCCCCAAAACTGTCGATACGATAAAACGCTAACAGGACTACGAGTTCAGGTAGCTCCAATCCATTTGGAGAGCTCAGGGCTGCCGAAATTGTCTAAGCAGTGTCTAAGCGCTTAGATGGGTCATTTCTCTGAGGGGGAGCGGGCATGGAAAAACAAAGCCCCCCGTCTCGGAGGATCTCGAAGGGGCAGGCTGAGGGAAAAGAGGGAGGGTTATGTTCTTAATTCCTGGAGTCTGTGCTCCAGAATTCTAGTTATGTAGATTTTCCCTTTCATGTATCTCTCCTTGCCTTGTCTAGCTGTTTATAAATCAAACAGGGAACTTAAGGACAAACGAACACGACCAGTAGCTGGACTAATGGTCCACCCGGCCCAATATTCTGTCTCAGAAAGTGGTAACAGAGTGCTTGGAATTGGGGGAATCGATCAACGGTTGGAACCCCCTTTCCCCCAGCTCCGCCGGCCCCCTACACCGGATATCCACTGTCACCCTTAAGGAGGGGCCGTCCAACAACCCATCTATCCTTAACTTCCATCTACATTCCTAAAGTTCCTCCTCGGGAGCCGCGTATTTATCCAAACCCCACTGGGCATACTGATATTTCCGTTTGAAGAAGTCCCATGTGCTTACCACCCACTGGGTGAATGCATCAATCAGTAAGTGGTATTTATTGAGCACTGACTGTGTACAGAACACTGTAATAAGCTCTCGGGATAGTACAGTAAAACAGTTGGTAGACTCCTCCCTGCCCAAACGAGCTTACAGGCTAGGAGGAGACAGACAGTAATATAAATAAATTAAAAGTAAAAGTGTGCATATTGTTGTTGGCTTTGAACTTGCCATCCTTAAACTTAAATGGGTGTGCCCTCATTCTGGGATTTGAAGAAGAGCAACACTCGAGAAAACGTGAGGTATGAGCAGCCCCACGGCCCTTATGTCCGTATCTGTCATTTCTTTATTTCTATTCATTTCTGTCTTCCCCACTAGACTGCAAGCTTTCTGTGGGCAGGGAATGGGTCTGTTTATTATTATATTGTACTCTCTCGAGTGCTTAGTACAGTACGTGCTCAATAAATACGACTGAATGAATGAATGAACCCCTTCCCGGCTCCACGCAAGCCTGATCAAGGTCTTCTCTGCGTCAGTGGCAGAATAATAAGTTCCCCAAGAAGGCCCAGAGGCTACTTGAGGCAACACTAAGAAGGATGATGATGGTATTCGTTACACGCTTACTATGCGTCAAGCTCTGTTCTAAGCACTGGGGTAGATACAAGCTAATCAGGTTGGACAAAGTCCCTGTCCTACTTGGGGTTCGCAGTCTTAATCTCCCATTTTACAGACGAGGTCACTGAGGCCCAGAGAAGGGAATGGCTTGCCCAGGGTCATGTAGTAGACAAGCAGGAAAGCTGGGATTAGAACCCAGGTCCTCCTGATTTCCAGGTCCATGCCCTATCCACTAGGAGAGGTGGATGATGTACAATTTTTTAAATTATATGAGTTATTTATTTAATGTCCATCTCCCCCTCTGAACTCTAAGCTCACTGTGGGCAGGGAATGTGTCCGTTATGTTGTACTCTCCCAAGCACTTAGTACAGTGCTGGGCAGGGAATGTGTCTGTTCACTGTTGCATTGTAATCTCCCAAGTGTTTAGCACAGTGCTCCGCACACAGGAAGCACTCAATAAATCGATTGATCGACAATAATAATAACTGATACAGAATTAGCTACAGTAGTGTTATCAAGCGCCTCGATCTCAGCTCTCTCGCTGCCGACTTCTTGCTTACGCCTCTTCAGCCTCCCTTCGGCCTGCCACCCCCCGCCCCTCCATATCCGACGGACCACAGCTCTCAGTACCTTGAAAGCCCTTCTAATATCCTATCTCCTCCAGGGGGTCTTCCCCAATTAACGTCTCAAATCCCCACACTCTATGCCTCCTACTGCCACTTAATGAACACCGAATAAGCATCATCTCAGAGGTAGAAAGCAGCACGTGAAAAGAACAGTGGCAGGCCAAAATATCAACCGGTATTCAAAATACAGGGAAAATTCCGATTTGGGGAAAGTTATTCCACAGCTTTAGCGAGGGGAAAACCGAGCCACGTCATCACAGAAGAGATTGCCAGTTTTGCCCAGAGGACTCAAATAGCGCGAAGATGTCCTTGGTCACTCAGTCCGTCGTATTGAGTGCTTACTGTGTGTACAGCACTGTACTGAGCATTAGGGAGAGTACAATAGAACAATAAATGGATATATTCCCTGCCCACAGTGAGCTTACAGTCCAGAGGGAGAGACAGACCAGAATAGAAATAAACAAATGACAGATATGGACATCAATGCTGTGGGGTGGGGAGAGGGATGAAGAAAGGGAGCAAATTAGGGTGACGCAGAAGGAAGTGGGAGAAGAGGAAAGGAGGGCTTGGCCAGAGAAGGCCTCTTGGAGGAGATATGCCTTCAGTAAGGCTTTGAGGGGGGAGGTGATGTGTAACTGTCTGTCGGGTTTGAGGAGGGAGGTCATTCCAGGCCATTCCAGGCCAGAGGAAGGATGAGGGCAAGAGGTCGGCGGCGAGATGGACGAGCTCTAGATACAGTGAGAAGGTTAGCGTTAGAGCAGCCAAGTGTGTGGGCTGGGTTGTAGTAGGAGGGCAACAAGGTGATCTAGGAGGGGGCAAGATGATTGAGCGCTTTGAAGCCGACGGTGAGGAGGTTCTGTCTGATGCGGAAATGGATGGGCAATCCCTGAAAGTTACTGAGGAGTGGAGAAAGATGGCCAGAACGTTTCTGTAGAAAAATGATCCCGGCAGCAGAGACAAAGACAAACTAGCCAGAATGTTTTCATTTCCATTTTCAGGGCAGAGTCCACCTGAAGGAAACAGTGGCGCCCTGTCAGGGATCAGTTGCCAATTCCATGTTCGGGGAAGAGCCTGGTCAGCTACACCAGGCCCGGACAGGCGGAGGAAACTTCCCTGCCCTGTCACTGCAGCTCCCAACGTGCAGTTCAGTGGTGCCCATGGCAGAGGCTGAAAAATAAAGATGGACCTCTGGGAGTCCTGGAACCGGGGTCTTCTGGGATTGTGGGGTTAGGGGGGAAATGAGGGAAGGGGAAAAACCAATCAGTGTCATGTACTGGGAGCTTATTGCAACCAGAACACTGGTTTTTGGAGGGAGACATCGATCAGTGGCACGTATGAAGCGCCTACCGTGTGCGGAGCTTGGAGGGTACAACAGAGTTAGTGTACACATTCCCTGCCCACAGGGAACTTAACACTGTATGGAAGGAGACAGACGGGGGATCATAAGGATGAAATCTGGGACAAGGACCTAATAGTAATATCTGTGATGCTCGTTAAGACCTACTATATGTCAAGCACTGTGTTAAGCGCTTAGGTACATATAAACAGATCAGACACAGTCCCCGTCCCACCCCAGGGTCTCACAACTTAACAGGGCAGGAGAACGGAAATTTTGTACCCATTTTACAGAGGAGAAAAGGGTGCCCGGAAAAGTCAGGGGAATTGTTCAAGGTCCCAGAGCAGACAAGCAGCAGCGCTGAGATTAGAACCCAGATCTCCTCACCCCCAGGCCCGTGCTTTTTTCTACTAATAATAATGTTGGTATCTGTTAAGCGCTTACTATGTGCCGAGCACTGTTCTAAGCGCTGGGGGAGATACAGGGTAATCAGGTTGTCCCACGTGAGGCTCACAATCTTAATCCCCATTTTACAGGTGAGGTAACTGAGGCACAGAGAAGTGAAGTGACTCGCCCACGGTCACACAGCTGACAAGTGGCAGAGCTGGGAGTTGAACTCATGACCTCTGACTCCGAAGCCCAGGCTCTTTCCACTGAGCCACGCTGCTTCCCCAACTAGTAATAATAATCTTGGTATTTGTTAAGTGCTTACTATGTGCCGAGCACTGTTCTAAGCGCTGGGGTAGATCCAGGGTAATCAGGTTGTCCCACGTGAGGCTCACAGTTAATCCCCATTTTACAGATGAGGGAACTGAGGCACAGAGAAGTGAAGTGACTCGCCCACAGTCACACAGCTGACAAGTGGCAGAGCCGGGACTCGAACTCATGACCTCTGACTCCGAAGCCCAGGCTCTTTTCCACTGAGCCACGCTGCTTCTGCAAGGCCACTCGAGTGTTGTAAATTTACCATCTTTCCCAAGATCATCATTGCCCCACTTAATAGGAAAGTTTCACCCCACATTTTGTGGTTTGGTAAAAATAAACATTTGGTTAACTTTGAAATTAAAGCATACCTGATAGAACATTTCAAATAGCATTCTTAATTAAAAAGAGTTTGCCAAACATTTTAGATCCAAGTGTATCCAGAAGGACCTGGATTCCGATCCCGACTCCACCACTTGTCTATTGTGTGATCTTGGGCATGTCATTCATTCAATCATTCATTCAAGCGTATATATTGAGCGTTTATTGTGTGGAAAGCACCGTACTAAGCACTTGAGAGAGTAAGTCACTTAACTTCTCTGTGCCCCCGTTACCTCACCTGAAAAATGGGAATTAAGACTGTGAGCCATCTGATGAGCTTGTATTTACCCCAGCATTTAGTACAATGCCTGGCAAGTTGTAAGCGCTTAACAAATACCATTAAAATAAACCGAAAAAGGCTCTTTTACGGTTTTAAAACCCTCCTTGAAGAAAGACGACACGGACTACGTCCCTCAAAAAATAAACTGTCTTTTTTAACCAGCCCTTTTCCACCATCAATAAGGAGTGTGTGTGAATTACTTTGGCAACGTGACTGCAATTAAAACATTTCACTCTAAGGCAGAAGCCAAGAAAGTAATTAAATCTGCTTCAAAATGTCAGGCACCTAACAGGGCCACAGTGACTTCATTACTGAAAGGAAATCAATAGGCTAATGCCCAGGGAGGGAGAGAGAGGGAGTGTGTTTGTGTGTGAGTGTGTATGTGGAGGGGAGAGGTAGAATTTTCTTTTTCTTCTTCTCACCTAGGAGAGTTGGGGCTATATAATCTCTCCGTTGCTTAAATATCATCATTACAGCTTTAACATGCAAATTGACGTGGAGGACAAAGTGTTTCTGTCCAGTCAGAAGGTCAAGCTCCTGGCTGAAGCGGTCCTTGTCTGCGCCTGATTCACATCCATGTCAGAGATTGCCAGCAGAGGGGAGAGGGAGAGTCAGACCAATTTCTGGGGACAAAGTTTCTTCTTTTGAGAGGAAAATTCTTCCCGGTCCCCTGAAACCATCCAAGCCACATCTGGCTCCTAACTGCACTGTGGAAAACAAACCAAAAAAGCTCATCACTTGTCTGCCGTGTGACTTGGGTAAGTCATTTAACATCTCTGTGCCTCAGTTACTTCATCTGTAAAATGGGGACTAAGACTGGGAGCCCCATGTGGGACAAACACTGTGACCAAGCTTGTATCTTGCATCTACCCCAGCGCTTAGTAAAGTGCCTGGCTCATAGTAAACACTTATCAGTTAAGCCCCACAGCCCTTACATATGTATCTGTAATTTATTTACTTATATGAATGTGTCTCCCCCTCTAGACTATAAGCTCCTTGTAGGGAGGGGATGTGTCTGTTTACTGTTATATTGTACTCTCCAAAACGCTTGGTACAGTGCTCCGTAGACAGAAAGTGCTCAATAGAGAAGCAGCGTGGCTCCGTGGAAAGAGTCCGGGCTTGGGAGTCAGAGGTCATGGGTTCGAATCCCAGCTCTGCCCCTTGTCAGCTGTGTGACCTTGGGCAAGTCACTTCACTGGGCCTCAGTTCCCTCATCTGTAAAATGGGGATTAACTGTGAGCCTCATGTGGGACAACCTGATGACCCTGTATCTACCCCAGCGCTTAGAACAGTGCTCTGCACATAGTAAGCACTTAAATAGCAACATTATTATTAAATACAATTGACTGAATCATTTCTCCATCAGCACCCTAGAAAGCAGGCCGTGGAGAAGTGTAAGATTACCAACGACCCCAAACACTGCTGGAAATTGGGGTGGGGGCCCCGTGGAGAGTGCTAAATACTTTTGAGCCTTTCCGGCCGTGTGGCTTCTTGTGGCCAACACTCCCCTGTACCTCCTGCAGAGTTAATTAGGGAAACCATTTTCCAGAGTAGGGGAGTCTAGACTGTAGACTGGTCCTCTAGACGGTAACCTCTGTTGTGGGCAGGGAGTGTGTTGGCCAACTGTGTTGTCGCATACCGTCCCACGCGCTTAGCACAATGCTCTGCACATTGTAAGTGCTAAGTAAATACCACTGATGATAACGATGAGAAGCAGGGAGACGTGGTGTGACCTACTGGAACTATCACAAGACCGGGAGTCAGGAGTCCTGGGTTTTCATCAGAGCTCTGCCCGCTTGCCAGCCGTGCACACTTGGGTGAATCTCTTAGAGCACGAGCTTGGGAGTCGGAAGGATTGGGTCCAACCCGACTGCCTTGTATCTTCCCCAGTGCTTAGAACAGGGCCTGGCACATAGTAAGTACTTGACAAATATCACTATTGTTGTTGTTATTATAAGGACTTGGGTTCTAGTTCCAGCTCCGCCCTTGTCTGCTGTGTGACCTCACCTAAGTCACTTCATTTTTCTGTGCCTCAGTTGCTTCATCTTTAAAATGGAGATGAAGACTATGAGCCCCCTGTGGGACACGGACTGTGTCCGACCTGATTAGCTCGTATCGATCCTGGTGCTTAGAACAGTGCCTGGCACGTAGTAAGTGCTTAACAAATGCTATAAAGAAAAAAAAATTCTCATTCACCAGCCTGGAGCTTCCTTCCCTCACAGAAATCCTGCTCGCTGGTGGACAGAGAGGACACTGAAGGCTATTATGTTCCATAACGAGCAGGTTCTCGACCACATAAATATATAAGGCCCGAGGAGGAGACTCGAATTAACATTGTGCTTCTCTGTAGTGTATTTATTTATTTATACTTGAGGTTTCTAAATGTGGAGCCTTCAATTTCAAATGCCCCTAGGCCCAAGGATGGAAAGTTTACAAAGCATATGGTAGTCCACAGAGTGGTAACAACAGCACTCTAACGGCCGTGAGAGAGTCAAACCCTCCAATCACCATGCCAAAGTAAAGCGCTTTCCCTCTGCCCAGGAGGGCCAAACCCAAACTATGGCTTTGCAACGCCCCTCCTTCAAAGCTTTATTGAAAGTCCATCTCCTCCAAGAGGCCTTGCCCGACTAAACCCCCCTTTCCTCTTCTCCCACTCTCTTCCGTGTCACCCTGCGTGGCGCAGTGGAAAGGGCACGGGCTTTGGAGTCAGGGCTCATGAGTTCGAATCCCAGCTCTGCCACTTGTCAGCTGTGTGACTGTGGGCAAGTCACTTCACTTCTCTGTGCCTCAGTTCCCTCATCTGTAAAATGGGGATGAAGACTGTGAGCCCCACGTGGGACAACCTGATTCCCCTGTGTCTACCCCAGCGCTTAGAACAGTGCTCTGCACATAGTAAGTGCTTAACAAATACCAACATTATTACCCTGACTTACTCCTTTTATTCATTCCCCTCTCCCAGCCCCACAGCACTTACGTCCATATCTGCCATTTATTTCTATTCATGTCTTTCTCCCCCTTTGGACTGTAAGCTCTTTGTGGGCAGGGAATGGATCTCTTATATTGTTCCACTGTACTCTCCCAAGCTCTTAGTAGAGTGCTCTACACACAGTAAGCATTCAATAAATACGACTGAATAAATGAACAGAGTCCTCAGTGGTCAGAAGCCAAGTCAGGGTGGGAGGAATTTCAAAGACAAATAAGCATCTTCTGGACTTTCCTGGAGGAGGGCAGAGGCGCCCAGAGCTGAATGATCCATCATTCAATCAATTTCTTGTGTGCTTATTCATTCATTCATTCAATAGTACTTATTGAGCACTTACTATGTGCAGAGCACTGTACTAAGCGCTTGGAATGTACAAATCGGTACCAGATAGAGACAGTCCCTGCCCTTTGACGGGCTTACAGACTAATCGGGGGAGACGGACAGACAAGAACAATAGCAATAAATAGAATCAAGATAAATGCTTACCGTGTGCAGAGCCCTGTACTAAGCACTTGAGAGAGTACATTAGAACAGAGTTGGCAGACGCAGTCCCTGCCCACGGTGAGCTCAATCGATGATTCCAAAAATCCAAATCAGCCTGTCGATTTTTTATTTTTACTTTTATGGCATTTAAGCACTTACTGTGTATCCAACGCTGTTCTAAGCACTGAGGTAGGTACAAGTTAATTAGGTAGGACACACATAGTCCTTGTCCCGCCCAGTCAATTCCATTTATTGAGCACTTAGTGTGTGCAGAGCACTGTACTAAGTGCTTGTCGAGTTTAATGTGACAACAAGTAGACACATCCCCTGCCCACATCAAGCTCACAGTCTAGAGGGTATTGAACAGGCATTGAATCTCCAATTTGCAGATGAGGAAACTGAGGCCCAGAGAAGTCACCCACCAGGCAAACGGCGAAGCCAGGATGTGAATCCAGGTACTCGGATTCCGAGGCCCGTGCTTCATCCATTAGGCTGTGCCACTTCCCAAGGGCTTAGTACAAACAGTGACCTGAACACAGCAAGAGCGCAAGAAATACCACTGATTGATTTTCTAGAGAGACCCTGGAAGAGTGTCATGTGACCCAAGTGGTTTGCTCACCTAATTTTAGCAGCTGCTGTTGGTGGTCTGGCATATGGCCTTTGTTATTTTATGGCAGAGCGGTGCCTAAATGCTCCTCCAACGGTCTAGAAGCTGCCAATCCCTAAAGCACAGGGCTCGCAGTCTTAAGTAGGAGAAAGAACTGGTATTGAGTGCCCATCTTACAGTCGGAGGAAACTGAGGCACGGAGAAGTGAAGTGACCTGCACAAGGTCACACAGCCAGCCAGAAATAGAATTATTGACGGAGCTGGCGCTGCGCAGGGAGAGAGGTTAGGGCTGGGGCTCAGGTGCAGAAGGAAGGCTTCCAGGAGGGCAGACTGTGATGATGATTTTGTCTACAGTTGGCCCAACAGAGACTTAATACTAGATTAAATCCTCAATTTACAACACTCATCAGCTACAGCTTTTTTTCAATCGTATTTTTTTTAAGCACCTATGTGACAGGTACTGTACTAAGTGCTGGGATAGACCCAAGCTAGTCAGCCAGGCAGACACAGTTCATGTCCCACATGGGGCTCACAGTCTTAATCCCCATTTTACAGATGAGGTAACAGACACAGAGAAGTGAGGTGACTTGCCCGAGGTCCCACAGCAGACGAGCGGTGAGTCGCGATTAGGACCCAGGCCCTCTGACTCCCATGCCCCTGCTTTAGCCATTAGGCCAAGCTGTTTTCCTACATTCCTCTCCAGTTCCATCGCCCGCCGTGGATGTTGCTTCGCGCAGGTTAAACAAAGCCTTACTGAAGGCCCAACTCCTCCAAGAGGCCTTCCCTGACTAAGCCCTCCTTTCCTCTTTTCCCACTCCCTTCTGCGTCCCCCTGACTTGCTCCCTTTATTCATCCCCTCTCCCAGACCCACAGCACTTATGTCCATATCTGTCATTTATTTCTATTCATATCTGTCTCCCCCTCTAGACTGTAAGCTCATTTTGGGCAGGGAATGTGTCTGTCTGTTGTTAGAGTGTACTCTCCCAATCGCTTAGTACGCTGCTCTGCATACGACCGAATGAATAATGGATGGCAGCCCGCCCTCGTGACCATGCCCGGGAAAACCCCTCTCCTGTTCTTCCTCCATCCTTCCTTAGTACCCTAAACTTGTGTCTCCCCCATTTTCTGTGTCCTCCACCCAATGCCCCCCAAACCTGCCCATCCTCAGCCCTTCATCTCCCACCCCCACAGTCCCCTCTCTCCTCCCCCCGCTGATCACTACTTTCATTTCCTTCCTTTCAAATATGTTATGTGCCTCCTGTTTCATGACAGGGCACTCCGGGGCCTTACTTCCACTTTCTGTATGGAGGAACTCTGAGGCAAAGAAACCAAACCAGCCCTTATGGCAAGTCCGGGTCGACCACAACATCGCTCTTGAGCTTTGCAGTCATTTGAGTGCTCCATAAGGAAAAAACTCCCACTCGCTTCTCCCGCAATCTCCGGGACAATGTTCACAAGTCCAGCAGGTCAGAAAAAATGGAAGAAAGAAACAGAGGTCTAGAACTAGATTTCTTGATGTTTATTCAATCCGGACTAGGTGGTGGAAGGTATTAGAATGCAAGGCTCCGGTTAAGTCGAGCCCCGTTTATTCATTCAGTCGTATTTATTGAGAGCTTACTGTGTGCACAGCACTGTCCTGAGCACTTGCAAAGTACAATTCGGCACAAAAAGAGACAATCCTTGCCCAACAACGGGCTCAAAGACTAGAGAAGTAGCATAGCTGAGTGGAAAGAGATGGACCTGGGAGTCAGAGGATCTGGGTTCTAATCCCAGCTCTGCCACTTACCTGCTGTGACCTTGGGCAAGTCACTGAACTTCTCTGTGCCTCATCTGCAAAATGGGGACGTACTCTGTGCTCCCTCCTACTCTGAATGTGAGCCCCATGTGAGACCTGATTATTTGTATCTACCCTGGTGCTTAATACAGTGTTTGACACATAGTAAGCCATAATTATTATGATTGTTATTACTGAAATGGGCACCGGTGGTGGCCAGGTAACTGAATTCCCCAGAACATCTGAAAACCTCCTTTTCACCTCCTCCCACCACAAATAAGTAATGCCTCTTCCATTTATGGTGGTACTAGAGCCCACAGAGAAATGCCCAAAAGATACCCACGAGGAGGAAGAAAAACCTAAGGGCCTGGAGAATCTACAACGTAGCCCTGGATGAGTGAGAGGTGACCACAGAGGTGTAGCCAGAGTCTCTAACAAGGCAGACCCTCCATAAGTAAGCGCTTAGTACACTGCAAGCTCCTAGTAAAGTGCTGTGCACACAGTAAGCGCTCAATAAATACGATTGAATGAAGTAGTCAGCCACCCCGAATCAAAGCGACAGGCTGCTGATAAAACTTTCCACAGACATGCAGCACAATGGGCAGAAGAGCCGGATAGTAATGGCCACAGCCCAACCACACAAAAAGATGGTGGTGGTGGTTCATTTAGAGAAGCAGCGTAGCCTAATGGAAGGAGCCCAGGCTGAGAGTTAGAGGACCTGGGTTCTAATTCCGGCTTCCTCATTTGCCGCTGTGTGACCGTGGGTAAACCACTTCTCTGGGCCTCGGTTCCCTCATGTGCAAAATGGGGATTTAATCCCTGTTCTCCTTCCTATTTAGGTGGGTTACTCTACGTGGGACCTGATTATCTCGTATCTACCCCACTGCTCAGCACATAATCACCTAGTTCAGTGCTTTGCACACAGTAAGGGCTCAATAAATATGATTGAATGAATAACAAGCACTTAAATATCACATTTGCTAAGTCTTCGGTTAGGAAAGACAAAAGCCAGAGGAGTTATCAGGGCTTGAAGCCGCTCGGACAGCCTCTGCATGGGTTAAAATATCCCCTTTGATGGCCACTGTTGATTAATCAACAGCTCACATGAAGAACATAAAAATAAACTTGACTTACAGCCCAGGAGTGGGGCCACGTTGAACAGAAAGGGGGTCTAGTTTTGTCCCGGGGTGGACGCTCAATTCTTTAAACCTCTTATTCGAAATGCTTCCCTTCTTAGAAAAGCCCTCTCCCGCCTGGCCACAGATGACATTACTCACGCCATCTTAATAATAATAACTGTGGCATTTAAGAGCGTCTTTGTGCCAGGCACTGTTCTAAGTGCTGGGGTGGGTGCAAGCTAATCATGTCGGACACAGTCCCCGTCCCCTGTGGGGCTCACACTCTTAATCACCATTTTACAGATGAGGTAACTGAGGCCCAGAGAAGTGAAGTGTCTTGCCCAAGGTCACGCAGCAGGCAAGTGGTGAAGCCGGGATCAGAACCCATGACCTTCTGACTCCCGGTCCCGAGCTCTACCCACTACCCCACGCTGCTTCTCTCGGGCACACGGAGGCAGGGATCCCTAAGCGGATCGCTAAGCGCTTAAATCAGGCCGACACCCTGTCTCTACATATTTTCAGAGGGATAAGAAAAGTTTATCTGAATCACTGTATCACAATACCTGGAAATAGAAGGCCAATTCGGGACAAAGTGCCGAACTGAACTTTGAATTTCCTGACTTCTGAGAATGTAAGTCTCACCAATGAAACGTCAGGTTTTTAACCCTAGCGAGCTTTCTCCTAACAGATAAGCAAACTAGACCGTACTGAGGGGGCCAACGGAGAATCCGGGTAGCCATCTTCGGCTAGAATTTTGGATAGAGAAGCAGCATGGCCTAGTGGACAGAGCACGGGCCCGGGAGTTTATGGGACCTGGTTTCCAATCCCGGCTCGGCCACTTGTTCTGCTGTGTAACCTTGGGCAAGTCACTTACCTTCTCCGTGCCTCAGTTCCCTCATCTGCAAAATGGCGACTTAATACCCGTTCCCCTTCCTACTTAAACTGTGAATCCCACGTGGGACCTGATCATCTAGTAAATTACCCCGGCGCTTAGGTCCGTGCTTGGCACAGAGTAAACGCTTAACAAGCACCACAGTTATTAATAGTGTCAATTCCAGGGAGAGTCCTAAGGGTGGAACTTAATAAGCAGTGGTAACATCATCTTGTACTAAGATAATAATGTTGGTATTTGTTAAGCGCTTACTATGTGCAGAGCACTGTTCTAAGCGCCGGGGGAGATTCAGGGTAATCAGGTTGTCCCACGTGACAGTTAATCCCCATTTTACAGATGAGGTAACTGAGGCACAGAGAAGCGAAGTGACTTGCCCACAGTCACACAGCTGACGAGTGGCAGAGCAGGGAGTCGAACCCATGACCCCTGACTCCCAAGCCCAGGCTCTTTCCACTGAGCCATGCTGCTTCCCCATTAGATACCAAGTGAAGCTGTACTTAATATTTGTACTTAAAAAGCCAAGAGGGCAGGGAACGTGTCTAGCAACTCTGTGGTATTGTACTCTCCCAAGCGCTTAGTCCAGTGCTCTGCATACAGTAAGGGCTGGTTAATTACCATTGATGATGATTTTACAAACCATAATAGACAGATCCCAACAGTGCTCAGGTAAAACAATGAAGAATTGCTCCCCGATGCAGTGCCAGCTGATCTTTGGATGGGTTGCCTCAAGAGAAGGATAAGAGGAAGATAGCTCTCTCCACCCCACCTTAAAATCCACACACGCAAACAGGCAGGCATACACACACAAATGCACACACACACACACACGGGCGTTATTATGGGGTCCCGTAGCCACACGCCTCGACCCCCGGCTGGGGAAAAGAGAGGGTGACTCTGTGCCACTGAGAGAGGGTCTTCGTTGATTCTCCCTGGCTTCTAGGTCTCCTCCCGGACAGATATTCGAAAGGATGAAAACCGTCTAATGGCCAGTTCTTGCTGCAGGGTGACTACGGTCCTCGATAGTCCCCCGTCTGGCCAACGCCACCCCCAAATGGCGCTCCACGGCTCCAAAGGGAGATCGATTCCCAGAAAACGAACCTCTTCATCATCCCTTCACATTGCTTGGCACATACTAAGCGCTTAAATACCATCATTATTATTCAGATTGAAACTAAAGCCCTCCCCCCCCCCCTTTCAAGGTACTTGATCATTAAAGGCACATAGGGAAGGAATCCACACATGTTCCTTGCAGAGGTTGTGCGTACTGGAGCTGATCCTATCGACAGAATGTTTTCAAATCATGCATTCTTTCTAACTCCCCCGGATCTCGCAGGGAAACTTTGTTTCTCCCGATACCATCACAGCCTCCAGTTTCCAGATTTCTTGGGGGGCAAGGAGACAATGCTTGGGGGGCAAGGAGATAATGGCTTCAAGATCCCGGGACTCTGCTTACTCAATTTTCTGCTCCCGTCCCAAGTCTGAGTAAACGGGGCCAGACCTAAAAATAGGTGGCTAATTAGCTTCTAGATCCCTCAGGTTCCCTGGCTCGACCCTGCTTTGTATTCCACCGAAAGAAAGCAACGGCAGCAGCGGAGAGATGGGCCATGGTATTTTTTAATGGTGTTTGTTAAAACGCTTACTATGTGCCAGGCACGTGTACTAAGCGCCGGGGTAGATACAAGCAGGTGGACAAAGTCCGTGTCCCACATGGGGTTCACAGTCTTAATCCCTCTTTTACAGATGGGGTTAATGAGGCCCAGAAGAGTGAAGTGACTTGCCAAGTCACAGGGCAGACAAGGGGCAGAATTAGAACCCAGGTCCTTTGACTCCCAGGCCCACGTTCTTTTCTCTAGGCCACGCTGCTTCGGCAGTTTTCTCGATTCCCAAGCCAACCCTCCTCCTTTTCACACACCAGCAGCCCCTCGACGAGGATAAGCAGGGTCATGCATTCGACCGTTCACTCAGTCGTACTTATTAAGCGCTTACTGTGTGCAGAGACCCGTACTAAGCGCTTGGGAAGGAATACAACACAACAATAAACAGGGACCATCCCTGCCCACAACGAGCTCACGGGTGCCGCTATGGACAGTCCGAGTAAATCCTAAAGCTTTCTAGATCCAGTGCCGGGCTTCCAGAAAGGAGCCCCGAAGCTCAGGTGTTCATTAAAACATCAGCCTCTGGGCCAGAGATTCCACTGCTCCAAAGGGAGATGGATTCCCTGAAAACAAACCACTTCATCATCCCTGCAAACTAGTTATTATTCAGATTTGAAATAAAGCCTCCCCCCTCCTCCGCTACACCACTTTCAAAGTACCTAATCATTTAACATTAAAAGACACATAGGAAAGGAATTAAAAACGTTGTTTGCACAATTGCTCATAGCTTTGATCTGCGTCAGTCTTCGGTAATTAGTGGGTCGGAAAAACTGAGACGACACATATCCCTGTAATCCACATCCTGAGGGGTTTCGTGGAGCGGCCGCCGTGGACCAAATTGTCCCCAAGTCTCCGCACGTGAAATCCGCGTGCGAGAAACAAATCCAACGCCTATTTTAACACCACAGTCCGCCCAGAGAGAGGAGGCTAAGGCTTTTGGAGGCTGATTCTCCCAACCCATCTACAGCTGGGAAGATTGACGCGGTACAAAACGTACAGGTGCTCAGGCATACTTTCCTGATGATCCCCCCCCCTCCACGAGCAGAAAGGACGAGGAGACCGCCCTAACAGCCAACAACACCTGTCTGACCCAGCTGGGTCTTTCCCTCAGTCTGTCTCCATCAGTGTCCTTTTTTCTCCCCCCCCCCCCGCCGGTATTTGTCAGGCGCTTCTATATGCCGGGGAAAGCGCTAGGATAGAGTCTAGCTAGTCGGGTCGAACACAGTTGGGGCTGGAGGTCTTAATTCCCGTTTTGCAGACGAGGTAACTGAGGCCCAGAGAAGCGACTTGCCCGAGGTGACACAGCGGACGAGTGGCACAGCAGGAATTAGAATCCAGGTCCCGCTGACCCCTAAGCGCATCCCCCTCCCTGCCAAGCCGTCTCCCCAGTAACACGTCTGCCTCCTTCTAAGGCTTCTTCCCTGATCCAGCCCTACCCCACTCTGATCTCCTCCCCGAATCGAGGGTGGAAGGCTTCACCAGGTCCTTCTCCCCCGGGGGGCGGGGGTCCCCAGGATATTACCCCTGGAAGGTGGAAGCGACGCCATCTTGTAGGTGCCCTCAGCGGGAGGGGAAGGCAGGATCCCTTGGGCTCTTCTCAAGCCCGTGAGCAAAATCTGCCAGAATTTTTTTCGGGTGCTTTCGGAGGGTGTCCCGTGAGACCACACACTCCACCAGCCCCGGCCGCCTGAGAGAGAAGGACTGCCTTTCCACGACCTTTAAACCCACCCCCAGGGAAGGTCAACGAAACGTATTCTAGGACTAGAGCGGGCTCCAACGGTCCGTTCCTTAGGCCCTCACCCAATTCTCTCACCTCCTTCTCTCACCCCCGCCCCTTCCCTCCTCTCCCCGAACACCCACTTTCCCCTCTCCGTCCGTCCCCTGCCGCCCCAGGCCCGTTGGGCTAGGCGGGCAGACGACCCAGACGTCCCTGGGCCTGTCCGACCTCCTCCTGGACTTCTGCTGGACTATTTGCCGGGTCTGACCGGCTCGACTCGGTCAAGCAGCTCCGTCGGTTGTCGCCTTTGCGGCCAGGAAGGTGCCAGCGTCCCCCTGCCTGAGGTGAAGGGGAGAGGGCACCGTTTCTGATCTACTCTTCTTCGAAGCCCCTCCGGCTCAAGGAGACAGAGCATTCTCCTGATGCTGACCGCCTTGCCCAGCTGCGGCCGACCACAGTGGTTCTTTACGCCGTCCGGGGGGGTCTCCCCTAAGCAGCCCACGGACCGTGGACCCACACCCTGGACCCTGGGCCCAGTCCTTTCCTACCACCAGCCCTGGAAGTGTCCCCCTCCCACCCCAAGGGACCCCTTCATAAAGCTGTGCTTCGCCCAGTCAGAGCAGTCGATGCACACTATTCCCTGGGTACCTGATTTTATATACGTACTCTCCCAAGCGCTTCGTAATACTAATGATGTTGGCATTTGTTAAGCGCTTACTATGTGCGGAGCACTGTTCTAAGCGCTGGGGTAGAAACAGGGTAATCGGGTTGCCCCACGTGAGGCTCACAGTTCATCCCCATTTTACAGACGAGGTCAGTGAGGCACAGAGAAGTTCAGTGACTTGCCGCGCTCTGCACACCGAAGGCGCTCGATAAAATGATCGATGGTCAGCTAGCTATAGAGTTGGAATTAACTTGGCATCTTTCGCTTGGCGCTCTGGCTCTACTCGCTTTAACTGGGAAAAAAAATCTCTTGCAAGAGGAAAATTTAACCCCCGCTGAAATACTCACGGGAAATGAATAGTAAGGGTAAAAGTATCGGGTGAACCTTCTAAACTAAGTGAAATTTCCCCGCTCCGGTCCCACGGGACAGTTTCGAGAATTCCCAGGTTTCCTCTCTTTCCTTTTAAAGGAGTGAAGTGAATTGGGAGCCCATCAGAGATGCCGGATTAGAAGCCCCCACAGACTGAAGTCCTCCGTTTACCAAGAGAAAGGGAGGCAATTGGCAACAAAGGGAGTTTATCCACCGGCTGCCAATAGTCTTCAACCTTGACCTGACTGGGTGTCTACATTTACCAGCAAAAGGGTCATTTCACGGTCACGTTTACACCAGGGCCGGGCTCCACTGTGGGAACTGGGGTGAGAATTCAGGAAACCTTCTAAGGGGACCGGAGGGATGAGACAGAGGGGGGAAACCGAGAGAGAAAGAGAGAGAACAAGATGATAAAAAAAAAAATGCACGAGAACACGAAACGGCACGTCTTAGTGGAAAGAACACGGAACTGGGGACCTGAAGGACCTCGGTTCTAATCCTCACTCCGCACTTGTCCGCTGTGTGACCTTGGGCAGGTCATTGAAACTTCTCTGTGGGGCAGTTTCCTCATCTGTAAAACGGAAATTAAATCCTACTCTCACTTTTAGACCGAGAACCTCGCTTTTAGGGACTGTGTCCCACCTGATTATCTCTATCTACTCCAGCGCCCAGCACATCGTAAGTGCCGAACGAATCCCTTAATTATTAAGGTGCCAGAGAGAGGGTGAAGGAGGGAGGGATGGTCGGAGGCGGAAGAGGAGGTTGAGGGGATCGGCGGGAGAATCAGAAAGCAAACATCCTTAAACTCTGCTCGGGATACCATTTCAGGTGATTACGGGAGACACGTCTTCACTTGAAATTTGCAGGGAACGTGTAGGTCTCGGCTAGTTATCTGGTCTTCTAAAATCCAACTCGTGGCCGAGGGCCTCCTGGGCACATGCAAAGAAGGGTCAGGCTAATGAACACAAATTTAATAGAACAATTACGCGACTCTTCTCTCCACCCCCTCGGCGGAGTTGTAGCACCCGAGGACTCGTCCACAGCCCCTCCTGGTGAGGGCTCCGAGGTTTAGGGGTCGAGCAATGAAGGAGCGTTTTAAGAAGGAGAAGGAGGAGGAGGAGGAGGATAATGGCATCCGTTAAGCCCTTACTTGGTGCCAGGCGCTGCTCCGAGCGCTGGGTTTTCACCCCTGTCCTCTGGAAACCCCCTCCAGCTGGTCGGGCCTGGAGCAGCAGGAGGACCCGGAGGTCGCCCCTTTTGGGGGGCTAGCAGGGGGTCCGGCCAGGTCCCTGAGGTGGGGTGTCCAACTGGGGACCGCCCCCCCCCCCCCGGGCCTGTCCCCCTCTCATGACCATGAACCAACTCATCTTGGGTCTCTCTCCCTCTCTCCTTAATCTCCTGGTCCCGAGAAGGAGTTTGACAGCAGGGTGACCACCCAGAGGCCCCTCCTCTCCCGTCCTCCCGCCACCCCGAGACCCCTCCTCCCCTTCTGCCCTCTGCCACCCAGAGACCCCTCCTCCTCCATCGTCCCACCGCCCAGAGACCCCTCGTCCGGCCGCCCAGAGATCCCTCGTCACTTGTCTCCGGCCACCCGGAGACCCCTCCACCTGCCACCCAGAGACCCCTCCTGTGCCCCACTCTCCTGCCACCCGGAGACCCCTCCTCACTTTCCCTCCTGCCACCCAGAGACCCCTCCTCCTGCCATCCAGAGACCCCTCCTCCTGCCACCCAGAGACCCCTCCTCCTGCCACCCAGAGACCCCTCCTCCCTTTCCCTCCTGCCACCCAGAGACCCCTCTTGTCCTCTACTCTCCTGCCACCCAGAGACCCCTCCTCCTACCACCGAGAGACCCCTCCTGTCCCCCACCCTCCGGCCACCCAGAGACCCCTCCTCACTTTCCCTCCAGCCACCCAGAGACCCCTCGTCCTGCCACCCAGAGACCCCTCCTCCTACCACCCAGAGACGCCTCTTGTCCTCTACTCTCCTGCCACCCGGAGACCCCTCCTCCTACCACCCAGAGACCCCCTCCTGTCCCCCACTCTCTGGCCACCCAGAGACCCCTCCTCACTTTTCCTCCAGCCACCCAGAGACCCCTCCTCCTACCACCCAGAGACCCCTCTTGTCCTCTACTCTCCTGCCACCCAGAGACCCCTCCTCCTACCACCGAGAGACCCCTCCTGTCCCCCACCCTCCGGCCACCCAGAGACCCCTCCTCACTTTCCCTCCAGCCACCCAGAGACCCCTCCTCCTGCCATCCAGAGACCCCTCTTGTCCTCTACTCTCCTGCCACCCAGAGACCCCTCTTCCTATCACCCAGAGACCCCTCTTGTCCTCTACTCTCCTGCCACCCGGAGACCCCTCCTCCTACCACCCAGAGACCCCTCCTGTCCCCCACCCTCCGGCCACCCAGAGACCCCTCCTCACTTTCCCTCCAGCCACCCAGAGACCCCTCCTCCTGCCACCCAGAGACCCCCCCCGTGCCCCTCTCTCCTGCCACCCAGAGACCCCCTCCTCACTTTCCCTCCGGCCCCCCCGAGACCCCCCCTCCTGCCACCCAGCGTCCCCCGCCCCGCGCGGACCCACCCCAGCAGAGCGAGCCCGAGAGCCCCGGCCGCCCCCCGGGAGGGTGTTGGGGGTGAGGACTGACCGTATCTGCTGGGCTCCCGGCAGTAGGTGAGGATGGGCAGGGCGTCCCCGGCGGCGGCGGCGGCGGCGGCGGCGGCAGGGGGCGGGGCGGGAGGGGGGTCGGGGGTCCCGGGGGTCCCGGGGGTCCCGGGGGTCCCGGGGGTCCCGGGGTTTGGGTCCGGGGGGTCGGGGGTCCGGTCCCCGGACGGGTCCCCCGGGGCCCGAGTGACCACGAAGCGCTGCGCCATGGCCGGGCGCCGGGGCCAGAGCTCGGGGGCGCCGCCCGAAGGCAGGGCCGGGAAGCGCCCACCGCGGGCTCCAACGAAGCCGGCCCGAGCAGACACACGGAGCCACGGAGGGGGAGGGAGGGAGGGAGGGAAGGCGGGCAGACGGGAGGGCGGGCGGGCGGGAGGGCGCCGATCCAGGGGCCAGACGGAGTGGAGGGGCGGGGCCTAGAGCGAAGGGGCGGGGTCTGGGAGAGGGGCGGGGCTAGAGGGAGGGGGAGGGGCCTGGAGCCCGGCCGGGGGCCAATCGAGGGGCCAGACGGATGGAAGGGGCGGGGCCTGGGCGAGGGCGTGACGTCGTCGAGGGGCGGGGCTCGGTGGAAGGGGCGGGGCCAGGGCCAGGGGCGGGGCCTGGAGGCCGCCCGGGGGCCGACCGAGGGGCCAGACGGAGTGGAGGGGCGTGGCCTAGAGCGAAGGGGCGGGGTCTGGGAGAGGGGCGGGGCTAGGACCGGGGGGAGGGGCCTGGAGCCCGGCCGGGGGCCAATCGAGGGGCCAGACGGATGGAAGGGGCGGGGCCTGAGCGAGGAGCGGGGCCCGGTGGAAGGGGCGGGGCTAGGGCCGGGGGGAGGGGCCTGGAGCCCGGCTGGGGGCCAATCGAGGGGCCAGACGGATGGAAGGGGCGGGGCCTGGGCGAGGGCGTGACGTCGTCGAGGGGCGGGGCTCGGTGGAAGGGGCGGGGCCAGGGCCAGGGGGCGGGACCTGGAGGCCGGTCGGGGGCCAATCGGAGGGCCAGCCGGATGGAAGGGGCATGGCCTGGGCGAGGGCGTGACGTCATTGAGGGGCGGGGCTCGGTGGAAGGGGCGGGGCTAGAGCGAGGGGCGGGGCCTGGAAGCCTACCGGGGGCCAATCGAGGGGGCAGGTGTAGTGGAGGGGCGTGGCCTAGAGCGAGGGGGCCTGGAAGGGGGCGGGGGCTAGGGCCAGGGGGCGGGGCCTGGAGGCCGGCCGGGGGCCAATCGAGGGGCCAGACGGATGGAAGGGGCGGGGCCTGGAGGGGCGGGGCCTGGTGGAGGGGCGGGGCCTGGAGGGGCGGGGCCTGGTGGAGGGGCGGGGCCTGGAGGGGCGGGGCCGCTCCATGGGGGGGGGACAACCATTCAACTCAGTTCCATTCTACCCGATCTAATGAGCGCTCACTGGGTGTGGAGCACTGGGCTAAGCGCTTGGGAAAGTACACTAATAACGATAATAGTAATAATGCTTACAGGGTGTGGAGCACTGGACTAAGCGCTTGGGAAAGCACAGTAATAATAATAATAACAACAATAATAATAATAATGTTTACTGGGTGCAGAGCACTGGTCTAAACGTTTGGAAAAATACAGTAATAATAATAATAATGCTTACTAGGTGCAGAACACTGGACTAAGCACTTGGGAAAGTACAGTAATAATAGCAGCGTGGCTCAGTGGAAAGAGCATGGGTTTTGGAGTCAGAGGTCATGAGTTCGAATCCCAGCTCTGCCACTTGGCAGCTGTGTGACTGTGGGCGAGTCACTTCACTTCTCTGTGCCTCAGTTCCCTCATCTGTAAAATGGGGATGAAGACTGTGAGCCCTACGTGGGACAACCTGATTCCTCTGTGTCTACCCCAGCGCTTAGACCAGTGCTCAGCACCTAGTAAGCGCTTAACAAATACCAACATTATTATAATAATAATGCTTACTGGGTGCAGAGCACTGGTCTAAGCGTTTGGGAAAATACAGTAATAATAATAATAATAATAATAATGCTTACTGGGTGCAGAACACTGGACTAAGCACTTGGGAAAGTACAGTAATAATAATAATAATGCTTACTGGGTGCAGAGCACTGGTCTAAGCGCTTGGGAAAGTGCAGAAATAATAATAATAATAATACTAATAATACTGGGTGCAGAGCACTGGTCTAAGCGCTTGGGAAAGTACAGAAATAATAATAATAAAAAACTTGGTGCAGAGCACTGGACTAATCACTTGGGAAAGTATAATAATAATTATAATGGTTACTGGGTGCAGAGCACTAGGCTAAGCGCTTGGGAAAGTACAGAAATAATAATAATAAAAAAACTTACTGGGTGCAGAGCACTGGACTAATCACTTGGGAAAGTATAATAATAATTATAATGCTTACTGGGTGCAGAGCACTAGGCTAAGCACTTGGGAAAGTATAATAATAATAATAATGCTTACTGGGTGCAGAGCACTGGACTAAACGCTCTGGAAAGTACAATAATAATAACAATAATGCTTATTGGCTCATCAGGTCAGAAGCAGCGTGGCTTAGTGGGAAGAGCCCGGGGTTGGGAGTCAGAGGACGTGGGTTCTAATCCCGGCTCCGCCACCTGTCTGTGGTGCGACCTTGGGCGAGTCACCTAACTTCTCAGTGCCTCAGTTACCTCATCTGCAAAATGGGGATTAAAAGTGACACCCCACGTCCCGATTACCTTATATCCACCCCAGCGCTTAAGACACTGCTTGGCGCATAGTAGGCGCTTAACAAGTACTACAATTATTCTTATTAATCATTAGAAATGGCATCCAAAGGCATTTCCATCTTCCTCAGGGTCAGGGGAACATTACGGGTGCCCGGAGCTTAGTCCGGGATGCCACTGTTTCCACTTTTCCATGCTCCCTATTTCTGGAAGATTCTGGTTGCCCACTAGCCTTAGACTGTGACTGTGACTTAGACTCGATTAGACTGTAAGCCCGTCAGTGGGCGGGGACTGTCTCTCTCTGTTGCCGAATTGTCCATTCCGAGCGCTTAGTACAGTGCTCTGCACATAGTAAGCGCTCAATAAATACCACTGAACGAATGAATGAATAGCCTCTTCCTCGGGTGATATTCCTTCCCCCAAGACCACAGTGGCCAAGCCGCTCCAGGGGCTGAAATGGGTTCTTCCCCCCCAGCCGAAGGCCCCAGATGACGATGACGATGGTATTTGTTCGGCGCTTACTATGTGTGACGCACTGCTCTAAGCGCTGGGGTGGATACAAGCTAATCGGGATGGACGCAATCCCTCTCCCCCATGCCATCGTTCTCGTCTGTCCGTCTCCCCCGATTGGACCGTAAGCCCGTCACTGGGCAGGGACCGTCTCTATCTGTTGCCGATCTGTCCATTCCCAGCGCTTAGTACAGTGCTCTGCGCATAGTAAGCGCTCGATAAATGCTATTGAATGAATGAGGCTCACAGTCTTCATCCCCCTTTTACAGATGAGGTAACCGCGGCCCAGAGAAGCCAAGCGACTTGCCCCAGGTCACGCGCCGCGCAAGAGGCGGGGCTGGGATTCGAACCCAGGTCCCTCTGACTCCCGGGGCCCTGCTCTATCCACTAGGCCGCACTGCTTCCTCATTGGAGAGCTTGGGATTTACTCTCATCGAAGGCATTTCCAGTCGCTGGGGTTCACCTGGACTCTTATTCTTCACTCCGCCGCCCGGCTCATCTTCCCGCAGAAACGATCTGGGCATGTCACTCCCCTTCTTAAACAACTCCAGTGGTGGCCTATCGACCTCCGCTCCAAACAAAAACTCCTCACTCTAGGCTTCGAGGCTCTCCGTCACCTCGCCCCTTCCTACCTCTCCTCCCTTCTCTCTTTCTACCGCCCACCCCGCACGCTCCGCTCCTCCGCCGCCCACCTCCTCGCCGTCCCTCGGTCTCGCCCGTCCCGCCGTCGACCCCCGGGTCACGTCCTCCCGCGGTCCCGGAACGCCCTCCCTCCTCACCTCCGCCAAACCGATTCTCTTTCCCTCTTCAAAACCTTACTTAAAAATCACCTCCTCCAAGAGGCCTTCCCAGACTGAGCTCCTCTTCCCCCTCTACTCCCTCTGCCATCCCCCCTTTACCTCTACGCAGCTAAAGCCTCATTTTCCCCTTTTCCCTCTGCTCCTCCACCTCTCCCTTCCCATCCCCACGGCACTGTACTCGTCCGCTCGACTGTATATATTTTCGTTACCCTATTTATTTTGTTAATGAATTGTACATCGCCTCGATTCTATTTAGTCGCCATCGGTTTTTACGAGATGTTCTTCCCCTCGACGCTGTTTAGTGCCATTGTTCTCGTCCGTCCGTCTCCCCCGATTAGACCGTAAGCCCGTCAAACGGCAGGGACTGTCTCTATCTGTTGCCGACTTGTTCATCCCAAGCGCTTAGTACAGTGCTCTGCACATAGTAAGCGCTCAATAAATACTAATGAATGAATGAATGAATGAATTCTGACCTCCCAGTAGCCACAGCCCCGGCTGAAACATTCCAGATTTGGGGCTGGGCCGGGATGGGCTCGATGTTGGGGGTGATGATGCTCCCCTGTACCATCCTCTCTGCCAATCCACAGAAGCCACTCACATCCCTCCTGCCCAGAGAGCAGAGAGAGGGAAAAAAAAGCTGCTTTTTTACAGGAAGAGCCTGTCCTATCGGCAGATCTGCCCCGCTTCCCCCCCCCCCCGTCCTTCACGACCGACCGCGCCTCCACAGGGCAAAACCCACCCTCTTATGAAAAGGCCAACCCCGATCCCACGCGTCTTTTAGCCGTACAATGCGTCCCGCTCCCTCTTTCCCTTAAACCGTAAATTTCGTCTTGCTATTTCGGGTTGGGCCCCAAGGGTTGGGTTCGACGCAAGTAGAAGTGGATTTCTGGCTGGGGGACCTCTGTCTTTGAGCCTGACTGATCGAGGGCTGTTGCTCCAGAGGGATGGGAGCTCTGGTGGTAACACTTTTGATATTTCTTAAGCACCTAGTGTGTGCCAAGCTCTGTATTAAGCGCTGGGGTAGATACAAGGACGCAGCGCGGCTCAGTGGAAGGAGCGCGGGCTTGGGAGTCAGACGTCACGGGTTCCAATCCCGGCTCTGCCACCGATCCGCCGTGCGGCTTTGGGAGAGTCACTTAACTTCTCTGTGCCTCAGTTACCTCATCTGTAAAATGGGGAATAAGACTGTGAGCCCCACGTGGGACAACCTCATTCCCTTATATTTCTCCCCTCCAGTGCTTAGAACAGTGCGTGGCACATAGTAAGCGCTTAACAAATGCCATCGTTATCTCCTTCCCTCCTCCTCCCCCCCCCCCCGCCCTCTGTTCTTCCCCCTTCTCCTCCCCTCAGCACTGTCCTTATTTGTATATATTACTTATTAGCCTATTTTGTTAATGAGGTGTAGATCTCCATGATTCCATTTATCTTGATGATGTTGTCTCGTTTTGTTTTGTTTTATTCTGTTGTGCTTTGCTGTGTGTCTCCCCCGTTCAGACCGTGAGCCCATTATTGGGCAGCGATTGTCTCTATTCGTTGCCGAATTATACATTCCAAGCGCTTAGTACAGTGCTCTGCACACAATAAGCACTCAGTAAATCCTATTAAATGAATATAATCCTTGTCCTTCATGGGGCTCGCCGTCTAAGTAGGAGGAAGAACGGGCCCTGAATCCCCATTTTACAAATGAGGAAACTGAAACCGAGAGAAGTGGAGTGATTTACCCAGGATCACACGGCAAGCAAGTGGCAGAGCCAGGATTAGAACCCAGCTCTTTGGACTCTCAGGCCCGTGTTCTTCCCTCCACAAGGAATCTGAGGATAGCGGGAAGCAACGGGGCTAGCGGAACCTATAGCCGTGGCTGGCAATCGATCTCCTTCCGGTCCCTGGGGATGGGGAAGGGAGAAAGTATTTATTGTCCAGAATCTACTCTCTTCTGAAAGATGCGGGGGGGATCATTGGTAGAAAGTCTTACCAGCTGGAAGGTTGGCGATCTAGTTATTGGAAAAGACAAAGGTCCTGAGGTGTGGAACTCTCTGTCTGTGAGATGTTAATAGGATCGTTCTTTCTCCATATGTACCGGGGGTGGGGGGGAGGGTGTCCCACCCCAACAATTTAGGGGACCAACCAGCACTCTTGCCGATGAAGAATATCACAGAAGCACTGATGCCTGACATGCCCTTTTTCTTAACGGTACTCGCTGTACTTTCCAAGCTCAGTAAGTGCTCAGTAAATAATGTTGGTATTTGTTAAGCGCTTCCTACGTGCAGAGCACTGTTCTAAGCGCCGGGGTAGACACAGGGGAATCAGGTGGTCCCACGTGGGGCTCACAGTCTTCATCCCCATTTGACAGATGAGGTCACTGAGGCACAGAGAAGTGAAGTGACTCGCCCACAGTCGCACAGCTGACAAGTGGCCGAGCCGGGATTCGAACTCATGACCTCGGACTCCAAAGCCCGGGCTCTTTCCACGGAGCCACGCTGCTTCTGATTGAATTACGGTTGAATGGATGAATGTTCAGTACGTAGTCGGTGCCGGGAAGATAGACGAGATTGAGGTACGGTGAGAAAGTCGGCGTTAGAGGAGCCAAGTGAGCGGGCTGGGTTGTGTAGTAGGAGTGCGATGAGGTGGGAGCGGACATGGTGATTGATTTAAAGCCAGTGGCGAGGAGATTCTGTCTGATGCAGAGGTGGATGGGCAACCACTGGATTTTCTCGAGGAGAAGGGAAACGTGGCCTGAACTTGTCTGTAGAAAAATAATCCGGGCAGCGGAGTGAAGTATGGACTGGACTGGGGAGAGACAGGAGTCAGGGAGGTCAGCAGAGAGACCGACTCAGTAATCAAGGCTAGAGAGGACAAGTGGTGGAGCGCTTAGTGCAGTGTTTTGCACAGGGTGAGTGCTCAATAAATACGGCTGATTGAATAAATGGTTGGATTAACACGGTAGCAGTTTGAATGTGGAAGAAAGGGCGGATTTTAGGCGAAGGTAGAACCGACAGGATTTGTCACGGGTTGAATATGTGGTTTGAATGAGAGAGAGGAGTCAAGGATAATGCCAAGGTTACGGGTCTGTGAGACAGGAAGGATGGTGGTGCCGTCTACAGTGATGGGAATTATAGACTTCCAGACTCTGACTCCCAAGCCCGTACTCTTTCCGCTGGGCCAAACCCCTCCTCTAGTTCTACCCAGACAGGACTATACTCCTGGCTTTTAATTCCTTTCCCTTTTTCTCCTTTTCTCTAGATCCTAGGCTCCTTGAAGGCGGGACAGGTATCGACCGACTCTGTTGTATATTCCCAAGCGCTCAGTACAGTGCTCTGCATGCAGTAAGCACTCAATAAACACCGCTGACGAGGAAGAGGATTAAATCCACTTCGAAAGCCTTTTGGGACAGCACAGCACGTTCAGCCAGGCTTGGTGGCTTAATAGGCTTGAAGCGGAAGGTCAGAAACCCCAGGGAAGACAATCCGGGGGATTTGTCAGAAACGGGAGGTCTGTCAGGCTGAAAGTTCCTTAATAATAATAATAATAATAATGTTGGTATTTGTAAAGCGCTTACTATGTGCCGAGCACTGTTCTAAGCGCTGGGATAGACACAGGGTAATCAGCTTGTCCCACGTGAGGCTCACAGTTAATCCCCATTTTCCAGGTGAGGTCACTGAGGCACAGAGAAGTGACTTGCCCACAGTCACACAGCTGCCAAGTGGCAGAGCTGGGATTCGAATCCATGACCTCTGACTCCCAAGCCCAGGCTCTTGCCATTGAGCCACGCCGCTTCTCTTGTGGGTAGGGAACGTATCTACCAACTCCGCTGCACGTATTCTCCCACGTGCTTAGTTCAGCGCTCTGCACACGGTAAGTGCTCAATAAATATGATCGACCCATTGATTGATAGCCTTGCCGACTGGCAGTTGGTCAGAGTTCAGCTCTCGCTCACCGACAACCCCTGGAAACCTTTCCCTCTCCCTCCGAGAGGCCTTCCCAGACTGAGCTCCTCTTCTCCCTCTACTCCCTCTACCAACCCCCCTCCACCTCTCCGCAGCTTAACCCTCTTTTCCCCCCGTCTCCCTCTGCTCCTCCCCTCTCCCTTCCCATCCCCTCAGCACTGTACTCGTCTGCTCGACTGTATGTATTTCCGTTACCCTATTTATTTTGTTAATGAAATGGACATCGCCTCGATTCTATTTAGTCGCCATTGTTTTTACGAGACGTTCTTCCCCTCGACTCTATTTATCGCCATCGTCCTCGTCCGTCCGTCTCCCCCGATTAGACCGTAAGCCCGTCGAGGGGCGGGGACCGTCTCTATCTGTTGCCGACTCGTTCATTCCAAGCGCTTAGTACGGTGCTCTGCACCTAGTAAGCGCTCAGTAAATACTATTGAATGAATGAATGAGACCTTGCCTGTGATGTCACTGAACTGTGGGGCCCTTGTCAGAAGTAGCTCAGCCTTCTCAGGACGATATAATTAGCCCTGGGATGGGAGCGGCCTTGCTCCTCTAAGCCACCACTGTCCTGGAAATCCCCAGCTTCCCTGCCTCAAGCCAAAGGAGGCCGGGGGAGGCAAGGATGGGGTGAAAAAAGAGGATTTGGTTCTGAGGAAAGAACCTAGCCATGTTGAAGGAGGAGAAGGGAATCGTCATCATCATCATCATCATAATAACTGTCACTGTGGTGTTTGTTAAGTGCTTGAGAATCCGCGTGGCCTAGTGGATAGAGCAGGGGCCTGGACTCAGAAGGACCTGGGTCCTATTCCCACCTCCGCCACCCGTCTGCTGGGTGACCTTGGGCAGGTCGATTCACTTCTCTGGGCCTCTGCAAAATGAGGATTAAGACCGTGAGTTCCACGTGGGACATGGACCGTGTCCAACCTGATTAGCTTGTATCTACCCCAGCACTTAGTAAATGCTAAACAAACACTATTAAATAATAACTTACACTCTAAACTTTCCACCCAAATAAATAACGGTAGTGATTTCTGATGAGAGGCTCGATCAGTAAACCAATAAGTAGAACCTCGTAATAATAAGAATTGCGGTATTTGTTAAGTGCTTACTATGTGTCGGGTATGGTACTAAGCACTGGGTTAGATCCAAGCAAATTGGGTTGGACACAGGTCTGTCCCGTGGGGAGCTCATAATATTAATCCTCGTTTTAAAGATGAGTTAACTGAGGCTCGGAGAAGTTAAGTGGCTTGCCCAAGGACACACAGCAGACGAAAGGCGGGGTCGGGATTAGAACCCAGGTCCTTCTGACTCCCGGGACGGTGCTCTATCTACTAGGGAACTCCTCTCACAGACCGTTCCACATAGGATAGACGCAGAGTCATTCAATCGATCAGTCAATCAGTCGTATTTCTTGAGCACTTGCGGTGTGCAGATCACTGTGCTAAGCGCTTGGGAGAGGACAATATAACAGAGTTGGTAGATACGTTCCCTGCCGCACAGACAGTAGTCGGGACAGCATCAGACATAGAAACCGAAAAGAAACGACAAAGGGCATGAGTCAGAGACTCAGAAAAAAAAAAAAGGAAAGATTAAACCATTGAGTCAGACAAAAGTAAAAAGATGCAGAGGGAGGAACAGAAAACTTTGAGGAAGAGAGATAAAGTCAAAGTAATTTCTGCTGCTGAATGAAGAAATCTGGCTATTTTTTACGCAGACCCAGAGGTAATTTCAAAAACATTAAGCCTCCCACAAAAAGCTTTTCCCTCCCATTCGTGCTCTGACTCAACTGATTTTGCAGGATTGGTGTCCACCCTGGCCCCTGCCCCCAGCCCTCGTGAAAGTCGGGAATCCCCCTAAGAGAGACACTCATGGGTAACGCTCATCAAATGTTCACCAGCGCTTAGAACAGTGTTTTGCACATAGTAAGTGCTTAACAAATACCATCATTGTTATTATCATTATTATCAAATGTTCGTTTAATCACTAAGATGCCTCTCTACTTGTTTTGTTTTGTTGTCTGTTTCCCCCCTTTTAGACTGTGAGCCCGTTGCTGGGTAGGGATTGTCTCTTATCTGTAGCCGAACTGTACTTTCCAAGCTCTTAGTACAGTGCTCTGCACACAGTAAGCGCTCAATAAATACAAGTGAATGAATAAATAAATGAAACTGCCTTCCTTCCCCCTCGTCTGCTCTGTGTGGGCAGAGAATGTGTCTACCTACTTAGAAGCAGCATAGCGTAGTAGAAAGCCCCGATCTGAGAGTCAGAAGTCAGAAGCTCCGCCGCTTGTCTGCTGGGTGACCTTGGGCAAGTCCCTTCACTTCTCTGGGTGAAGTAATCACTTCTCTCCTCTGTAAAATGGGGATTAAGACGATGAGCCCCACTCGGGACAGGGACCGTGTCCAACCCCATTTGCTTGCATCCGTCCCAGCGCTTAATACAATGCCTGGCACATAGTAGGCACTTTACAAATACCACAGTTATGATTGTTAACTCTGTTGTAGTCTCCCAAGCACTCAGTACGGTAATTTGCTCATAGACAAAGCTCGATAAATAATATGGATTGATCGATCGATCGATCGACCCCAAATTGCTCCGAACATCAGCTGTATCACCTCCCTTGGAACCAGCTCCGGGTCCCCTCGACGCTATCAAGGAACCCCCGTCCCGTCCCGCTTTCCACCACCCTGGTGTTCAAGACAACAGCACCGGCACCATCGGTCCTCTGTAACACCTCGAGGAGACTTAGTGGCTACAGTAGCGGTTGCTGTGGCTACGGGTAAGCCGTGGACTCTGAACCACGAAGGACCCTGAAATTCTGCTCCTCTCTGACCAGAGCACCCGCCTGATTTCTCCTTTTATTTTGTGCATTGGATATTTGCCCTTGTCTTTTATGGTGTTTTACTGCTCCTCTCGCTTCCGGTCTCTTCCCCTATTTATATTCACAGACGGTGAACCCCTCTAGGGATAGGATCCGTGCCTAATTTCATTCACTGAATCGCACTGAGTGAGCGCTTACTGTGTGCAGAGCACTGTACCAAACGCTTGGAAAGTATAATTCAACAACAGATAGTGACAACCCCTAGCCAACGACGGGATCACAGTCTAGACGTGGGGAGACAGAAAACAAAACAAGTAGACAGGCATCGAATTTCCACCCGTGTACTCTTTCCCGGTGCTTAGTCCAGTGTTCTACCCCCATTTAAGCACTTAATGAATACTATTATGACTATTTCCCAGCACAAACTTTCTCAGCTGCATTTTCAACCCAAAGAAGGGGAATCTGTAACTAACTGCTTTCACCCCAGTTTATTTGAATGAAATGCAGGGAGGGTTTTGGGCCATGACTAGTGTCTCTGGACTGGTCCAAAAATAGTTGGAATTGACCTCTGCTAGGGGATGGGCTGGTGCTTTGGGATGTTCTCCCTCCCGCCACATCTCCTCTTCTCCCCCCAAACTAGCCACCAACCCATCCACCAGGACTCTCGAATGTACCAGGGTCCTGGGCTCTTCTGGGAAGACACACCTGAAATATTTCCTGTCAATCCATCACACCTGCCGAGAAGCAGCGTGGCACAGTAGAGCCCGGGCCTGGGAGTCGGACGTTCACGGGTTCTAATCCTGACCCTGCCACTTGTCTGCCGTGTGACCTCGGGCAGGTCACTTTACTTCTCTGGGCCTCAGTTACCTCATCTGCAAAATGGGGATTGAGAATATGAGCCCCTTGAGGGACAGGGACGGTGTCCGAAACGATCTGCTTGCATCCGCGTGTATGCAACCTGATTACCTTGTATCCACTCCAGCGCTTAGCATATAGTGAGCACTTAACAAATACCATCATCATCATTATTATTATCGAGACATTAAAAAGACATGATCCCTTCCCTCACAAAGTTTGCAATCTGAGGCAGACATTAAAATGAATTACAGGAAGGGGAAGAAACCAAGGTGGTAATAATAATGATGATGATAATGATAATAACTGTGGTATTTTTTAATGTGCCAAGCACGAAGGTAGGCACAAAACATTCAGATCAGATACAAACTGTGCCCCTCAGGGAGATCAGAATCGAACAGGGAGAGAGCCTAGGTAATGAATCCTCCTTTCACAGATGATGAAATGGAGGGTACTGTCAAGTTTGCCCAAGTCACGCAAGAAGAAAGTGGTGGATTGCTATTGTTCTTGTCTGTCCGTCTCCCCCGATTAGACCGTAAGCTCGTCAAAGGGCAGGGACCGTCTCTATCTGTTACCGATTTGTCCATTCCAAGCTCTTAGTACAGTGCTCTGCACAAAGTAAGCGCTCAATAAATACTATTGAATGAATGAATGAATGAACCCAAGCCTCCTGACTTCCAAGTAGAGCTGTCTGGAGGGACTCAAATTACATTCTCTTGGCCCCAGATGGTAGATTGCCTTATGCAGGTCCTAGTCAAAATCAGTTATTTTCAATCAAATAATCCTTTAACAAAAACCCGTCCACTTTAGTCAGGCTAAGGGTGAGAACGTGGGTCTCTCAAACCTCTGCCACACCCTCAGTAAGGATGAATAAGAAGCTGTATCTGTAACGGTAATTTGTTTATGAAACTGTCGGTTCAAGACCGAATAAGTCCCTGCCCTACGGACAATCTTATTGGGTAAATATAATCTGTCACCTACAATGCACACACAAGAAGCAGCGTGGTCCAGCGGATAGAGCCCTGCCCTGGGAGTCAGGAGGACCTGGGTTCTAAGCAAGGCTCTGCTGTGTCAGCTGTGTGATGTGCTAAAAAAATTCCGCACAGGATAATTGCTGTTGTTATTATTACTACTACTACTAATAATAATGGGCCTGGGAGTTGGAGGACCTGGGTTCTAATCCCAGCTTCACTTTGTGTCTTTTGGATGTCCTTGAACAAATCACTTCACTTGTCCGTGCTTCAGTTTCCCCACCTGTGAAATGAGGATTCAAAACCTAGTCTTCTTCCTACTCAGAGTGTGAGCCCCTTGTGGGACAGGGACCGTGTCTAATCTGAGTAACTTATTCATTCATTCATTCATTCAATAGTATTTACTGAGCGCTTACTAGGTGCAGAGCACTGGACTAAGCGTTTGGAATGTACAGATCGGTAACAGATAGGGACAGTCCCTGCCCTCCGACGGGCTTCCGGTCTAATCGGGGGAGACGGAAGACAAGAACAATAGCAATAAATAGAATCAAGGGGATGAACGTCTCATTAAAACAATAGCAAATAATTGAATCAAGGCGATGGACATTTCATTAACAAAATAAATAGGGTAATGAAAATATATACAGTTGCCCAGCACTTACAAAAGTGCTTGACATGTAGTAAACACTTAATAAGCGCCATTATTATTATCAGCCAGTCCATAGTATTTCCTGAGCATTAAGCTCTGCGTCCAAGCCCTTCCTCACTTTGTAACTTGTGTTGCCCAGCCCTGAATGTGGTACTGGAGCTTTGCTACTCTCCTACTACAACTCAGCCCGCACACTTCACTCCTCTAACGTTAATCTTCTCACTCTGCCTCCATCTCGTCTCTCTCGCCACAGACCGCTCGCCCACATCCTGCCTCTGGCCTGGAACGCCCTCCTCCTCATATCCGACAGACGATTTCTCTCCCCCACTTCAAAGCTTTATTGAAGGCCCATCTCCTCCGAGAGGCCTTCCGTAACTAAACCCTCCTTTCCTCTTCTCCCACTCGCTTCTGTGCCGCCCTGATCTGCTTCTTTTATTCATCCCCCCTCCTAGCCCCAAAGCACTTTTGTCCGAATCTGAAATTTACTTATTTATATTAGTGTCCGTCTCCCCCTCTAGACCGTAAGTCCACTGTGGGCAGGGAACGTGTCTGTTATTGTATTGTCCTCTCCCAAGTGCTTAGTACAGCGCCCTGCACCCAGTAAGCACTCCATAATTACGATTGACTGACACTCAAAGAGAAAAAAAAGCTGTTGTTTAGAGTGCATCAGTTCTGTCTTTCCTGACAGTACAGTTGGAAAGCCGCAGGAAAGTCAGTCACTTGCCCTTAGCCGGCTCAGAGAGACCTTCCCCTGAATCAGCCGCCCTCAGCCGGCTCAGAGAGACCCTCTGGCTCAGAGAGACCTTCCCCTGTGTCAGCCTCAGCAGGGCAAATCACTGCCAGAACTCACTCTTCTTCTCTTGCCCCCCGCCTCTCCCCACTCCTGTCCACAACTTCACTCTGCTGCACGAATCAGTTGTCAACAAAAGCGTTCAGTCCACGTCTCCCCACTCCTCAAGAACCTCCAGCGGCTTCCCATCCACCTCTTCAACAGACAGAAACCCCTCACCATCGACCCCTCGCCCACAATCTCTCTCTGGCCTGGGACGCCCTTCCCCTCTACGTACACGAGACCACAATTCTCTCCACCTTCAAAGCATTACTAAGGTCACATCTCCTCCCAGGGGCCTTCTCCGATCAAGCCCTCTTTTCCCCGGCTCATCCTTCCTTCTGCGTCGATTATGCACTTGGATCTGTGACCTTTGGAGGTTCGATATTCACCCCGCCCCCAACCCCGCAGCACTTAATGTCCATATCTTTAAGTTACATAATTTATGACATATTAATGACTGTACGTTTGTTACGGGCAGGCATCCTGCCTGTTGTATTGCACTCTCCGGAGTGATTGGTTCAGGGCTCTGCACATAGTGAGCTGTCAATAAATACCACTGATTGATGGATTGAGAGATTCATAAAGTCACTCTGCCCCAGCAGCTTCTTGGGCTTGGCCTCTGTGGTCTCTTGGGCCTCTTGCCAACTTTATCCTGATTCCCACTTCTTTCATTCATTCAATAGTATTTATTGAGTGCTTACTATGTGCAGAGCACTGTACTAAGCACTTGGAATGGACATTTTGGCAACGGATAGAGACAATCCCCGCCCAACGACGGCCGTACGGTCTAATCGGGGGAGACGGACAAAAACGAGACAACGTAATCACGATAAATAGAATCAAGAATCCCAGTCTCTTGGATTTTGGTTCTTTGGTCTCCGGGATCCCTGCTTCTTCCCCTCCCCCTTCTCTCGTTCGAAGCCACGTCCTCTACAGTGGCTGGATTTCTGGCTCTAGATCGATCAATCGATCGATCACAGCCTTACTGCGTGCAGAGCATGGGACTAAGCACTTGGGAGAGTATAATATAACAGAGTTGGTAGACGTGTTCCTTGTCCACATAAAGCTTACTGTCTAGATGCCTACAGAAGTACTCTTGTGCTCACTCTCCTATGAGCAGGAAATACTGTTGACCCCTGCCGATGTCTGAGTAAGGTCTCGGAGGACAGGGATAGAGCTTGGTGTCTAGAGAAAAAAGCAAATTAACTTTCTCCTCTCCTTTCTGGATTTTTTTTCCTTTTAAGACATTTTTAAGCACTTATGCTCCAGGCACTGTACTAAGCTCAGGGAAGAGACAAGCTAATCATGCTGGACACAGTCCCTGTCCCTCGTGGGGCTCACAGTCTTAATGCCCATTTTTCAGAGGAGGCAACTAAAGCGAGGCAACTGAGTGAAGTGGCTGGCCCAAGGTCAAACACCAGACAAATGGTGGAGACAGGATTAGAATCCAGGTCCTTCTGACTCCCAGGTCTGTGCTCTATGCACTAGGCCACACTGCTACCAGGATTCCAAGTTTCAAAATGACGTGGAAAATCTGCCAAAGAATTCTGCACCCAGCAGGAGGGGTAGGGGAAAAGTGAAGATGGGGGTGTGTGTCAGGATCCCCCCTGAATCCGGAGCATCTGGAGAGTCGATCAATCAGCTGGAGAAGCAGTGCAGCCTAGTGGATAGAGCCGGGGCCTGGGAGTCAGAAGGACCAGGCTAATTCTAATCGCTGCTCCACCGCTTGTCTGCTGTGTGACCTGGGGCAAGTCGCTTCACTTCTCTGGGTCTCAGTTACCTCATCTGTAAAATGAGGAATGTGACTCGGAGCCCCTTGTGGGACGGGGACTGTGTCCAAACCGATCTGCTTGTAAAATGGTGGAATTTGTTAAGCTCAAGTGTCAAGCACTGTTCTAAGCGCTGGGGGGATACGAGGTGATCAGGTTGTCCCATGTGGGGCTCACAGTTTTAATCCCCGTTTTACAGATGAGGTAAGTGAGGCACGGAGAAGTGAAGTGACTTGCCCAAAGTCACACAGCTGGCAAGCGGCGGAGCCGGGATTAGAACCCACGACCTCCGACTCCCAAGCCCGGGCTCTGTCCACTGAACCACGCTCCACCCCAGGGCTTAGTACAGTGCCTGGCACATAGTTAAGCACTTAACAGATGCCATTATAATCATTCTCTGGGTCTCAGGTACCTCATCTGTAAAATGGGGAATGCGACTTGGAGCCCCTTGTGGGACATGGACTGTGTCCAACCTGGATAGTTTCTATCTACCTCAGAGCTTAGAACAGCTGCTGGTACCCAGTAAGCGCTTAACAAATACCATTTTAGAAAATAGTTTTATTGAGCCCTTATTCTACGCAGAGGACTGCACTAAAGCACATGGGAGAGTACGATACAAGAGGATGTCTCTCTGAATACCTCCCCTCCCTTCAGAGTCACAGAACTGCCAACAGACTGGTTCTGCAAGGCTGGGTCTGTTTATTGTTATATTGTACCCTCCCACAAGCTTAATACAGTGCTTTGCGCACAGTAAGCGCTCAATAAATACAACCGAATTCACTGAATGAATGAATGAGGTGTATCAGGGGCAGAAGATCCATGCACTTAACTCTTTCATGGATACACCCAGGAAAAATCTCCGAAATTCTTCTCTCCAATCTTCCAGTGTTCCTTGTTTTCCTTGCTGTCGTGTGATGAGAACTGAGAGGAATTGGACCTCAAGGCTACAGTGATCTATGATAAGGAAAAAAACACTTAAACATAAAAGAAACTGAAACCCCAGGTGAAAGCGGTTAGATAAAGGCAAAGGAGAGTGATTTATATACTCAACCACTGAGGACTGCCTCATCTGTATCCAGCATGCAAAGGGATTAAAAAAAAAAGTCAACTGAATGCAGACCAGGGGATAGAAACCAAAACCAAAGGCTTAGCTTTGCCATTCTATAAAACCACATATTTTTTTCTTATGGTATCTGTTAAGCATTTACTATGTGCACTGTACTAAATACTGGGGAAGGTACAGGCTAATCAGGTTGAACACAGTCCCTGTCCCACATGGGGCTCACAGTCTTAATCCCCATTTTGCAGATGAGGCAACTGAGGTACAGCGAAGTTAAGTGACTTGCCCAAGGTCACACAGCCAGAATGAGAACCCAGTTCCTTCTGATGCCCAGACCCGTGCTCTATCTGCTAGGCCACGCTGCTTCCCTGGGAAATTCCTTTCAGTTATTAATAATAATGCCATTTATTAAGTAGAAGCAGCATAGCCTCGTGAGAAGCACAGGGATAGATATGAGATAAACAGGTTCCACGTGGGGTTCACAGGCTAAGTAGGAGGGAGGATAATCGTCTGTTAAACTGTAAGCTCCTTATGGGAAGGAGACGTGTCTGCCAACTCTGTTATACAGTACATATCATTCATTCATTCACTCAGTCATATTGACTGGGCATTTACTGTGTGCAGAGCACTGTACTAAGCACTTCAGAGAGTACGATACAACCATAAACAGACACATTCCCTGCCCACAGGAGCTTACGGCCTAGAGCGGGAGAGACAGACAATTGAAATAAATGAATTACAGATATGGACGTAAGTGCTGTGGGGCTGGGAAGGGAGAAGAAAAAAGAGAGCAAGTCTTGAAGAAGCAGAAGGGAATAAGAAAAGAGGAAAGGGGGGATTAGGCTGGGAAGACTTCTTGGAGGAGTTTGCCGTCACTAAGGCTTTGAAGGCGGGGAGAGTCATTGTCGGATTTGAGGAGGGGTGGTGTTCCGGGCCAGAGGCAGGACGCGGGCGAGGGGTCTGCAGCGAGATTAGTACAGTGCTCTGCACACAGTAAGCTCAATAACGGTGTAGTAGATAGTGCTCGGACCTGGGAGTCAGAAGGTCGTAATCTCTGCTCTGCCACTTGCCTGCTGTGTAACCTTGGGAAAGTCACTTTGCGTCTCTGTGCCTCAGCTCATCTGTAAAATGGAGATTGAAACTGTGAGCCCCACATGGGAGAGGGACTGTATCCAACCCGATTTATTTGCTTGTATCCACCCCAGCACTTAGTACAGTGCTTGGCACATAGTAAGTGCTTAACAAACACTATTATTATTATTTTTATAAATACAATGAACCAATTTATTAAATTAAACTATTGGTCGGGGGGGGGGGGGAACAAAGGAGCCTTTGGAGTTCTTGAATGCCATCAGTAACCACCCTGGTCCTTCCTGTCACCAAAGCGGAAAATTTTCAGCCTCAGAGGAAAGTTTTCACCTTCTCCGGAAAAAATTTTAACGCCTTCACAGACTCTTCACAGGGACCTAACATTTAACCCAGAACGAAACAACGAGACTTAGAATTTACACCTCACTGGGTCCCTGGGCTGCTGGACCAGCTTCTTGAGCTACTTTTGCAGTGCTTCCAACCCACTTCAATCAACCCATCGCTTGTATTGATTGCTTACTGTGTGTGAAGTAGTGTCCTAAGCACTTGGGAGAGCAAAATGTAACAATATAACAGACACATTCCCTGCCCATTTCCTTCCACGCTGTCACCACTACCTCTGGGGACTCCACTGTGATGAGAAGCAAAGTATTTCCCGACACATTCATCAGTAGAGCACCTATTCCCCACCTCTAGACTGCAAGCTCATGGTGGGCAGGGAATTTGTCTGTTATATTGTTGCATCGTACTCTCCCAAGCACTCAGTACAGTGTTCTGCACACAGTAAGAGCTAAATAAATATGATTGATTATCATTATCAATAACTCATCCATTACTACTGGATTAGTGCAGAAAGCATGATAAATGCCATTTTTCTCCTGATTATCATTTCCAATAACTCATCCATTGCTACACAACCAGTCTGGATTAGTGCAGGAAGCACATTAAACATCATTTTGCTCCTTAGTCATACGGGCATATTTTATGTAGCTTAATAGTCCATAAGAGGATTAAGATGTCTCCTTTTATGATGGAAGGTATAAGAGAATTCTCTGTTATTTTTTGCATTCGTTCCAAAGGTTTTGTTTATGCAGCATATTAAACTCGTCTTGAAGCACTTCCTACTTGTAATTCCCATCTCTTGTTTTCCTGAGCTGGTTCGTGTAATTGGAATAAGATACCTAGTCTCACTCTGCAAGGTATTGTGGACTTTAAACAAGGCCCAGATTCTTGTTTAAGGTTAGTAGAAGGGACAGATAAAGTGTCCAATGAGTAAATTAATTCCAGTGATCTTTGAAGTTGAACACAGTCAACCCAGTTTGTAACTCTAGTGAATGTAAGAAGGATCGGCTGGCTCTGGCTTCCTTGGACTAACTAAAATATACCTTCTGGGGGGGAATTCATTTGTGAGAAAGGGTGTTTCCGGAGAGAGAGAGAGGCCAAAACTAATAGAGGGCGATGTGGAATAAGAACAGTAACCGTGTGGAATTCTTGTTCTTTCTTGAATAAGCTGCACTCCCTCTGAAGCTAGCATCCTCTCCCCCTCCACGGCTCCTCTCCAACCCCTGGCCTTGTTCCCACGGGGAAATACGTGGCCTACGTTTCCTTTCCTTCTGCTCCTCTGCTTCTCTGAGGTGAAGCAGTGTGGCCTAGTGGCTAGAGCTCAGATCTGGGAGGCAGGAGGACCTGGGTTCTGATCACAGCTCTGTCACGGGTCTACTGTGTGATCATGCGCAAGTCACCCCGACTCGTTCCCTTTGCTCTACCCCCGCCCCCCCCCCCCGCAGCAGTTGCGTATATATGTACATATTTATAATTCTATTTATATTAATGATGTCTATAGATCTATAATTCTATTTATTTATATTGATGCTATTGATGCTTATTTGTTTTGGTGCCTGTCTCTTCGCTACTAGTCTGTGAGCCTGTTGAGGGCAGGCATTGTCTCTATGTGTTACTGAATTGTATTTTCCAAGCGCTTAGTTCAGTGCTCTGCACAGAGTAAGTGCTCAATAAATATGATGGAATGAATGAATGAAAGTCACTTCACTTCCCTGGGCCTCAGTTACCTCATCTGTAAAATGGGGATTAAGATTGTGAGCCCCACATGGGACAACCTGTTTACCTAGTATTTGCCCCAGTGCTTAGAACAGTGCTTGGCACATACTAAGTGCTTAACAAATACCATAATTATTATTATTATCTTCGATTCACTCCTGTAAAATTCCCAGGGAGCATAGTCATCATCATCCTCTGTCTTGATCCATCACTCATCTTATCCCACCTCGATTACCGTATCAGCGTTGACCTCCCAGGCTCCGGTCTCTTCCCACACCAGTCCATATTTCTCTCTGCTGCCCAGATCATTTTTCTACAAAACTGTTCCGACCGTGTTTCCCGCTCTTCAAGAACCTCCAGCGGCGGCCTATCCACCTCTGTGTCAAACAGAAACTTCGGCTTTAAAGCGCTCAATCGCCTCGCCCCCTCCTATCTCACCTCGCTACCCTCCTACAACCCAGCCCGCATACTTGGCTCCAAGCTGCCTACCGGTCTCTTCGTCCCAGAGGACCAGCGAGCTGGGTCACCGAGCCTCCTAACATGCCCTGACCTACTTCAAGGCCTTGAAACATGGAAAGCTTAGCTACCTGACCTGGCTGTTTCCATTGGATCGGAGTGAGCCGATATGCACTCTTCACCTCCATCCTTGTATCTCTCCCTCTGTTGCTGCTGCTGCCCAAGGTCCGACATTAAACTCCCCCCAGTCCCAGAGCTGAGAAAGGATCCTACACTCTAGAGAAGCAGCGTGGCTAGTGGATAGAGCCAGGGCCTGGGAGCCAGAAGGACCTGGGTTCTAATTTCGCCTCTGTCACTTGTCTGCCATGTGACCACGGGCAAGTCACTTCACTTCTCTGTGCTTCAGTTGTCTCATCTGTAAAACAGAAATTAAGATTGGGATCCTCATGTGGGACAGGGTCTGTGTCCAATTGAATTAGGTTGTATCTACTCCAGTGCTTGGAACAGTGCTTGACACATAGTCAGCGTTACCTCAGGGCTTAGAACGGTACTCTGCACATAGTAAGAGCTTAACAGATACAAATGAATGAAATGCCATCATCGCCGTCACCGACCGATACCATTCCAGTGGTTGACGGCCTTCCTAGGGCCACCTGCCTACCTGGTGCTTCAGCTGGATCGTTTTCCCGACTTCCAAATGGACGGGGACGGGTCTCAGGCCGAGACATCCGGCGACATCTGGCTCCAGCCCGACTCCTTTTTTCAGTCAGAGGGACGCTACCCTTCCCACAAGGGGTAGGCGGGTTCCACTGTGCTCTGAGTCAGAGGGTGTCTCTCACCAACGTTGGGTTTCGCTTTAGAGCAGGGGAAATGAGACGTTCAAGGGGTAAATTCCACCTTCTGCTGCAGTCTTTCAACTCCCATGACCTATATCCCTGGCAGCCCCGAGAAAGGAGAAGGAAAAATAAATAAAAACGCTTTGAAGTCCAAAGAAATTTGCCCCATAGCAAGGATTAAGACCTCTATATAAGGTTATATTTTGATGCTGTTCTGGGAATGAACAGAGAAGACTATTTTGTCCAATACCTTTTTCTGGGGTTTGCTGAAGGGCTAATGTCTGCTGAGAAATGGCCACCCTCCCCCACAGATATGATGGGCGAGAATACACCTGATCAAAACTTCGTGCTTCTGCCGAGAAAGTCAACCAGTCGGTCAACGATGCAGAGCACTGTACTAGGGAGAGCACTGTACTACTCACTAGGGAGAGTGTAATACAAGAGAATATCTGTAATTTATCTATTTATGTGTTTATATTAATGTCTGCCTCCCCCTCTGGATGGTAAACTCATCGTGGGCAGGGGATGTGTCTGTTATATTGTACTCTCCCAAGTGCTTAGTGCAGTGCTCTGCACACAGTAAGTTCTCAATAAATATGATTGAATGATTGATCGACATGATCCCTCTCCTCAAGGAGTTTATAATCTCATGACAGGGACCCTCTGACAGGCAAAACAAAAGCCCTCCAGATGTTCATTCATTCAATAGTATTTATTGAGCGCTTACTATGGGCAGAGCACTGTACTAGGCACTTGGAATGTACAAATGGGTAACAGATAGAGACCGTCCCTGCCCACTGACGGGCTGACAGTCTCATCGGGGGAGACAGACAGACAAAAACAATAGCAATAAATAGAATCAAGGGGATGAACATCTCATTAAAACAATAGCAATAAATAGAATCAAGGGGGTGTATATCTCATCAGCAAAATAAATAGGGGTAATTGATAATATAGACAGTTGAGCGGAGGAGCAGAGTGCTGTGGGGAGGGAAAGGGAGAGGGGGAGGAGCAGAGGGAAAGGGGGGGAAAGGGGGCTTAGCTGAGGGGAGGTGAAGGGGGGGAGCAGAGGGAGGTCAGTCCTGGAGGCCTCTCAGAGGAGGTGAGCTCCCATGAGCTCCCCTGAGGTGACCGGAGGCCCCCCGTGCCCCCTGACCCTGCAGATGTTGTTTCCAATCAGTCAATCGATCACTCATGTTTATTAAACACTTCCTATGTGCAGGGAACTGTACTAAGCGTTTGGGAGAGTACAGTACCAAAGAGTTGGTAGACATATTCTTTACCCACAAGTAACTTGCAATCTAGAGGATGTCTACAGTCCAGAAGTTGGCCCTCTCCCTTCCCAACTAACCTTTCACAGAGAGTAATGCTATTTCCCATTTCCCTCCCTCTAGGGATTCAGAATAAACAACTGAGGTTGATTATTTTTCCTGTGTCTCTGGGGAGGAGAGAAGGTTTTACAGACGTTTTCTGGCTCTTTTCCCGGGAGGCTCTCAGACTGTGAACTCCATGTGGGACTCATCCGCTGAGAGTACTATGATGTCCGTTAGGTTCTTACTATGTGTCGAGGACTGTTCTAAACACTGGGGTAGATACAAGTTAATCAGGTTGGTCACAGTTCCTGCCTCACATGGGGCTCATAGTCTAAATAGGAGAGAAAACAGGTATCGAATCCCCATTTTCAGAAATAGAGGTGCAGAGAAGTGAAGTGATTTGCCCAAGGTCATAAAGCAGTCAAGCGAACAAAGATTAGAATACAGGTCCTCGGACTCCCAGGCCTGGGCTCTTTTATTAGGCCACTCTGACTTTATATCGTACTGATCACCTTATATAGTGCTTGGTACATAGAAAGTGCTTAACGGATACCAAAATTATTCTTTTTTAGGAGACGACAGCATCATTCAGTGGAAAGGGAAGCAGAGAAGCAGCATGGCCTAGAGGAAAGAGCACCTGGAGTCAGAGAACCTGGGTTCTAATTCAGGCACTGCCACTTGTCGGCTGCGTGACCTTCGGCAAGTCACTTAACTTCTGTGTGCCTCAGTTTCCTCAATTGTAAAATGGGAATTTAAAACCTGATTTGCCTTTATCCGCCCCAGCACTTACTATGCCTGGTACATAGTAAGCTCTTAACAAATACCGTTATCGTTATTATTATTATTATTATTATTAATGTTATTGCCCAGGGTTAACCCTTCCAAACCTGGCCCATCCTGGCAAAGCACCCCCTTGGGAAATGGAGCAAAGGTCATGGAGTCCTGCTGCAGCACACATCACACACACACACACACACACACACACACACATAATGGGAAACACCGAGGTAATGGCTATACCCCTTGAAAAAGGCCTCCTTACCCAGAGCCACTCAAAGCCCAAATTTGACCTCTCCCGTGACCTTGGAGAGGGTTTTTTCCTACCAAACAAGAAGTCATCCCAGTAGCCCCAATGAGTAAGGCAGCCACCCTAATCCCCTCTTTTGTTTGGTCTGGAAATGTGATCTGAACTAGCATTTCAGTCTGATTCCTTGTTGTTTTTCTCGGTTTGACTGGTTTACTCAAGATTAGCCCCGTTTAGGCTGCCCATCTCAAGCTGCGTGATTGTCCTCTTTCCTCTCGGGTCTGAACTCCGGAGAAGTACAAGATGGAAGTGTGTTGGTCTGTGAAAGTGTGTGCATGCGAGCAGGGGTTTGTGCATACATGCCCGTTCTATTTGTAAAACCTATTGTTACTCCAAAGGGAGTTGATTTGTATATTTTCTTCTTCCTTCCTCATGAGTGCAGGCTGATACTTCAGCAGTTTTCTCCCATGTCACTTTTGCAACATCAGTGTGAAAAGACAAAAGCATTTATCCTGGAATGTGTAATGAATATCTGAAGAATATTTTGTTGAGAATATCTTCCCCACGTACAATTTTTTTTTAACCTACCAGGCAATGTTTTGAATTCCAAAGAGGAAAAGTAGACCTAAGGGCAGGAAATGAAGGGAAAATCTTGCAGGGGTAGTAAGTTTGAAGGCAAAGTTCAAGTTCAAAGCACGTCGGCCAATAGCACGGTACTTCAACGGGAAAGAGCAGGATGCCACACGGTGACAATGACAAAGTTTAGAATCAGAGAAGGTCTGCGTTGTTGTGCCAGGATGGGTGTGGGAACCGGTGTGATGACAGTATATAGACTGGTCGCAATAAGGGATCACCGATGTACGCCTGGAGTTTCCCAAGGCACGACCTCAGAGGGTAAGAACAGTGTCTCTTTAACCTGATTTAACCCGCACACATTGCTCCTCCGCTGCTGACCTTCTCACCGCTTCTCAGTCTCATCTATCCCGCCACCGACTTCTCGCCCTCCTGCTGCCTCCGGCCCGGAACGCCCCCCCCCCAAAGGAAAAGTGAAAAGGAGCAGTGAAATGGAGATGAGACATTTCGGTTTCCCAGGGCCTTGGGGAGCACCAGAATCTACTCCGAGGGGAGATGGTGAGGTCACGTGGGAGGGTAATTTTATACGATTCAGACTGAAACCTCACTGTGAAGCTCAACACGGTGAATCACACCTCCGCAAAAGAGACAGCCCTACTGGAATCGTGGAGGGATGGTTCAGCGAGCCAGTCGTCTCTGGGGTCGGGGAGGTGGCGGGGCAGATGCCAGGGCTGGGTACACCTGGAGCCGAGGGATTTCGTAGCACCAGCCTCTGTATAAAACTAAGGAGATCTAGCGTGTTTGGGAGAGAGGACAAGGAGAAAAACTGCAATCTGGTCCCACCTCTCACCTGCCAAAAATGGGGCTTTGTGAGAAGCGTCACGGCTTTGTGGAAAGAGCCTTCAGTTCCTCTATATAGCTTGTCCTCTGGCCAATACTGGAGGAAACTCTTAATAATAATGATAATAGTATTTGTTGAGCTGTTACTATGTGCCAAACACCGTATACAAGGCTATCAGGTTGGATGCAGTCCCTGTCCCACGTGGGGCTCACTGTCTCAATCCCCATTTTACAGATGAGGTAACAGAGGCACAGAGAAGTGAAGTGACTTACCCAAGGTCACACACAACAGACAAGTGGCAGAGCAGGGAATAGAACCCAGATCCTTCTGACTCCCAGGCTAGTGCTCTAGCCACTAGGCCATGCTGCTTCTAAGGTCACCAGAAAAGATGGTCCTGGCCATCCTTTGATCATCCACCCGAGTCAGATGATAATAATAATAATGTTGGTATTTGTTAAGCACTTACTATGTGCCGAGCACTGTTCTAAGCGCTGGGGTAGGTCCAGGGTAATCAGGTCGTCCCACATGAGGCTCACAGTTAATCCCCATTTTACAGATGAGGGAACTGAGGCCCAGAGAAGTGAAGTGACTCGCCCACAGTCACACAGCTGACAAGTGGCAGAGCCGGGAGTCGAACTCATGACCTCTGACTCCGAAGCCCAGGCTCTTTCCACTGAGCCACGCTGCTTCCCGCTAGCACCAACCATAGATGATGGCACCAACATTTTTTTTATGGTATTTGTTAAGCGATTACTACGTGTCTGTCAGGCACTATACTAAGCACTGGGTTTGATTCAAGATCATCAGGCTGTACACAGTCCACGTCTCACGTGGGGCTCACAGTATTAATGCTCATTTGACAGATGAATTAACTGACTCATTCTTGGCAGGGAATGTGTCTATCCAACTCTGTTTTATTGTACCCTCCCAAGAGTTTAGCACATTTCTCTGCACAGTGTGGTCTAACGGATAGAGCACGGGCCCGGGAGTCGGAAGGTTCTAATTCCAGATCCCCTATTTGTCCGCTGTGTGACCGTGGGCAAGTCACTTCACTTCTCTGTGCCTCAGTTAGCTCATCTGTAAAATGGGGATTGGGTCAGTGAGCCCCACATGGGCACGGGTCTGTGTCCAGTCCAATTTGCTTGTCTCCACCCCAGAGCCTAGTACAGCATCTGGCGCATAGTAAGAGTTTGACAAACACCTCAGTTATTATTATTATTGAATACCAATGATGAATTGATTGATTGGAAGAAACATTCCCAATTCCTTAACATCATTCTGGTGAAAACAGCAAGTGTTTTGGTAGAACTGAATAAATCTGCAAACATTCCCTGCTCTCTGAACATCCAAATCCCCAGGCCCAAATCAGGAAGAATGACAAGAGTCCCCTCTGAAGCCTCTCAGTGTTTGGGAGGGGGGGACCCTCTTCTGATTAATATTTATCTAAATCTCCAGATTGCTCTCTGGCAATCTCCTCTGTCTCTGGGAAAGGAGAGACGGGGACCAAGATAGAACGCAAACATGTGATTGGCCTCTCATCCAGAGTCAGGGTGTCCCTCCTATGGAGGCAGCTCCCTTCCAAAGCTGAGGAAAACGGAAATCCAGATGGATGAACGACATGGAGCAGAAAGAGTAAGCATTCTCATGGGGCTTCTTGGACTGGGGCCAGGGTGTCAGGGTAGCTCTTCTGCTTCTTCTTCTTCTCCTTCTTCCTCTCCCTTCTGTGTCACCCTGACTTCCTCCCTTCATTCATCTCCCCTCCCAGCCCGACAACACTTACGTTCATAGCTGCCATTTATTTATTTATATTAATGTCTGTCTCCCTCTCTAGGCTGTAAGCTCCTTGTGGGCAGGGAATGGGTCTGTTCATTGTTCTGTTGTTCTCTCCCAAGCGCTTAGTATGGTGTTCTGCACACAGTAAGTGCTCAGTAAATTGAACAGATGAAAGAATGAACTGGACAAAACTGCTTCATCTCCAGAATTGAATGTACTACATCAGATCACGCAAATGTTGCAACTTACCCCTGAGCGTAGGCTTCATCACCAGAGAGATGGGTGTTTCATTTTCTTCCCAGGCCATCCGAGGAATTTCGGGACTGAAAAGCAGCTGTTCATCTGTGTTATTTCTGGGGGCCTGGGGAAGGAGGGTGGGAGAGAAACAGGGGACCCTCTTGAATGAAACTTGGGGACCAAATGGGGTGGGGGATGCGTCACTCTCTGCCTCTAAGATGAGTGGCAAATGAAATCGATTTAAAACATGGTATTAACCAACTGGAGGTTGCTCAGAGATCTCAAAGCCGGACTCCAGATGGCCAGGAATCTGTTTTTGTGTAGGACGGAGAGACCAGGTAGTGCTAACGAGGTCAACATCACTGTGCTTAGAAATGAAATGAGTGTTTCAGTGATTTCACACAAAGCAGTGGTTTTTCAAATATAATACCCTTTCCCTCCAGGCTGTCCAAACCCCTTTCCTGTGAAAAGAGTTTGGTGCTTTTTTTTCCCCCTTGCTACCTACAGATGTTATTAACCCATCTCATTTCCTCTTGGAAAATAATTGAAGTTGTTAGTTGTCATGGAAATCATTTTTTCCTTGAATTGCTATGATGTCAGTTGCTCTGCTCTGCTTGTTCTCCCACCCTCACCATTTTGCATCCCTTCCTCTTCCTCCTGATCCTCCTTTGTTTTCACCCTCTTTCTTCTCTTCCTTTATTTTCTTCTTCTTCCCTCCTTCTCTTCCCTCTCCTTTTCCTCTACCCTCTTCCTCCTCTTTCTCCTCTTCCTCCCTCTCCTCCTTCCTTCTCCTCTTCCTCCTCCCTCCTTCTCTTCCTTCTCCTTCTCCCCTTGGTTCTCCTCTTTCTCCTTTTCTTCCTTTCCCTCCCCCTTCCTTCTTGTCTTCCTCTTCCTCCTCCTCCTCCCCCCCCATCTCCCACTACTTGACCTTTACTCTTCTTCTGCTTGTTTTCTTGAACTACAGCTTGCCTGATTAACTCCAGAATCATTTGAAAAATAAACTTTCGATCACGAGAGACTGATTTCCAAAATGTCAAAACACCCAGGTAATGGTCACGTCTTCATGGCACAGACCTATAACTTCGGTTTGAAAACGCTGATCGCTTACTTGTTAATCGTTATCACAAAAGTCTGCCTCATTATCTAGCTAATGATGAGGTTGTTTACTTCGAGTTCTTTCTGCTACCATTCAACACAGAAGGGCCGAAAAACGCCACATTAGTTCGGTCACTGAGCAAATGCTGAGTTGGGGCCAGAAGTGAGGGGGGAAGAGCTGCCCTCTGTGGCAGCTATAAATATATCATTAATATTACTAATGTATATTAATAATAATATTACTATGTGTTTCTACCCCAGTAGTAGTTGTCAGGCAGAGGGTTCCTAGAGGACAAGGTCTTGTCTGTTACATTGAGCTCGCACAGTTCCCTGAAAATCAGCATTGCCTAGTGGTCAGACCCTGGGCTTGAGAGTCAGAAAGACCTGGGTTCTAATCCCAGCTCTCCCTCTTTCTGCTGGTGACCTTGGGCGAGTCACTTCACTTCTCTGGGCCTCAGTGACCTCAACTGGGAAATGGGGATTGAGACTAGGAGCCCCACGTGGGACAGGGACCGTGTCCAACCCGATCTGCTTGTAATAATAATAATGATGATGATGGCATTCGTTAAGCACTTACTAGGTGCAAAGCACTGTTCTAAACGCTGGAGAGGATATAAGGTGATCAGGTTGTCCCACATCGTATCCGCCCCAGCGCTTAGTACAGTGCCTGGCACATAGAAAGCGCTTACCAGATGCTATAATTCATTTTCATCTATTTATTTAGCGTTGATGTTCACATGGCTACAACTGATGCGCTCACTGGCCTTCTGAGAAAGCTGTTCCCATCTTGCCACCTGCTGATAGAAACATAAATTGCTCCAAGGAAAGTGCCTTGCTTGAGGTTCGTCTCAAGACTAGAAAACAAACTTGGTGTGACCAGCTTGGGAAGTTGTGGGGGGAGATTATCATCTTATCATTTATTACTTATTGATAGCTGTAACGCAGTCATTATAGCTGCAATTTCTTATATCTGTAATTTATTTCTATTAATGCCAATCTCCCCTTCTGGATAGTAGGCTCCTTGTGGGCAGGGAATTTATCTGTTTACCGTTCTACTGTACTCTCCCGAGTGCTTCGTACAGTGCTCTGCACACAGAGAGCGCTCAATAAATACAAGTGGTTGGATGAAGTCAAGTGACTTGAGCCAGGTCACCCAGAAGACAAGTGGTGGAGCTAAAATTAAAACTCAGGTCCCCTGACTCTGAGACCTGTGATCTTTCCCCTCTAAGCCATGCTGCTCCTCATCAGAGGAATGCACAATTTTTTCTTGTAAACGACACCATTTTCAGTGCGTAAGAGGAAAATATTCCAATTAAATAAAATTCTGAAATGGTTGCATGAGGAAAGAGCTACCCCGGGAGGTAGAGACCGTGAAGCTGGTTGTGGGCAGGGAATGCGTTGGCTTATTGTTGTAGTGTATTCTCCCAAGTGCTTAGTACAGTGCTCTGCACACAGTCAGAGCTCAGTAAATACGATTGAATAAATGAATTAATTAAGAGAACATCAAAAACATTTTTCTTGCAAGGCACCAGAGGGCATGCAAGAGTTACCCTCAGCCGTTCCATGAAGATAATCTGATTTTATGACAGGGAAATCATCGCTATTGATGGATGAATTCGCAAAGACTGATGGTTTTAGAGGCAGCTTTACAAAGCCCCCCCTGCCATGCACCTTCCCTTTCCCCTTCTCCACCACCATTCACAAAAGCAGCCAAACTCCAGGAAAAAAACCCCGTCAGTGAAGATAACTTGAGCATTGTTTTTTAGTGAATTGGGCAAGAAATGTTTTCCTTCTGCAGGCCCTTGCTGTGTTTTGGGGGCAAAAGTCACCACTAAAAAAAAAAACAAAACCCTTCAGAAAACAATACATTTCCCATGGGCCAATCTTAATCTTAAACCCAAAGGAGCCAATCAAGTTTGACTTTCCTGGGCTTTCCTAGATTTTCAAAGTATAAAAACAGAGTTCGAGGAAAATCTCATATTCGGTTGGGGTCTTTTCCTAGACTTTTCTAGACTTTCTAAGAATAAAAAAGAATTTGAGGAAAATGTGGTCTTGGGCTTTTTTTTTTTTCACTATCATCACCAAAATCTCCTCAGAAGCCAGAGTTTGATTGTTTTGTCATATGTACTAGGAAATATAAAGATGGTTTGTCTTTGTATTTTCAAATACAGAGTGACCGAGCTGTGCAAAGGTGAACATTCTATTTATATAATCACGTTCTGCCCAGTGGAAAATTAAATGACTTCATCCAGAGCTATAGCTTTTGATCTTTTGACCTTCAAAATGATTGGCAACTTGTCAGGAACAGAACTCACAAAGTGCTGACTTGGACCTGATGGCTGTCAAAAACATTTTTGAACTCTAACAAATGCTCCTGGACCTTTGTCAGGACATTTTTTAAGGCAACCAAGTGTACAGATGTGTGCAAATTCGCACCCACTTCTCAGCACTTGTTTACAAATGTGGTCTAATGGATAGAGCACAGGGCCGGGATTCAGAAGGACCTACGTCCGAATCCTGACTCCACCATTTGTCTACCGTGTAACCTTGGGTAAGTTACTTCACTTCTCTGGGCCTCAGTTACCTCATCTGTAAAATGGGGAAACGGACTGTGAGCCCCATGGGGGACAGAGACATAACCTCCCCTAGATTGTGAATTTACTCTATCCACTAGGCCATGCTGCTTCTCTACAGGACTTCCTCATCATGTCCCGTTGATTCTGGGACAAGAAACTAATACATTACACATCGGTCCATGGGAAAATGAGTTCTCACTTTCTGTTGGTTCACAAGATTTATCTCCAGGGCAGTTCTTGTGCTTTTATCAGCTCTTTTTATGTTCCTACTCCTGTTCCTATTGTGTTCCTGAATGTGGTTACCTGTCTTCCCCCATCAGATTGTGAGCTCTGCAAACCACAGTGTTTTACTAGGTCTGCTGTCTTTATTGTAAGGTCTCAAGTGCTTCCTGCAGTGTTCTGCAGAGCACATGCTTATTAAATGCTGTTGGTTTTAATGATGATATTTATTATGTCTGTTTGGGCCAATGAGATAACAGGACATTGGAATCCTGGAGGAAGAAGAGTCCTGTGACCTCTAAACAAGAAAGATTATTCCTTCAACTCTTCAGTCCTGGTAATGGACAGCAGATAGAGGCGATGTGGAAAGGGCAGTTAAAAATCTGTGGTTTGATAAAGCAGAAAACCAACTCACGCTGGGCCCTTCCAAAGACACTTCCTTTCTAGGAAGAAATTTCCTCACTAAATTTCCTCACTAATTTACTCACTTTCTAGGAAGATATTTCCTCACTAAACAATGATTAATGATTGTCACTAGACAGAGTTGCTCTATTATCCTAATAGGAGCCCAAGACCTTTGCAATTTAAGCAGCAGACTTACAGAATGAATGCAAACTACAAAACCTGAAATTCTTGATTCTTTTGTACTCCATTTTAAGATGTCTCATATACCCCTCAGTCAGAATTTGCGACTGGTCTCTTTCAAGAACCTTTTGAAATCTGCCTTTAATCAATCGTACCTATTGAGCGCTCACTGTGTGCAAAGCATTGTACTAAAGCCTTTATGATTTCATTTCCTGCCTTTACCTACTTCTATTAGCTTGCTTAGATTCAACAATTTCCTCCGGCTACAGAAGAGATTTAAACGTACTGTGGTTCATTTCGCTTTCTAAAAACTCCATTCTACTCCCTAGACCAACTGACCGGTCCCACTTTATGCCAGATATGGCTTCTTTGTAATCTCTCCCAACTGAGGAGAGCCATGATCATCTACTGGGTGTATCGCCGGGAAATCTTTAGGAAAGGGCTTCGAGAGGCCCACAGATGGAAGGAACTCTGGGGAAATTCTCTGACTGAAGTAAGTGATTTACAGGCTGGTAGAAAATCGAGTTCAGGAGGCGATCTGTGCTCGGACAAAACCTTAAATGATTTAAGCAGCTTGTCGCTGAACACTAACTGCCTGTGACACTGCAGAGCCAGTGACTTGGTGCTGTGAACCTAAATGTTTGTAACAAGGAAGTCAGACTGTTTTCCCAAGCAGGACTACTTAGAGAAGTTCTTCCTTTAGGAGCATAAAAATTAGCTGACTGAAAAGATTTGACTGCTGAGAGTGGATCAGATAGGGTTGTTAGCGGATTTATTTTTGGTGATGGTGTCTGGGTGGAAAGAGACAGACCGTGGCTTGAGGAAGGGTTGAAGTTGAGTCCTGTTTGCTACAGTAAGCACTCAATAAATACCGATGATTGATTGATCGATTGTTTGTGGAATTTAGCTAGGGCATCTTTGTGCCTCCGTATGGGATCTCAGAATCCCCTAGACTGACGGAGCCTAAACATTTTTGAGTAGCTGTGAGTGATTTTAAAATTCAAAAAAATAAGGTGAACCCCGGTGGGATTTTGCAAATAGGCAGATTCGGTTGGTGAATAGCAATCTCCCCCACTAGATTATAAACTCCTTGAGGGCAGAGATCATGCCTATGAACTCTCTTGTACTCTCCCCAAGTGTTTTTAGTACAGTGCCCTGCACAGTGTAAGCAGTCAATAAATGTTACTGATTGATTAACAACAGCGTGTCCCTGGAACCGGAAAGGTTAATCCACAGCTTGCTGATGCCTTCAGATTTCCACCCTTGTGAGGAAGGAAAGAAATCCAGCTCGACTCCCAGTATCAACTGCTTCTCTTCTCTCCACTAAAGTCCAAGAGGAATTGGAAGTCATTTCTCACCATCTGCATAATGAATTTCTCCTACTTACACACAATCATCCAGCCGATTCGCTCTTGTGATGCCCCTGGGACGAGCCTATCCTGGGTAAAATTGGAAGACTATTATAAATCTCTGACTTCCAGGCCCATGCTCTTTCCACTCGGCCATGCTGCTTCCAATCTCCGTCAGTTAGTCGGTTGTGGTTATTTCGGAGGGGTTCCCCTTCTGGTTGAGGAGGTGGTGAAGTGACTCAACAGCTGCAGTGATGGGAGCGGGGAGGCCGCAGGCAGGAAGAGGAATGGAGAAAAGGCGGCTTGACATCCCCCTCTTCGTCTTCTCTTCCGAGCAGCTTAAACTGACCCTTCATCGAGCAATTCCCAAGAATATCTTTAAGCCCAATGTGTAGCATTGGTAGTTTTGGAGGAGGAGAAGGAGCAAGTTGGTGGTGGAGCTGGAGAAGAAGGAGGGTGCCTCTTTGAATCCCCTCTCTCCCTTCCTCCCTTTCTTGGCAACTTTTGGGGTTTTTTTATTTTGTATTTTTATGGTATTTATTAAGCCCTTACTATGTGCCAGTCACTGGACTAAGCGCCGGGGTAGACACATGTTAATCAGGTTGGACACTGTCCTCATCCTAAATTTTCACAGTTTTAATTCCCATTTTACAGATGAGGTTAATGAGGCTAAACAAAGGTCCCCACACAGAGTCTTCTGGGGCATGCATCGTGAGGGAATTGGAGAGGGAAGAGAAGTCAGCAAAAGAAACAGAGGAGTGGTCAGAGAAGAGTACAGAGTCTTTTGAATCAAGATTAAATCGCATTCTAAGAAGAAGGTAGGGGGGTGTCCACAGTATGTCAGGCAGCTGGATTGTTTCACCTGCTAGTCCTCAGCTCTCACATTTTTCCCAAACTCATCTTCTAACTAAACTTCAATTTTGACTCTCTTGACTCCAACCCCTCACTCACACTGTTCCCCCAGCCTGCAACTCCATCTTCCAGATCACAGCTCTTCCCATCTTTAAAGCCCTCCTAAAATCCCACTTTCCCCAAGGAGCTTTTTTCATTTATTTCACAGCACCCCAGTTACATTAGTCTCACCTTTAGCACACGTATGTGCTAGCCAATCCTCAACACTCAAGTGTGTATGTGTGCATTTAATTTTTTTATATATTTAATTACTTTTTTATGTATACATTCTATTTACTTATTTAGGTGCTTTTTCCTGATCTGTGTGTACTGTTTTTTGCTTTATCCTTGTTCTTTCTCCCGCTTTCACTCTCTGCAAAGAATCAGAAGGTCATCAGTTCTAATTCCGGCTCTGCTACTTGTCTGCTATGTGACCTTGGGCAAGTCACTTCACTTCTGTGTATCTCACTTACCTCATCTGTAAAATAGGGATTGAGCCTGTGAGCCCCACATGGGACAGGGACTGTGACCAACTTGATTTGCTTGCATCTACCCCAGCACTTAGTACAGTGTCTGGCACAAAGTAAACACTTAAAAAATACCATTGTTGTTATTATCATTATTATTGTTATTATTAATCAAGAAATTTTGTTCCAGTCCCCATTAAAGTGTAAGCTTCTTGAGGGCAGTTAACAATCAATCAATCAATCAGTGAATACTTATCGTGTTCAGAGCCGTGATAAGCACTTGGGAGAGTAAAATATAACAGTAAAACAGAATTGGTAGATACGTTCCCTGCCCACAACAAGACTTAGAGTCTAGAGGGGGAGACAGACATTAATATGTATAAATAAATTATAGATATGCATTTAAAATGCACCCCTCTCAGGGTCACACCTGGAGAGTTTCCATTACTCTTCCAGTCTCGGCTACGGGGGTGGAAAGAGTCAAGCAGAGGCCTGTCCAGTCCATTCCTAGCTTGGGCAGCGGCTAGCAAGTGGAAAGCAATCTGCTACAAATCAAAACTCACCTGTGCTGAGCAGCAGCGGCACGGGAGAGAGTCGAGGGCGGACGCTCAAGTTGACTGCGCGGCAGTGGTACACCACTTCTGGATTTTTACCAAGCAAACTCTATGGACTCAAGACCAGAACGATCGCAGATGGAGGTGGGACGTTCTGGGAGAGATGTGTCCATGGTGTCTCTGTAGGATGGAGACGACACGACGGCGTAAGACAAGAGGACATGCGTCTTTCCACGGTTGTACACTCCCAAGCAATCAGTGCCTAATCTTCAGTGGCATCTTGATAAATATGGGTGTTTGATTGAGTAATCAACCCACATTTGAGGTTAAACCCAGCAGGCTTAATATGGGGCTATTAAGTCCTGCTATTTCCCTACTTGAGGCTGAAGGGTCGAGAGCACCGTGGAGATGAGGGCCTGAGACCCTGGCATCTAAACCCTTCAGAATCTCTCAACGTCAGTGCCACCATCTTGGCCCTATCACGGAGACCCCAAGGATAAAGATTCTACTAGCTGAAGGGGAGAAGACAAGAGCAGAGAGCCTTTTCGGCCCTCCTGTGCCAAGGATGCTTTGTTATCGGTGCTTTCCCAGAAGAGACAGGGAGAAATGAACTCACTAAAGCACGGTCGGAAATACCCAAGCCTGCAAATTTTACCGCTCCGATATTCACCGTCCCTTCGTCCGGTAGCAGTGGGAACATCGACCGTCTCCTAGATAGGACATGGCGACTTTCATACTTCAGAGCCACCGATCTGTTGAAAGTTCTGTTTCTCAAGCCTCGGGGGAAAATGAAACGTAATGGCCACAGAAGAATTTGGCTTTAATTCTCCCCAGGTTCTCTCTCTCCCCATTGCTCATTCAGCACCTCCCGATACGTCTCCGTGGATGGATATTAATATCTCATCCAGGTCCCTCCCGTATCAAATGACCACAAGGCGACACAGACCGGACGTCTGGGTTCCGGAGGCTTGAAGAGTCAGTCGTCTTCCCACAAAAACCCATATTGGTTGGGATATTTTGAACCTCCTTGGAAGGACTGAAAGGGAGACGACTATCTGGGTCAGTGACTTGTGGCGGTTTCTGAGACTTTTGCTCTGACTTTGACTGTCTTGCCCAGTGGGTGCTATGATCCAAGGATTATTGGTTCATATTTGTTCCGCGATCTTTGCACATGAGAGAGCACCGCTCAACTCGAAGGAGGAGCCTCCAGATACAACCGTCAGAAGGGTGACCCTCTGATTCTTTATCTTCTAGTGACGGGGAGAAGGCTATCTATCACAACCCTGTTGACTTCACAGGCGAGACTTCACAGCCCCTGAGAGAAACCTTGGTTCCCTTACCCGGTAAGTTCAGGGGAGGCTCAGTGCCCCAGGGGCCTGGGAAGAGAGAGAGAGATCTCAGTCACCCATTCAGAGATTGGTGGCCAAAATCTTCTGGGAGACTTGTGAGGGAGGAGATGCCAAGCCTTCTCTCCCGGCAGCCTCAAGGCATTCCCCTGGAATGCCTGATGGAAGATCTGACTGGATGAGGGGATTCCGTTCTGGGAAAACAAGGCTCTGAGCTGATGTTGACCTTCCGGGCACTCATTGTCTAGCGTAAAAAGTTATAATACACATTCTATTTGCCCTGAGCTTCTCTTTCCCACAGGAAGAGTGTCTGTTAGCCTCTCGATTTGACAAAATAGCCCTTGGGAATTTTTCCGCTCTGTAACTAACAGTGGTAAATCTGGGCTCCAGAGGCGGGGTGATGTGGATTTCAAAACCTCCTCCAGTGCAATGTCTCCACAGCAAATCGCTCCCTGAATTGCCCCCGCCGCCGTGACTGCTGCAGGCCTGGGCCCGGTGCAGCCTCCGCCCGATAAGACATTAATAAGTGTCTGAGCTGGGAGCTGACTTGGTTAATCAAACGATTTGCTGACGCTTCTCTCTGCCCCAGGTGCTTGAGGGTGAGAGTGCCAAAGGTTCCCTATAAATAGCCGCAGCTATCTCCGGGGCTTCCCAGTCTCCTCAGGCTCGTCTCCAGCTGTTAGCATCGCCGAGACCGTCCCAGAGCTAGTCGATCCATCATGAGGCTCGTTCTGCCCAACCCGGGCCTGGAGGACCGGATCATTCCCCTGGAGGAACTCGAGTCCATCGAGAAGAAGGAGGCGGAATCGAGGCCAAAATGGGATAACAAGATGCAGTACATGTTGACCTGCGTGGGCTTTTGCGTGGGATTGGGAAACGTGTGGCGATTCCCCTATCTCTGCCAGAGCCACGGAGGAGGTACGTGGGGTCCTGAAGTCTGGAGGGTTGGAGGGAGGGTGGTGTGGGCTGGGAGTGGGGGATTGGTGGAGAGGGGCAACGATGACCGAAAAGGTACTTCGGTCCAGCTCATGGCTAAAGCAGGCACGAGAGAGCTGGGAGCGGTGCTCCGCCTGGGCTCCTCAGGGCCAACTCCTGAAAGCTAGTCCATCCAGGGCCATGGAGTTTAGCCCAGAGGTTGCCCACAATGCATGGGTGATGGGGAGATGCTTTGGGAAATAGAATTCCTTCTCTTGAGCGTGGCCAAGTGGAAAGACACTGGACTGAGAGAGCACCTGCGTTCTAATCCTGGTTCTGCCACTCTCCTGCTGTGTGACCTTGGGCAAATCACTTAACTTTTCTGGCACTCGGTTTTCCCATCTGTAAAAATGGGGATGTAATACTCATTTTCCCTCCTACTTAGATTGTGACCTCCATGCGAGACAGGAGACTGTGTTTAAATAATCACCTTGGATAATAACAATAATAATAATAATAATAATGGTATTTGTTAAATGCTTACTATGTGCCAGGCACTGTTCTAAATGCTGGGATGGATACAAGCAAATTTGGTTGGACACAGTCTCTGTCCCAAGTGGGGGCTCACAGCCTCAAACCCCATTTGACAGATAAAGCAACTGAGGCACAGAGAAGCAAAGTGACTTGCCCAAGATCACCCGGCAGAGAAGTGGAGGAGCCGGGATTAGAACCCAAGGCCTTCTGACTCCCAGCCCTGGGCTCTATCTACTACGCCACACTGTTTAGCAACTATCATAGTTGCTATTAGCACAGACTTCTGGGTCTCTGTCCTTTAAACTGAGATGACCAGGGAATTGATCTAGCAATCCTGTTGCACTGTACTCTCCCAGCTCTTAGTACAGTGCTCTGCACAGAGTAAGTGCTCAATGGATTGATGAAGTGTAAAGGAGAACTATGTGTGTGAGATACATTTGGAATACTAAAGGTAAAATAGCAGGAGCAGTGATAACTGAGCACACACTTGTAATGAACGATATTAGTTCACGCTTTGGAGTCAGAGATGTTTTCACCCTTTCTGTCCGCCCGGAAGAAACCATTCTGGTTCTCGTGGATTATTGGGAAGGCACCTCTTAAGGGGCTTCATTTCCTAAGAGGGAGAGTCTGGCTTGGAGTGGGTCGTTCAGTAGTGATCCCACATCTAATTTTGGACCCTAAATATGAAGTCTCTCTTCCGTGATTCATTTTTTGCACCTGGGAAATTGTTTTAGACCTCAGAAAGAGAAATCTACCACACAGTAGTGAAGCAAAGATCTTCTTTAGGAACTGTTTGTATGAAGGAGATGATAAAGACGCTCAGTAGAATATCAGTCAGTGGTTGGGTTCAGGCTAGTGCTTTAAGAGCTTTGAAATTCAGGTTTCAGTGTTAAACCTCCTCCCATCTTCTACTTCCCCTATGCAAGGACTTGTACGAAGTCTTTGGCAACCGGACACACTTCAAGAAGTCTTTCTCTCCATCCTCGACCACTGCCATAGTCAATAACGCCACCAGTTCAGAAAGGAAAATTTTTTTATGTCCCCTAGCTATTATCTACAGATGCTAATCCGTGATTTTTTTTAAAAAAAAAACAGATACAATAGCTTTTCCAAGAGAGACATTACAATGTGAATTATCACATTAGTACTTTAAAAATGGAAATGAAATTGAAAAGCGTCCATGGGTCCTGAGCAAAGGAGACAGCCAATCTCAATTGGCAGACTCTGGTGATAGATTGAGTGAATAGGTTGATCTAGAAGTACCTGGGGCTGTTACCGGGAATAAAGAAAGACAATTTGGGCTTGGCCCGAGGTCTGTTATTCAGTGGTCACGCTGAAAGTGAATCCCAGGAAATCACTCTAGCCCTGAAATTAGAGGAAGAATTCTGACAGGAACATAATTCTAGTACACTTAATTGTAGAACACTCGTCGAGCAAAGGAGCAGTGTTAGAAACTAGGTCGCAACTTCCTCGGTACTTTAGGCGTCTATGAGTTACATTCCTGCAAAATGACTGCTGAGAAGCAGCATTTAAAAACTTGGGACAGGAAGAAATCAATCAATCAATGGTATTTACTGAGCATTTGTTATGTATGCTCAGGACACTGTACTAAGCGCTTAGGAGTGTACTAATCAACAGAGTTAGCAGAGGTGTTCCCTGTCCACAACACACTTAATCTTCCGAGCTCCATTCACCTTCTGTCTCATTTCGACTACAGCTGAAGCTTCGTTTCTAACCTTTATAACTCCAGCACATGCGTTTCACAATCTTACAATCTTGATGATCAGGGATTTAAAACCTTTCCTGCTCCAATTTTCACCTGTCCCGTTGCCCTTTGTTCAGAGGAAACAGAATTCATAAAGGGCCACACTCATTTAGTAGTAGGAATAGTATTTACTTGGTGCCTACTGAATCCAATCCACTGTACTAAGTGTCTGAGAAATACAGCCATACTGCACAGAACCGTGTTCTTTCATAGGATCAAGCGCTTAGTACAGTGCACAGCACCCAGTAAATGCTCAAAAAATATCACTGAGGATGATGGGACTTACATGAATAGAGGAATTTGTGCTTCAGAGTCCACAGGTCATTGCTACACTAATCAAGTAATTAACATTTTCTACGATAAAGCTGGAGGTTATGTTACTCTCCGCTCAGACACAGAGTTAGCCTCACGGGCTTCAGAGAACACACTGTAGTTTTTATAATTAACCTATTGTGTTGGTGTGGAAAATGCCACGTCGACCAGAATTTTTGCATAGAATTAATCTCAAGAACACAAGAGGATAAGTAACACCGCTCCTGGGTTAGCCTACCGAAAAACTGAGTTTAGTATTCTTTCTCCAACAGAGTGTTTCAAGGCCTTACTGAGAGAGCTCACCTCCTCCAGGAGGCCTCCCAAGACTGAGTCCCCCTTTTCCTCTAGTCCTCCTCCCCTCCCCATCACACTCCCTCCCTCTGCTCTACCCCACCCCCCGCCCCACAGCACGTGTGTATGTGTACATATCTATTATTCTATTTATTTTATTAATGATGTGTATATATCTATAATTCTATTTATTTATTCTGATGCTATTGATGCCTGTCTACTTGTTTTGTTTTGTTGTCTGTCTCCCCCCTTCTAGGCTGTGAGCCCGTTGTTGGGTAGGGATTGTCTCTATTGCCGAATTGTACTTTCCAAACCCTTAGTACAGTGCTCTGCACACAGTAAGCGCTCAGTAAATATGATTGAATGAATGACTGAATGAATCAATGCAAAGTGATGACCATGAGCCTGTCATCAAACCTAATTTTAGGCATAAACCATCAAACATCCCTAACTTCCATTTTGTAACCTATTAAAAGTTGTTGGATCAATCAATGGTATTGGTTAATAATAATAATGTTGTATTTGTTAAGCGCTTACTACGTGCGGAGCACTGTTCTAAGCCCTGGGGTAGACACAGGTAATGAGGCTGTCCCACTCGAGGCTCACAGTCTTCATCCCCATTTTCCAGATGAGGGAACTGAGGCACAGAGAAGTGAAGTGACTTGCCCACAGTCACACAGCTGACAAGCAGTTGAGAACCACCAGCGTGCAGAGCGCTGTACTAAACACTTGCGAGAGTACAATCCAAAAGAAATGGCGGATACACTTCCTGCCTACAAGGAGCTTACAGTCTAGAGGGGGAGATTGATGCTAAAATAAATTTTGAATATACTCATAAATGCTGGGGGGCTGAGGTGAATGAAGTGTGCTTAAAGGGAAATGGGGGCCTAGCTGGGGAAGGTCTCTCAGAGGAGATGGGACTTTAATGAGATTTTAAAGGTGTGGAAGGTGGTGGTCTGTCATATGTGATGGGGGAGAAAGGTCAGCGATGAGATAGATGAGACTGAGGTACAGAGAGTAGGAAATCAATGAGGGAAAACAGAAGGAGGCAAGCCCCCTATCCCTCTGGAACCAAATGATATTTTCTGCCTCTATCCAATATCCTGTGGGAGCCAAATCCATGTGCTGGGTGGAGAAGTGATTCCATTTCTTAGTTTTGAAACTATGACCTTCTGGCTTCAGGTGTTCTAGTGAGATTTAGTGAACAACTCCACGTTTTTGTTTTTTGTGGTATTTGTTAAGTGTTTACTATGTGCCAAGTTCTGTATTAAGCAGGAGGTAGATGAAAGCTAATCGGGTTGGACACAGTTCATAACCCACATGGGACTCACAGTCTTAATGCCCATCTTACAGCTGAGGTCACTGAGGCAGAGGGAAGTTAAGTGGTGATTTGCCCAAGGTCACCCAGCAGACAAGTGTTGTGGATTAGAATTTAGGTGCTTTTGACTCCCCGGCCCATGCTCTAATCACTAAGCTATGCCGCTTCTTATATTCTCTCCTCATTCTCAGCTATATTCTATCCTTCCTAAAATGCGGAGACCAAATCTGCACATGGTTCTCCTGGTACCCACAAGTCAGGTTTTACACTGTTGGAAAACCATTTCTTTTATTTTGTATTTTTTTTATCCCCTTTTTAATGATAACCAGCTTTCGGTTGGCCTTTTAGCCACTATGTACTTCTGACCAATGATTAAAAGAACAGTCAATGTGGAAATCCCTTTCCTGAGTCACAGCTGATAGCCAAATCAATTATCATGCTGTTTGTTTTTTTTTATGATATTGTTAAATGTTTACTATGTGCCAGACATTGAACTAAGCACTGGGGTAGTTACAAGATAATCAGGTTGGACAGAGTTCCTGTCCCACAGAGGGCTCACGGTTTTAATCCTTTTGCATTTGAGGTCACTGAAGCAGAGAGAAGTTAAATGACTTTCCCAAAGCCACCCAGCAGATGAGCAGCAGAGCTGGGATTAGAACCCAGGTCCTCTGACTCCTAGACCCGTGCTATTTCTTCTAGGCCAAGCTGCTTCTCATGTAGTTGTAACCTAGATTTTTTTTTTAGTGATATTTCCTTCCATTTGCTCATCTGCCATTTTTTGCCCATTCACTCAGCCCTGTGAGATATCCATCCCCATATTCAAGGCATTTCACCACCTAGAAGGGTTTAGGGTCATGATGTGCAAACTTAGAGATTTCAGTGTTAAACAAAACGGTTCCTAGTAGGGATTCCCAGGGCATTCTACAGTCTTCCACCTTGAAATGTGACTTTTGATCTCTATTCTTTGTTTCCTATCTTCCAGGAAGCTTTCTAGCTATGACAGTACATTTCCTGAAGTCCCATGCTTATTCAGATTTCTTAAAACCTCTAGTGTGGAACCTTGTCAAAGGGCTACTGAAAATCTAAATGATCATGTTTGCTGATTCTGTTTTATCTACATGCTTGTTCACCCTGTCAAAGAGTTAGTGAGGTATGGTTTCCCTTAAGAAACCCATAACGTTTTTCCCTTCAGATTGTTGTGCTTTTTCTGAGTACTCATGGATCCTAAGATCAATGATCAGTTCTATGCATTTGCCAGCTATAAAAATGAGGTTTCCTGGGGTACAATTCATCCTTGTATAGATGGGAATTAAAATGGCAGACCACCAATTTGCTAGTCCAGTTGCCTTTTGTAATGAGAGTTTTATACATTTTTGCCCCGAGTTCTGCAACTTTCCCTCCATATTCCTTCAGAATCCTCAGAAGGAGGCTATCAAGTCCCAGCAATTTGTGTACATCTAGGTTATTATTTGTTTAGCTCTCACTGTGTGTCAGGCACTGGTCTAAGCAGTGAGGTTGATAAAAGCTAATCAGGTAGGACACTGTCCATGTCCCACATGGGGATCATAGTCTTAATCCCCATTTTACAGATAACTGAGTCACAGGGAAGTTAATTGACTCGCCAAAAGGTCACACTGCAGTGGCAGAGCCGGGGTTAGAACCCAGGTCCTTCTGACCCCCGGGCCCATGCTCTGTTTTTTGTTTTTGTTTTGTTTTTGGTTCAGTAGGCCATGGCGCTTCTCTAATTTTCTCTTAAATTTCCTTTCTGTCCCACCTAACTTTCTACTGGCATCCGACTTGTTCTCCTATTCTCCGCATCCATGGATCCTTTCCCATTTTGAAAATATTTCATTCTCCCTCATATGTCCTCTTTGACCTCTGATGACCATTTAACTACTTAGGGATTTTCTTTGGTCCCCTGGCTTCATTATTCTGCAACAGGGCATTTATCTATCTTCCCTCTAAACTGTGAGCTTGTTATGGGCAGGGAACGTTTCCACTAATTCTGTTGTATTGCACTCCCTCAATTACACTATGTGCACAGCACTGTGCTGTAAGCGCTCGATAAATACCACTGATTGATTTCTAAGATGCATTTTGCTCACTCTTCAAGCTTCTAATAAGTTACTATAATAAGGCTCCCCTACAGATTGGCTCATTACTGTTCAGTTTCTATAATAATAATAATGATGGTATTTGTTAAGCGCTTACTATGTGCTGAGCACCGTTCTGAGCGCTGGGATAGATACAAGGTTATCGGGTTGTCCCACGAGGGGCTCACAGTCTTAATCCCCATTTTACAGATGAGGTAACTGAGGCACCGAGAAGTTAGGCAACTTGCCCAAAGTCACAAAACTGACAAGTGGTAGAGCTGGGATTAGAACCCACGACCTCTGACTCCCAAGCCCGTGCTCTTTCCACTGAGTCATGCAGAGTATTATATGTCTACAATCTGTTATACTGTTCTCTCCCATGCGCTTAGTGCAGCGTTCTACACACAGCAATGCTCAATAAGTACCACTGATTGATCAGTTGATTGGTTGATAGTAGGCGCCCAAGAGAATTAAGTGTCAAGTTGCTTACATTCTAATAGAGATCTTTCTGAGCCTTCCAAATCTTGGGCAGGGATGAGTACAGAGGAAAAGGAGATGGAGAAATGGAATGAGAATCGAAGGAAACACTTTATGCATCTGCAAAATGAGAATCGCTTCTGATCTAAAATGCTTATATTTCTGGGGTTTGGGAGAGAAGAAGTCAGTGTGGGAAGAGCACTGTAGTGACTGAGAAGCGCGCTCGGATGAATGATCCTACGACCCACACAAGCAAACTTATTTCTTGGACTAACAAAACTCTTGTGAGGATTGATAGATGCCTTCTAGATAAAGCTTCACTGAGAGAAGCCCATCTCCTCCAAGAGGCCTTCCCTGACTAACCTCTCATTTCCTCTTCTCCCACTCCCTTCCTGGTTTTCCATCCTTTATTCACCTCTCTTTTAGTCCACAGCATTTATGTTCATCGTTGTAATTTCTTTATATTTATATCTGTCTCCTCCTCTACATTATAAACTCCTTGTAGGCAGGGAACATGTCCATCAATATTGTCCTTTCCCAAGCGCTTAGTACAGTGTTCTGCACTTATGAGTGCTTAATAAATATGATTGATTGATTGATTTTCTGCTGGCAAACTCTCAGTTTTCAAGAGTTAGCACACAGGAATGGAGTTCACCCTCCTCTGGTCAGAATTTAGACGCCCAACGGTTTCCAAAGAGACAAAGTGTTCTCGGTGAAGTGAAGAGAGCTATATGGGAAGTAGAAGAAATTTTACATCCCCGGCAATTTGATCAGCTAGTGACTGGAACCACAAAAGTGGATTTTTCTATCTTCTTTTTTCACCCATCTGATCCCATTTGCAGTGCTGAAAGTGATCAACTTTGGAACAGCTCTCTGACATGACAGCCTCAAGATAGCTCCTTCTTATTTTCCAACTTTCCAAGGATCCTTGTTGAGTGAATTCAGTACTATGATTGTGCTTTTTTAAAAAAAACAAACTGATTATCTAGGGGTTTAGCAAGTGGGAAGCCTAGACCATCTTTCCGATCCTCTTATTTGTTAATTTGGAATCTTTTTGATCAGGTCTTGCTTTCCAAAACTGATCAAAGAGTGCTTAGTATAGTGCCTGGCACATAGTAAGCGAGTGTGGCTTAGTGGAATGAGCCCGGGCTTGGGAGTCAGAAGATGTGGGTTCTAATCCCGTCTCCGCCACTTGGCTTCTGTGTGACCTTGGGCAAGCCGCTTGACTTCTCTGTGCCTCAGTTCCTCATCAGTAAAATGGAGATTAAGACTGTGAGCTCCCCGTGGGACAACCTGATTACCTTCTATCTATCCCAATGCTCACAACAGTGCTTGGCACATAGTAAGTGCTTAACAAATACCATTATTATTATGTGGTGAAGCCAGGATTTGAAGCTAGATCCTTCTGACCCTTTTGGCCCTTGCTCTATCCACCAAGCCGTGCTGCTTCTACACTAAACCATGCTCGAATCTGGGTGGTGATTGCAAAGGCTCTTCCCATTTTGCTGCACTACTCCCCAACTACTAACTCGTTGCACGCCGTGCCGCGGCAATGCAGTTAATCAATCAGCGGTATCTACTAAGCGCTTACTATATGTAGAGCAAGAAGATGACTGCCAGGGATGAGAGAGTGCAAGAAGAGTCACATAAGCCACTATTACTATAATCAATTCCTCCGCTCCGGTTTTCCGTACTGAACTACAGAGAAACGGCCGGGGACTCGGAGGTCATGGGTTCAAATCCCCGCTCCGCCGCTTGTCAGCTCTGTGACTTTGGGCCAGTCACTTCACTTCTCTGTGCCTCAGTTCCCTCACCTGTAAAATAGGGATGAAGACTGTGAGCCCCACATGGGACAACCTGATGACCTTGTATCCTCCCCAGCGCTTAGAACAGTGCTTTGCACATAATAAGCGCTTAACAGATGCCATTATTATTATTATTATTATTAAGCCTCAAGTCTGAGGGGTAAGTTAGGGAATGATAGAAGGCTCAAAAGATTTAGACAGATTCAATGACACCAGGTCAATGATGGGTTATTAAGGGGAGATGTCAGCTCCTTGTGGAGCTTGTCTCTTTATTGTTCTAGTGTCTTCTTACAAGCGCTTAGTGTATGCACACAGTAGCGATCAATAAATACAATTGAATGAATGAATGAACTGTGGGCAGGGAATGTGTCTGTTCAATTTTCTTGTGTCCTCTCCCAGGCACTTAGTACAGCACCCCGCACATCATAAGCGCTCAATAAATATGATTGAATGAATGAATGTTAGAACAGGCCTTCTCTCATCACGAGGATGGGTGTCTAAAAGGTACCGGCACACAGTTACTGAAAATGCCCACCAAAAAGTTGAATATTGGTCTGATCCAGCTGGATATTTCTTCTGTCCTTATATCACCATCGTCACTTGTCGGTTTATTGTTACATTGTACTCTCCCAAGTGCTTAGTACGGTGTTTTGTCTGCCGTTAAGTGCTCAATGAATAGGACTGAATAATAGGAGCATTATATTTTTAAGCATTTACTATATGTCAGGCACTGTTCTAAACACTGGAAGAGATACAAGTTAATCAGATCGGACATAATCTCTGTCCCACATGGGGCTCATAGTCTAAAAAGGAGGGAGAGGAGCCGTTGAATCCCTATTTCACAGATAAGTAAACTGAGAAGTCAAGTGACTTTACCAAGGTCACCAAGAAGGCAACTGGCAGAGCTGGAATTAGAACCCAGGTCCACTGACTCCCAAGCCCATGCTCTTCCCACTAGGCCACACCGCTCCTCTGCTATATGCTATCTTAGTGATATTTCAAGAGAACTTTCTTTTGAGATTCTGTGAGGGAGAGATGACCAGTACTAGAAGTCAGTAGGAAAGTAGAACAGGCATTTAGTTGTCACTATAACCAAGAAGCCACACACACACAGACAAAATCTACTCAGGTGTCCAGGTAACAATGAAAGTATAATCATTACCTGAAGGCTAGCAGTAGATTTACTCCAACTGTTTACTCACAATATTTTAACTGCAGCAGGAAGTACCCTTGGCTTTAAACAGCACATCCTGTTTTTCAGCTCACTCTGTTCTGAGTGATCCATAGATGCAAAACAAAATCAATTAAATGGCTCGTTTCCCAATTAAGCTTCACCGGTGCCAAAAGGTTTAAGAAATATTTAACAAATAGAAGCAAAGTTGTTTTTTTTAAAAGACATCTGTAAAGCATCAACGATGTGCCAAGCACTGTTCTAAGAGCTGAGGTAGATAGAAGCTAATCAGGTTGTCCCACGTGGAGATCACAGACTTAATCCCCATTTTGCAGTTGAGGGAACTGAGGTACAGAGAAGTGAAGTGACTTGCCCAAGGTCCCCCAGCAGCCAAGTGGCAGAGACAGGTGCTTCTGACTCCCAGGCCCATACTCTATCCATTTGGCCGCATATCGTTCATTGGAGGTGAAAGCAGATTCTAGAAATCCTAAATTTGACTTGAGGTTTTTTGGGGTTTTTTTTTTGGATCTTTTGTATTTTTTTAAACCACACAAAAAACCAATATGACACAGTGGATGGAGCACGGGCCTGGGAGTCAGAAGGTGAAGGGTTCTAATCCCGGCTCTACCACTTGTCTGCTGGGTGACCTTGGGCAAATCACTTCACTTCTCTGGGCCTCAGTTACCTCATCTGTAAAATGGAGTTGAGACTGTGAGCCCAGGATTGAGTCCAACCTGATTTGCTGTATCCACCCCAGGGCTTAGTACAGTCTTGGCACACAGTAAGTGCTTAACATACACCATCATTATTATTATTATTGGCCATCTCCATATTCTTCAGGGAAACTCAGGAATCTCAGCTACTGAAGTCAAAGGGCACCTCAGAATAGAGTCCTTGAGGCTGAGGCTGTGGCTACTAATGTACTGTACTCTTTCAAGGGCTCAGTACAGTGTTTAATTACATTGATTAATTCCCTGGCTAAGCCTTCATTTTTCCATCAGTCCTCCCTTCTGTGCACTCAGCTGTGCACTCTTTAAGCACTCTGTTACTCACCCAGCCCCACAGCACTTTACCTTCATGTTCCTATACTCTACCAGTTCCCTGTCTGTAATTTGTTTTAATGTCTCTCATCCGGTAGACCGTAAGGTCCTGGTAGACACAGATCATATCTACCAACTTAATTGTGTTATACTTTCCCAAGTATTCCAAGTATAATACTCCACGTGGCTTAGTGGAAAGAGCAAGGGCTTGGGAGTCAGAGGTCGTGGGTTATAATCTCCTCTCTGCCACTTGACAGCTGTGTGACTTTGGGCAAGTCACTTAACTTCTCTGGATCTCAGTTACCTCATCTGTAAAATGGGGATTAGATTGTGAGCCCCACATGGGACCACCTGATTACCTTGTATCTCCCCCAGTACTTAGAACAGTGCTTGGCACATAGTAAGCGCTTAACAAATACCATCATTATCATTATTGCTTATAGGTGCTCTGCACACAGTAAGTTCTTAACAAATCCCACTGATTGACTGATTGACTGCTAGATTGAATAGGAGTCACTGACTGGAGGAAAGATGACAGTAGGGTGATTGGCACTCAATTATTGTTATTATTATATCGATTAAGTGCTTACTATAATTGGGGTATTTGTTGAGTGCTTACTATGTGCCGGGCACTTTACTACGAGGTGGGGTGGATTTGAATAAATTGGGTCGGACCAAAACCCCTGTCCCATGTGGAGCTCATAGTCTCAATCCCCATTTCATAGATGAGGTAACTGAGGCACAGAGAAGTGAAGTGACTTGCCCAAGGTCACAAAGAAGACAAGTGGCAGAGCCGGGATTATCTGTCAAGCACTGTTGTAAGCACTGGAGCAGATAAAGGTTAATCAGGCTAGACACAGTCCCGTCTCGCATGAGACATATCGAATCCCCATTTTACGGTTGAGAAAAGTGAGGCACAGAGAAGTGAAGTGGTTTGTCCAAGGTTACACAGCAGTCAAGTGGTGGAGTCAGGATTGGAACCCAGGTCCTCTGACTCGCAGGCCCGGGCTCTATCCACTAGGCCACATGGCTCCACCCTGGGCAGTTGTTGGCAAACCCAATTTCCAAGGGCAAAATAAAAACTTTCCCCTTGAGTACCCAACCAACTTCCGTTGTGTGTCTCCCATGGCAAGGGCGACAAGGAAAAATGTGTGGGTGGTGCCCAGGGAGCAGACAAGACCTGCCCTGGTCTGACGCTGCAAAATTATTCTATTCCTCTTTGGAGGAGATAATCCAACCTGATGTAATCTTACCATCTTCCCTTGACCTCACCTCCAGCCTGATTCTCCTCTGCCTGGCCTTTCCCTCTGTAATTAATTTTTATTTTGACTCCCACTGGGAAACCATCAAATCTCAGAGGAACTATTCATAGAAACAATACATCCTTGAGCAACGGTCAAAACTGCATTCAGTGGGTTTCCCCAGTGGGGATCACTTGGACTTTAATCCTATAGCCCTACTTAAAATCATGACACATAGTAAATTGAGTTTGCATGGCATTGGCCGAATGTTATCATCCTAACCTTTGCTAGATATGCAAGAACGCATAAAGGTCGTTTATCTGGATGGGTTTCCCTGCCATGATAATGAAGGCCTGTGAGTTTGGAATGCAAGAAGATTGGAGATGTTTCCGGTTATCGTCTTATTTGAGCTTCCCGGCCTACAGGCGGCGACTAGGAAATTGATATGCACCCTATTGGTTCAAGGCTTTTCTCCCAGATAAAAGGACACCTTCTACTAGTTAAGAAAATGGCCCCTTAAGAACTCTGTAGTAAGTCGCAGTGGTGAAATGAGTTCTTTTTGTATGACGAGAACCAACGCGGCCTAGTGGAAAGACCTCAGGGCCTGGGGGTCAGGGGACCTGGCTTAGAATCCCAATTCCACCACTTGTCTGCTGTGCGACCTTGGGCAACTCAGCTCACTTCTCTGCGCCTCAGTTACCTCATCCTTAAAATGCAGTTTAAGACTGGGAGCCGGGTGGGACGTGGATCGTGTCCAACCTGATTACCTCATATCTATCCCGGTGCCTAGTACAGAGCTTGGCACATAGGAAGCAATTAACAAATAAATACCTTGAAAGAAGGGCCGTGTCTTGCAATTCTGTAAGAGCACATAACAAATACCAAGCTCATTATCATTACTATTGCTATTATTATAAAATTTTCCCAAGCACCTAGTGCAATGAATTTCACCCGGTAGTTTTCAGTAACCAGTACTAGTGTCCTAGTAACCGGGACTTCTCTCCTATAATCAACGTCTTATCGTGGCAGGAGAGTTTGCGTATGGCAGTGAAGCTTCGAACTATGCCACGGAGAAATAGTCTCTCATCGGGGTTACCCACGATAAAAAGGTCTGAGCTGAAGCATCAGACAAAGTTGATTCACCTGTGCTGGGCAGCAGGGGCATGGGAAAGGTCAAAAGCGGATGATCAAGTGATCAAAATGTTGATCAAAGTCAAAGCCAGAGACTAAAGTTTTTACCGCGTGGAAGAAGGCGTTGGTAAACCACTTCTGTATTTTCACCAAGAACGCTCTAAGGATAAATCCATAAAGTAGCTAGGAATCAAAAATGACTCGACATCATTTGATGATGATGAGGGAGTCCTTTAACAACCAGAACAGTTGGCCATGGGGTCATTTAGGTGTTGGGAGATATTCTGGGAAGTGTATTGTGTTCTTCCTTCTCTAAGGTGGAATTTGCATTCTTGGCAAATCTCTCATTAAGAAAAACTGGCACAAGAATACTCAGGCCTCAATCGAAACATTGTGGACTGGTTGCGTGTGGCTGTTTTCTCCTACACCATGCCGCATTCTCCCCAGACGGACACACGTGACCGGAAGAATGTTCCCGAATTTTTCCGTTGCCTTCTATCTCAAGGGCGAAATGAAAACACACATCGTCGGGGAACTGACTGATGGAATTGAGCAGAACTGGTCCAGAATAATAATAAAAATAATAATAATGGTATTTGTTAAGCGCTTACTATGTCTCTAGCACTGTTCTAAGCACTGAAGTAGAAACAAGCTGATCAGGTTGGACACAGTCCCTGTCCCTCCTGGGGCTCCCATCTTTAATCTCCACTTTACCGTTGAGGTAACTGAGGTACGGAGAATTAAAGTGACTTGCCCGAAGTCACACAGCAGGATTAGCCAGGATTAGAACTGAGATCCTTCTGACTCTCAGGACTGTGCTCTATCCACTTGGCCATCCTGCTTCCCACGCTGCTTCCCAGAAGAAGGTCTATGAGAAGCAGCGTGGCTCAGTGGAAAGAGCATGGGCTTGGAAGTCAGAGGTCATGGGTTCAAATCCCAGCTCCGCTACTTGTCAGCTATGTGACTTGGGGCAAGTCACTTTACTTCTCTGTGCCTCAGTTCCTTCATCTGGAAAAAGGGGATTAAGGCTATGAGCCCCATGTGGGACAGGGACTGTGTCCAACCCAATTTGCTTGTATCCACCCCAGCGCTTAGTACAGTGCCTAGCACATAGTTAGTGCTAAACAAATACCACAGTTATAATTATTATTAACAACTGTATTGTATCCTTATTCTTATTATTGTGGTATTAGTTAAGGGCTTACTATGTGTCAAGCACTGTTCTGAGCTCTGGCGTAGCTCGAGTTAATCGGGTCGGACACAGTCCCTGCCCGTGGGGCTCAGTCTAAATAGGGGGAGAACAGGCATTGAATCCCCATTTTTCAGATGAGGCAACTAAGTCGCAGAGAAGCTCTGTGACTTGTCCAGGGTCACACAACAGGTTGGCCGAGCCAGGATTAGAAACCAGGTCCTCTGCTTATACTTTTTCCACTAGGCCACACTTGTCCTCTCCCAAGAGTTTAGTTCAGTGTCTCCTCACGCAGTAAGAGCTCAGTAAGTACCATCCATTGAAGAGGTAATCCTTTCATTCTCCACTTCTGTATTTTCCTGTTCCCCGATACTTACTAGTGGCAGCTATCTGATTTTGAATTTTCAGGCAGACTTCTTTAACCACCTCCCAGAGTGTGTGGGGCTTTTTACCGTATCTTCTTTGGGCTAATTTCCAAACTGGGCTTTGTTTTCCTTTCCAGGAGCCTTTATGATCCCATTTCTCATCCTGCTGGTCTTCGAGGGGGTCCCTCTGCTCCACCTGGAGTTTGCCATCGGGCAGAGGCTGAGGAAAGGGAGCGTTGGTGTCTGGAGTTCAATCCACCCGACCCTGAAAGGAGTTGGTGAGTCTCAGAAGCTTTTATGGGGACAAGTGTTGGCCAACGAAACCCAGAAAACACAGCAGACAAGATTAGAAGACAGGCCCTAATAGAAGGAGGATTTACTTCTAAAAACCTCTTCCCTTTCTCTCCAGGTATTGCTTCCATGTGCGTATCCTTCATCGTGGGATTATACTACAACACTATCATCGCCTGGGTTATGTGGTATTTCTTCAACTCTTTTCAAGAACCACTGCCTTGGAGTACTTGTCCCCTGAATGAAAACAGTACAGGTATTGATACTCTTGTGTTAGCCGCAGAATCAGACTGTAGACTGCAAGCTTGTTGTGGCCAGCGGATGTGTCTGTTTATTGTTATATTGTACTCGCCCAAGAGCTAAGTGCAGTGCTCTGCACACGGTCAATGCTCGATACGACTGAATGGATTAATTCAGACAGGACCTGGTTTCCCATGAGAATCGATAAATCGACCCAGCTTCAATCTGCATATTTGTGTTCCTACTGAAAACAAATAATCACAAGTAATACTTCATAATACTCTCACACTTATTATGATTATGGATCAGTTCCCAGCTTGGCTTAGGGGCATCAGAAGGACCTGGGTCCTAATCCTGCCTCCCCGACATCTGTAGAGTCATCTTGGGAAGTGACTTCACTTCTCTGGGCCTCAGTTACCTCATCTGTAAAAAATGGGGAGGAAAAAAATGTAAAAAAGAGTGTGAGCCCAATGTGGAACAGGGACTGTATCCAACTTGATTAACTTGCATCTAAGCCAGAGCTTAGACCAGTCCTTGGAACATAGTAAACACATAATAAATGCCATATTATATAATTATTATTATTATTCTCATTGCAACCCATCATCTTTCCTAAAACGGCTGTTTGCTCGCCTCCCAGGTTACGTCGATGAGTGTGCCAGAAGCTCACCCGTGGATTATTTTTGGTATCGAGAGACTCTAAATATTTCCACATCCATCAGCGATTCGGGAAATATTCAGTGGTGGATCCTGCTGTGTCTGACCTGTGCCTGGAGCGTGCTTTACGTCTGTACCATCCGGGGCATCGAAACCACGGGAAAGGTGCTGAGATTTTCTTCCACACCCAGAGTGGGTGGGCCAGGATTTGAAGATTTGTCTCTGCCTCTGGGGCTCAGCCTTCAAGGGGAGACGTACCAAAATTAATTTCTCAAATAAATTCCTTAAAAATAACATTCAGCACCGCTTCTCTCTTCCAGGCGGTTTACATCACATCGACTCTTCCTTATGTGGTGCTGACCATTTTCCTGATCCGCGGCTTGACGCTGAAGGGGTCGACCAATGGGATTGTGTTTCTCTTCACGCCCAATGTAAGTCTGCTTAGGGTCTGGTCCGTGGCTGGCTTCTCTGTTAAGAGGAAGTTGACGGTAGTGGAGAATGGACTGTTAGTCCATTAAAAGGTCTGGGAAGGGAGGTTGGTTCCTCCGGGATTTCAATCAATCGCATTTATTGGGCGCTTACTGTGCGCAGAGAGCCGTACTAAGTGCTTGGGGGAGTTCAACACAACAATATAACAGACACACATCTTGCCCCCAATAGCTTTTGGCTCCACCCCTTGTCTGCTGTGTTGCCTTGGGCAAATCTTTCACTTCTCTGTGCCTCAGTTCCCTCATCGGCAAAACGGGGATGCAATACCCATTCTCCCTCTTACTTAGACCGAGAGCCCCATTTGGTATGCGATTAGCTTGTAGCTACCCCAGCGCTTAGTACATACAGGGTGTGACACGTAGTAAGTGCTTAACAAATTCCACAGTTATTTTGGTGATAGCGAACCCAAGTCTCTCCCAGTAACTGCTGCCATTAACTGTCAGATGTGCTCACCCAAACCAGAGGTTAAACACTTTCTCAGAAGGGAATCTTGAGGGAAATTGCAGTGCTACTCACAGATTATCGCTGGGATAATGTCTTAATAATACATAATTTGGGTAATTATGAGACTCTTTTTAACTGCCAAACCTGCGCACTGGGTCCTGAGATAAATGGGATATGGTCCCTCTCCCACACAGGACTCAGTATCTAAGAATGTGGAAGGAAAGGCATCTCATCCTCCTTTTGCCAATGAGGAGAATGAGGCACAGAGAGGTTAAGTGACTTGCCCAAGAAGTCACAGCTGGTCAAGGGCAGAGCCAGCCAAAACTGGGATGAAAATTCAGGACTTCCGACTCCCAGACTCATGCTCCTTCCTTTTCATCTTCTTCCTCACATGGGGTGAGCCCCATGTGGGATATGATTATCTTGAATCTACCCCAGTGCTTAGTACAGTGTTTGACACATAGTAAGTGCTTAAAGAATACCACAATTATTTCGGTGTTAGGGAACGAGGTCTGTCTTAGTAACTGCTGTCAGTAACTGCCAATGCGTCTGCCCAAACCAGAGGTCAAGCACCTTCTCAGAAGGGAAACTTGAGGGAGGTTGGAGTGCTACTAGGCCTGACTGTCGCCTACTGTGGGTCTGTGAGGGAGACAGAGATGTCCAGCAACGGCCTTTTCAATACTCACTGCTCTCTCCACGGCAGAATCAGCCAGCCAGTATCAATTAAGCATCCACAGGGTTGGTGGAGGGAGAAGGGTGGGACAGAATCCCCCATCCCCTCTAAGGTGGGCTGCCTGACCGTCTTCCTTTTCACTCCGCAGATCGATGAATTGACCAATCCAGTCACGTGGCTGGACGCTGGGGCTCAGGTGTTCTTTTCCTTCTCCCTGGCCTTTGGAGGGCTCATCTCCTTCTCCAGCTACAATTCCGTGCAGTGAGTAGCTTTTCCAGAGGCGCCGATTTTGGCGGAGATGGTAACACGGAACCGAGGGAATGATGATGATGATGTTGGTATTTGTGAAGAGCTTCCTGTGTGCCAGGCACTAAGCACTGGGGTAGATAATGATAATAATAATGATGGTATTTGTTAAGCGTTTACTATGTGCACAGCACTGTTCTAAGCGCTGAGGGAGATACAGGGTCATCAGATTGTCCCCCGTGGGGCTCACATTTTTTTAATCCCCATTTTTACAGATGAGGTAACTGAGGCCCCCGAGAAGTGAAGTGACTCACCCAAGGTCACACAGCTGACAACGACCTCTGACTCCCAAGCCCGGGCTCTTGCCACTGAGCCACGCTGCTTAGATACAAGTTAATCACGCTGGACACAGTCCCTGTCCATCCTACATGGGGCTCACGGTCTTAATCCCCATTTTATAGATGAGGGAATTGAGGCACAGAGAAGTGAAGTGCCTCGGCCCAGTTCACACAGCGAACAAGTGGCAGACTGGGATTAGAACCCAGATCCTTCTGACACCCAGGCCCGTGCTCTATCCACTGGGCCGTGCTGCCTCCTGTTGCTAATTAAGGGCCAAACCCACGTCCCTCCTGTCCAGCATTTGTGCTCTGGCAGGGGAGATAATTTTTTTATGATATTTAATAATAATAATAATAATAATGTTGGTATTTGTTAAGCGCTTACTATGTGCCGAGCACTGTTCTAAGCGCTGGGGTAGACATTGGGGAATCAGGTTGTCCCACGTAGGGCTCACAGTCTTAATCCCCATTTTACAGATGAGGGAACTGAGGCACAGAGAAGTTAAGTGACTTGCCCACAGTCACACAGCCGACAAGTGGCAGAGCTGGGATTCGAACTCATGAGCCCTGACTCCAAAGCCCGTGCTCTTTCCACTGAGCCACGCTTTGTTAAATGCTTACTATATGTCAAACACTGTTCTAAGTGCTGGGGTAGGTACAAGTTAATTAAGTTGGACACGGTCCCTATCCCACATGGGGCTCACAGTCTAAGTAGGAGGCAGAACAGGAGAACTGAGGCCCAGACAAGTTAAGTGATTTGTCCAACGTCACAAAGCAAGCAATTGGCAGAGCCGGTAATAGAACCCAGGTCCTCTGACTCCCAGGCCCATGATCTTTCCACTGCTGCTTCTCAGCTCCTCAGATTGTCAGCCCACACTGAACTCTCAGCAGTAGATCTCATGCAAGATTCCAGGTTAGGACGGTTTGCTGATTCTTTTATACTGTACCCTCCCAAGCGCATAGTACACTACTCTGGCACATAGGAAGTGCTCAGTAAATACCATTGATTAATTGATTTCCTGGCCAAGGAGACGGCGCTTCCCCTAGGTTTACAGAACGGAAGTACTTTGAACTTCCAAAATCCTTCTCAGAACTTAGCAATTTAGGGAAGAATTTACAACCCATACCGGACACACTGAAAACTCCCACGATCGCGATACTCGTGTTTGAAGCGTGCTGACTTTTGTCTCTTGGTTTGCAGTAACAACTGTGAGCGAGATGCCGTGATCGTGTCCATAATCAACGGTTTCACGTCGATTTATGCCGCGACCGTCGTCTATTCCATCATCGGCTTCCGAGCCACGGAACAATACGATGCATGCTTTAGTCAGTGAGTCGTTGCTTGGTTCTGGGGGTTGCCCTCAATCGACTTCCGTTCTAGTGGATGTGAGTCGGTCATGCCTTCCGACACGCTTCGCTCCTCCAATGCCAACCTTCTCAGTGTATCTCAATCTCATCTACCTCGCCGCCGACCACTGGCCCACATCCCGCCTCTGGCCTGGAATACCCTCCCTCCTCATATCTGACAGATGATGACTCTCCCCCGCTTCAGAGCCTTATTGAAGGCCCATCTCCTCCAAGAGGCCTTCCCTGACTAAGCCCTCTTTTCCTTTTCTCCAACTCCCTTTTGCATTGCCCAGACTTACTCCTTTTATTCACCCCCTGCTTTTAGCCCCACAGCACTCATGTACACATCTGTAATTTATTTATATTAATATCCGTCTCCCCCTCTAGACTGTAAGTTCGTTATGGGCAGGGAATGTGTCTGTTATATTCGATTAGACTGTAAGCTCATCGATGGGCAGGGACTGTCTCTATCTGTTGTGCTTAATACAGTGCTCTGCACATAGTAAGCGCTCAATAGATACTATTGAATGAATATCCTCCCAACCACTTAGTACAGTGCTCCGCATACAATAAGCACTCAGTAAATATGATTGCTTAAATGCTCACTGATTTATCCTTCTAATTATCGATAATAATAATAGTATTTATTGAGCACTTACTGGGTGCAAAGCACTGTACTAGGCACTTGGAAGAGTAGGATATAACATCAGCCACATTCCCTGCCCACAACAAGGTCACAGCCTGCTTGACTTATGTATCCCTCCACCCACTTCTGAGGTTCTAATGAGTCTCCTAGTTCAATGTGCCTTCCATACGTGCTTAAAGGCTCAGTGATTTATCCTTATGTGGTTTATGTAACTGCGCCCCTTAATTCCACTGTTCCTGTTTCCCTCTTGCAGAAACATCCTGCTGCTGACAAATGCATTTGATTTGCCTGAGGGTAATGTCACTCAAGACAACTTTATAGAAATGCAGAAATGGTGCAATGCGACCAACCCCGCTTTATTTGCGAGCCTTAACTTTCAGACCTGTGACCTCAATTCCCTTCTGTCCGAGGTGAGTGCACACTCCAGCTTCGGTCTCACGCTGTCAAATGCAGCTCTAGGCGGCACTGTCGAACGGCGACCGAGTCGAGATGGCATCTTCCATGAACCCGGGGCCGTTCGGCCTAGTTGTCATACGGGTGTAAGCGTTTAGTACAGTGCTCTGCACACAGTAAGAGCTTATGATTGAGTGATTGAATGAATGAATGTTGTTTCGAGGTGTACGGCTCTTAGGAATCTGTGAGAAAGCTCCAAGGTTGAGGGATTTACAGGGTGGCTTGGGATTTGAGGGCCAGGCTAGGAGACAAGTGCTCATCCGATTCTCACTCTCTAGTCCTAACAAGCTAGGTCAGTGGAAAACCTTTGGCGTTCCGGAAGGCTTACGTCTTGTTAAATCTCATAGGAGCGCTTTCCCCTTCCTTTTTAAGAGGTCTGTGGGTGATGAAAAGTGGACAAGGTAGATTCTTGGCCAGGAATGAAACTCTCCTCCTCAGATAACACCTGCAACTGGAAATAAAATCACCAAATCGTGTGGTTCTACCTTCCCAGCATCACTAAAATCTGTTCTTTCCTCTTCATCCAAAAGGCAACTATGCCGATCCAACCACTGATCCTAACCCACCTTGACTACTGCAACAACCTCCTTGCTGATCTCCCTGGCTCCTTCCTCTCCTCACTCCAGTCCTTACTTCACTCTGCTGCCCGGATCACTTTTCTAAAAAAACATTTAGTCCATGTCTCTCCACTCTCCAAGAACTATCAAGTCCATCCACCTCAGCATCAAACAGACACTTATCACCGTCCACTTTAAAGCACTCAATTAGCTTCCCCTCTCGGACCTCACCTGGCTGACTTCCTACCACAACCCAACCCGTACACTTCACTCCTCTAATGCCAACTTATTCACTGTATCTTGACTCTATCTCGATCTCATCTATCTCACCGCCGACCCCTTGCCCAAGTCCTCCTTCGGACCTGGAATTTCTTCCACTTCCGAATGTGACAGACCACCACTCTGCCCACTTTCAAAGCTTTATTAAAATCACATCTCCTCCAAGAGGCCTCCCTTAACTAAGCCCTCAATTCCCCTACTCCCTTTCCCTTCTGTGTCACCCATGCCCATGGATCTGTACCTTTTAGCACTTGATATTCACCATATCCTGGTCATCATCGTCAATCACATTTAGCAATCATATTGATTGAAAGCTTACTGTGTGCAGAGCACTCTACTAAGCGCTTAGGAGAGCACAACACAAAAACTAAGTTGGTAAACACATTCTCTTTCCATGACGAGCTTACAATTATCGGTATTTAAATTAGTACCTACTACTTGTAGAGCTTGTGCTTGGGAGTGTTCAAAAATCCAATATTTCTAATCATGTCAGTCACTGGATTCGTGGAGATGGACTGTGACGGATGGAAATGAGAAGACTGCATCAAAGAAAATCCAGTTTACATGTCCTCATCCTAGGAGGAGGAAAGAAAATTCAAATTACTGGGGGGGGGGGCATTGGACTATGAAGGGTGGCGTCTTCATTAGGGTTATGAAGAAGTGTGTTTCTGAAAGTTGAAATCTCTGTAACTTTCTCTGCAGGGTGTGGAAGGAACTGGATTGGCCTTTATTGTCTTCACCGAGGCCATCACCAAAATGCCAATCTCCCCGCTGTGGTCCGTCCTCTTCTTCATCATGCTGTTCTGTTTGGGGCTTTCTTCTATGTTTGGAAATATGGAGGGAGTGCTGGTTCCTCTGATGGATCTCAAGGTTTTCCCTAAAAAATGGCCCAAGGAACTCCTGACAGGTACATAGGCTCCTGCTGTTTCTACACACGCCGATTTCTAAGACCTGAACCTGCCATAGCTAATTATGCTGTCTCTTTGGAATAAGAGACATAACTCTATATTTGACTTCACCCGATGAGTTATTTGAAGAGCAGTTTTTACCCTGGAGCCCAATTTTAGATTCTTAAACTTGAGCTATTTTGATCTACTCTCAAAGAAGCTTCGGTTGCTTTTTCCGGAGTGTTGAAGCTCTCCGCTCTCTCGGATCACTAACCCGATTTCAGAACTTTCCAAGTCAGGTTTTCTCCCCTGCTCCAACTCCTAGGAGCTATTTTGGGTCAATGGGAGTCTCTTCGTCACCAAGTGCATAAACCCGGAGCCAAGAAATACAGCTGCGTTCAATTTTTAGGTTGGCGGGGGCCGAGACCCAAGTTCAGAGCCTCTCGCCTGACTTAATCCCTTCCCCCACATTCCCTGTTTGTGCCGTAGGGCTCATCTGCCTGGGAACCTACTTGATCGCGTACATTTTCACCCTGAGATCTGGCCAGTACTGGCTATCTCTCCTTGACGGCTACGCGGCGTCCATCCCTCTGTTGATCGTGGCGTTCTGTGAAATGTTTTCGGTGGTCTACATCTACGGAGTCGACAGGTATGAAATCGGAGCGGACCTGAGGTTCACCGTCCGAAGATTTAGGAGGCAGATAGGGCCAAATGTCCTCAGGGAAGTCACCGGCCAGCTCTGTGGGCTAGTCTGCTCCCTGGTGGAAAGAGCCAGAATCCCAGCACGGTCTTTAGTGTTTGAGGAAATCGTCCATGTTGAGCTTTAAGGAAAATCCCAATGGGAAGAAGAGGAAATCGACTACTTGGAGTGGGTGCTGTGCCCCTGACATAGTCAAGAAGTCCAGGAGTGGATTGGCCAACTGGCGTTAATAGCGACCGGAAGATAGGAGAGATATTAGAGGGAGAGGGCTACGGCGGAATTTACCTTCCGGGGGGTCTCACAGGAGAGAGATCCACTCACCCTGACAGAACGGACCACAGTGAAGTAGCCCTTCATGACCTTCCTAAATCGATCTCTCAAGCAATGGTATTTATACAGAGTTTACGGAGCGCAGAGCACTGTACTAAGCACTTGGGAAAGGACAATACAACAGAGTGGGTATATAGGATCCCTGCTCATAAGGAGCTTCGGGGGAGATGGACATTAAAGTTGACTGGAGATCTGGGAAGTAGTACAGTAGATTCTCCTAAAAGCCGTACATTCGCTCAGATGGAATTCTGGAAGAGCAACCCAGGATATTTTGGGTTATTCTCGCTGAGAAGAACCAAAGAATAAGTCATCGATGAAGTGACTTCAGTTAAGAAAGTAACGGTCCCTCTGGCTTTTTGTTCTTAGGTTTAATAAGGACATTGAATTTATGATTGGTCACAAGCCCAATCTCTTCTGGCAAGTGACATGGAGAGTGGTCAGTCCTGTCATCATGTTAGTGATCTTCTTGTTCTTCTTTGTGGTACAAGTCAATGAAGAACTCCGGTACCTGATCTGGGACCCCAACTATGTAAGTACCACCCCTTTTTCAGGGGGCCAGGGTTAGGGGTGGCCTTCCCTGACTGGAGAGAGCAGGCCAGCCAATCGATTCTCGGGGTGGGCAGAGCCCTGGAGGAGGTTCCTGGGAGTATGCAATGAAGGATAGAGCACGGGCCTGGGACTCAGAAGGTCCTGGGTTCTAATTCCGGCTCTGCCACTTGTCTGCTGTGTGACCTTAGGCAAGTCTCTTGACTTCTCTGTGCCTCAGTTACCTCATCTGTAAAGTGGGGATTGAGATCGTGAGCCCCACCTGGGAAAGGGACTATGTTCAATTCGATTTGCTTATATCCATTCCAGCTCTTAATACAGTCTCGGGCGCAAAGTGTCTAACAAATATCATCATCATCGTTATTATTATTATCAAGTAAAAGACGTGGTCCTTGCCTTCCAGGAACTTATAGCCTAAGGGGGGAAGCAGGGAAATACAGATTATATATATACACCATAGAAATAATAGGGACAATTTAATGTGGTCGAGTGGATAGAACACGGGCCGGGAGGAGGACCTGGGTTCTAATCCCAGCTCTACCGCTTCTCTGCCGTGTGACCTAGGACAAGACACTTCACTTCTCTGTGCCTCAGTTACCTCATCTGTAAAATGGACTGTGAGTAAAATGGACTGTAAGACTGTGAGCTCCATGTGGGACATGAACTGTGTCCAACCTGGTTGGCTTGTATCTAACCCAGGGCTTAGTAGAGTGCCTGGAACATAGTAAGCACTTAACAGATACCATAAAAAAAAATAATAATGGAAAGGGATAGGAGAAGGGATCAGTGTTCTATCTTCATTTCCCTATGTCTGATTCTCTCTTGCACAGATAAGGGGTTTTTTTTAAAATTTTAATGGTATTTGTTAAGCATTTGCTATGTGCCCGGCACTGCTCTAAACTCTGGGGTAGAAAAAAGCTGATCACGTTGGACACAGTCCATGTCCCATATGGGGTTCACGGTCTTAATCCCCATTTTACCGCCGAGGTAAGTGAGGCCCAGAGAAGTGAAGTGACTTCCCCAAGGTCTCTCAGCAGACAAGTGGAGGAGCCGGGATTAGAACCCAGGCCCCCCTGACCCCCAGGTCCTCGCTTTAACCACTAGGCCATGCTGCTTAAAATCCTGCCCCCACAGCTCACCAGCATTATGTCATTTGCTTTCCAGGAGGAATTCCCCAAGTCAGAGAGCGTCCTCTACCCTAACTGGGTGTATGCCGTCATTGTCATTGTGGCTGGGATCCCATGTCTGTCCATCCCCGGCTTCGCCATCTACAAAGCCATCAGGAATCACTTCCAGAAACAGGACGATCGGGGAGAGCTCTTCGCGACTTCGTCTTTCCCCTCCGTGAACGGAGATCTGAAGAATTAGGCTCAGACCTGGGCTTTGGGCCGGTGGGATCGGGACCTTAATTGGAAGACGAAAAGGAATAAAACTAAATCCACAACCCGGCAGGACCCTGGAACACCAAGGGCTGGGGCGGGACACTGAGGCCCTGATGGAGACTTCCTCTCGGTGGAGTGCACGGTCTAACTAGCTGGACCCGGAAAATAAGGGCCACTCCATTACTTGCCAAGGCTTACTATGGTTGGACGGCTCCATGGCTGCTCTTAAATCACATGGTCACCGATTAAAAGAGTGATCCGCTGAGGTCCCTCGCAGAGTCTGCTGTGTTTGATTTTCTGGTGGACCGCTGGACAGATGTGGTCCATGTGAAACATCCTTGTTCTTCAAAATGTCTCCTTCTCCAAGGGCTTCTCTTTCCCCTCCAGCCTCCCTGCTTCCCCTGGTTCCTAGCTGAAGAGCGTAGGATCCTTGTTTATGGAAAGAACAGTCTTTAGCGCAGAAATATTCCTTGCCATAGAATCTCCATTCGCCCTCCTGGCATGAATTCCTATTGGGAATCTCCCTCCACCCAAATAATAACCCTCCCCCGCATACTCCAGGGAGATCCTTCTCTGGCTGTCAGTCAGCCAGAAATAGCAGACAAGGAAGAAATAACAGAGCTATTTGAGAAGATGGAAGGAAATCTGATTCCCGGGCAGAGAGGCAAGCAAAGAGACCCTGGCTCACCCCCTTCCTCTTCCCTTCCTGCCTTTAATCTCCAGATGCTTCATCCAGCTGGTTATGGAAGTTCCCAAATATTTTCACGGGAAAAAGTTGTCCCACCTCCCCTGCCTCCTTGGAAGCCCTACAGGCTCCAGGATCCAACTTGGGTGACCTCAGGCTCCCTCCGCTCTCAAAGGAAAATGATAGGATTCGATGAAATGGGATTTCCCGTCCCCTACATTTAATTCAAATCTACTCTGTGGGAGTCTCAGATGCCTCAGGAGTACCCCAGAAAAGTCATCCAAAGAATTTTCAAAGAGATGGTCCTCTCCCTTCCTCACCGTGAGTAATAGTAATAATAGCAGTAGTAATTATAACAGTTGTGCTAGTAATAGTTAGCATCAATCAGTTCAGTAAGTGCTTTATTTATTGAGTGCTTGCACTGTGCAGAACACTGTAGTTAGAGTAATGGTAATGTCGAAACAGTGGCATTTATTGGGCACCTACTCGGTGCACTGGGCTGTACTGGATGCTTGGAAGGCCCAGCATAGCAAAGTGACATGTTCCCTGATGACAGGAAACTTTCACTCTCACCGTGGAGACAAACCTAACAATCTTTATAATAAGAAGGGTCAAAGATAAGTAACTGAGCACTGTAAGTAAGCTTCTTCTGTGGGTCTATAATAAGATTCTGGGGCTAGAGTTTTTCTCCAGAGAAATATTGCTTCCTTAAAGGATAGCTAAGGGGGAGAGAGAGGGGAAGGAAAGGTAATTCTTTAAATTCAGTCTATCTCGGGTCACTGGTATTTCATACAGAGGAGCAAGAACAGCCTAACAAGAACTGAGACCTTGAAATGCTTGACATTTTTTTTCCAATGTTCCTAAGTTTCTTTACAATCCAGTGGGTGAATAAATGCTAGCCGCTCTTAATCATTGGCTCCATTCTCTATAATAGATAAACGATTAAGCAAAAGCCCCCTTTGAATAATTCCAGGAAGAAAATATCTGCAGAGATCTATTGAAGAGATCATTAACACCGAGGAAATAATTGACTCCATACGAATCTCTGGTCTGATTTCCCTCAATAACACTACCGTAACCATCCATATCACTACTGGGTAACCATCCATATAACCATCCGATCCCCAAACAGGCCTTCAACAACCTAGGCAATTTCACGTTCGGAAAGTTAAGTACCCAGAGGGTCCTAAAGCCGCTTGGAGGCTTTCTTAAGGAAACTAGTTACTATTTTAAGCAGTCAAAGCAGCTCATGTCTAGGATTCTGAAAGTGATTTGTACTGAACTGGACCTTTAGAAAGTAACTATGATAGGGGGTTCAAACTCTTCCGGAAAGAGAAGCAGCATGGCTCAGTGGAAACAGCACGGGCTTGGGAGTCGGAGGTCATGGGTTCGAATCCCTGATCCACCACGTGTCAGCTGTGTGACCGTGGGCAAGTCACTTAACTTCTCTGTGCCTCAGTGACCTCATCTGTAAAATGGGGATTAAGATTGTGAGCCTCACGTGGGACAACCTGATTACCCTGTATCTACCCCAGCGCTTAGAACAGTGCTTTGCACATAGTAAGCGCTTAAGAAATACCAACATTATTATTATTATCATCTGACACTGGGGTCTGAGCTTGTTTACTCTCAGGAATCTAAGCCTTTTTCGTTTTCACCCTTGTGTTTCTCTGAGACTTGGCTCCAGTTTTTTTGTTTGTTTCCCTTTTTTTCGGGGGGGGGGGGGCGTTATTGCTACCTATAAGTGCTTGATACGTTCCAGGCACTGTACTAAGCAATGGTGTAGATACAAGCTAATCAGGTTGGACACATGGAGCTCACAGTCGTAACCCCCATTTTACAGATGAGGTAAATGAGGCACAGAGATGTTAAGTGACTTGTCCAAGTTTTGATAGCGGACAAGTGGAGGAGCCAGGATTAGAAACCAGGCCCTCTGACTCCCAGGCCCGAGCTATTTCTATTAGCCCGAGCTGCTTCTCGTATGGAATGCAATTTTGCTGCTTCCCTGCTGCTGACACCATATTGTTTTACCAGAGAGCTTTGAATAAGGACCCACCTCCCATGATAGTGGGGGCTGCAGAAGCCAAACAGATCTTGGCTCTGGGGACAGGAGATCAACCCAGGTATTTTCCGGAAAGCCAGACTGAAACGGTCCTTCAGCAGCCATGAGCTGCAAGAACCAAAGAGACCTTCTAAAAGCCCCATGTTGCTCTTGCTTGGCAGAGAGTAGGTGCTCAGTAAATATCACTGAATGATCAGAAGCTGCCCTCCTCAAAGACCTCAGAGAATTCCAAGCACTTAGAACATTGCTCTTCAGATAGCAACTCAATAAATACCATTGACTGATTAGAAGCTGGCATCCTCAAAGACCTCCGCTCCTCAAAGAATTCCAAGGGCTTAATACAGCGCTCTGCAGACAGTAGCTCAGTCAACAGAATCGACTGATTGACTGATCGATTTCTCCAGGGGGAGCGAGGTTCAGAGAATAACAGAATCATCGGGAGCGTGTGCGGATGCGTTTTTGAGGGTCACGGCTACTTAAGCAAAGCCCACATCAGTGCTCCCAGAGTTCGGGGTCGACTGTTTTCTCCTTATGTAAGACTCCTTCCCCGAAGTCACCCCTCATGGGAACCCACGCAGTGGCATTCATTCAATTCAATCGTATTTATTGAATGCTTACTGTGTGCGGAGCACTGTACTAAGCACTTGGAAGAGTACAGCGTAACAATTAACAGACACATCCCCTGCCCACAGTGAGTTCCCAATCTAAAGAATGCCACCTGTACTATGTTTTGATGCTCCCATGGCCTTTCCAGGAAAGATTTTGCCCAGTAAGATTTTGAACAGTAAGCGTTCAATAAATTAGTAAAGCAGCATGTCCTAGTGGATAGAGCCTGAACCTGGGAGTCAGGCGGACCTGGGTTCTAATCCCAGCTCCATCGCTTGTCTGCTGTGTGACCTTGGGCAAGACACTTAATTTCTCTGTGCCTCAGTTAGCTAATCTGTAAAAACAGGTGAGCCCCAAGTGGGACGGGGACTGTGACTGACCTGATTAGCTTGTATCTACTCCAGGGCTTAGTAGAGTGCCTGGCACATAGTAAGTGCCTAACAAATAACCATAAAAGTGAAAATAAATGCCCTGACGACTGCTTGTTTCCCAGTTTTTGGGTGAACTGCTGCATTTTGTTTGCTGTGGAAAGCCACTTTCCGCTTCTTGGAAAGCACTTGGGAGAATACAATATAACAATAAATAGACACATTCCTGGCCTCCTCAGCTCAGCTCTGACATAAAAGCCTAAGTTACCCTTAACCACAGTGGACATGTGCTATACGAGGAATGAAATCACAACATAGAGTGAAATACAAATCCTCAGAAAAATTTCCACAGCTTCTGGGCTGAGTCAATGAGAAATCTTTGTTTGGCCTGGATTTGCAAGGACCTGCTTCATGCTGCCCGTCTGATTAAGTTTGGATGTCAAGAGGATGTCGGGAAAATATCCATGAAACAAATCAACAGTAATATGGCATCTTTAAGGGGCAGGAAGTAAATGTGTCTCATTCTCTCTGGGAGAAACTCTGAACTTTGAAACACCTGGGTCCTGCATTCTTTTGTCACTGTTTAATGAACAATTGAAACCACCCCAGTGGGACTAACTGAGCAGAGAAAGCACGAAAACTTTCATTCTTTTATGGTATTTGTTAAGCGCTTACTATGTACGAGGCACTATACTAACTGCTGTGGTAAATACGAGCAGATCAGGTAGGACACAGTCTCCGTCCCACATGGGACTCACAGTCTTGATCCCCACTTTCCAGATGAGGTAACCCAGGAACAGAGAGGTGAATTGACCGAGGTCACACAAATGGCGAGTGGCAGATCCAGGATTAGAACCCAGGGCATCTGATTTCCAGGCCCGTGCTCTTTCCACTAGGCCACGTTGCTTCTCACAGACTCTTTCTGATTGCAAGTAGACACTGAGCTCTAAGCCTTGAAGGGTGATATAGCAGAGAAACGATGGAAGTACCCAAGCCAAAGGGAGCTCTAGAAATGGGTCTTAGGCTGTGGATTAATCATGGTAATTAATTAATTATGGTATTCGTTAAGCACTTACTATGTGTCAGGTAGATACAAGCTAATCAGGTTGGACTCAGTCCCTGTCCCACATACAGCTCACCGTCTTAATCCCCTTCTTATAAATGTGGTAACTGAGGCTCAGAGAAGTTAAGTGACTTGCCCAAGGACACAGAGCAGACAAGTGGTGGAGCTGGGATTAGAACCCAGTTCCTCTGACTCCCAGGTCTGGGCATGTTTTGCACTAGGCCATGTTAATCATGACTGGGTCTTTAGAATTCAATCCATAGCGAAGTCCTCACAACCTAAGAACTGCAAAGGACAGGCAGAGAGACCCAAAATCTGGTCGCCTACGGTGAGACAGGGAAGAATCCAGAAAGGGAAAGGCAGGACTTCCTGCGGGAGAGCGGAAAGAGAGGAAAGAAGGAGGAGTAAGGGAAAAGGAGAGAAAAGAAGGGAAAGGAGGCGAGGAGATTAGGGAAGAGGAGAGACAAGATGAAAATGGAGAGGGACGAAAGGGAAATAGATCGATCATATTTATTGAGCGCTTACTGTGTGCGGAGTGCTCTACTGAGTGCTTGGGAGAGTACGATATAACAATATAACAGAGTTGGTAGACATGTTCCTTGCCCACAACCAGCTTACAGTCTAGAGGGAGAAAAGTTGGGATGAGAAAAGGGAGCGTGTAGAAACTAGACTGTAAGCTTGCCTCTAGACCGGAAGCCCACTGTGGGCCAGGAATGTGTCTCTTTATTGTTATATTGTATTCTCCCAAGTGCTTAGTACAGTGCTCTGCACACAGTAAGCGCTCAATAAATACAATTGAACGAATGAATGAGAAATGAGTTCTATCCTCCTCTATCAGCGACATTGTTGCTATCATCACCATGCTTCTCCACCTGCTGACTTGGCTACCACCTGTCCTGCCGCTGGAGTCTAGCAGCGGCCAGAGCGTAGACTCAAGCACTAGAAGCAGTGTGGCCTAATGGATAAAGACCATGGCCCTGGGAGTAAGAGAGATCCGGGTTCTAATCCTGGCTCTGCCACTTGTCTGCTGTGGGCAAGTCACTTGGCTTCTCTGTGCCTCATTTCCCCCTTCTGTAAAAGGAAGATTAAGACCCTAAACCCATGTGGGTCAGGGACTGTGTCCAACCTGATTACCTTGTGTCTACCAGTGCTTAGAACAGTGCTTGGCACATAGTAAGGGCTTAACGAATATCATCATAATAATAATAATAATGACTATTATTATTTTTATTAAAGCTGGTCAGCCCTTCCAGACCAAGGGGGTCAGTTTCCAGCCTGACCAGATGAGGTATTTCCAGCCACAACAGAAACTGTCCCTCCACCACGTGAAAGGCCGATTCTGCCCCTACAATGGCCACCGTGGTAGAGAGGCTCTCTCCAGGAACAAGCAGGACCCAGCAGTTGCCATCATTTCATATTTCCAGGCCGCTCTTTCGTTTCCAAAAGTATCCGAGGAAGGAAGCCCAGAACTGGAGTTTAAAATAAATTAGGGGAGGAGCCCACCCTTGGCAAGAGAAGAAGAACAGAGGGAATTTCTGCTGTGAGGCCTTGAGCAAGTCACTTCATTTCTCTGTGCCTGAGTTAACCTCATCCGTAACATGGGGATTAAGACTCTGAGCCCTCTGCGGGACCGGGACTGTGTCCAACCCCATTTGCTTGCATCCTCCCCGGTGTTTAGTACAGTGAATGGCACGCAGTAAGCACTTAACACATTCCATAATGGAACTATACACTGTCAGACATGAAAACATCAAAGTGCTTAAGACAGCTTTCTGAACTTTGTCACAAAAGGACTCCAGTGTTTTCTGGGCCTGGGTCTCCCCAGGTTTCATCTGGACCCACAAAGAGCCGCTTCTACGGAACATTCAACGGATGGAGCCAGAAGATCGCTCTTCAAATCAAAGCAATAATTGAGCTCCCAGTTACCAATTAACCGTGCTCCTTCCTTCTGAACAAATAAGGGAGAAAGAGAAAGGGGAGAGCAAGCGAGAACCCCTTGGGATCATCTGGTCTGGCCTCTCCTCACGCCCTATTCGTTCGGGGGAGGGGCCTATCGAAGTCCTCTGGCCGGGATGCCAAGAGGACAGAGCTCCACCCCAAGCTTCGAACCCTTCAAAATTCCTTCGCAGAGTGGGCTCGGGGTCAGGGCCAGGAGAACGGATCACAGTCGCTCTGTCTCCCGTCTCAACGGAGATCCTCGGAAAGGTTCGGGGAAGCATCCGGTATGGCCGTTCCTTTACCCGAGAAGGGGCTCCTGGAAGAGCCGAAGGCAGGTGTCAGGCCGCAATGGGACAACAAGTTTCAGTACCTTCTGAGCTGCGTTGGGTTTGCAGTTGGGCTGGGTAATGTGTGGAGATTTCCATACTTGTGCCAAACATATGGCGGAGGTAAGCTCCTTGAAGTACTCCTTTTCCCTGCCTGTCTCTGTCCTGTCCCTCCCGCCATGGATGATGATAATAATAATAATAACTGTGGTACTTGTTATGCGCTTACTATATACCACGCACTGTACTGTAGGCTGGGGTGGATATAAGCAAATCAGGCCGGACACAGTCCCTGTGACACGAGGGGCTCACAGTCTTAATCCCCATTTTCCAGAGGAGGTAAATGAGGCCCAGAGAAGTGAAGTGACTTCCCCAAGGTCACACAGCAGACAACTGGCAGAGCCAGGATTAGAACCCAGGTCCTTCTGGTTCCCAGGCCCTTGCTCTATCCATTGGGCCCTGCTGCTGCAAGGCCACAGCAACCCAGGACCAGAGGGCTAAGAACGACTCATTCCTAAAGAGGAGAGACAGGGAAGAAGAGCGAGCAGAGTCAGAGAAACAGAGAGAGTCGGAGAGAGTGGGGTCTAAGAGATTACCGATTTCCGTTTCCTTTCGCATGTTCAAATGCACGCACGTATTCGATAACAATCTTTCCTTTCAGGCAAGTTGGAAATGACGAACCACAGGTAAATCATCAGCCATGATTTCTAATCAATCAATCGTATTTCTTGAGCACTTACCTTATGCAGAGCACTGTGCTAAGCGCTTGGGAGAGTACACCATAACAGAGTGGGTAGACACATTCTCTGTGCACATTTCTAAGAACCTGGTGGCTTCTGCCAAGCAGTAAACAGTATTGCTTGAACGCCTCTTGTTCCCCACTGTGTTAGAGGATTGGAGAACACTCAGAAATATAAGAAGAAATCTCTCCTTTGGGGGAGTTTATAATCTAACAGGAAGACAAGCCAACCAAAATTGACAAAGCAGTTATTGAAAGAGCGTGAGCTGAAATATGCCCAGTGAGTTTAAGTAAATAAGATGTATTTATCAGAGTGCTGCGTTGCTGGAAGAGTGGCATGCCCGAACTAGACAGTGAGCTCACTGTGGACAGGAGAGTATCTACTGGTGTATTGAACTCTCCCAAGTGCTCAGTACAGTGCTTTGCACACAGTAAGTGCTCAATAAATATGATTGACTGACTGAATTAGTCAAGGCAAAATTACCTGGAAGAGAGAAATCTGTCTTGGAGGACTTTGAAAAAAGAGAAGCACACCTAGTTTGGTAAGTGTGAGGAAGGTGCTCCAGGGAGGAGAAGTGAGTAAAATAACAGTTTAGAGGAGGAAATGTTGAGAATAAAGGACAGTTCCGTGGTCTGCTAGGAGAGGTCAAGGTCACGAGTTGAGGTAAAGTGGGATAGGAAAGCGGATGGGCAAGGTGTTCGGACCGCAACAATTAGGATTCTTCATTCTGGAGAGAAGTAGGTTGAGAGATGACCGGATCTTGAAGGATGAGAGCAGAAATATTGTTCATCAGATCTCACAACAACAGGAAGAAGTGGGAAGCCACTTTAAGAAGCAGTGGCCTATTGGACAGAGCACTGGCCTGGGAATTAGAAGGACCTGGCTTCTAATCCCGCCTCTGCCACCTTTCCTCTGTGTGACCTTGGGCAAGTCACTTCACTTCTCTGTGGCTCGGTTACCTCATCTGGAAAATGGGGTTAAAGACTGTGAGCCCCATGTGGGACAGGGACTGCGTCCAACCTGATTAGCTTGTATCCACCCCAGCGCTTAGTACAGTGCCCGGCACATAAGCCCGTAACAAATGCCATAAACCGCAGTCCCTGTCCCACATGGGGCTCGCAGTCTTAACCCCTATTTTACAGATGAGGTCACTGAGGCGCAGAGAAGTGAAGTGACTTGCCCTTGGTCACACAGCATCGTGGACAGCAACTGCCCAGTATTAGTAGAGGGAGGTGTCTCAAACTTCACCAGGGAGAAGCGAGCTAAGTCCCCCATTACCCCAGATCCATTCCAACCAGTGGTCTCTCTGGGCTAGGCTCACCAAGGCTCTCTCCATGCTCACCTTACCAGTGGTCTGCCATTTCGAGCGTCAGGCCATCTCAGCACCGCACCTGGCAGCGCCTAGGCAGGGAAGATTAAGCCTCTGTTACTCCAGGACATAAAAATCAAGACATTTCACAATGATTTAAAGTCAAACAAACCTCCTAAAATAAAACACACAGGTTGCAATTATCCCTGCCAGTAAAACGTGAGGAGAATTCAATGAAGATGCATCCTGTCAAGACTAAGCTGGAAAATAAGGCAAACCTTCAGAACAAAGAAACCTTTCTAATCAGGCTTCTCCCAGAAATTGCCCTTGCACAGACACTAAGGGGTTCGTGACCCTTTTTTCCCCCATGGCATTGGTTAAGTGCTCCCAGTGCCTTAGGCGTGTCTCTGTGCCTCAGTTCTCTCATCTGTAAAATGGGGACTAAGACAGGGAGCCCCATGTGGGATATGGATCAACCTGACTGGCTTCGAGAAGTAGCGTGGCTCACTGGAAAGAACCCAGGCTTGGCAGTCGGAGGTTCTGGGTTCTCATCCCGGCTCTTAATTGTGCGACTTTGGGCAAGTCACTTCACTTTTCTGTGCCTCAGTTACCTCCTCCGTAAAATGGGGATTAAAACTGTGACCCCCCACGTGGGACAACCTGATTACCCTGTATCTACCTCGGCACTTCGAACAGTGCTCGGCACATTGTAAGTACTTAATAAATACCATCGTTATTATTATTATCACCCCAGAATTTAGTACAATGCCTGGCACATAGTAAGCTCTTCCACCACTGAAAAAAAAAAGTCCCTCTCCTGCTTAGAGGAACAGAAGAATTCCCTGAAATCACTAAACGATGGCATGATTTATTAACATTTTTTTGGATAGCAGTTCTCATGGCCCTGGATTTTTTCAATCAGCCAACCACTGATATTTATTGAGCACTTAATGTATGAAGAACATTGACTTAAGTGCTTGGGCGAGAGTACAATAGAGTAAGTAAACACCAGCAGTGGCATCTTGCCACTATTTTCTGACCAGATTATCTTCTATCTACCCCAAGTGTTTAGTAACGTGCTGGGTGCATAGTAAGCACTTAATAAATGCCGCAATTACTATTGTGGTGATTATTATCATTATTATCACACAACTGCTTAATATCTGTCTTCATTCCTACATACTTGTAGCTCCATGTGAGAAAGGGACTGTGTCCCACCTGATTAACTTGTATCTACCCCAGGGGCTCAGAATGGTGGGTAGCCTAGTGGAAAGAGCACGGGCCTGGGAGTCAAAGGATCCGGGTTCTAATCCCAGCTCCACCACTTGTATGTGACCCTGGGCAAGTCACTTTACTTCTCAGTGCCTCAGTTACCTTATCTGTAAAATGGGTTAAGTCTGCGAGGCCCAGACGAGGCATGGACTTTGTCCAACCTGATTAAGTTGTGTCTACCCCAGCACTTCGTACAGAGCCTGGCCTAAAGTAAGTGCTTAACAAATACCATTTAGAAAAAGATTGGTTGACATAGTAAGTGCTTAGCAAATACTATTATTATTATTGTTAATAATTTCATCTTTAGATCAGGTTTCAAGCTTCTGAAAGAGTCACTGTTGTCTTTCAGAACGACAACAAAAAGTCTGTAAAAATCTATTTGATCTCTGAGTTATTTTGGTCCTGGAAGCATTAGCCCAGTGCAGATTCGATATTTATCGCTTCTTCATTTAGTATGTTCAGTTTTCCCATTGATATTTGCTGTTGGGGTCCCTGACCCCAAGAGGGCTACGATGATGTTCTCTATCAATCAAATGATGATATTTATTGAGCATTTACTATGTGCAGAGCATGTACTAAGCACTTGGGAGAGTATAACACAGAGTTCTTGGCAGCTTCCTTCTTTTCCCCAGGAAATACATAATAAGCTGCCTGCATGGTTGGAATGCCAGCTTAAATTCATTGGCTGTGTCATTATTCAATACCTCAGCAGTCTCTCGAGTGATTATTTTTTAATGGTACTTCTTAAATCCTGGTGCCAAGCACTGTACTTAGCACTGGGCTAGATACAAGACAGTTAGATTAGACTCCCTCTGACCGTTCCAACCCCGGATTTCCTTTCTCTCCTTCTTTCAGCTATTTTTGGTAGACTGGTTCTAGTGATACCCAGCAGCTCTGATGATGTGATTCGATAAAGCCAATTTACCAAACCAGATAAAGACAGTAACTTCACTTCTGATTTGTTTCAGTTGCTTTCCAATAGACCTCTTTAACCTCTTCCATGCTGCATCAGTGTTACTGAATAACTTTTCTCCTAGAACTTTTATCACCCTCAGTCTTTGAATTTGCCGCTTGAGAGAAATCTGCTCTCTGCTCTCAGAGACTGATGGATATTGATGCTGGTAGTTAGTTACATGGGGCAAAGGGATTTGTTTCCAGGCAATCAGGATTTCCCAAGAAGATCTGGGGACAACCTATGCTACAATGCTGGAGTTGAACAAGGATATTCAGAGAGCTCTGGGCACTGAGGGTTGTTTAATATCTGCCTCCCTTAATGTACTCAAAATCTAATATTCATATAGAGGCAAAACATGGATCTCAGGAAAGACAACCTTAAAATTATTTCTTTGTCTGCATTATGATTAGAAAAGCAGCATGGCTGAGTGGAAAGAGCCCGGGCTTCGGCATCAGAGGTCATAGGTTTGAATCTCGCATCCGCCACGTGTCAGCTGTGTGGCTGTGGGCAAGTCACTTAACTTCTCTGTGCCTCAGTTACCTCCTCTGTAAAATGGGGATGAAGACTGTGAGCCTCACGAGGGACAACCTGATTACCCTGTATCTACCCCAGCGCTTAGAACAGTGCTCTGCACCTAGTAAGCGCTTAACAAATACCAACATTATTATTATGATTAAATCATGGGAAGCACTGGTGGCCTAGTGGAAAGAGCATGGGCCTGGGAGCCGGATGACCTGGGTTCTAATCCCAATTCCACCATGTGCCGGCTGTGTGACCTTGGGCAAGTCATTTCACTTCTCTGTGCCTCAGTTCCCTCATCTGCAAAATGGAGATTCAGATGAATGAATAGATGAATGTTCTCCCTCCTACTTAGACTGTGAGCCCCATGTGAGACCTGATTATCTTGTATCTAACCCAGCACTTGGCACATAGCAACCACTTAACAAATGCCATTATTAGTAGTAGTAACAGCATTATCACAATTATTATTATTAGAGAACCATGAAGAGTTTTCTTTTTCACAAGGTTTGGCTTCCTATGTCTAAAATTGTCAGGTTTTCTTCCAAAGGACCTACAACAGCAAATTACTGTGCAAAGGGAAAAATGTTAACCCTGACAGCAAAGTTTGCTGTGTTGCTGAAAAGTAAAATACCTTCTGAAGCTCTCTCAAAGGCAGATATCATCATTTTCAGTCAATTTTGCAGTTCACCCTTCTCCCCTCCCTCCACCCCACTGGAAGGTCTGAAGGACATGATGTACCTTCTTTTCACAGTTCAGAAATGAAAGGTAAATGCTTTTTTCCTCCCTGCCTATCTCCATGGCAAAAAATAATCAGTATTTTCAGGGTTTGGTTGTCCCCGAGGGCTTTCAGGTATCTGTGAGGGGAGCTGTGGGTTTCATACTCTTCCACTGGGGATATGATTGGGGGTCAGAGCGGGGAATGGGGGTGGAGAGGGGGAGGAATGAAGAAGGGAGGGAGAGAGAGCAGGGGCTTGCCCCAAACCCCTCTCTTAGCGATGCCAGCTCATTAGGTGGGACTTTAAGAGGAGGGTAGAGCTGTCCCTACAATAGAGCCAATGGATTTATTGCCCCAGGAATACTGCCCCAAAAGGCCTGGCACTTCCTAACTCTCTCAGCGCTTAGGACAGTGCTCTGTTCGCTGTAAGCGCTCATAAATACGATGGAGTAAAGTGGAAACAGGCCCATCTGGCCAGGGTTGAAGGGGGAGAGGTTTAAGGAGCAGGATGGGCTACTCAAACCCCTCCTCTACTGACGGAAAGAGCCAGATCAATCAATCAATCATTCGTATTTATTGAGCACTTACTGGGTGCAAAGCACTATAATAAGCACTTGGGAGAATCCAATTTAACAGAGTTGGTAAAGTACCTGCCCACAATGAGCTTACAGTCTAGAGGGGGAAGACGACTTGGCTTTGAACTGAGTAAGGTTCTCAGTTGTTTAAAGCCTCCTGGAAAGGGTCGGAACAGGCATTGCGAAGGCTGCGATATGGTTTATTTTTACCATTTAAGGTGGGCTCGGGACATGACTGTTCAAGATGGTTGCTTCTCATTTCGTGCCCAAAAGATTTGGGCTTTAGTCTGTTGGAAACCAAAAGAAGGCTTGGCTTCTGCTGGTATAAGAAACTCTGTCCTCTAGACTGTAACCTCACTGTGGGCAGGGAATGTATCAGTTATATTGCTATACTGTACTCTCCCAAGCATTTAGTACATTGCTCTGCACACAGTAAATGCCCGATAAATATGACTGACTGTTTGAGCTTTGGCCCAGAGGGCTTAAGAGTTGGGGCCAGGGCTGAGGAACCACTTTCTTTCCCCACTTCAGTCCATACTCACTCCACTGCCCGGATCATTTTTTTACAAAAAAGTTCAGGCCACGTTATCCCTCTCCTCAAGAAAGTCCAGTGGTTGCCCATCCACCTCCACATCAAACAAAAACTCCTCACCATTGGCTTTAAAGCACTCCACCACCCTGCCCCTCCTACCTCACCTCGCTAATCTCCTATTGAAATCCAGCCCTCACACTTCACTCTTCTAATGCCAACCTTCTCACTGTCCCTCCATCTCATCTATCTCATCGCTGACCCCCTCGCCCACATCCTGCCTCTGACCTGGAAAGTCCTCCCTTTTCAAATCTGACAGACAATCGCTCTCGAAGTTTTATTGTAGGCACATCTCCTTCAAGAGGCTTTTCCTGACTAAGCCCTCCTTTCCTCTTCTCCCACTACCTCCCGCATCACCTTGACTTGCTCCCGTTATTCATCCCACTCTTTCAGTCCCGCAACACTTAACTACATAGCTGTAATTGATTTATATTGATAGAAATTATATTAATTTCTGTTAATGTCCATCTCCCCCTCTAGATTGTAAGCTCATTGTGGGCAGGGAATGTATCTGTTGATTGTTGTATGGTACTCTCCCAAGCGCTTAGGAAAGTGGTCTTCATAGCACGCTCAATAAATACGATTGGCTGACTGTCTCATAATTTTGTTTCCAGGGGCATTCCTGATCCCGTATTTCATCGCGCTCATCTTTGAGGGGATTCCACTGTTCCATTTAGAACTTGCCATTGGACAACGCCTGAGGAGAGGTAGCCTCGGCGTCTGGAAGACCATTTCACCCTACCTGGGCGGAGTAGGTAGGACACGGAAGCAGTATGGCCTAGTGGGAAGAGCACAGGACCTGGCAGTCAAGAGATCTGGATTCTAGTCCCTACCTCACTGCCCTGCTGGGTGACCTTGGGAAAATCACATGAATTCTTTTGCTTCCGTTTCCTTATCTGTAAAATGGGGATGATACCTGTCTTCCCTCCCTCTTGGACTGGAAGCGCTGTGTGGGGCAAGGACAGTGCCTGATCTAATTATAATAATAATAATTGTGGTATTTGTTAAGTGCTTACTATGTACCAGGCATTTTTCATTCAATCGTATTTAATGAGTGCTTACTCTGTGCAGAGCAATGTACTAAGCGGTTGGAAAGTACAATTCGGCAACAGATAGAGACAATCCCTACCCAACAACGGGCTCACAGTCTAGAAGAGGGAGACAGACAACGAAACAAAGCAAGTAGGCAAGCATCAATAGCAGCTAAATGCACTAAAAGCTGGGGTAGATACAAGCGAATCGGCTTGGACACAGTCCCTGTCCCACATGAGGCTCACAGTCTCACTCCCCGTTTTACAGATGAGGTAACTGAGGCCCAGAGAAGTTAATTGACATGCCCAAGGCCACACAACAGAGAAGTGGCAGAGCTGGGATTAGAACCCATGAACTTCTGACTCCCAGAAGTTCCACTGCGCCATGCTGCTTCACTAGTAGACGTAGGACTAGTAGAAAGATACAATATAATCGATCGATCACTTGTATTTATTGAGCATTTACTTTGTGTAAAGCACTGGGCTAAGGGTTTGGAAGGGTACAAAATAACAGAGTTGGTAGACATGTTCTAAGCCCTTGGGAAGGACAAAATAGAAGCTCGTTATGCGCAGGGAATGTGTCTGCTAATTCTGTTGTATTGTACTCTCCCAAGCTCTTAGTATAGTGCTGTGCACATAGTAAGTACTCAGTAAGTATGACCGATTGATTGATTGATTGAGAATGGGCAAGTTCCCCTACCCTCAAGGAGAGGCAGAGAGGCAGCATGGCCTAGTGGATAAAGTACGGCCCTGGAAGTCAAAAAGACCTGCGATTTGTTCTAATCCCAGCTCCACCACTGGTCTTCTGTATGTCCTCTGGCAAAACACTTCACGTCTCTGTGACTCAGTTATCTCAGCTGTAAAATGGGGATTAAGACTGTGAGCCCCATTTTGGGACACGGACTGTCTCCAACTCAATTTGCTCATCTCTATCCCAGCGCTTACTACAGTGCCTGGCACGTAGTAATCACTAAACAAATACCATAAAAAAAAGTTTCCACTGCAACAAGGGAGACAAATGTAAAAATACCAACAGAGTGATCCAGACGAATACCTGAAGGCACAATTCAATAAATATTTCCTCAAAAGTCCCGAGGAGGTCTCTTAGCTCATTGTGGGCAGGGATTGTCTCTCTTTCTTGCTGAACTGTACTTTCCAAGGGCTTAGTACAGTGCTCTGCTCACCGTAAGCCCTCAATAAATACGACTGAATGAACTTCCAGGTCAGGGAAGTGACTTAATAGTATCCATTTCCAGCCTACTTCTCTGATGGAAGACTTTCTTTTCTGTGTTTTGCAGGAATAGGCTCTGTGATTGTATCTTTCCTGGTGAGCTCGTATTATAATACCATTTTGATGTGGGTGATGTGGTATTTCCTGAATTCTTTCCAGGCCCCTCTACCCTGGGGCTCTTGTCCCCTCGATGACAACCGAACAGGTAAGGCATAATCAAAATGGCCAGTACTAGCCAGGTGGCTGAGTACTATCCGGCACAGGCAATCGTGTTTCTATGTGCGGGGACCACCTTTCAATCTGAATTCTGTAATAACCCAGCCCACACCTGGTCTTTCAACAATACAAGAGAAGCAGCGTGACTTGGTGGATAAAACACGGGCCTGGGAGTCAAAAGGACCTGGGTCCTTATCCCAGCTCCGCCACATGTCTGCTGTGTGACTTCGGACAAGTCACTTCATTTTTCTGGACCTCGGTTACCTCGTCTGTAATAAGAGGGTTAAGAGTGTGAGCCCCTTGTGGGCCAGGAACTGTGCCCAACCTGATTAACTTATATCTACCCTAGTGCTTAGTACAGTGCTTGGCACATAGTCTTGACAAGAACTATTATTATTATTTTTACAACACACCAAACACCTATAGTGCAATATTTCCCAGTGGACAACTCGGGAAAATAAACAACCAACGAGAACACTAGAGTGCCGGTCCCCGTGGAAATTCTGCAAATAGTGCCGGTTGTGAGAGAACTGAGAGAAAATTCTGGAAAAAAAGAAGCTCACAATGGTACAGAATCTTCCCGAAACTTTCCGTGGACAGACACCTATGCGACTATATAGGGTTAAAGGGCAGATGTTTACTCATCTTCAGCAGTTGTAAAAATTCAACCAACGAGCATTTTGGTTGGTCATTTCCAACTTCCGGGGATATAGTCCTTGTTATCAAGTTCATAGTAAAGATAAAGATACTGGGGCTTGGAGGAGTGAAGTGGTATAATCAGTCCCTTGCTGCTGAGAAGAAACAGGCTCCAGGCCAGAGTCCCTCAGGCCAAGAGCTTGACCAAGGGCATGGCCTAAATCTCCCACAGACAGAGGTCCTGGAGAAGTAGTGTGGCCTAGTGGAAAGAGCAGGGGTTTGGGGATCAAAAAACCTGGGGTTCTAATTCCATTCTGCCACTTGTCTGTTCTGGGATCAAGTTTTTAACTTCTTTGTGCCTCAGTCATCTCATCTGTAAAATGGAGATTGAAACTACCTATCTTGTATATACCCCAGCGCTTAGTAGAGTGCCTGGCACATAGTAAGTGCTTAATAAATATGATTTTTTTTAAAAAAAAGGTATGGTTGACCCAGCCTTCTGGCTTGGGCTGTGTGTTCTCCGGGTTGTCTGAGGCTCTCACTTCAGGCAGAGGACCACAGTCCCACCCGTGTACAGTCCCAGGGGAAGGAGCGTGGCCTAGTGGAAAGAGCATAGACCTGGAAGGCAGAGGACCTGGGTTCTAATCCCAGCTCTGCCAACTGCTCTCTTGACTTGTTCAAGTCACTTCTCTGGTCCGCGGTTTCCTCAACTGTTAACGTAAGGATTAAATCCTACTCCCTCCTACTTAGACTGCGAGCCCCAAGTGGGACGGGGACTGTGACCCACCTTGACGAACTCGTTATCTACCCCAGAACTTAGAACAGTGCTTGACACATAGTAAGCGCTTAACAGATACCTTTAAAAAAAACAATAATTGAAGGAGTTCTGGACCTAATAATGGCCAGAAACTTCCTCCCAGAGAGTGTCCACAAACTTCCTCAGTGTTGCTCTGTCAGCGTGTGAGTGTAAGAACCTGATTTCAGCTACTCGAGTCCCGAACCACTTCTCCTTTGGATTTTTTTCTTTTTTTAAAGTATTTAAGCGATTACTATGAGCCAGGCACTATACTAAACCCTGGGCTAGACGCAAGCTGATCAGGTTGGACACAGTCCCCGGCCCACATGGGGCTCACAATCTTCATCCTCGTTTTATGGATGAAGTAACAGGCCCCCAGAGCAACTCACCCAGGGTCACACAGATGACGACAAGAGGCAGGGCCGGGATTAGAACCCAGGGCCGAGGCTTGTGCTCTATCCAGTAGGCCATGCTGTTTCGTATGAAGTCAAGACTGGGCATAGGGCAGTCCGGGGCAAGCCAGACGTAGGATTTCCACCTCCCATAAGGCCAGGATTCCATCACTTTGAGAATGAAAGATCCCCTTACCTTTGCCCTTTCCCTGGGCCTAAGCCACATAAACAAAGACGGCAGCACCCAGACCCAGGGAAATGGCCGCTGCACCTTTGGGTGACACGGTCTTCGATTTCCCCGCCCCAGCTGGACCCCTCCCTCCCCCGCACTGGACCATGGCAGCCCAGGTGATCAGTAGGCTACTCCTGGTTTTGTTGTGTTGTCGCCTCACTACCTGTTGCTTCACACCTCTCTCTGAACTGCCTCAGTCCAGCACTCACGGTCGTCTTTGATTTTCCAGGCCCCGTTGAAGAATGCCAAGACAGCACTGCCGTGAATTATTTCTGGTACAGGAGGACGTTGAACATAAGCCCTGATATCAATGAGAGTGGCACTCTCCAGTGGCATTTGGTCATGTGTTCTGCCGTGTGCTGGATAATTGTATACATCTGTACCATAAGAGGTATTGAGTCCACAGGAAAGGTGAGATGGTTGGACAGGTACCCGTAGGTCTGGAATGATTCAGACGTCATTATCGTCATCATCAGCGCAGTGGTATTTGTTAAGAGGTTACTGTGTTCCAGGTACTGTACTAAACGCTGGGGTAGATTCATGGTAATTGGTTTGGACACAGACCCTGACCCCCACCGGGCTTATAGTCTTCACCTCCATTTTACAGACGAGATAATTAAGGCCCAGAGAAGTGAAGTGACTTGCCCAAGGTCACACAGAAGACAAGTGGCGGAGCTGGGATTAGAACCCAGGTCCTTCCGATTCCCAGGCCCAGGCCCTAACCATTAGGCCACTCTTCCCAGGTGTGAGAGGCTAACCACATTCGCTGTCTGAGAAGCCTCGATCTGGCCCCTCCCTATCTTGGCACATCATCTCGGACAATTGCCCGCTTTTTGTGGGCAAGGTTTACTAACGATGGCATTTGTTAAGTCCTTACTATGTACCAGGCACTGTGCTAAGTGCTGGAGTACATACAGGATAATCAGATAGGACACAGACCCTGTCCCACTCCCAGCAGCATGGCTTAGTGGAAGGAACACAGGCTTGGCAGTCAGAGGACATGGATTCTAATCCTGGCTCGGCCCTGTGTCTGCTGTGTGACCTTGGGCAAGCCACTTAACTTCTCTGTGCCTCAGTTACCGCATCTGTAAAATGGGGATGAAGATTGCGAGCCCCACGTGGGACAATCTGATTACTTTATATCCATCCCAGTGTTTAGAACAGTGCTTGGCACATGGCAAGTACTTAAACACCATTATTACTATCATTTTTATTCGATCGTATTTATTGAGCGCTTACTGTGTGCAAAGCACCGATTTAAGGGCTTGGGAGAGTACATTATTACAGTAAACAGACGACAGCCTTTTGAGCTCAGGGCTCATAATCATTCTCATCCCCATTTTACAGATGAGGAAACTGAGGCTCAACATGGTTAAATGACTTGCCCAAGGTCACCCAGCAGGTCAAGGGCAGAATCAGGGACTCCTATCCAGGTGTCCCAACTCCCAGTTTTGTGCTTTTTCCACTAGGCAACACTGCCTGGTGACTTTCTCCTGTGGCGCTTGGATTGCAGTCTCCCAAGCGCTTAGCACTGTGCTCTGCACACAGTAGGCACTCAGTAAAAATACCACTGATAGATTGGAGTCAGAGCAACTTGGGTTTCCAGTGTAGGAGAGAAGATGGCAGCAGCGGAAATGATGAACCAATATGCTGTGGAGAAGCTCAATGTGGGCAGGTGACGTGTCTACCAACTCGGTTATATCATACTCACCCAAGCGCTTAGTATGGTGTTCTGCACACAGTAAGCACTCAGTAAATACCATTGATTGAGTTTCCCCGGGGAACAAAACCGGTGATCGTCACCTCCCAAGGAAATTCTTCTTCAATTCCATAAATGATATGATACTCTCTCCCAAGCACTCATTACACTGTTCCGCACAAAGAAAGCACTCAATAAATGCGATCGACTGATTGATTTAGTGTTTTTTTCTTTTAAACATGGCTACGAAACATCAGAAAATGCAATGCCTACCCTGTCGAACAAGCTTGTGTTTTGTTCCTCCTTTGCTGTCCGTCTTATCTTTTGTATAGGCAATTTATTTCACTGCCCTATTTCCCTATCTGGTTTTGACCATCTTCCTCATTCGGGGACTCACCCTGCCGGGAGCTACTGAAGGATTGATTTACCTTTTCACCCCTAATGTAAGTAACCGTTTGCCCTCCGAATCACTCCAGCTCTCTCTCCTCCCAATATCTCCCCGTTTAAGCTAGGAGGGCATTTCAGTTAACCTTCTTGAGGGAGGTTTCGGAAAAGCCGTGCTCAAGCTGTGGGGGTCCTGGACCCAAATCATGGTCCCTGTCTCGTTCCGTGTGTCTTGTTGGGAATGGGGAGAAGGTAGGTTGTCCTTCAGGCCCCTAGGAGTCAAGCGAGCCGGCCTTTTAAGGCCCTATCAATCAATCAATCAATCAATCAATCGTATTTACCGAGCGCTTGCTGTAAGCAGAGCACTGTACTAAGCGCTTGGAAAAGCGCAATAGTACAATATAGCAGACACATTCCCTGCCCACAATGGGCTTACAGTCTAGAGCGGGAGGCGGATATTAATATAAATAAATTTACCAATATGGACATAAGTGCTGTGGGGATTACAGCCACAGTGAGTTAACGGTCTAGAGGAGGAGATGGACAATAATATAAATAAATAAATTACCAATTTGGACATAAGTGCTGTGAGGATTACGGCCACAGTGAATTTACAGTCTAGAGGGGAAGACAGACATTAATAGAAATAACCTACCGATATGGACGTAAGAGCTGTGGGGCTGAGGGAGGTGTGTGTCGGGGGGTGGGGCAGGTGAACGAAGGGAGCAAATCAAGGTGACGCAGAAGGGAGTGGGAGAAAAGGAATTGAGGAATTAGTCAGGGAAGACCTCTTGGAGAAGATGTGCCTTCAGTGAGGCTTTGAAGTTGGGGGATCAGGTAACTGACAGATTTCTATGTTTCCAGATGCAGATTCTTCAGAACCCTCGAGTGTGGCTTGATGCAGCCACTCAGATCTTTTTCTCACTCTCGTTGGCTTCTGGGGGCTTCATTGCATTTTCCAGTTACAATCAACCCAAGTAAGCATAGTCCCTGCCTATATACACCCCACAAGGGGTGGTGGTTGGGTCTTGTGGGATCACAGGGGCGTGTAAGATAAATCCTGCACACAGTAAGTGCTCAATAAATACAACTGAATAAATGAATAAATCCATTCACGCTCAAGGATATCAGGTGGTGCCTTCTGGATCTCAGATGTGCACTGGTGAGTAGCCTGGATTTTTTTTTAATGGCTTTGTTAAGCACTTACTACGTATCCAGCACCGCTCTAAGCACTGGGATAGATACAAATGAATAAGGTTGAACACAGTGCTTGTCCTGCCTGGGGCTCACAGGAGGGAGAACCAAAGAACCTAGGCATGGAGCAGTTAAGTGGTATTTGTTAAAAGCTTATTATATGCCAGGCAGAGTACTAAGCATGGGAAAGATACAAGCAAATCAAGCTGGACACCGTCCCTGTCCCACACGGGGCTCCCAGATTACTTATTTTAAAGATAAGGGAACAGAAGCCCAGAGAAGTGAAGTAACTTGCCCAGGGTCACAGAGCAGACAAGTGGCAGAGTTAGGATTAGAACCCAGGTCCTCTGACTCCCAGGTCGTGCTCTCTCCTCCAGGCCCCTCCGCTTTCCTGTCACGGCAAATGGATTTTATGTTTGGAGCTGCTGTGCTCACTGCCCCAAGGCCTAGGACACTGTGGGAGGGAATTCATTCTACTCTTTTGAACATCAGGCCTTCAGAGCCTCAGAGAGGCCCCTCTCACCTGGGATAAAATAATAATAATTGTGTTATTTGTGAAACGCTTATTCTGTGCCGAGCATCGCACTAACCGCTTGGGTTATCTAAATCATCAGGCCCCACATCAGGCTCACAATCTAAATAGGAAAGAGAACAAAGCCCGCATCGCCACTGGACAGAAGAGGGAACTGAGACACAGAGAAAGAGCGCAGGCCTGGGAGTTACAAGGACCTGGGTTCTAATCCTGGCTCCTCCATTTGTCTGCTGTGTGACCTTGGGCAAATCACTTCACTTCTCTGTGCCTCAGTTCCCTCATCTGTAAAATGGGGATGAAGACTGTGAGCCCCATGTGGGACAGGGACTGTGTCCAACCCAATTATCCTGTATCTATCTCAGTGATTAGTACAGTGCACTATCTGCTAGAGAAGCAACATAGAACGTGGGCCCGAAGGTCATAGGTTCTAACCCTGACTCCACCGCTTGTCTGCTGTATGAAGTCACTACACTTCTCTGTGCCTCAGTTACCGCATCTGTAAAATGGGGATTGAGGCTGTGAGCCTCACACGGGACTGGGACTGTGTCCAACTGATTTGCTTGTGTCCATCCCAGCCCTCGCTACAATGCCTGGCATATAGTAAGCGCTTAACCAATACCATTGTTAATATTATTATTTTTTTTTCCAGGAATGACTGCGAAAAAGATGCTGTAATCATAACTCTAATCAACAGCGTGACGTCCCTCTACGCCTCCATCGCAGTGTTCTCTGTCCTGGGCTTCAAGGCGACTAGTGGTTATTGGGATTGTATGGACAGGTGGGTTTCTGGGGGCCCAGATATGCCCTGGTGAAGAGGGAGTGACTTGCCAGCTAGGCAAGGAGATTTCTTGCGACTCAGGTAGACTTTCAACTGCCGAGGAGTTCTTTCCCCAGGCAATTTACAGGACTTACACAGGCCGACTGGAAACCTCACGTTCGGAGCCAGGCTTTATTATCATTATTATTATTAATAATAATGATTATGGTACTGGTTAAGCACTTACTATGTGTCAGGCACCGTTCTAAGTGCTGGGGTAGATACGAGTTAATCAGGTTGAACACAGTCCCAGTCCCACATGGGGCTTACAGTCTTAATCTCCAGTTTATAGATGAGATAACCGAGGCACAGAGAAGTGAAGTGACTTGTCACACAGCAGATAAATGGCAGAGCTGGGATTAGAACCCATTACCTCCTGACTCCCAGGCCCGTGCTCTATCCGCTGCACCATGCTGCTTGGATAGGGTGCCTTCTTTCCAGAGAGAGCATCAACATCATCATCATCAATCATCATCAACATCATCTACCAACTCTGCCGTATTATATCTCCCAAGTGCTTAGTACAGTGCTCTGCATAAGAATAATGATAATCGTACTTGTTAGGCACTTACTGCGTACCAACCACTGTTCTAAGAACAGGGTTAGATACAAGTTAATCAGGTTGGACACCGTCTCTGTCCCACATGGGGCCCACACTATTAATCCTCATTTTTCAGATGAGGTAAGTGAAGCACAGAGAAGTGAAGTAATGCCCGAGGTCACACGGCGGACACACACTGGAGTCAGGATTAGAACCCAGGTCCTTCTGACTCCCAGGCCAGTGCGACACACAGTAAGCGCTCGATACCTCCGATAGATCGATCGACGGACCGATGCCCCCTAAGCTCCGGCTCAGCGCTATTGGCGATCCCTGCCTTCCGCAGACAGACAAGAGGTCAACCCTTGACAGCTCTTCCACAGCCTGTTGGCAGCAAGGAGAGGAATCCCTGGCACCTTGGGAGTCTTCTACACTGCCGGCACCCCATGGGCGCTCAAGACCCGATCACGGACTGATTAGCTTCAGGCAAATAATCACCGGTTTGATTTCTCTATCTAAGGTCTTCGAGGCCACAGAAGAGAATATTTGAGGTGAAAAAGAGGAAATTTCCTTTATACAAAAGAACCCCTCCTACTTTATTTTCTGTACCTAAAAACCTTCAAGGCCTGAAAAGATAATCTATGGGGTGGACAAAAAGAGAATTTTGCCTCCTGCAAAAACTCTCCTATTTATCAGGCCACCTAAGATCTTCAAGGCTTCAAAAGAGAATATTTTGAGGGTCAAAAAGATAAGAAATTGGTTTCTTGCTGCTGAATTGTACTTTCCAAGCGGTCGGTACAGTGCACCGCACACAATAAGCGCTCTATAAATACGATTGAATGAATGAACTAGGGCTTCAAATAGCAGAAGCGAATGCGAGGGACCGGACCTGCCGGGAGATGGATCTCAGAGCCAGTGTCCTCCGCTGAAGGAGCTGTGCCCTCCGATTCCTTGGCTTGCTTACTCACCTGTTCGGATTTGGTGGGCAAAGGTTGGGACCAACTCAGGGGAGATCAGCAGCTGCCCAGTGAACTTACAGCCGGATGAGTCAAAGAAAGAGGTCATCGCACCCAGCCTGAACCTTGCCTGGAAATTTGCCTGCTCAGATGTTCGGTCCCCTATCAAGGAGGAAATGGAACATCTTCTACTCCCACTCAGATTTGATCAGATTATGACCTATGGCAGAGGTCATCCCTTGTCCTCTCCCTCCAGAAAACAGACTGCTAATGTCCAGCTGGGATCCTGGGCTGCGGGAGGACAGAGGTCATCTCACAGAAGCGTTTATAAGCCCCACATCTAGATGGTCTTTTAGAAGCGAACTCCTCAGTTAACCTCGAACGGTGCTTTGAAATCCCTCTCCAGCATGTGCATCTATAAACACCCCTCCCTAGTTCTTTTATGGCAATAATAAAACCATCTTATCCCTTACTGGGCATTTAATTCCTCTGGACATCGTTTTGGACTCTCAAAGAAACGCTTATCAAGCCATCTAGACCGTAAGTTTCTTGTGGGCAAGGAACATGTCTTCCAACTCTGTGATATTATACCCTCCCAGGGATAATAACTGTGGCTTAATGTGCCAAACACCGTTCTAAGCACGGGGGTAGATGCAAGGACGCAGTCCCTGTTCCACATGGGCTCACACCCTTAATCTCCCTTTTATAGATGAGGTTGCTGGGGCTCAGAGAAGTGAAGCGACTCACCCAAGGTCCCCCAGGAGACGTGGCGGAGCGGGGATTAGAACCCAGATCCTTCCGGCTGCCGGGTCCTTGCTCTAGCCACGCCGTTTCTGCTCCCGAGCGCTCGCTTAGTACAGTGCTGTGCACACAGTAAGCCCTTAAGAAATATAATCGACTGACCGATTGATCTGTTAATCTCTCGGACAGAAACATCATAAGCATCATCAACGAGTTTGATTTCCCTGAACACAGTATCCAGAGACACAACTATTTGGATCTCCTCGGGCACCTGAACTCAACCCAGCCAGGCCGACTCGCTGGTCTCAGACTGAGAAGCTGCAGGTTACAGGATTTCCTTGACCAGGTACTAAAACATTAACAGTGGTACTTGTTAAGCGCTCGCTACGGGCCAAGTACCGTACTAAGCGCTGGGGTACATAAAAAATCATCAAGTTGGATACAGTCCCGATCCCGCCTGGAGCTCATAGTCTAAGTAGAAGGAAGTAGGATTTAATCCGCATTTTACAGATGAGGAAACTGAAGGCCAGAGTCAGTCAGTCAATCATATTTACTGAGCGTTTACTGTGTGCAGAACACTATACTAAGCACTTGGGAGAGTACAAAATAACAATGAACGGAAACGCTCCCTACCCACAATGACTTTACAGTCTAGAAGATGAGTGTAATGTCTAGAGGGAAGTTAAGTGACTTGACCAATGTCACATAGCAGGTAAAATGGCAGAGCCAGAATTAGAACCCAGGTATTCTGATTTCCAGACCTGTGCTCTTTCATTCATTCATTCATTCAATCGTATTTATTGAGCACTTACCGTGCGCAGAGCACTGTGCTAAGCGCTCGGAAAGTACAATTCAGCAACAAATAGAGACAATCCCTGCCCACAACAGGCTCACAGTCTAGCAGGGGGGTAACAGGCAATCAAAACGCGCTCTTACCAACAGGCCACACTGCTTCTGTGGTAACCGTTTCTCAGATCCTGAAAAGAAATGCTCCATAAATAAGTCAGACAAGAGTCAGAGTTGGGTACTTATAGGCCACAATCAATAAAAGGTGGGCTAAGTATCCAAATACTGATTGTGCTTAAAAATCTCAGAAAAATACCTTCCACTATGAGCTAGGTACCTTCAGTGAGCAGAACACCATTCATTCATGCATTCAGTCATATTTGTTGAGCGCTTACTGTTTGCAGAGCAGTTTACTAAGCGCTTGGGAGAGCACAGTATAACGGTAAACAGACACATCCCCTGCCCACAACAAGCTCACAGGCTGGAGCCTTTGGGAAAATAAATCATTGCATATCTTTGGAGTCAAATGGGAAAAATGGGTGGATAGAATTGAACTACTCTGCGATAGTTTAAAAGGTTAGGAGTCCGTCATAAATACAAATGAAAGACTCGATAACAAATCAACAGATACCCCAGGTCTTAAATTCTAGATGTGAAATGAATGTAAATGTCTTTCCCAGGATTACCCTGCTTGACACGATTCCCAATCCAGTTCCGTGTGTCTTAAATCCCCACGATCCCCAGAGAATAGAGATACAGACATCACGGATAGCAAAAAAATAAAAACTAAAAATAAGTCATTGGTGACAAGAAGAGCACTGGAAAAATTACCTTTGAGTCTACCTCTGATTTTCCACAACTGATAGACGAACTTGGGTGAGCTACTTAATAACTTCTTAATACACCTATTTCAAAGGCTCACATACTCAGCTGACAGGGGCAACTTGAATGTCTATATTGCAAATGGACTTGGAGATCTGGGGGCAGAAGATCATCATGATTTTTATCAGTGTTTACTGGACTGCTACTATGAGCAGAATGCTGTCCTAGGTATTTAAAAACACTCAATAAAGCATACTCTAGGAAGTATTTGAGAACACAGAGAGAGTCCCCTGATCTCTTTATTCACCCCTCCTTCAGCCCTACAGCACTTAAATAGTATTTATTAAGCACTTACTATGTGCCAAGCACTGTTCTAAGTGTGGAAGTAGATACAAATCAATCAGATTGGACCCAGTCTCTGTCCCACATGGGGCTCACCCTTTAATCCCCATTTTACAGATGAGGTAACTGAGGCACAGAGAAGTGAAATGACTCACCCGAAGTCACTCGAACAGATAAGTGGCAGAGCTGGGACTTGAATCCATGTCCTCTGTCTCTCAGGTCTGTGATCTTTCCACTAGGCTATGATGATTCTCTTCACTTATGATCTTATAGAAGATGCTATAAGAGCCAAACTTTTTAAAGGGAATTTAGGCCTTCCCTCAGAAATACTTTGTTGGCTGAAATGTTGATGGTAGTTCAGAGGCTCTAAATTCAATGTAGGTCAGAAAAGGCCCAGAATACACCTCAAAAAGATGTGGGGGACCTTTCAGTAGCATTGGCGGAGATAGCGGAGAAGCGACAGGCCTGGGAGTCAGAGGATCTGGGTTCTAATCCTGGCTCTACCACTGGTGCGCTCTGTGACCTCGGGCCGGTCCCCTAATTTTCTATGCCTCGGTTCCCTCGCCTGTAAAATGGGGATTCAAACCGTGAACCCCGTGTGGGACGGCAGCTATGTCCAACCTGATTAACTTGTATCTACCCCAGCGCTTAGTACAGTCCCCGGCACATAGTAAGCGCTTAACAAATACCATTTAAAAAAATAATCTCAAAGCTCTCGAGGATCAAGGTGGCTAGCAGGATTGTGTCCGTGTTACCCACAGAGCGCGTCGGGCCCCGGCCTGGCTTTCATCGTCTTCACGGAGGCGATTAACCGCATGCCCGGCTCCCTGGTCTGGGCCCTTCTGTTCTTCGGCATGCTGTTCTCTCTGGGGCTCTCATCGATGTTTGGGAACATAGAAGGGGTCCTGACTCCCCTCCTCGACACTCACTTCCTATCCAGATCGGTCCCCAAGGAGGTTCTATCCGGTAAGCTGATGTTTGCTAGTCTTCTAAATACACCCCCGGCCTGGGGACACGGTCCTCTCATTCCTTCCTTCCTGCGACCATATTTATTTAGCGCTTACGCTATGCAGAGCACTGTACTGACCGCTTGGGAGAGTACACTATTCCCTGACCACAGCCAGTCTCCTGGGACTTTTCACCTTCTGGCCTTGTCTTCCTCCTCCTCCCGCCCCAGCCACCCCTTCCCCAGATTTAGAGGGTTCAAGGAGCGAGAGCAAAGTCCACTTTGCGGCATTTGGACGTGCACCGTTTATTCACCCCCTCCCTCAGCGCGAAAAAGCTGACGTCCCTAAGCCTAACTGATTTATTTCTATTAATGTCTGTCTCCCCCTCTAGACCCTAAGCTCACCGTGGGCAGGGAACGTGTCTATCAGCTCTGTCATATTGTATTCATTCAGTCGTTCGTATTTATTGAGCGCTTACTTTGTGCCAAGCACTGTTCTGAGTGCTGGGGGAGATGCAAGGTGATCAGGTCGCCCCATGTGGGGCTCAAAGTCTTAATCTCCGTTTTACAGATAAGATAACTGAGGCACGGAGAAGTTAAGTGACCGGCCCAAAGTCACACAGCTGACAAGTGGCAGAGTCGGGATTAATAATAACGTCGGTATTCGGTAAGCGCTTACTATGTGCCCGAGCACTGTTCTAAGCGCTGGGGTAGATATAAGGGAATCAGGTTGTCCCACGTGGGGCTCACATTCTTCATCCCCCTTTTACAGATGAGATAACTGAGGCACCGAGAAGTTAAGTGACTTGTCCACGGTCACACAGCTGACAAGTGGCAGAGCCGGGATTCGAACCCATGACCTCTGACTCCTAAGCCCGGGCTCTTGTCACTGAGCCACGCTGCTCCTCTAGAACCCACGACTTCAGACTCCCAAGCCCGGGCTCTTTCTACTAAGCCAAGCTGCTTCTCTTTCCCAAGCGCTTAGTACAATGCTCCGGTAAGCATTCAGTAAATAGCACTTATTGATTGATGAGGATGAGTCCTGTGGGTGGACCAGAGCACGGGCTTGAGAGTCAGAGGATGTGGGGTTCCAATCCCGGCTTCACCACTTGTCTGCTGTGAGGCCTTGGGCAAGTCCCTTCACTTCTCTGGGCCTCAGTTACCTCATCTGTCAAACGGGGAGCCCCATGTGATAAAGGGACTCCGTCCAACCTGATTACCTTATCTCTAGGCCAGCACTTGGCACACTGTAAGCGCTCAACAAATATCATTATTATTATTTTGGACCCCTCTCCATCCCAGCCTGGATCATTCCAGAACCCGAGATCCTCTGCCTCCGTCTATTCCCAAGCTCCGGACCCCCTCCTCATCGTCTCCAAAATCTCGTTTTCCTTCAGGCGTCATCTGTCTGACCTGCTTCCTCACAGCTCTCTGTTTCACTCTGCAATCTGGGAGCTACTGGCTTGAGGTTTTTGACAAATACGGTGCCTCCATATCGCTGTTAATCCTGGCCTTCTTCGAGTTCATTGGAATCGCTTATGTGTATGGAATGAAGAGGTAAGATCCAACTCTGTCACGTCTATAGCACGGCCTAGTGGAAAGAGCAGAGGGCCTGGGAGTCAGAGGACCCGGGTTTGAATCCCGGCTCTGCCACTTGCCTGCTGTGTGACCTCAGGCAAGTCACTTCGAGGCCTCAGTTTCCTCCTCTGTAAAATGGAGATTAACTCTGTGAGCCCCGTGTGGGACGGGGGCCGTTTCCAACCCGATTACCCTGAATCTACCCCAGCGCTTGGTACAGTGTCTGGCAGGTAGTAAGTGCTTAACAGATACCATTTTTTTTAAAAAGCAACAAAAAACCGGATTATAATGAGCTGAAAAGCTCAGAACATCAAAGTGGTGAGCGTAGAAGACCTCAAGGACAAAACAGGGACGGGGAGGCCAGGGTAGGTGCTCTGTATCTGTTTATTGTTGTATTGTATTCTCCCACCCCTCTCAGGGTCACACCTGGAGAGTTTCCAGTACTCTACCAGTCTGGCCTGTGGGAGGAAGAATCAGGCAAAGGCCTGTCCAGTCCATTCCTGGCTTGGGCAGTGGCTAGTGAGTGGCAGGCCACCTGCTGCAAGTCAAAACTCACCTGTGCTGGGCAGCAGCGGCACGGGAGAGAGACGAGGGTGGACACTCAAGTTTACCGCGTGGAAGGAGGCAATGGTAAACCACATCCGGATTTTTGCCAATCCACTACCAGAACAATTGCCGATGGAGGTGGGGGCGTTCTGGGAAAGACGCGTCCGTGGTGTCGCTGTGGGTCGGGAACGACTTGACGGCTTAAGACAGGACTCTCCCAAGCGCTCAGTACAGTGCTCCGCCCACGGTAAGCTCTCATTAAGTATGATCGACTGACCGAAGCCCTCTTGTTGATTCACAGATTCGGCGATGACTTGGAGTGGATGACAGGCCGGAGGCCTAACCTCTACTGGCAAGTGGCGTGGAAATTTGTCAGTCCTCTGCTGATGCTCATCATCTTTTTGGCCTTCCTCACCCTCCAGACCCAGAAACAGCCCACTTACGGTGCCTGGGACCCAGACTATGTACGTCTTGGGGACCCCAGGGAGCAATTTCCCCATTTTCCTCTGCCTCACCTCCCTTTTCTCATTGTTACTAACTTCACTGAGAGCCTGCGTATTGTAGAGCACTCTAGTCGAGGCTTGGAGACAATAGAAAAGACTTGTGTTGGGAACATCCCTGCCCAGAAGGGTCACCCAACCTAGTGGGGAGAGACAGAGCAACGTGACCTAGTGGAAAGATCACAGGCCTGAGAGTCAGAGGACCTGGGTTCTAATTCCCCCTCAACCACTTGTATGCTAGTAGATCTTGGGCAAGTCACTTAATTTCTCTGAGCCTCAGTTCCCTCATTTGCAGAATGCCTGTTCTCCCTCCTATTTAGACTTTCAGCCCCATGTGGGATCTGATTATCTTGTATCTACCCCGGCGCTTAGTACAGTGCTTGGCACATAGTAAGCACTTTACAAATACGGCTATTATTATTCATTCAATCATATTTATTGAGCACTTACTGTGTGCAGAGCACTGTACTAAGCACTTGGGAAAGTACAATACAACCGTAGACAGCGACATTCCCTGCCCAGAACGAGCTGGTCAGTCAAACGTATTTACTGAATACTTACCGTGTGCAGGCCACTGTACTAAGCACTCAGGAGAGTGCAATATAGCTATATAACAATTGTTATCAATAATGATAAGGATTAAGAATAATTATTAAGAATAACGATTACTATCATTAAGAACAACAAGCACGAAAACAATTCAACATCAGCCCTTGAGGAAATGCTGCCTTGTGAAGCTGTGCCTAGATCTCTTTTCCTCACAAAGCTGGGGGCGAAGAGATTCCCCTCCTCTTCCCCTTCCCCATGCTCCCAGACCCTCAGCTGCCCTAACGGGAGACAGAAGGAGTATCAGAGAACCTGCATCCTCCTTGCTGAATGGCTGAGAGTTATCTGAGCTTGGTCAGCTGAGGTCAATTAAGCGCGGAAGTTTAGCGTTCGGGCCAGGATTCCTCCGGTCACCGACCCCGGAGATTCACCGACCCCGGAGATCTGGCTCTGGACCTTCACCGTATCACGACCCTTATCTTAATGGCCCTCGGTGCAATAGAAATTGATAGGTTTCCCCTTTCCACCCCAGCCAGCATCCTGATAGCCTCCTTGCTGGCCTCCTCAGCCGCTCAAGGGGGGCTGCCCCTGGCCTCCTTCCCTCTCGCCACCGGACGATTAACGTAACCCCTTTTTGGCACCCTAGTGTTTTTGCCAAGGGAGCGGTGGGGTGACCAGACTTTCCTCCGGCTGTAGGAAAGCCCCCCCCCCCCCCCCCGTCTCAATTTACCTCAAAGAATCCCAGACGAGACATCCATGGACTGATGTTTCCCACCCCGGGTCTGCCACGTGTCTGCTGTGTGACCTTGGGGAAGTCACTTTACTTCTTTGGGCCTCAGTTATCTCACCTGTAAAATGGATATAGGGACTGTGAGCCCCATGTGGGACAGGAACTGTGTCCGATCCGATTTGCTTGCATTAACCCCAGTTCTTAGTACAGTGCCTGGCACATAATAAGTGCTTAGTAAATAGCACGATTATTATTATTTCTCTGACCCTCAGTTCTCTCATCTGTAAAATGGGGATTAAAACTGTGAGCTTCATGTGGGACAGGGACTTTGTCCAACCCGATCGTGTTATATATACTCCAGCACTTAGTACGGTCCCTGGCACGTAGTAAGTGCTTAACAGATACCTCTTTTAATAAAAAGCCCTCTCCTTGCCCCCAGACCATTTCAGCGGAGTGAGTCTTGAAGCATCTTGTTTTCTTTTCCTCCCCGCAGGAGAATTTTCCCACCAAGCAAGAGAAGATGTACCCCGGGTGGGGGCAGGCTATCTGCACGTTACTCCCGCTCTGCGTTTGTATCAGCATCCCCTCCGTCGCCCTCTACCACCTGATCAACAGGTGGAAAGGAAAGAGACAGACTTCCGGGTCAAACCCTTATGAGAACCGTTCTTATGACACTGTAGGAGACCGTGGGAGTGAATAAGCAAACCGGGGTCGTGGCGGGAGGAAGGAACTGTACGGGCAAAACGGGGTGCATTTGAATCTGGTGCATTACTCTCTAATAATAATAATACTAATGGTATTCATTAAGTGCTTACTATGTGCCAAGCATTGTTCTAAGTGCTAGGGTAGGTACAAAGTTATCAGGTCAGACACAGTCCCTGCCCACCCGAGGCTCACAGTCTTAATTCCCATTTTACAGATGAGGGAACTGAGGCCCAGAGAAGGGAAGTGATTTTCCCAAGGTCCCACAGCAGGCACGTGTTGGATTAGAACCCACGTCCTCCGATTTGCAGGAGGCCAAACTGTTTCTAAGAAATTGGACATTTTCCCCCACTGTCACCAATAGCAATAGGTTTAGTCGCTCCATTGGAAATCTCAGCCATTGGATCCTCTTCTTCTTCTCCTGGTTCTCGGCTGTCCTCGGAGCTCCCCGTCCTGTGTTGGGTCCTGGAGGGTTGTGAGGTTCCTGTTGTGAGGACTGATGAACCAAAGCCTCCACAACCTGCAAGCTGAAATAATAATACTAATACTACTATTAATAGAGTACAGTATAAGACTACATTAATGATTAGTACAGTGCTAAGTGCTTAGTATAGCATTCTGCAGACAGTAAGCGCTCAATAAATACGATTGAATGAATAATAATCATTATGGTACTGGTTAAGTGCCTACAGTGTGCCAAGTACTGTTCTAAGCGCTACGGTCGTTATAAGGTAATCAGGTTGGTCACAATCCCTGTCCCACAAAGGGCTCCCGCTCCTAATCCCCATTTTACAGGTGAGGTAACTGAGGCACAGAGAAGTGATTTATCCAAGGTCACACAGCAGACAAATGGCAGAACAGGTCTCTGCCCAAGTCATTGGACTTTCAAGGATCAGTTGGTATTGAGAACCGATTCAAGCTAAATGATCAAACTTTCTATTTGAGGTGATTTTATATTTAGTGCTACACTTTCAGTGCACTGTTACAGATCCTGTAGATTAGGAATCAGCAGTTTTACTAGTTTTTAAATGTGTTATTTCACATCACTGGGGTGACTCAGAAATGACAGTATAGCCAATTTGCTTGTTCTCAGAAGACAGGGGCGGTAGGCACTTCTGAAATGAAGAACTCCACCTAACAGCTCAAAACTACAGTGTGGCTTTTCCATTTTTTTAAATGGCATTTGTTAAGCGCTTACTATGTATCAGGCACCGAACTAAGCACTGGGGAAGATACAAGGCAATCAGGTTGGACACAGTTCCTGTCCCATATGGGGTTCACAGTCCCAATCCCCATTTTATTGATGAGGTAACTGAAGCCCAGAGAATTTAAGGGACCCATCCAAGATCACACAGCAGACTCGTTTTCCACTTCGAAAATTGTCCTATTAGGCAAAAGATGACTTGCGGTCAGTCAGTTGTATTTATTGAGCGCTTACTGTATGCAGAGCACTGTACTGAGCACTTGGGAGAGTACAATATAACAATATATACATAAAACATTCCCTGCCCACAGTGAGCTTACGGTCCAGAGAGTCCACAGTCCAGAGTCGTGGAATAGATTTTCCTTAGAGTCCTTTATAAGAAATGGGTGAAAACAACCTTGCAGATAAATGCCCGAAAGTGCCAGCCCAGTGTATTTTCTACTAGCCTGCCCTTGCCTAAGGCCACCTAAATAGCGAACACAATTAAATAAGCTCCTGAAGGGTCCAAACAATTCAGTCACCTCCTCTTTCCCGCACTCCCTTCAGCGCTTGTTTATCTAGTCCTGAATTAGTCAATACGACCGAAACTCACTCTGCGGGAGTAAAATTCTCTCCCATCTTTGGAAATGGGAGTGTCCAGAGTTGTCCTTTGCTCCCTGGCTCCAAAAGTCACAGCGGGGACACCTCTATAGTCAAATATTAAAGACAACAGTGACCTGATAGGTTGGAGTGAGTTATCCGAGTTAGAGTTTTCCATGTGCACATCCGGGCTTAGAGACGCCGGAAGGATTAGTCATGGCAACCTACTGGCATTCTCTTCTCCCATTCATTCATTAATTGATTCAAGCGTATTTATTCAGCGCTTACTGTGTGCAGAGCACTGTACTAAGGGCTTGGGAGAGTACAATGTAACGATAAACAGACACATTCCCAGCCCACAGCGTGCTTACAGCCTAGAGGGGAAGACGGACAGTAAGGCAAACACGTAAATTACATTACAGATAGGTGCACGATATTAATAAATAAATTACAGATATGTACAATACGGGGGAAGGAATGGAGATGTGTATGTATGTGTGTGTTTGTGTCAGGGAGACCAAAACTGCCCGTTATCATCATCCTTGGTATTTTTTGAGCGCTTAACTGTGTGCAGAGCCCTTTGAAGCTTAGGACAGTTCAGTGCAACAGAATTGATAGACACATTCCCTGCCCATGGCGAGATTACAGTCTAGACTGTCTGTATCAGATGTCCACCGAGGAAGTCTCACAGTAGCAATACCTGATTAGCTAAATTTCTCGGGAGACGTCAATGCATGGGTGGAGAGTGATGCTAAAACATGGAGAAAAATCAGTGGACAAGATGAGATTAGTTCATTCAGAGAACATGCCAAGAAAGAGTTCATTAATCATAAATAGCTTTTTCGCTTCTTCTGTTAGTATTTGTTAGGTGCTTACTATGTGCCGAGCACTGTTCTAAGCGCTGGGGGAGACACAAGGGAATCAGGTTGTCCTACGTGGGGCTCACAGTCTTAATCCCCATTTTACAGATGAGGTAACTGAGGCACAGAGAAGTGAAGTGACTTGCCCACAGTCACACAGCTGACAAGTGGCAGAGCCGGGATTCGAACCCACGACCTCTGACTCCAAAGCCCGGGCTCTTTCCACTGAGCCACGCTGCTTCTCTTCTTTTCCTCTGTAAGCTCGTTGTGGGCCGGGAAGGTGTCCCTCGGATTGTCGTGCTGTGGTCTCCCAAGCGCTTAGTACAGTGAGAGCTCAATAAGTACGACTGATTGATTAATCTCACAAATTCCCCGGGAATAGGATGGGGAGGAACCGATCCTCTGGGGCTCAGCAGTTGCTCCCAGCTCTCTCAAAGTCTTTCCCAAGGAAACCTTCTATCTCTTCTGTGGCTGTCGGACTCCCAGACGCCTACCATCTTGTTTACCCAATCCTCGCCATTTCCCTCTGGAGAAAGTTGCTATCTCCATTTTGCAACTGGGAAGTCTGAGTACAGATTGTCTTTGAAAACGAAGTTAATTGCCTGAGATGACCTAATCAACCAGTCAGGGATTATGTCTGACGGTTGCTTCCGGTCAAATACTCCCCTGCGGTGGAGACACCAGAGAAAGATATTGGAGAGGGAGGAGGCCCAGAAGGGACAAAGCTTTGCGGCCCATGGCCCATATCTGAAAGGGAAATAAACGCTCCGATGCCCAATAACATCGCATCCTAATTCCTAAACAGATCTGAATGAAGGCTTATTGATTTTTCCTTCGTGTAACCATGACAATGGGAAAGTAAGAGATGGATGGAGAAGGGTGTTTTCCTCCTCTTTTGCCCTTCTGGCGCCACTCTGGTCCCTCTGGCCTTTCAAACAGGCCTGCTCCCTGGGTGGGGCGAAAACCAACGAGCCCGGAGACAGGAAGGTGAGAACGCTGAGGCGCCCGTTCGGGAGGCAGGTAATCGAAGGCCACAGTGAACCGGATGTTCAACGTGAGTCACGCCTGAAACCGGGCAGTCACCAGTCAGTCAATCAATCGTACTTACCGAGCGCTTACTGTGTGCAGAGCACTGTGCTAAGCTCTTGGAAGAGTAAATACCACAATAAACAGACGCATTCCCTGCCCACCACGAGCTCAGAGTCTAGAAGAGGAGATTGCATTATTCAAAGCGTTACGGAAGGTACATGTCCTTCAGGAAGTCTTCCCTGATTAGGCCCTTGTTTCCTCTTCTTCCACTGCCTTCTGCATCACCCTTGCATTTGGATTTGCACCGTTTATTCACCTCTCCCTCAGGTCAACAAGACATATGTTCGTATCTGTCACTGATTTATTTTTATCAGTGTCTGTCCTTCTGCACAGTAAACTCACTGTGGGCAGGAAATGCGTCTAAGGACTGTTACGCTGTGCTTACCGAGAGCTTAGTACTGTGCTAAGCGCTCAATAAATATGCTTGATTGATTGATTTCAAGAGCCAGTGTGGGGCTGGGAAATACCAACCGGAGCCTGACAAATAACGCGGACACCCTGCCCACCCCAAGACCCTCTATCACGATAATGGGGGGAGAAATTAGTCTAGGCCGTTGAAACAGTGGATGATCTAGATTCACCCATGTATGAGCACACACGTGTATTTTGTGTGTATATGCACAAACATACAGCATTTCGTACGTGTGTATATACACAGATATAGACATTTGGTATATATGTACACATATACAGGCATTTTGTGTATCTCTATGCACACACATACAGGTATTTTGTATATATGTACTTTCTTTCCATCTCTTCGCCAACTTTTCTGGGTCAACCTGGTGGCTGCAGCCTTCTAGCCTCAGATGGGTTGCCGAAGGGAATCCGGAGACGAAATGATCAGAGCCAGCTTAGGGTTTCCAGCGGTGGGGGGTAGTTAACAGTGTATCAGTCGGACCCAAAGATAGAAGAAATAGGGTCAAATTAGGCAAACACCTAACCGTTTTTCAAACCATCACTAGATCCAGTAACGTAAGATTTTCCCCGCACCACTGCTAATCACTCTGTCTCTCCCTCGGATGGGCTATCTTGATGTGAAAATCTCCCACAGTTGCCCTTGTCATCCAGCGGTTACTGTCTAGATGCGATGACTCCAAGGCTGTATGATCAAATTTTAAAAACCCGAGCATGAACCCCAATCTGGGGCGGGACTCCCGAAGGCAGCCCAAAGAGCTGGCCACAAAGCACTACATTTTGTCGTTCGGGCTTGTGCACGTGAGGAGTTACAATCTACAGTCCCTTTAGACCACGAAGCTCGTTTTGGGCAGGGAATGTGTCTGTTTACTGTTGCATTATATTCTCCCAAGCGCTTAGTATAGTTCTCTGCACACAGTAAGCACTCAATAATACATACGATTGAATGAATGCATGAGTTAAAACATGGCATTAAGCACAAAGGGGAAAATGAGATATCACAGACTATACTTTATGCAACCCCATTTCCTATCTAACCCGGCGCTTAGTACAGTGCCTGGCATACAATAAGCACTTAACAAATTCCCCAGTTATTATTATTACTTCTGGGTGTTTTTCTTCACTGTAAGTCAAGGCTGCCCACAGCTCCTCAAACAGAGATATGTATTTATCTTTAATGAATTCATTCATTTATTTACTCATGTACACTAATATCTGCCTTCCCCTCTAGACTGTGAGCTCGTTGTGGGCCGGGAATGTGTCTGTATATCGTTATACTGCCCTCCCCCAAACACTCAGTACAGTGCTTTGCACATAGTAAACGCTCAATAAATATGATTGACCGAAAGAATGAAGGACATCAATTTTACTGGGAGTAAGCGGTTTAGGGAACTTTAGTTTTGAATCCCCTAACTTCTCTGGGTGGTAGGGGGTGAAGAGAGACATGGACTTGGAGCCCGGTGTGGGCAGGGTTTGTCTCTTTTTATTGCTGAATGGTACTTTCCAAGCGCTTACAGTAAGTGCTCAATAAGTACGATTGAATGAATGAATGAATGAATGAATGGTTTGATGCCCATTTTCCAAATGGAGTTATAGTAGTACAGAGATGCCAGATCATTTTCCCAGCATTACTCCGCAAGGCGGATGGACAACAGAATTGGGTATTCTCTAGGATCTGGTGACCTCTAGGATCACGGAATCATAAGAGACGCCATGCGATGCAGTCTCTGCCCAATGGGAAAATTCAATGAGAAGACCTTGGAGTTAGCCCCTAAAGACATAAAAAGAAAAATCATTAGATACCAACCCTTATCTTTGGACCAAGCTATTTTAAGAAAAGCTATGCAAAACAGGTGGGCAAAGATAAATTTTATTGGCAGTAATTACCTGTAGAAAGCTACGCACGCGTCCTGTATCCAGGGCACGTGTAATGACTGGTATCTGGGGATCCGCGGTTTTACACAGAGCAGGGGTATAAAATCCAAACACAAACAATCAAGCCGCTTCCATTCCGATTTCCTTTTTCTGAAGCCCTCACGCTACTTGTCCAGACTTAGCCCTCCCGAGGCAGGGAAGACAACGAGTCTGGTTCCTTTCCAGGAGCGGGATCAGTCTCTCTGTTCTCCACGTCGGGGTGAACGGAGGTGCCACCTCTTTCAGCCCCGCAGAGGAAGTTTCGAACACTGCCCCCGCTGACGTGGGCAGTTTGGGCACCTCCTCAGAGACGGGGAACTGAGGAGTTCCATCCTAGTATCTTTCTCTTCTAATCAATCTGTCGATCATTGAGCGCTAACTGTGTGCAGAGCACTGTGCTAAGCGCTTGGGAAAGTACAACAGCGTTGGTAGACACGTTCCCTGCCCACAAGGAGCTTCCAGTCTTCCACCCACAGATGTTCACAGGGCCCTCACATCCAAAGGAGCGAAGAACTCAGGAGTGCAGGATTGAAGAGCCTTCTGGGCAGGAGCCATGTCCAACTCCATTAGAGGCAGGGAACATGTCTACCAACTCTATTGTTCTATACCCAGCAAGTCCTTGATATATACCATTGATTGATCACATTGTATTCTCCCAAGTGCTTAGTACAATGCTCCGCACACCGTAAGCACTTAATATCACTGATTGACTGATTCACCAGAACAGTTCCCAGATAAGAGGAGGGAGGGAATATCAGGTACCCTGATCTGGAACCGGGGGGGGGAGTTGCTGAGATGGGAACCGAACTGCCTAGCACGGGCCCTTCGAATTTTCCGCAGCGTCGAGAACCCTCAGAGCGAACCACCAAAATGAATTAGCTTCCGCTCCTTTTCCCTTTGGTCATCTTACCCGCTCGACACCTGAAGCAAACCAGTTTGGACTGCCTAAAGCTACCCGTTGGGTCGTACTCGGCAGTACGACCGGGAAAAGTCGACCCGACGTTCTCGGGAAAAATAAATGAAAGCCACAATTGGATTTCTTCTCTCACATTCCTGGAGGTTTCCCTGGGGGACTGAAGTCACGAAGGAAGACCCTACTTTCTGGAGGGGAGTAGGAGAGAAATTTGAGGTTGCAGCAGCCGGGGGGGGGGGGGGGGGAGTGCTCCTCTATTCCAGCCAAGGCACCTAGCTTTGGGGAGTCCCGCATTCCCATACCCGCAGGAATCAAAATGGGAAGAGGCCCGAATAGGGGGTCATAGAGTCACGGTGCAGAAGCAACAGTGATTATTCTCTCGCATAGCTGCTCGAAACTTTTGTGGTCCCGAAGGGGTCATCTTCATCCTGGTCGATGTGGAACGTCCCTTCACTTCCTCCACAGTCGAAGAACAACAGCCCATCCCGCTTCTTCCTTCCCGGTTCCCCTCCCCTGGCCCCGCGGGGCCGGCGGATGGAGGGGAGGGGGTCCCGGGATGCTGGAGTGGGATCGCTTTCCCTGGAAATCACTCGGAGCGAAGCCCAGAGCGGCTTTGATTGCGAAGGTGACCAGGCGCAGGGGCGGACAAAGGAATCTCTGGGTGTACCATAAGCTGACAGTTGGTTAGACACTTGCTGAAAGTGAATTAGCACAGACCCAGAGGAGCCATCGGCGACGCAGGAGAAAGAGGACGAGACCAAGAGCCGACAGCTAGCGACAGCATAGATCCGGCTTAGGCAAAAGCTGGGACACTCTCTCGCTGCGCAAGGGACAACTAGTGAGCAATTTGGCTTTTGCTGGCAGCCGGGTGAAAGTCATCCCCATAGAGGTGTCCAAGAGAAGTGGGCGTCCCTTCCGTTAATCCAAGATGGTTTTAAAATCTTGACAGAGCATTGGATCAGTCGCAGCTTCTAGCATCAGCATCGTAGGCCCGGGGAGTCTTCGAAGCAACTGCTGTTTACCTGACCCAAAATTCGAACAACAGTCGATCTTTCAGCGCTGAATAAAAGAACTTGTTCATCCCCTTCAGAACGTTCGAATGCTACCCTTTCCGGACATAACTAGGGAGCTTTTTTGCTACTTCAAAATAGAACAATTTCGACTTGTTCAGTTCCAAAGAAAACAGCAACTTCAATCGAAAATGGGGTCAAAAATAGGACACTGTCTTCCCAGCTTAATCAAAATACCAGAAGCAGGTTAGCCTAGTGGATAGGGCACAGGCCTGGAAGTCAGCAGGACCTGGGTTCTAATCCCACCTCTGCCACTGGGGTGTCAGGGCTCCCAAATCCAGACTCCTCCGGGCTCCAGCCTGCAGAAGGGACAGTAAAAGGCAGCAGGGCCCGGTGGAGTCAGGACTGGAGTCAGGAGATCTGTGACCTTGGGCAAGTCATCAAACTCTCTTTGCCTCAGGTTCCTCTTCCGGAACACGGTCTCCCTCTTAGACCGCAAACTGGGCCTCGGGACTGTGACCGATTTGATTGTCTCCTCTCGACCCCAGGGCTTAACGCATATCATCATCATCGTCACCATTATTATAATTATTATAATTAGAATATTCCCATTTTAGAGATGCGAAATCCGAGACCCAGAGTTGAGGCCTCTTTCCTCAGGCTCGAGAAGCACACGAATCCCGCCCGTCTAAATGGCTACGGCTCTACCCCTCTAGCAGTCGACATTTACTTACTCCTTTTGAGGGGCCCCAGAAGACACTTGTACACAACTTTGTGATTTGCCAACTTAGTCAGGAAGGCCTGATAGCAAAGCCATTGTGCTGCTTCCGAAGGAAACGGGCCTGAAGCTTCTCTGGCTCCGAGAGTAACCCCTGGGACGAGAATGTTAAATTCAGGGAGGGAGGGCAGGGGTTTCAAGCGCACACACCACCTCCCCACCCTCAACCCCCAAGTTTCCGGGGGCAAAGACAGGATCCCCAGAGCCGAGGGAAGCTCCCCAGTAGAAATGGGAGTGTAAAATGGCTAACTTAAAGCAATCGCCTTGCCCTCTCCTACCTTACCTTACCTCTCCTACCCGCTGCTTCCCTCCATTTCATCTATCTCCCCGCCGACCTCTCGCCCACGTTCTGCCTCTAGGCTAGCAAGCCCTCCCTCTTCAGATCCGACAGACGATCACCGTCATTATCATCGTTATTATTATTACTATTCTCTCCCCACCTTCAAAACCTTACCGAAGGCCCATGTCCACCAAGAGGCGTTTCCTGACTAAGCTCTCATTTCCCCTTCTCCCACTCTCTTCTGTGTCACCTCTGCACTTGGATTTGCACCCTTTATTCACCTCTCCCTCAGCCCAACAGCTTTTTGGTCCATATCCATAATTTATTCACTGATATTATTGCCCGTCTCCCCCGCTAGACCGTAAGCTCGTCGCGGGCAACGAACGCGTCTACCGACTCCGTTACGTCGTACGCTCCCAAGCACTAGGCCACGCTGACTTGCCCAAGGTCACTCAGCGAGTTCACTTGGAACGCAACAGGTCGGGGGACTGAACCAGAATTCAAGACTGAACCCCTGACTTGTCTGACAGCGTAATTTAGCCTTACCTGCATTCCTGGCTCGTACCATGGAATAGCAGCAAGATGCCGTGTCGGCAATGACCGTGAGGAAGAACTCCGGATTCTTCCTGACTCGCTGATTAAATGGAAGCCGGAGGACGCAGGCGTGAAACCTGAGGATAAACAGGGAGTTGATCTTCTTTTGTTTTATGGCATCTAAGCGCCTACTCTGAGCCAGGCACTGTCCTAAGCGCTGGGGTAAATGTCCCACGTGGGGCTCACAGTCTTAATCCCCATTTCACAGATGAGGCAAGTGAGATCCAGAGAAGTGAAGTGACTTAGCCAAGATCACACAGCGGACAGGGCAAGGGGCTTTAGAGGAGGATGAGGATTGGGAAGGGGCAGCTTCAAAGAACTGATGTCGGTAAGCCATTATATTACGTCTTTTCGGAGCCTTGATAGGAAACTCAGATCTCTCTGGGGTCCTGTGGGACAGGGACTGTGTCCGACCTGATTCTCTTATATCTGCCCCAGCTTGGCCCATAGTAAGAACTTAACGGAGGCCACAGTTATTATTCTCATTATTGTCATTATTATAGTGACCAAGCTAGAGAAGCAGCATGGCCTAGTGGAACGAACACAGGCATGGGAGTCAGAGGACCTGGGTTCTAATCCCGACTCCGCCACTTGTCTGCTGTGTGAACTTGGGCAAGTCACTTCACTTCTCTGTACCTCAGTTCCCTCACCCACAAAAGGGAGATTCAAAACCTGTTCTGCCTCCGACTTAGACTGGGAGCCCCCCTTAGGACCGGATGATCTTGCATCTACCCCAAAGCGTGGCACAAAGTAAGCACTTAACAAACATCACAATTGTTATTACTGGTGCCTCGTCCAATGAAATAACGTCTGTTCGGCTTCCCTGGGGGGCCGGGGGAACAGGAAAGTGGTCACCTGGAAGGAAGAGAAGACCAAAGGGCGGGAAGGCTAAAGAAACACAAACCTGGAGTGTGGGAACAAGGCCCTGGTGATCCCTAATGACCTTTGATTTCCACATCCATTGAAAAGCTTTCATCCATCTGGGCAAACATGGGCCACACACTAAAGAGGAAACTAGCTGTTTGGGGAAATTTACATTTAAAGCAACTTGGGGAACTGCAAATGTTAACGTGACACTTGCTTTTTCTTTCTCCCAGCTGCTTTCTGTTTACCTCTGACTTCCACTGACTGTGCACGGAGGTGGAAGAATGAACCGGTGGCCGGCCTGCGAGCTCTGCAGAGCGGATTTCGTCTGTTTAGCTATAAAGTCATCAAGAAGTTAGCTATCTACAGCTGAGCTGCACTTCTCCAGGAGAACTGAGGCTTAGTCAGAGCTCGAAAACTATTAGGGCCAAAGTCCTGCAGGTTGTTCCTGAGGTTCAGATCAGGCAATGCTCTAGTTAATGAGTGATTGGGGTTCTAGAATTTGGGGAGGAGTGATTTACTACTGTTTTTCGGACCCCCAAAATGACAGGACTTTGAGAGGTCATCCTGTCCACCCTCCCCTCCACACAGGTCTGCCTTTAAGCCATTCAGGAACCATCACTTCCTGAAATATTTTTTTTTTAATTATCAGTTGCAGAATTCATTTCATTCAGTCATATTTATTGAGCGTTTACTGTGTGCAAAGCACTGTACTTAGTGCTTGGGAGAGTATAATATAACAATAAACGGACACATTCCTTTGCCTACAAGGAGCTTCCTGGAAAAATGCAGGAATACACACTACCTTCCCCTAAACCTGATGTCCCTCCCCCATCCTGGATCTTACAATGGTAAGAAAATTACTCTCCCCAGACCCCCTCTCAAAGCTTTATTGAAGGCCCATCTCCTCCAAGAAGCCTTCCCTGACTAAACCCTCCTGTCCTCTTCTCCCACTCCCTTCTGCTTCGTCCTGACTTGCTCCCTTTATTCACCCCAACAGCACTTACATCCACATCCCAGACTGACCACCCCCCCTTGCCCTCTGCTCCTCCTCCCCTCCCCATTCCCCCATCTCCCACCCTCTGCTCTTCCCCCTTCCCCTCCCCTCAGCACTGTGCATATTTGTATATATTATTTATTACTCTATTTATTTTGCTAAGGATGCGTATATATCTCTGATTCTATTCCTCGATGGTGTCTGCACGGACTACTTGTTCTCTTTTGTTCTGTTTGGCTCTGCTGTCCGTCTCCCCCGTATAATTAATTAATGTGGTATTTGTTCAGCGCTTACTTTGTGCAAAGCACTGTTATAAGCGCTGGGGGGGATACAAGGCGAACAGGTTGCCCCACGTGGGGCTCACAGTTTTTAATCCCCATTTTACAGATGAGGTAACTGAGGCACAGAGAAGCGAAGTGACCGGCCCAACGTCACACAGCTGGCAAGCGGCGGAGCCGGGATTCGAACCCATGACCCGTCGTTGAGCAGGGATTGTCTCCACCTGTTGCCCGACTGTACATTCCAAACGCTTAGTCCAGTGCTCTGCACATAGTAAGCGCTCAATAAATGCTACTGAATGAATGAATCTGTGATTGATTTATTTCAATTCATGTCCGTCTCCCCCTCTGGACGGTAAAGTCGTCGCGGGCGGGGAATGTGTCTGTTGATTGGTGTAGCGTACTGTCCCGAGCGCTTAGTGCTTTCCACGCAGTGAGTGCTCGGTAATACGACTGAAGGAAATGAATGAATGGTCACTAAACCGTCTGCCCCACCCCCAGCACTGTGCTCGTCCGCTCATTTATATATATTTTTTAATTACCCTATTTCTTTTGTTAATGAGATGTACATCCCCTTGATTCTATTTATTGCTATTGTTCTAATGAGATGTACATCCCCTTGATTCTATTTATTGCTATCGTTTTTGTCCGTCCGTCTCCCCCGATTAGACCGTAAGCCCGTCAGTGGGCAGGGACTGTCTCTATCTGTTGCCGATTTGTAGACTCCAAACGCTTAGTACAGTGCTCTGCACATAGTAAGCGCTCAATAAATGAATGAATAAATAAATAAATAAATAATAAAGAGAAGCAGCGGGGCTCAGTGGAAAGAGCCCGGGCTTGGAAGTCAGAGGTCATGGGTTCTAATCCCAGCTCTGCCGCTTGCCAGCTGTGTGGCTTTGGGCGAGTCACTTCACTGCTCTGTGCCTCGGTTCCCTCATCTGTAAAATGGGGATTAAAACTGTGAGCCCCCCGTGGGACAACCCGATCACCTTGTGTTCCCCCCCAGCGCTTAGAACAGAGCTTTGCACATAGTGAGCGCTTAACAAATACCACCGTTATCAATAGATACTATCGAACGAATGAATGGAGATTTGCATCCTGAGCCAAGGGATGGCCGGGGTGTCATTCCGATGGCCTGGCTCCATCTCGTGGCTTCCGGCTGAAATGAAACTAGGCACCTCACCTGTAGGCCTGCAGCAAAAATATCTTGTAAATGTTGATGCAGACCGTTCGGAGGCTGTTCACCTGGAAAGAAGAACGAACAGATGCCCAGGAGCGGAGCAATCGTTGAGACTGGGAGCCCCTTTTTGGACTGTCTCTATCTGTTGCCCAATTGTCCATTCCAAGCGCTCGGTACAGTGCTCTGCACACAGTAAGCGCTCAGTAAATACTATTGAATGAATCGATCGAGACCAGAAGTCCCTCTCGGTCGTCAGTCCTGAGGAATTAGGCACGTCGTCCCCAGACCACGGCCGCCCGATATCAATCGATGGTATTTATTGAGCGCCGAGCACTGTACCACCCACTGGGGAGAGTAGTCAGTCGGTCGTATGTATTGAGCGCTTACCGTGTGCCGAGCAATGTCGCAAGCGCTTGGGAGAGGACGACATGACAATAAACAGAAACATTCCCTACACTACAATACATTAGAAGACATGTTTCCTACCCGGGTCCCTTGCTGGTCCCCTTCCGCCTCGTCCCTCCCACTCTGAGCTCGTCGTGGGCAGGGGACGCGTCTACTAACTCTGCTATACTGAACTCTCCCAACTGTTTAGTACCATGCTCCTCACCCAGTAAGTGCTCAGTGAGTACCGCCGACCGGTTAATTGATCGACTGACCATGAGTTATCCGACTCTGTCCTCACTCAGACCAAAGGGTGGGCAGAGGCCCGGAATGTCCACGAGCCCACCGGGCTCCTGGAAATTAAGGACAAATGTTTGCGGATGGAAGGAAGTGACAACACTTCACTTCTCTGTGCCTCAGTTACCTCATCTGCAAAATGGGGATTATGACTGTGAGCCCCACGCGGGACAGGGACTACGTCCAACCTGATTAGGTTGCTTCTAATAATGAACAATAACGACGGTATTTGTTAAGCGCTTACTGTGTGCCGAGCACTGTTCTTAGCACTGTTGTAGATAGAAGGGAATCGGGTTGTCCCGCGTGGGGCTCACGGTCTTAATCCCATTTTCCAGATGAGGTAACTGAGGCACAGAGAAGTGAAGTGACTTGCCCGAAGTCACACAGTGGCGGAGGCGGGACGAGAACCCACGACCTCTGACTCCCGAGCCCGTGCTCTTGCTCCGAGCCAGGTTCTTTCTCCACCTCGCGCTAAGTACCCCAGCGCTTACTTGGTACAGCGTCTGGCGGATAGAAAGCGCTTCACAAATACCGTAAAATAAGCCGAGATCAAAAAGCCCCAGGTGTCAGTGGACGTCCCTCAAGTCTGCAATAAGCGGGGGAGGAGAAAATGGATGGCGCAGGTCTCACCTGTACATCCAGAAATAAGCCGTGACACTTCAGCTTCAGGACGGTCAGGAGTTTTCGCCTCAGGCTCCTTCCAGCCGAGGTGCTCTGACATAAGGACAGGCTCGCCCTGATCGATGTCCGGCTGTAGCTGAGGGAGACGGACGGGGACAGGCAGAGAGAAATCCCAATCTGCCCCGTGATTTTAGCCTTCTCTCCCCCCCCCGCTGTCACCCCCCGCTGACTTAACCGTAACCAGTACTACCATATGTTATCATTAGAGAAGCAGCGTGGCCCAGTAGAAAGAGCCCGGGCCTGGGAGTCTGACTCGGGTCAGAGGACCTGAGTTCTCATCCCGGCGCTGCCACTTGCCTGCCGTGGGTCATCGGCAAGTCACTTCATTTCTCTGTGCCTCAGTTCCCTCGTCTACAAAATAGGGATTCAATATCTGTGCTCCCTCCGACTTAGAATGTGAGCCCCATGTGGGACCTGATGATCTTGTATCTATCGCAGTGCTTGGCACATAGTAAGCACTTAAATATCATTACCATTATTATTATCATTATTCATTAATTTTAAGGTCTGTCTCTCCACTGTAACTGTGAGTTCCTTATGGGTGGGGAGCTCATCTACAGGCTCTGTTGCACCGAACTCTCCCCAAGTGCTGAGTTCAGATTTCTGCACACAACAAGCACTCAATAAATGCCACAAAGAAATACATAAACAGTGGTATCTGTTATGCTAAGCACCGGGGGTAGATTCGACACAATCAGATCAGACACAGACCCCGTCCCACATGGGGTTCGCAGTTAAAGTGGGGGATTGCCACTGAGGAACAGTAATAATATTGGTATTTGTTAAGCGCTTACTATGTGCCGAGCACTGTTCTAAGCGCTGGGGTAGACACAGGGGAATCAGGTCGTCCCACGTGGGGCTCACAGTCTTAATCCCCATTTTACAGATGAGGGAACTGAGGCACAGAGAAGTTAAGTGACTCGCCCACCGTCACACAGCTGACAAGTGGCAGAGCTGGGATTCGAACTCATGAGTCCTGACTCCAAAGCCCGTGCACTTTCCACTGAGCCACGCTGCTTCTCTATTTAAACCCTATTTTACAATCGGGAAAACTGAGGCACGATGACTTCCCCGAGGTCACCCGGCTGGCTGGCGGGAGAGCCGGGATGAGAGGCCAGGACTCCTGTCCCCCAGGCCCGTGCTCTCTCGCCTAGAGTTGTGTATATATTTCCACACTCGGTGCCTTCCCAGTTGTGTATATATTTACGATTCTATTTATCTATTTTGATGGTATTGATGCCCGACTACTTGTTTCGTTTTGCTGTCTGTCTCCCCTTTCAGACTGTGAGCCCGCTGTTGGGCAGGGACGGTCTCTATCTGTTGCCTAATTGTACATCCCGAGCGCTTAGTACAGTGCTCTGCACACAGTAAGTGCTCAATAAATACGACCGAATTGATAAATGAAAAGCCCTCCTTTCCTCTTCTCCCACTCCCTTCTGCGTCGCTCCCTTTATTCATCCCCTCTGATAATGTTGGTATCTGTTAAGCGCTTACTGTGTGCCGAGCACTGTTCTAAGCGCTGGGGTAGACGCAGGGGAATCGGGTTGTCCCACGTGGGGCTCGAGGTCTTAATCCCCATTTCACAGATGAGGTAACTGAGGCACCGAGAAGTGACTTGCCCGAAGTCACACAGCTGACAGGTGGCGGCGCTGGGATTCGAACCCATGACCTCTGACTCCAAAGCCCGTGCTCCTTCCACTGAGCCACGCTGCTTCTCAGGCCCACAGCATTTATGTCCAAATTCGTCATTTATTCATATTCATACCTGTCTACCCCGCTGGACTGGAAGCTCATTGTGGGAAGGGAATGTCTTTTTTTATTGTTGAACTGTACCCTCCCCAAGCGCTTAGTACAGTGCCCTGCAAGCAGCACGGCCTAGTAGAAAGAGCACGGGCCCGGAGGTCAGAGGATGTGGGTTCTAATCCCGCCTCCGCCACGTATCTGCTGTGGGACTTCAGGCGAGCCACTTCACTTCTCTGGGCCTCAGTTCCCTCATCTGTCAAAGGGGGATTGAGACCGTGAGCCCCATGTGGGACGGGGACCGGGTCCGACCTGATTACCTTCTACCTACCTCAGCGCTTGGAACAGTGCTTGGCACACGTAAGCGTTTAACAAATACCGCAGTTGTTATCAGTGGTAGTAAGCGTTCAGTAAATCCGAACGACTGACTGACTCTGCGTCTGGCTTCAAGTAAATCTCCCCCCTCCCCCCCCCCGGTTCCGTCCTTTCCTGGAGCTCGGGCCGCGGAGCGGGGGTGACGAGGCTGGGGGAGGGATGCTCACGTGGAGTAGTCACAGTACACCTCCAGGGTCCGGGTGTCCAGCAGCAGGCCGCACCACGGGAAGAGACAGCCGGCGGGGAGCTGAGTAAAATGAGAACACCCCACGGTGTCCTCGTCCACGTGAAAGTTCACCACGGTCTTCCGCGGGTTGATGAAACAGCCGTACTCGGGAATTCCTTTCGCCAGAGTCCTACGTTACACAGAAACTGTTTAGAATGACCACCCGCCGAATAAAAAAAGACTACGAAATGAGCGCTTGCCTCGTGTTGAGTGGACGGATGCCTTCAGACCACCCTCAAGCCGGTCGGTCAGTTGAATGTACTTAGATGCACTGTGCTGAGCACTTGGGAGAGGGCAGGATGCCCCTTGTCTGCTGGGTGACCTAGGACAAGGCGCTTAACTTCTCTGTGCCTCAGTTACCTCGGGTGTAAAACGGGGATTCAAACTGTGAGCCCCATGCGGGACCGGGACTGTGTCCAACCCAATTTGCTTGTATCCGCCCTGGTGCTTAGTACAGTGCCTGGCACAAAGTAAGCGCTTAACAAATATCAGAATTATGACAACAGTAAAACAGATACATTCCCTGCTCAGGTCTGAAGCAGGTCCTCTATCTCGTAACAGTTCCAAAAGCCAGATGGCTGAGTTTCCTTAAATCTAAAGCTGCAGGAAGAAATGGCTTGAAAAGCCTGCTGGAAGCCACGGCACCTCCTACCTCTTTGTATTGCCCTCTCCCAAGCGCTCAGTACAGTGCTCTGCCCACAGTAAGCGCTCAATAAATATGACTGAACGAATGAATTGCTTAGTAGGGAAACACTTGAGAATCCAGGCGAGAAGGAGCCCGGTCTAGTGGATACAGCACAGGCCAGGGAGTCAGAGGACCTGGGTTCTAATCCCCGATCCACCACGTCTGCTGTGTGACTCTGGGCAAGTCACTTCACTTCTCTTTGCCTCAGTTACCTCATCTGTAAAAGGGGGATTAAAACCGTAAGCCAGCGTGAGACATGAACTTTGTCCAACCTGATTAGTTTGTATCTACCCCAGTGCTCAGTTTGGTGCCTGGCACATAGTCAAGTGCTTAACAAATACTATTTAAAAAAAGAAAAAAACAACAACACAAATCATTTAAGGCAGATGGCTTGGGCTTCCATTTTTATCCCTTTCTCTATTGTAATAATAATGTCGGTATTTGTTAAGCGCTTACTATGTGCAGAGCACTATTCTAAGCGCTGGGGGGGATACGGGGTAATCGGGTCGTCCCACGTGAGGCTCACAGTTAATCCCCATTTTCCAGATGAGGTAACTGAGGCACAGAGAAGTGAAATGACTTGCCCATGGTCACACAGCTGACAAGTGGCAGAGCTAGGGTTCGAACCCATGACCTCTGACTCCCAAGCCTGGGCTCTTCCCGCGGAGCCACTGTACTCTCCCAGGGACTTAGTACAGTGCTCTGGACACAGTAGGTACTCAGTAAATACCACGGATTGATTGGTGTCTATGGACACAAATGGGTTCACTTTCTGTTCATAAAGGAAGTTGGACTAGGATGAAATCTGCTTCTCCCTAAAAGGGGAAACTGATGACGGTATTTGTACAGTGCTTACTATGTGTCAAGCACCGTTCTAAGCGCCGGGGTAGATGCAAGCTAATCAGGTTGGACACAGTCCCTGTCCCACAGGGGGCTCACAGTCTTAATCCCCATTTTACAGGTGAGGTAACTGAGGTGCAGAGAAGTGAAATGACTTACCCAAGGTCACACAGCGGACAAGGATGAGGACCCAGTTCCTTCTGACTCCCAGGCCCGTGCTCTATTCACTAGGCCATGCTGCTTCAGCAATAAAATCGGGCCCTGAATTTCACTATCTTCAGGCCCCACCTTAGGACTTTATTTTCCAAGCCTTACTTGACCTTCCTATTTAAGCAGGAACTGAAAGCAGGTGAACCAATAACGTCGCACAGGAGCTCTTTCAAGGAAGCAGGCTGGAGATGAAAATTCACATTTCAAGCAACTTACCGTAGGAAGAGTTTGGCTTGGGCTAAGTGGGGCGTGACCAGCAAAAAGTCATCGATTAAGCGGAGCAACACCCTAGGAGGAGAAAAAGAAAGGTGGAAAATAACATGATCCTTGCGTTCTACATCGTTTTTGTCCTCAAGGTGATAGGATATAGTAATTCAATTTACACTCATGAAAGAAAAGAGCTTGGGAATCTGTGTCCTAATCTGGTCTTTGCCACTTGCCTGCTGTGAGACCTTGGGCAAGTCCCTGGACCTCAATTCCCTTACCTGCAAAATCAATCAGTCGTCTTTATTAAGTGCTCACCGTGTGCAGAGAGCACTGTACTGAGCACTTGAGAGAGTACATTCATGCAATTCATTCAAAAGTATTTATTGAGCGCTTACTATGTGCAGAGCACTGTACTAAGCGCTTGGAATGGACAATTCGGCAACAGAGAGAGACAATCCCTGCCCAGTGACAATACAACAGAGTTGGTGGACACAGCCCTGCCCACAAGGAGCTCACATAGGGTTTGAACACCTGTTCTCCCTTCTACTTACTGTCAATTATTTGGACACCACAGCCCCGAGGACACGCTGTGGGACAAAATAATAACAACTGTGGTATTTGTTAAGCACTTACTATGTGCTAAGCACCGTAATAGGAATAATGTTGGTATTTGTTAAGCGCTTACTATGTGCAGAGCACTGTTCTAAGCGCTGGGGGAGATACAGGGGAATCAGGTCGTCCCACGTGAGGCTCACGGTCAATCCCCATTTTACAGATGAGGTCACTGAGGCCCAGAGAAGTGAAGTGACTTGCCCACAGTCACACAGCTGACGAGCGGCAGAGCCGGGAGTCGAACCCATGACCTCTGACTCCGAAGCCCAGGCTCTTTCCACTGAGCCACGCTGCTTCATGCTGGGGGAGATACAACCAAATCAGATCAGACACAGTCCCTGTCCCACATGGGACTCACAAGAGGTGAGGGAAGCAGGTAGCTCATCCCCATTCTACAGGTGAGGAAACTGAGGTACAGAGCGAACGAGTGATTCCTCCCAGGTCACACAGCTGGACAGGGGCAGAGTTGAGACTAGAAACGGTATCTTCCGACTCCCAGTTTTCCGTTGTTTCCGCGAGGTCACTCGGATTCCTTCCTGCAGCTCCTCTGCCCTGCCGAGACGACCGCTAGTAGTGGTAGCGATAGAAGTGGTAAAAATAAGGGAATTAGAGGCAGGAAACGTGTCTACCAACTCTCTTATACTTTCCTCTCCCAAGCACTTAGTTTAGCGCTCTGCCCACAATAAGGGCACAACGAGAAGCAGTGTGGCCCAATGCACAGAACACGGGCCTGGGAGTCAGGAAGACCTAGGTTCTAATCCCGGTCCTGCCCCTTGTCTGCCGCGTGACCCCGGGCTAGTCGTTTCCTTTCTCTTTGCCTCAGTGTCCTCTTCCGTAAAATGAGAATACTTTTTTTAAAAATCGTATCTGGCAAGTATGTATCAAATGGCAAGCACTGTTCTACGCCCCGGGGCAGACGCATCTGAATCGGGTCGGATACAGTCCCTGGCCCACATGGGGCTCACTGTCTAAGTGGGTGGGAGGATAGATATTGAATCCTGATTTTAGAGGTGAGGAAACTGAGGCACAGAGAAGGTAAGTTAAAGCCAGGGGAGCAGCATCGAGCCTGACTTTTACCGACCGTTGCCTCCCTCCACGGGGAGCAGTCAGCCACGTTCGGGAGGGACTGGAGGGATCCCGGAAGGGACCGATCAGTCAAGATGGAGGTGCTTGGTTCCTGAAGTTACTGGCTTGGTAAAACACCAGAAACCCAAGCTTCCATTATATTAATAATATATAACATCTATTATATTATATTACTTAATATAATATATTATAATATAATAATAATTTATTATTATTGTTGTGGTATTTGTTACCCGCTTTCTATGTGTCAAGGACTGTGGTGGATACAAGCAAATCAGGTCAGACAGTCCCCGTCCCACGGGGGGCTCACAGTCTCAATTCCTTCCTTCTCAAATAGAGAAGCAGCGTGGCTTAGTGGAAAGAGCCCAGGCTTGGGAGTCAGAGGTCGTGGGTTCTAATCCCAGCTCCGCCACTTGTCTCCTGTGTGACTTTAGGCAAGGCACTTCACTTCTCTGTGCCTCAGTTACCTCATCTGTAAAAAGGGGATGAAGATTGTGAGCCCCACATGGGACAACCTGCTCAGCTTGTATCTACCCCAGTGCTTAGAACAGTGGTCGGCACATAGTAAGCGCTTAACAAATACCACAATTTTATTATTATTATAATTCCCATTTTCCAGATGAGGTAACTGACACCCAGAGTAGTGAAGTAACTTGCCCAAGGTCAGGCAGCAGAGAAGTGGCAGAGCCGGGATCAGAACTCACGCTCTAGCCACTACGCCACGCTGCTTCCCTTACTGGATAGGTTCTCTCCACAACTTGGGAGAACCTAAGCGAGAAGTTTCCTGAAGGAGCGGGACATTTTTACCCATCCTGCTGGATCCCGGGGAACAGACGGTTTTCCATGTCTCCGTAGCACAGGCTGCAGAGCAGCGTGGACAGAATGGAGCCCTGTGGAATCCCTCGGCGTTGGACGTAATACCTGTGGGAGGACGGTCAGACAGTCATTCATTCAATCGTATTTATTGAGCGGTTACTGTGGGCAGAGCACTGTACTAAGCGCTGGGGAGAGTGCACTACAACAATAAACAGACATATCCCCGCCCACAATGAGCTTACAGTCTAGAGGTCAGGAAATCATGAGGACGGGCACTTCACCAAGGTCAAAGCTGGCACTGGAAGTGGGCCTCTGCACCCCAAATTTGCCCGGCATCTGCAGTTCCCAACCCGTAGACCTGGAAACGTCTCACAACTGAACCCAACGGGGGTCCTTCTTTTTTTTTTTTTTTTATGGCATTTGTTAAGTGCTTACTATACGCCACGGCACTGTACTAAGTGCCAGGGTAGATACAAACTGATCGGATTGGACACAGTCCGGCTCTTTGAGCCTGTGGCCTGATGGCGTTACAGAAATTGCAGGTAATTAAGGAAAAACTCATAACTGAAAAAGGAAACGTGGGATTTAGAATCAGGACCTTAAAGGGAGCAGCGAGGTCTGGTGGATAGAGTCCGGGCCTGAGAGTCAGAAGCCCATGGTTTCTAATCCCAGCTCTGCCACTTGCCTGCTGTGTGACTTTGGGCAAGTGGCTTCACTTCTCTGTGCCTCACGGACACGAAGGGGCATGGACCGTGTCCAACCCGATTAGCTTGAATCTTCCCGGGGGGCTTAGTACATACAGTGCCTGGCGCATAGAAAGCGCTGAACAAATACCATAAAAAACAAAACTAGCATAGCCTCGGGGCCTGAGCTGAGGGCGAGAGGGCCGTGCCCGCTGGTTGGTTGGAGGGCCGCCTCTGGCACAGGTACCAGTTCCCTTCCACCTCGGGCCTCACCCCCGAACTCCGGATTGGGGGGGGCGGGCATCATTCCCCCACAGGGGACCTCTCTTCGGCCCAACCGACAGATTGGCAAGTGCCCCTGTACCCCCCGACCGGATTAGTTGGGTGGCAACTTACCTGTTTCTTATCTTCAGGATGTTGTGCTGAATCATGTGCCGAAAGAAAGCGAAGAGGCTGGTGCTGGTCTCGTTGAGAGAGGAGCTCTTAAAAAGACAAAACGGAAGAGTCAGAGGCCAAGGGCAGAGCCCAGAGTCACGGGAGAGAGGCAAGGCTGGAACCATACAGATCCAGGCTGGGGTGGACAGAGGGAGATACTTCCTGCCACTTCCACGTCTGAGAATTTTTGAGGTTTCTATTTCTCTTTTTTATGGTATCTGTTAAGCGCTTACGATGTGCCAGGCATTGTACTAAGAGCTGGGATAGATACAAGGTAATCAGGTTGGACACAGTCCCTATCCCACAGGGGGCTCACAGTCTTAATCCCCATTTTACACATGAGGGAACGGGGGCACAGAGAAGTGAAGTGATTTACCCGAGGTCACACAGCAGATAAGTGGCGGAGCCGCGATTAAAACCCCGGTCCTTCTGACTCCTAGGCCCCAGCCTCTTTTTCTTCAGAAATGAGCCACTACAGTCTAGAGGGGGGAGGCAAGCGTTAAAATAAACGATGGATATGTACATCAAAATGTGCTGTGTAGATGAACTCTAAGTAGAAAGACTCCTCCCAGCCTTGTCCCCACCAGCAAGAAGCTGTTGGACAGGTGTGCCCAAATTATTCCTTCATTTTATTTGTTGAGCGCTTACCGTGTGCAGAGCACCGTACTAGCACTTGGGAGAGTACGCTATAACAATAAACAGACAAATTCCCTGCCCGCAGCGAGCTTACAGTCCAGAGGGGGAGACGGACATTAATAGAAATCAATAAATTACACCCCTCCATCTCAGCGGGGCCGCGGCCAGCTTGGTCAACCAGGAAGGGGAGAGCAAATGTCGGAGCTGTGGCGAGTCCTTGCCCGGAGGGGATCGCCCACCTCCCGGCCGAAGCACGCTCCCACCCAGGGGCCAGCGGCTACCTGCTGAACGACGACGGCGTTCTGGAGAGACGTGGTCTCCTGTAAATGGGACACAAACTGCTTCATGGAGGGCGGGAAGTCCTTCAACGTGGAAACCTAGGAAGAGAGGAGGGCGAGAGACTCATCGTGTGAGAAATTGCCCCTGAAAGGTCTACAGGTGGTCTTCAGAAGTCAACTGCCTTGAAACTCTCAGGAAACCGGTGGGGCCGGGACACCATAACAGGACTTCTTTCCTCAACTCTCCCTCCTCTCCCCATCATCCTGACTCCCCTCTTTGCTCTATCCCCCCTTCCCCGCCCCACAGCACTCGTGTCTATATGTACATATCTATAATTCTATTTATTTATAATTAATGACCGTTTACTTGTTTGGGTGTGTATATATAATTTTATTTATTTATGTTGCTGCTACTGATGCCTGCTTACTTGTTTTGATGTCTGTCTCCCCGCTTCTAGACTGTGAGCCCGTTATAGGCAGGGATTGTCTCTGTTCCTGAATTGTACTTTCCAAGCTCTTAGTACAGTGGTCTGCACACAGTAAGCGCTCAGTAAATATGATTAAATGAATGACATAATTAGGGAGGCGGTGGGGCTTTTTTTTATGGTATTTGTGAGGCGTTTCCTATGTGCCGGGCACTGTACTAAGCGCTGTAGTAGATGGAAACTAATTAGGCGGCACACAGTCCCCGTCCCACATGGGACTCACAGTCTTAATCCCCGTTATACGAATGAGGGAACTGAGGCACAGAGAAGTGAAGCAACTTGCCCAAGTTCACACAGCAGGGAACTGGGAGAGACGGGATTAGAACTCAGGTCCTCTGTCCCCCAGGGCCCGGTTCTTTCCATTAGGCCATGCTACTTCTCTCGGTGTTAGTTCTCTTACAGTCCTCTAGACTGTAAGCTCGCTGTGGACAGGGAATATGTCTATTTATTGCTACAATGTACTCTCCCAAGCACAGTGTTCTGCACACGGTAAGCCCTGACTCGTGGGCTTAGTGGAAAGGGCATAGGTTTGTAAGTCAGAAGACCCAGGTTCTAAACCCCACTGTGCCCCTGCCCACTCCTGTGGTCTTAGGACTTCATGCCCAGAATCCCCGAGGATGGAAGAAGCTCCAACTGAGTAGCCAGGGACTGAGGGAGAGAATCACATCGACCACATTCTTTGGGCAGAGTTCAGTCTATCACTGGTGTGGATTGGGCATTTATAACCAAAGGATGTGGTTATGAATGCCCAATCCATATGGCTGATAGGCTGAACTCTACCCCAGGTCAGAAGGGCAGAAGAACCACCAAGGAAGATACTCAACAACTCTCAACATGCAGGGCCTGAAAACACTAGGTCTAGTTCCATGTTCTCTTCAAGCAGAAGGGTCTGAACAGGAGGATAGAAAATTTCAGAAAGCGGGAGGGTTCACGGCAAATCATACATGTCTCCTAAAGGTTTTCCGAACGGAGCCTTTGGCCGTTTTCTGGATCACGGCATAACGCTGGATGCAATAGACGGTCTCGTCTTCGGGCTTCAAGATTCTTGAGATCACTTCGACAAGCTTGTCGTGAGGAATGGTGTCATAAGCCCCGGTCACGTCGGCCTACGCGAGAAGAGAGATAAATATCATCGAACGCACCATAGATTCCCCAGGGGACGTGACGGTTTCAGGGCCAAGAGGTCGGTACAGGCTATGGAAGGGACAGTGGAGTCCTGGAAGGGAAAAAATGAGGGATTTTTTGCCTCCCCGTATGGGATGGGGTCATCCATCTCCAATCTGTTTATCTAGAATCTAAGGAAGCGGTGTAGCTTAGTGCTCATTGTGGGCAAGGAATGTCACTGTTTATTGTTGTACTGTACTTTCCCAAGCGCTTAGTACAGTGCTCTGAATACAGTAAGCGCTTAATAAATACAAGTGAATGAATCGATGAACTCAAGAGGTCATTTGGAGCAGCCCCTGCCTCCAGGGAGGTGACTCACCTGAATCACACAGGAGAGCTGGTAGTCTATTCTTTAAATTAAATAAACCAAATGTCCAGATTCGGGCGAGTGGGAAAAGGTGGTCAGAATCGGCCATCACACTGCAAAACAGGGAGAGCTGCGCCCTCCGCTCAAAATCCCACTATCCCCTCTCCTGGGTCTTCCCTTTCCACTGGCTGTTGGCCTTGGGGTCACACTGACTCTTCAGATGAGGGACCTCTGAAACCGTTATGCCTCCCTTCCGATGGCTGGACTGGTGACTCTACAAACGGAAACCGTTAGCACAAATCTCTTTCCTCCAAAGGAGACCTCTCTTCTCAGCTTGTGGCCCTCCAGGACCCCAAACTTTTCCGGCTGTGCATGGGCCCACATGCTGCATTCTCTTTGTTGCCTCTTTTTATTTTAAGTCTTCAAGCCCTGTTGCTCTTTCTCTCTCGAGCAAGCAGCATTAGGGAGAAAGAAGCAGAGCTCTGTCACACTCACCTTCACAAAATAAAATCTGCGTTCTTTATCCTTAGACGTCAGAACTCTGAGCACAAACTGCCGCCATGCCTTATAAATGTCATCGATCCCAAACATGGAGGCCCCCAGCAGATGTGGGTGTAGCGTGCGCTCGTAATTCAGAACACTAAATAGGTTTTTCAGTTGGGTGTTGAAATACTGAACCTGAAAAGAAACGATCACAGAGGCCACTTCAGCCGAATCTTGCCACCGAGCTAATCTTCAATTACCCGTAAAGAACCGGCTACAGTCAATGGCAGCAATTGACTCAAAACCCATTGCTCATAAAAGTTAACTCTCTTCGGAAGAGCATTAACTAGAATATTTTTATAGTCTTTGTTAAGCGTTTCTATGTGCCCAGTGCTGTTTTAAGTCCTGGGGTAGATCTGTTTGGACACAGTCCACGTCCCATGTGGGACTCACAGTCTTAAAACCCGTTTTCCAGAGGAGGTAACTGAAACCCAGAGAAGTGAAGTGACTTGCCCAAGGTCACCCGGCAGACAAGTGGCAGAGCCGGGATTAGACCTACTAGGTCCTTCTGACTTCCAGCTCTGTGCTCTAACCACTGAGCCAGGCTGCTTCTCATTACAATTAGCTACAAAATTAACCTGGGTCTCTGGGAAACAACGGGCTGAAGAGGGAAGACCGAAGCGAGAGGATGGAGGCCCTGAATTTCTAAGGGTACCAGATTCCACTCGTGACGACACAGCCAGCAATAGACTGGCCTAGTGAAAAGAACACAGGACGCCAAGTTGGGAAGCAAGTTCTGCCAACCTCTCTGCTGAATGAGCTCGGGCAAGTCACTGTGCCCGTTTCCTCGTCTGCAAAATACGGGGAGGAAAAATACCTGTTAAATAATGATGGTATTTGTTAAGCCCTTACTATGTACCAAGCACTGTTCTAAGCTCGGAGGGAGATACAAGGGAATCAGCTTGTCCCACGTGGGGCTCACTGTCTTAATCCCCATTTTACAGATGAGGTCAATGAGGCACAGAGAAGTTCAGTGACTTGCCCAAAGTCATACAGCTGTGAAGTGGTGGAGCCGGGATTAGAACCCACGACCTGACTCCCAAGCCCGTGCTCTCCCCACTAAGCCACGCTGTTCTCCCCGGTCTCTTGGGCCGGGAGCCTAAAGCGACAGGGACAGTGACCCCTTTGATTATCTTTATTTATTTTAATATCTACTCCCCTTCCGCTGGACTGTAAGTTCCTTGAAGAGCAGGGATCGTGTCTACTTCTTCTATTACATCTTTCCACGTGCATACTACAGTGCTCTGCACGGTGAGCACTCAATACATTTCACTGCTCTCTTCCCCCTTCAAAGCCCTACTGAGAGCTCACCTCCTCCAAGAGGCCTTCCCAGACTGAGCCCATTTTCCTCTACTCCTCCTTCCCATTGCCCCGACTCTCTCCCTTCGCTCTACCCCCCCCCCCCCCGACCCCACAGCACCTGTGTATATTTGTACATATTTGTCTATTTTATTAATGATGTGCATATATCTATAATTCTATTTATCTATTCAGATGGTATTGATGCCTGTCTACTTTTTTGTTTTGTTGTCTCTCTTCCCCCTTCTAGGCTGTGAGCCCGTTGTTAGGTAGGGATTGTTTCTATCTGTTCCCGAATTGTACTTTCCAAGCGCTTGGTGCAGTGTTCTGCCCACAGTAAGCGCTCAATAAATACGAGTGAACGAATGAATCCTAGGGCTTAGCACAGTATTTGGCACGTAGTAAGTGCGTAATCAATACCATCATTATTAAAAATTCTTCTTTTCTGGACCTAGGGCCAAATCCCCTTTATCACTTATTTTCGGAAGAATGCCAGAAGTCCTTTAGGAAATCTATACATATCTGTATCTATATATGTACATGTATGTGTGTGTGTTTATATACATATATATATATATATATATTTTTGCCCTACCACTTTTCAGTTACTCTCGGCACTCTCACGAGATCCTACCCATGGCCTTTGAATAAAAAATACCCAGGCTCAAAATAAGCAGAGAACAGCGACCTTCTTATCTCTGCTTTCTTTTGGGAATAACTTTGCTCCGGCGATGGTGTCTGCATTCACAATCGGCCGCAGTCCGTTGGATTTGGGGATGAACCGGAGTTTGGATACCACGGGAACATATTTTTTGGACAGGTTTTCTTTAATTTCCTTTTCAGATATTGCTTGAAGCTGCACCTTGGCCAAGTGGTTTCTGAAAGAGAAAAAAAGCATTAAATCTGCCCTCTGAAATGAATCTCTGAGAATAACACCGCCCCACAAAACCAGCCCAAACAAATGAAGCAAGCAGATTCACAGAACTTGAAGATAATCCGATATCAATAACGTAGGAGGAATTTGGAGCTTTTCCTTAGCTTGATCAAAACAGAGATCAGATTTCCGCTTCAAACACTTCGGCTGGAACGGCAACACGGCACCAAAACACAATCTGCTGTTCTCCGGCTTCTCACTCACTCTTCGCCTCACTGAGGAGACCCTACGTAAAGCTTGGGCATAAAACTTGCCCCGGCTCAGGATGAACGGAGAACAATCAGGGGGTCGAGGTTTCTGTTTTCCTCAGATTCGGTTCTCTGCCTTCTGAGCAGTGGTTCCAGCACTTTAGCAGCCACAGGATTAAAGGGAACCTGTGCCATCCCCACCAAGTTCCAGAATAACTGAATAAATGGAGCTGGAAGAAGTAAAGCCTCATCTTGCTTTGTTGGTTTGGGGCAGGGGGCTGGTTTTGGGGGGGGAACTGCCAAGCTCGGGGTCTTATGGAGATGCCTGTCAAGTCTCGGGTCCCTCAAGGAACCCTCAAGGGAAGCTCACTGAGAGGATTCTTCTGCAGACGAGTGGTGGCTACCGTGCCAGGGTGGAGCTGACCTCGGGGCACCTGACTCCCCATGGCCTCCCCATGCGGTGACCTGAACCTTGAGGAACACCCTCCTGCCCGCCCAGTGTTTAGAACAGTAGTAACCCTCCCAAGTGCTCAGTACAGCGCTCTGCGCACAATAAGTGCTCATTAAATACGACCGAACACTTATGTCCACACCTTTTAAACACTGTTGTTTCCCCTTCCAGTCCTTAATTTCCATGCCCGCCTCCCCTGCTAGACTGAAGCTCACTGTGGACAGGGAATGCGCTGACCAACTCTGATGGATTGTAGTCTCCCAAGCGCTTAGTACAATGCTCTGCACACCGTAAACACTCGATACATACCATCGCTTGATCGATCGATCGTAGACAGGGATTGTGCCTACTAAAGCTATTGTACTCTCCTCTAGACTGTACTCTTATGTGGGTAGGGAATGTGTCTGTTATATTGCTATATTGTACTCTCCCAAGCGCCTAGTACAGTGCTCTACACACAATAAGTGCTCAGTAAATAAGACCGACTGCCACATGCTCACTACAGTGCCCTACATAGAGTGTTTGATAAATCCTAATGATTGAATGACCGATCGGTTGGGTCTCTCTGGATCGTTGTAGCCTTTTGCTGTCGTGTCCGACCCTTAGCGACGTCTTGGACACGTCTCTCCCAGAACGCCCCGCCGCCATCGGCAATCGGTCTGGGAGTGGATCCGTAGAGTTTTCTTGATAAAAATACGGAAGTGGTTTACCACGGCCTCCTTCCACGCAGTAAACCCGAGTCTCCGGGCTCGACTCTCTCCCGGGCCGCTGCTGCCCGGCACAGGTGAGTTTTGACTTGTAGCAGATTGTCTTCCACTCGCTAGCCACTGGCCGAGCTAGGAATGGAATGGGCGGGTCTCTGCTCGACTCTCCCTCTTGTAGTCGGGACCGGTAGAGTACTGGAAACTCTCCAGGTGCGACCCTGAGAGGGGCACTCCGAACGCACGTGGCATTTAGCTCAATGCACGTAGCTCTCATTTTCCCACCGTGCCCTCTAGGCCGTCAAAGTACCTAATTCCAATGGCTTGCAACCTGTTCCAAACGCATTTTCGGTAGAAGAAAAGCAGATTCTTCTGAAACATGGTCTCGGTGACGTAGAAGAAGGCTCGGAGCAGCTCCACCACGTAGGCCCTCATTAGCCAGTGGAGGAACTTGGCTAGGATCTCCTCCCGGAACCGGTGTTCCGACGCTGGGACGGAGTGATCCCCTGGAACGGGCAGAAACGGAAGCACAGAGTTCCTAGATGGCGGCGGCCGCCCCCAGTCGGGATCCGTCCCGCCCTTGGCACAACTCTCCTTTCGCAGGAGATCTGCTCTGGCGTCGGTAAGAATGATAATAGAAATAAGTGTGATATTTGTGTACTATCGATTGTTAAACGCTGGACCGAGCACCGTTCTAAGCGCCGATTCATTATACGATAATCAGGTCGGACAAGGTCACCTTGCCCCCTCCCTCCTCTCCTCGCTACTCTCCTACCGCAACTCGGCCCGCACCCTTGGATCCTCTAATGCCACCCTACCCACTGTACCTCCATCTCGTCCGTCTCATCGCCGCCCTCCCGCTCACATCCCGCTTCTAGCCTGTATCATCCTCCCTCTTCCTATCCGACGATGACTCTTCCCCCGCTTCAAAGCCTTACTGAATAATAATGTTGGTATTTGTTAGGCGCTTACTATGTGCCGAGCACTGCTCTAAGCGCTGGGGTAGACGCAGGGGAATCAGGAGGTCCCACGTGGGGCTCACAGTCTTAATCCCCGTTTTACAGATGAGGGAACTGAGGCCCAGAGAAGTTAAGTGACTTGCCCACCGTCACACAGCTGACCAGTGGCAGAGCTGGGATTCGAACTCATGACCTCTGACTTCAAAGCCCGTGCTCTTTCCACTGAGCCACGCTGCTGCTCTGAAGGCACGTCTCCTTTTCCTTTCCTTCCGCTCTTGTGTCGCCCTGACTCGCTCCCTTTCATTCATCCCCCCTCCCCGGCCCCACAGCACTTACGTCCATATCTGTAACTCATTTATTTATATTAACGTCTGTCGCACCTTGTAGACTGAGCTCGTTGTGGGCAGGAAATGTGTCCGTTATACTGCACTCTCCCAGGCACTTAGTACAGTGCTCTGCCCACAGTAAGCGCTCAATAAATACGACCGACGCAGTCCCCGTCTTGCAGGAGGAAACCAGCTATCGAATTCCTGCTTTGCGACTGAGGCCCAGAAAAGTGAAGTCACTTGCCCAAGGTGGAAGTCACTTGCCCAAGGTCCCACAGCAGAGACATGGCAGAGCCAGGATCAATAATAATGATAATAATGATGACGGTATTTGTTAAGTACTTACTATGTGCCAAGCACTGTTCTAAGTGCTGGGGTAGATACAAGTGAATCGGGTTGTCCCACAGAGGGCTCACAGTCTTCATCTCCATTTTACAGATGAGGTAACTGAGGCACAGAGAGGTTAAGCAGCTTGCCCTAGGTCACGCAGCCACAAGTGACAGAGTCGGGATGAGAAATCACGTCCTCTTACTCCCGAGCCCGTGCTCTTTCCACTAAGCCACGCCGCTTCCCACGCCGGAGAAGCCTGAAACGTGGGGAGGCGTTCGGTCGGAGAGGTGACGCTAAGCATTTGCTAATCGATTAACCGGAATCTGGCCCTCACCCTCCCATCCCTTCCGAACACATCTCCGCATTCCTCTCTTCCTCCCCCTCTAGACTGGCAGCCCGTTACGGGCAGAGAACGTGTCTGTTACATCTGCTGTACCGCGCTCCCTCAAGAGCTCGGTACAGTGCTCTGCATTGGTTTCGTTTTATTCGATTGCTTTTATTAAGCGCTTACTGTGTGCAGAGCACTATACGAAGCGCTTGAGAGAGTACAATATCACGATAAAGAGACACATTCCCTGCCACGACGAGCTTCCGGTCTCCCGAGCACACAGCAACGCTCGATAGATTCCCCCCGATCGATCGACGGCCGCCCGCTACCTCGGCCGGACCGAAGCCAGGCACAGTCCGAGACTCTCATCTTCCACCTCAGCTCCCGCAGGGAAAACTTGTCGAACTTCCCCAGGGCCAAGAAGGCCTTGACGTTCCTGAGGAAGCGGCATTTGTTGTGGCTGGACCCCCAGAGCTCGGCAGGCACCACGCGGAGCAGGCACTCCCTCACGAAACCGTACACCCGCCAGGAGCTGCTGTGCTGCCGGAGGAGGTCGTGGACGCCCCACCCGGCCCCCGGAGACGCCGTCGGGGAGACGGCCCCGGCGCGGCGGGAGCCCTCGGGGGAGCCGCCGGCCGGCGACGCCGTCCGTCTTCCTCCGGCCCGGCCGGCCGACCGGAGGGAGACGCCGGCCGGCCCGCCGGGAGGCCCGGTGCCCGCGGCCGGCTCGGCCGCCCCGACCCGGACTGGGCAGCTCTTCCTCAACAGGACGCCGTAGGGGCACCTCCCGTGATTCTGCAACAGCTCCCGGAACACGTGCCTCATCCGCCAGTAGCGTCCGGGGAGCCGCCGCTTCTTCCGGCCGAGCCTCCGACCGGCCGGGTCTCGTCTCCCCTCCCGGAGGCTCCCGGCCAAGAATATGGCCTCCACCAAGCCTCGTCCCCCGGCCGGGTCGCCCCGCAGGCGATTCAGCGGAAAGGACCGTGGTAAACGTTCCTTCAGGTCCCTGGAGGAATACAGGAGGCGCTTCCTGTCGATGAAGACTCCAGGGCGGCAGGCTGCCCGGGAACTCTCCGGAACTGAACCCGGAGGCCCGCGGCCGGGGGTCTGTTCCCCGGCTCCCGATCTCGGGCTTTCTTCCTCCCGAGGGGAGCGGGCGGGGGAAGACCATCCTGGGGGAGCCGATCCCGTACTCCCGGGCTGGGATGGGGCCTCCAGACCTCGGGTTTTTGGAACCCGAGGCCCCGGCCGGACTAAGTTCCCTCGGACCCGCTCGGGGAATGGCGGATCTGATGGAATTCTGGAATCTTCCCGGTCCCGGCGGCCCCCGGGAACCGACTGCATTTGGAGCAGACCCCGGGAGGCCTCCGACGCCTCAGACCCCGGAGCTTCCGGCCGGACCTCCCTCGTGGGCGTGGCGGGGCTGGGCGACCCTGGGTCCGGGCCCCCGTCCCGGCCGGCGAGAACCGCCCCTTTCCGCCTCTTGCCGGAGGTCCCCCTTTCGTCCTTTTCGAGGTATCGCTTGGCGGCCCGGGGAGCGAGCCCGGGGTCCGGCCGCTTTCTCGGCCCGTCGGTGACGGGGCGGTCCCTTTCACGCCCACCCGGGTTCGTGCGTCTGGACGGCAGACGGGTTTCCCTACGGCCCCCGGCTCCGCTCTCGCGCTCACCGACTCGGCGTTTCCTCCGCTTCCGATCCGACTGCTCCCCGCGTCTCCCGTGAAGACGAATCTTCTCCCTGACGTACTCCGAGAGGACGTCGCGCCTCCGGTTGGAGGCTCTCTGTCGGAAGAACCGAGGGGAGGAGGGGCGGGGAGGGGAGGAGTCCGTCGGCGGGAGTTCGTAGATGGGCTGCCCGCAGATCTGATAAGAGCAGTTGGGTGGCACCAGCATAAACAGGGCACAGTGTTCCAGCAAATACATTATCACGTCGTCCCCGACCCGGCTGAACAGCATCTCCCAGAGGATGCTTGTCCTGACGCTTTCCGTGGAGATGTTGGGGAGGTAGTTGCAGACGTTGGACGTGAACACCACCGGCTCTGACCTGCTGTTCTCGTCCAACAAGGTGTACCCGAACGCCAGCACGTTCTTCTTCCCCTTCTCGCAGATGCGCTGAACGATCCGAGCCACAATCTCCTTCTGGCTCGACAGCTGGAAGAGGCAAAGAGAAACGCTCGGAGTCATCTTGTGTCGCCATCCCCCCGCTGTCTTTGACCCCTGGGTTCCGCCCAGGGGCTTGGACGGGTTGGGGTGTGCGGTCCGTGCGGGTGGAGAACGTGGGGGGCGGCTAACCCCTTCTGGACGGCGAGCCCGTCTGCGGGCGGGGACTGTCTCCCTCTGTCGCCGAATTACGCTTTCCAAGCACTCGGTACAATGCTCTGCACGCCGTAAGCGCCCAATAAATACGACTGAATGAATGAGTGAACGAACCAGGTGAGGGGAGGCCATCGGGGCAACGGAAACTACCGGCCGGAGGGGATTCCGAAGCGGAGGGGGGACGGTCTGGAGCAATCGGTCGTATTTACCGAGCGCTTACTGGTGCAAAGCACCGTACCGAGCGCTTGGGAGAGGGCAGTAGAACAACGGAGAGGCATTCCCCGCCCACGACAAGTTTACGGTCCGAAGGATAAGCGGTAGCCGAGTGGGTAGACGCGTTCCCTGGCCACAACGGGCGGCAGCGCCCTCGAAAACCGAATCCGATCCAGCCGGATCGAATTCGCCGAGCACTTCCCGCGGGCCAAGCACTGTACCGAGCGCTGGGGAGAGGACACTAGAACAACGAAGAGAGGCATTCCCTGCCCACGGCGAGTTTACAGTCCGGAGAAGGAGCTGTAACAGAGTCGGTAGACACATTCCCTGGCCTCAACCAACAGCCACGTCAGAGGGAGGGGACCCTGAAAATTCAATTCGATTCGACTGGATCCTATTCACTGAGCGCTTAATGCGTGCACAGCACTGTACTAAGCGCTTGGGAGAGGACAATGGAACACAGAGACGCACTCCCTGCCCATAACGAGCTTACAGTCTAGAGTTTGAGCCGTGACAGAGTCGGCAGATCCGCTCCCTGGCCACGACAAGCAGCGGTGCCGGGAGAGGGGACCTTGAAAACTGAATCCGATGCAATCCAATCGCATTTATTGAGCGCTTACCGTGTGCAAAGCTCTGGACTAAGCGCTTGGGAGAGTTCAATGGAACAATAAACAGTCGCATTCCCTGCCCACAACGAGGTCACAGTCTAGAGCTCGGGGCGTAGCAGAGTTGGTAGACCCATTCCCCGGCCACGACGAGCAGCGATGCCGGAGGGAGTAGGCCTCGAAAAGTGGGGGGCAATGTGGAGTGCGGCAATGCCGGGGGGGGGGGGGGAGGGGACCCTGTAAAGTCGGAGGGATGCAGCCTGGCGTGCGGCAATGCCGGGAGGAGAGAATCCTGGAAAGTCGGGAGCTGCGGTCTGGGGGGCAGCGAAGTCGGGAAGAGGGGATCCCGGAAAGTCGGGAGCTGCGGTCTGGGGTGCAGCAAGGCCGGGAAGAGAGGATCCCGGAAAGTCGGGGGGGGGGGGGAATCAATCTGGAGTGCAACAAGGCCGGGAAGAGAGGATCCCGGAAAGTTGGGGGATGGAGTCTGGGATGCAACAAGGCCGGGAAGAGGGGATCTCGGAAAGTTGGGGGATGGCGTCTGGGATGCAACAAGGCCGGGAAGAGAGGATCCCGGAAAGTTGGGGGATGGAGTCTGGGATGCAACAAGGCCGGGAAGAGGGGATCCCGGAAAGTTGGGGGATGGCGTCTGGGATGCAACAAGGCCGGGAAGAGAGGATCCCGGAAAGTTGGGGGATGGAGTCTGGGATGCAACAAGGCCGGGAAGAGGGGATCCCGGAAAGTTGGGGGATGGAGTCTGGGATCCAACAAGGCCGGGAAGAGGGGATCCCGGAAAGTTGGGGGATGGCGTCTGGGATGCAACAAGGCCGGGAAGAGGGGATCCTGGCGAGTTGGGGGGGATGCAGCTGGGGGGGCGGCGAGGCCGGGAAGAGGGGATCCTGGCGAGTCGGGGGGCTGCAGTTGGGGGTGCGGCGAGGCCGGGAAGAGGGGGCCCCGTAAGGCTGGGGGGGGGGGGGTGGCATCTTTGGGGTGCAGCGAGGCCGGGGGCAGGGGGCGGAGGTACCTGGCGGAAGGTGAGCGGGTCGGGGAGGGGGCGGGCTCCCCGGGGCAGGCACACGACGCACTGGGCCAGGAAGGTTTGGAAGATCTCGGGGTCCCCGGGATCCCCGAGCGGCAGCAGCCCCCGGGGGGCGCCGGGGAGGCCCCCCACGAAGTCGGGCAGCGGCAGGACGGCGGCGTAGCGCGCCCGCAGGACCGCGTGCACCGCAAAGAAAGGAGCCGCGCTCGCCATCGCCGAAGCCACCGGGGCCACCGAGGGGGCCCGACCCGAGGGGGGGCGGGGCCCCGAGGGGGGGCGGGGCCAGAAGGGGGCGGGGCCCCGAAGGGGGCGGGGCCTCCGGGAGCTGCGGGAGAGGGGCGGGGTCATTCAAATAGGGGCGAAGGGGGGCGTGACCATAGGCTCCCGCTGCAAGGGGGCGGGGCCCGCTGGGGGCTGCAGAAGGGGGCGGGGCCATTCAAATAGGCGGGGAAAGGGGCGTGCCCATAGGCGGTGGCTGCGAGGGGGCGGGGCCAGCGGCGCGAGAAGGGAAAGGGGGCGGGGCCGGCCGCAGGGGCAGCGAATGAGCGTGGCCCGAGGGCTGGGGGCGGGGCCGGCAGGGCGGGGGGGCGGGGCCCGCGTCGGGGGGGGGCGGGGACGGGCGGTGATTGGACGGGGCGTCGCTAGGGGCGGGGCCCGGCGCGTCGCTAGGGGCGGGGCCTCCGCGAGCTCGGCGAACGGCTGCCTTCGCGGCAAGGCCGATACGGGGGTATTCATTCATTCATTCATTCATTCATTCATTCATTCATTCATTCATCCATTGAGCGCTTACTGTGTGCAGAGCACTGGGCTGAGCGCTTGGAACTGCACACTTGGGCACCGGATGGCGACCGTCCCTGCCCAGTAACGGGCTCACGGTCTCAACGGTCTGGCAAAGCCAAAGGGAAGACAACGAAAACAAGACATCGTCGAGCCCAACACAGTCAAGGGGATGCGCATCTCATTAGCGCAATTAAGAGGGTGATGAAGATGCAAATGAGCATCTTCATTGCAGGGGCAATTTTGGCAACAGACAGGGACAATCCCCGCCCAATAAAACGGGCTCACAATCGAAACGGGGGAGACAGCTGGCAGAGCAAAACAGGGAATCAATCAGTGCTACTTACTGAGCGCTTCCTGTGTGCAGAGCACTGTGCTGAGCGCTTGGCAGAGAATGATCCAAGGGAGCTGGTAGGCACGCTCCCTCCCCGCGACAGCGCTCTCTTCACACCATAAACGCTCAATAAAAACGACCGAAGGAATAAAAAGCACTTAGCCCGCTGTTCTGCATACGGTAAACGTTCAATTAATACCCCCGATTGATTGATTAATAACGATGATGGCGTTTAGTAAGCGCTTGCTATGTGCAAAGCACTGTTCTAAGCGCTGGGGAGGATCAGGTTGTCCCTCACCGTCTTAATCCCCATTTTGCAGATGAGGGAACTGAGGTACAGAGAAGTGAAATGACTTGCCCAACGTCACACAGCCGACAAGGGGCAGAGTCGGGATTAGAACCCATGACCTCTGACTCCCAAGCCCGGCCTCTTCCCACTGAGCCATGCTGCTTCCCAATTAATCGATTGATAGTAAGCACTTAACCAATGCCACGGTGATTATCAGTAGTTGGGGCACTCGATCGATCCATGGTATTTATTGAGCGCTTACTACGTGCTGAGCACCGTACTAAGCACTTGGGGGAAACCGATACAACAGGGTTGGGTAGATGCATCACCTGCCTACGATGAGTTTAGAGTCTAGAGGGATAAAGGGCGCAAATCCAGCATTAACTGTGAAATCCACTGTGAAAAAAAAAAATCAAATATAAATAATAGCTGTTTCTTTTTACATAGTCTTGCTTTGAAAGCAGCTCAACACATTTGTGAAATCGTTTCATTCATTCAGTCGTATTTACTGAGAGCTTACTATGTGCAGAGCACTGTACTAAGCGCTTGGAATGGACAATTCGGCAATCGTTTGTTTATATGGTCCAAAACTAGCAACCAAAGAACTTCTCGTGCAACACCATGACGGCATAATATGAATTATTGCTAAAAAAAAAAGTTCTTAACCAATGGCTGGGAGATTGTATGTGAGCTGATAAATTATACAGAAACACATTCAGCAGCATCCTTTACGCACTAAGGACATAAACCTCCTCTGGAAGAGTACTCTGCGTCTGATTGACTCAAATCAGTCAAAGGGATTTGACCGATAAGTGAAATACAAAGATTTCACTTTACAAAGATTTGGGCACTTTACTTTTATTTCATTCGTTCCATTGTATTTATTGAGCCCTCACTCTGTGCAGAGAACTGTACTAAGCGCTTGGAAAATACTTTTATTTGACCAAGTTCCAGCTGATGTGTACTGTCCTTAGTGCTACTTTCTGTCTTAAAATTGTTCCTGGAAGCTGTTAGATTTTTAGAAAACCAATTGTAATTAGAATGCTCTTCACAAATAACAGCGGTTTTCTAAAGCAAGAAAAGACAGGGAATCTCAGCAGCCCAAAACTGTTTGATCAAACTCTTAATGCCCGATTCTACAGCACACTGAAATATAACAGATCATCTCATCCACGATCCTCACCAGAAGCAGTCAACACTGTGCAACGGGTGGAAATGGAAAAAAAAACTGAAATCACCAGTGGTGATTTCTAAGGGTTTTTAGTTGAGCATCCGAGAAGGAGGAAGACGCTATAGGCAAGACAAGATCAAATTCTTGAGAATTTTAAAAGAACCTTTCAATATTACGGGCATCAACTTCGGAAAAGCCTCAAAGCAAAACAGTTCAACAGATCCGGTGCAGGAGAGCCGAAGTGGTGGTTGAGGAGAATAAACCGTGAAGGAAGGTTTTCCCCGGAGGGGATGGGATTTCAGGAAAATGGGGAGAGCTGGGTTCTAGAAGATCTGGAAAGAAAGGAGGTTCAGGCCAGGTTTGAGCAAGGTTTGAGCACAGCTATTTCAGTACCTGAGATGAAAACACAGGAAACGCAAGTGCCCCGAAGATACTGCTATGGGACTTTCCATCCCTGAGCACACGTAAAGAATTTATGTTTTCGGTGGTATTTGTTGAGAGCTTACTATGAGTCAAGCACTGTTCTAAGCGCCGGCTGGATAAGCAGGCCAGATGCTGTCCCCGTCCCACATGGGCCAAAGAGCAGGCATCGTATCCCTGTTTTGCAATTGAGGAAACTGAGGCACAGAGAAGTGAAGTGACTCGCCCAAGGTCCCACGGCAGACAAGCGACAGGGTCGGGGTCAGAATGCAGGTCCTCAGACTCCTAGGCCCTTATAAAAATACTCATTATGATACCTGGCAGGCACTTCTTATGTGCCAAGCATCGTTCTAGGCCCTGGGCAGGGCTTGACAGAGTCCCAGTCCCCCAGGGGGCCTCACACTCTTTAGCCCCATTTTACAGATGAGGCCCAGAGAGTGAAGTGACTTGCCCAAGGTCACACAGTAGAACAGACTCCTAGGACCGTGCTCTATCCACTAAGACAGATGGTGCTGCCTCCCTTCCTTTTCTAACGTCCTTACCGTTTGCAGCACCGGGGGCTGTTTTCAATTCTGCTTTTTCGTCTCGTGTTCGTCCTGAAATGACTGCTCAGAAACAGCCGAGCCCAGCCAGTTCAGCTAATCAGGTAGAGAACCCTTCGGGTTATTTCTTGTAAACCCTCCCTCTTTTGTTTTCCCTGCTCATTAACACTTCCATCAGAGGACGGGTGGGGTAAAGAAATTCCAAATCAGCCGGTTTTGCTGGAATAAAGAAAATCCAATCAGCCAGTTTTGCTATCCGCTAGCTGCAGGGCTTCAGTCGTTCGTTCAATCGTATTTATTGAGCTCTCGCTGAGTGTGAAGCACTGTACTGAGCTCTTGGGAGAGCACGATATAACAACAAGCAAAACACATTCCTGCCCACAACGAGATCACGGTCTAGAGAAGTTGAACCTATGGACTAAAATGAGGATTTTTAGGACAGTGCTCTGCACACAGTAAGCACTCAATAAGTACACTCGATTGACAGAGTAGAGTTTGTTAGATCTAGCAAACGTTGGTGATCACGGAGAGAGGGGTTTTAGTGGATTGAACGGGTTGGGAACCAGATTGTAATCAATCAGCGGCATTTATTGAGCACTTACTGTGTGCAGAGCACTGTACTAAGCACTTGGGAGGGCCCCCCTCCACCCCACGACACTTAAGCGTATATGTATATATCTAAAATCCTATTCATTTATATTGATACCTGTTTATTTGTTTTGATACTGTCTCTCCCCCTCTAGCCTGTAAGCCCATTGTGGGCAGGGCTTGTATCTCTTTATTGCTGTATTGTACTTTCCAAGCGCTTAGTACAGTGCTCTGCACACAGAAAGCGCTCAATAAATATGATTAAATGAATGAATACAGTACATTAGAGATAGTCGGTAGTCACGTTTCCTGCCTACGAGGAGCTCGCAGTGTAGAGGGGGGATTGTAAAGGGTCTAGAAGGGAGTTGGAGGAGAGGAAAGGGAGGCTGTAAATATATAAAACCTTTTCGAGGAGTTTGGACAGGGAGGGAGATGAGGCAAGAGTTTGATGGTGCATGAAGACTAAAAGATGATTTTCTTTTAGCATCACTGGGGAGTGAGCATGTTTGAAAGCAGAAGGGAAGGAGTCAGAGAATGAGCAGCTGATGGGTATCAGGGAGCGAAAAAGAGTAGGTCGAGAACCGTTTTAGAAGGTGAAAAGGGAGGGGGTTGTAGATTCAGGTAGAGAAGCAAGATTTTGAAAGCGGACAAGAGGTCTTTTCTTGAGAAATATTGCTAATGATGTTACCTGTTAGGCGTTCATTATGTGCCACAGGCACTGTTCTAAGCACTGGGGTAGATACAAGGTAATCAGGTTGGACACAGTCTCTGACCCACATGGGGCTCTCAGACTTAATCTCCATTTTACAGATGAGGTAACTAGTAAGCGCGTAACAAATACCATAATAAAGATTGATAATAATGATAATAATCACTGCCATGCCACTTCTCTCATGGGAAAACTCCAATTCATCAGGGACAGCTGTTTCCTCTGAAAATTATTCTGTTGTTCTCGCGTGTGGTTTGTAGACAGCCTTCAACAGCCTCTCCTTCGCGACTTTACCAAATTAATCCTTTCCGATACCACTTCCGTCTCTTTGCTTACTTTCTCTCCCTCACTGAGCCACCTTCGGAAAACTAATAAAAAGTACTTAGGGGAAAAAAAAAAATCCTTCGGAAGGTGGTTATTTAATCCGTCTGTCTTTGCAAACACCGCTCAGTTCCTGTTCAACCTCTTTGGGTTTCCAACGTTCTAAAAGCGGCTCGGCCGAAGTGAAGAAAAGGTTGAGATACAGTCACTCACTGATACGGAATGGGTTTGAAATTTACTCTTGGAATTAACTCTCTTAAAATTCTTCCATCGACATCGTTCTGGGAACGAAAACGTGGGCAGTGTCCGTTGCGGTTGGTTGGAGTTTGCCGTGAGGTTGCTCTCCGGGGGGGTGGCCAGGTCCCCGAGGGAGAAGGAGGTAAGGAATCATGATCCGTGGCCCCAGAAATATCAATCATTGATGGCTTACTGTGCGGAGAGCACTGTACTAAGCGCTTGGGAGAGCCCAGTATAACAGTCCTTGCCCTTTCCTATTCAGGATCACAGATAGCAGTTCCCACCTCCAGGATTTTTTTAAAAGACTGAGCAATTGCCAGATTGGAGGGAATGTCCTGTCAGTTGGAGCTGGGAAGTAATAATGATAATAACGATGGTATTTGTGAAGTGCTTACTATGTGCCAAGCACTGTTCTAAGCGCTGGGTAGCGTAGCCTACCACCGGGCCTGTGGGTCAGAGGCCCTGAGGTCTCATCTCAGGTCCACCATTTGCCAGGTGTTTGACCTCGAGCAAGTCACTTCACTTCTCTGTGCCTCAGTTACCTCATCTATAAAATGGGGATGGAAACTGTGAGTCCCACGTGGGACGGGGACTGTGTCCGGTGTGATTTAGTACAGCGCTCTGCACACAGTAAGCGCTCAATAAATATGACTGAATGATCAGCTGGTATCCACCCCAGCGTTTAATAATGTTGGTATTTGTTAAGCGCTTACTATGTGCAGATCACTGTTCTAAGCGCTGGGGTAGATACAGAGTCATCAGGTTGTCCCACGTGAGGCTCACAGTTAATCCCCATTTTACAGATGAGGTAACTGAGGCACAGAGAAGTGAAGTGACTTGCCCACAGTCACACAGCTGACAAGGGGCAGAGCTGGGATTCGAACCCATGACATCTGACTCCCAAGCCCGGGCTCTTTCCACTGAGCCACGCTGCTTCGCTTAGCACAGTGGTTGGCACATAGTAAGCGCTCAATACTATAATCCTTATTTTATTACTTCACTTTTCTGTGCTTCTGTTTCCTCATCTGCAAAATGGGGATTCAATACCTGTTCTTCCTCCTACTTTGTCTATGAGCCCAATTTGGGATTTGGTGATCTTATATCCACCCCAGTTGCTTAGCAGAGAGTAAGCACTTAAATGCCTCAATAATTATTATTAAGTCTATCTCCCTCTTTGGATGCTCTTTAGGTCCAGTGCCCAGAACAACGCTTGGTACAAAGTAAACATTTAACGAATATCATTAAGAAAGAGTTATATCCTATCCCCTCTTGAGCTTACCAGCATCTTCAGGCTGCACAATTTCCTGGGGTAAGAAATTCCAAATGTTAGCAGGCATAAAGAAGCTAAAGAGAAGCAGCGTGGCTCAGTGGAAAGAGCACGGGCTTTGGAGTCAGAGGTCATGGGTTCGAATCCCGGCTCGGTCCCTTGTCAGCTGTGTGACTTTGGGCAAGTCACTTCACTTCTCGGTGCCTCAGTTACCTCATCTGTAAAACGGGGATGCAGACTGTGAGTCCCACGTGGGACAACCTGATTCCCCTGTGTCTACCCCAGCGCTTAGAACAGTGCTCGGCACATAGTGAGCGCTTAACAAATACCAACATTATTATTATTATTATTATTAAAGGAACTTGCCCAACAGGCAAGTGGCCTTCAGGATTAGAACCCAGGTCCTCTGACTCCCAGGCCTGTGCTAATTCCTCTAGGCCACCCTGCTTCCCAGAGTTGGAGAGCAGACATTAATGGGGTGAGGTGATCAACTTTTAGCCATCGAGGTCAGTGATCAAGAAGGCAACCATCGTCAAACCGTCCTGTTGCCACTTTTGGGGAGAATATCCAGGGCATTAATAATAAATTCGAATTATGGTACTAAGCACTTACACTGTTGTAAGCACTGAGATGGATACAAGCAAATCGGGGTGGACTGGGGCTCACAGTCTCATATCCCCCTTTCACAGATGAGGTAGCTGAAGGCTCAGAGAAATAAAATGACTCACCCAAGGTCACACAGCGGACAAAGAGCAGAGTCGACATTAGAAACCGGGTCCTTCTGGTCCCTCGCTCTAACCACTAAGCCTCGCTGCTGGTCTGATCTTTAATTCACGGACCTGTGTTCTGACATATTCGTTCAGCAACTAAAATCCAGCTCCTATACCACGTTTAGCAGCGACCACCACCTCGGTTCAAAGGGGAGACCAAAGGTCACCCAGCAGACAAGGGGCAGAGCCGGGATCGGAACCCAGGTCCTTCTGACTCCCGGGGCTGGTACTTTCATGGACTAGCCAGTCCCTAGCAAGTCACTTCACTTCTCTGTGCCTCAGTTACCTCATCTGTGAAAGGGGGATTAAGACCGTGAGCCCCATGTGAGACAGGGCCTGTGTCCAACCTGGTTAGTCTGTATCTATCCCAGTGCTTAGTACAGTGCCTGGCACATAGTAAGCACTTACATACCATAAAAAAGGGTGATCTTGTGGAAAGAGCATGGGACTGGAAATCAGGAGATCTGAATTCTAATTTGGACCCCACAACTTGACTATGTGCTCTTGGGCAAGTAACTGTGTGCCTCAGTTTTCTCATCTGAAAAATGGGGATTCAATTCCAGCTTCCTCTGACACTTAGGCTGAGAGCCCCGTGGAGAATGGGAACTGAGTTTGATCTAATTTTATAATAATAATGTTGGTATTTGTTAAGCGCTATGTGCAGAGCACTGTTCTAAGCGCTGGGGGAGATACAGGGTCATCAGGTTGTCCCACGTGAGGCTCACGGTCTCCATCCCCATTTTACAGATGAGGTAACTGAGGCACAGAGAGGTGAAGTGACTCGCCCACAGTCACACAGCTGACAAGTGGCGGAGCTGGGATCGTAACTATCCCAGAGTTTAGCACAGTGCTTGGCGCACACAGAGTGCTTCACAAATACAATTATTACTACTAAGGCAGTTGGAGAGATTGAAGACTTGCAGAATCCCGTTACCTAGACTAATACCCTGAGTGTTTCTTTCCTAAATCCAAACTCCTCTTAACAAAACCACCACACCGCAGAAATGGCAGGCACCTTTTAACGGTCAACCCCCTTCATGAAATATTGGAGGGGAAAGGAAGCGGAAACCAGTTATGAGAAAATAAAACGAGACTGACAGCTGAAAAGGTCTCTGAATCCATTTTAATTTAGACTTCTTGAAAATCACTAATCTGAAGAATTAACAAAGCAGCGGAAAACTGTGTAATGTATAATCTCAACTGGGCAGGAATATAAAATTAATTTTCTTCATGAGACACTGCCAGAAAATGAAAAAACATTCATCATATTCCCTGTAAAGACAGAGACAAGTTAAAGTAATATTAATTTAAAGTGTTGTTGGCACATAATTAAAAAAAAAAACATAGACACAGAACATATTTTCCATCAATACACATTTTTGCAAAACCTAAAATAATTCTGTTCACTTAAACCATGGGGTTGATTTGCTGACATCATAGCATACCGAAAATGAATTTTACCTATAGAACAGAGCCCATTATCCTAAGTCTCAATATATCATTTAAAAAAAAAAAACTGAAGAAACTGTGGGTGTCAGTGAAGTTCAACACACACTGGAAGATTTGAAGGTTGAAAACATCTAAGAGAGCCTCAGGCTGAAGGTTAGATCTGAATGCAAGCAACAAAAAACGATTTTGCAGCTTTTTATAACTAGAATTCTGAAGAAAAAACTCAAAATTCCAACCCACAACCCACGGGACAATTTTTCCCTTTATCAAAAAGTAACGTGGACTAGTAGATCGAGTGCCGACCTGGGAATCAGAAGGACCTGGGTTCTAATCTCAGCTCCGGCACTTGTCTGCTGCGTGACCTTTGGCAGGTCACTTCACTTCTCTGTGCCTCAATTACCTCATCTGTAAAATGGGGATTAAGACCGCGAACCCCACGTTGGACATGGACTGTGTTCAACCTATCAAACCCCAGGACTTATTACAGTCCCCGGCCCAGAGTAAGCATCCAGCGCTTAGAACAGTGCTCGGCACATAGTATGCGCTTAACAAATACCAACCTTATCATTATTATTCAATAAATACCATAAAAAACGGTGAAGTTGTCCCTTCTTAGTGGAATCTGCTGGCTCAACTCAACTCCGGTTTGGTATGGCTTTCAATCTTCACTACTGTATTGTACTTTCCCAACTACTTGTACCGTCCCCTGCATGATAAATACCACGGATTGATTAAATATACAAATGGCATTCCCAGGGATGAGAATGTTGGTTTTGAGAAAAGTTAAAGGTTTCTCTACTCCTTTGCAGAAACTGGCCTTGGTAACAGAGACAAGATACAATAATTTAACTGTAAAAATTAGTCTTCTGTCAAAATAATGGCTATTTTCTGATTCACAATGCTGCTACTTTCACGTACTAGCCAAAATCAGTAAACTGATCATGTATATGTTTTACAAAGACTCTCCTGCCTGTACACCTTGCCTTGAGATTACTGAAGCCTGGACCAGGAATCTCAGCTGTTTATTTTCCGCACATGTGCACAATGCACACATATACATGCACACACACTCGTATATTCCCACACACAAACACACACACTTGCTCACAGTATATAAAAGGCACATTTTGAAAGTCTTCAGGAATGTAATTTCATTGAACACACTAAATTTCTTATTTTAGTTCATGTCATTAATTTTTTTTAATGTTAAATGTGTTCTTTGGGATATTTAGGGACAAAAAGGATACAATAAAAGTTACACGCAAGGGAAACACGGGCAAAATTGGCAAAGATGTCGATAAGAGTTTCTTAGTCCTAGGCACCGAAGGAGTTTCGGCATTTCTGCCCTCCTATGGTGAGCTGAATTAAATCACTTTATGTTTCAGCAATTGGAAGAATAATCAGATCTAAAGATAAATTCCGTTATTACATGAAAGACAGAAACGGACCAGTTCTCGCAATGTAAACACGGATTAACAGGTCCTGCGCTTTTACACCTCAAACACCCTTCTCGGGAAGCATCATGGCGTAGTGGCTAGCGCACAGGCCTGGGAGTCGGAAGGTCACGGGTTCTAATCCTGGCCCCACCGCTTGTCTGCTGTGTGAAGTCACTTCACTTCTCTTTGCCTCAGTTACCTCATCTGCAAAATGGGGATTGAGGCCGTGAGCCCCATGTGGGACAGAGACTGTGGCCAGCCTGATTTGCTTGTATCCACCCCAGCGCTTCGTGTAGCATCTGGCACATAGTAAGCGCTTAAAAAATACAATTATCATTGTTGAAAGAGCCAAAAGGTCCATATCATGAGTTCATTATCTGGGAGACTGTCTGACTGGGAGGAAGAGCTACAATTCAAATGTCTGAACGGTTTTCCCTCCCGTACACAAGGGCGAGAAGAGTTTCTACAGCCAGTGAAATTTATTTGAAAATGAACGCGCTGATAGTGAAACACATTTTTAAATTAAGGAAAAGCGATTCTTCAACATGTTGGTCAGAGTGCTTATTATACAGGTCTGTGGAATTGTACACGGTGGTGATTTAAATCCTAGAAAACTGTCTGCAGTGGTAACTGCCATTTCTCCATCCCACGAGCGCTACTTGGCTTTGCCCTACTTTCCCAGTATCCAGCGCATCTCTCCGATGCCAGCCTTCGCCGACGCGGGCAACGGCAGCCGCACTCGAAATCGTTGCCAGCGGCCGATCTTTTCGAAGCCATCGAGGGTGAAAACTGTCGTACGGCTCTGGGATTGAGATGGAAACTTTCCTGGAAAACTTTTAGGTGCTCGGCGGTGGCTGGTTGAATTATTGGCAGCCTTCTTCACGAAGACAAAATGACAAGAAAAATGGGTCAGAAAGAAAATCTACGGGAAGCATTCAAAAAGAGGTTTTGGCAATGTAGAAGAGAGATGTCCATAAGAGTCCACTGAAGCTTTCCCAAAATACTTGGTTGATGATTTGCCAACCTTGTTCTTTGCTTGCAGAGGAGAAAAACAATATTAGTATCCAATACACGAAATCCAAGGCAGTCCCGAGACAGGCCTCTTCTAGAATGATTTGAAGGGTTAATCTCTGTGGGGTTTCCTTTTGGGCTTTTCTTCATAGGACTCTCCATATTCATTTACTCTACTCTTATCCACAGGATAAAGCCTGAGAGAAGACAATGGTGACAGAAGTTAGGACACGGTACTCCTTTTAAAACCAAGACACAGCAAGAAATCGAACAACCTACACATGCCCCTGACAACTCATAGCGCTCTACGAAACGATCAAAAATTCAGTGGTTAAAATTCAACTTTGGGTGGGCAGTGAGTTGATATTTCCATGCTAGGAAGCGTAAACTAAATTAGCCTTGCCTCATGTGGAAATAATGAAGGCTACGCATTTCTGCGATTTGAAAGAATGGTGCCACAATCTCTGAAACCAGTACTGTTTTTAGAGTGACTTGATTCAACAGCTGTGAAGAAAGAGGCCTCTCGATGCATCGACTGACTGCAAATTTGTCGTTTCCACATGAATTCTATCCTCTACTCCAAAATCTTCAATCAATGATATTTACTGAGCCCTTACTGTGTGCGGAGCACTGTACTAAGCGCTTGGAAGAGGACAATACAGCAGAGTTGGTAGATGTGTCCCCTGCCTACGAAGAGCTTACACTCCGGAGGGGATGATCTCGAAAATGATTATGAGAGGTCCAAGATTATAAGACACACTGGAGTTGCCTTTTGATCAAGTCTGACAACTAAAAGAAAGCGGGAGAAAATAAATAATTGGAGAGGAACTTACCATCTTTGGTACAGGTACACAAGGAAAACCACATCATCCCTAAAACATGCCAGCCTATGTGACGTTGGCATAGTGATGATAAAGGCAAAGATATCATCAATGAATGTATTGAAAGCCTATCAAAGCAAAGGGAGAGAAAAATTAGAAAATAGCTTGGTATGAGTATAGCTGACAGAGTCCATATTGTCTTCAAATAATAATAGTGGTGGTGACAATACTGTTTCTTAACCCACCTGTCAGTCAATCAATCAGTTGTATTTTTTAAATGGTATTTGTTAGGCGCTTACTATGTGCCAGGCACTGTTCTAAGTGCTGGGGTAGATACGAAGTAATCGGGTTGGACTCAGTCCCTGTCCCACAAGGGGCTCACAGTTTTAATCCCCATTTTACCGGTGAGGTACTAAGGCACAGAGAAGTGATGTGACTTGCCCAAGGTCATACAAGTGACGGAGTCTGAACTAGAACTCATGTCCTTCTGATTTCCAGGCCAGTGCTCTATCCACTAGGCCAAGCTGCTTCTTGAGCACTTTTTTGAGCACTTACTCTGCGTGGAGCATTAATACAGCAGGATTAGTAGACATGTTCCCTGCCCATAACGAGCTTACCCCTTAGAGAGGGAGAAAGACATTAATAGGAATAAATAATTTATAATATATAATTTAAAGATACATACATATGTGCTGTGGGGTCAGGGGTGGGGTGAATATCAAGTATATACGAAGCACTGTAACAGCACTGAGAAAAACAGTAAGCGGTTCAGAATTAGGGTTTTTTTGGTCCTCAGGAGTGAGAGGGGGAAATGGGTTGATGACAGAGATGTAAGAAAAGGTTAAAAACAAGCAAAAATAGTGAAAAGATGAGGACGATGATATACACAATTCAAACAATACAGCAAGGGCTTGGGAGTCAGAAGGACCCGGGTTCAAATCCCGGATTGCCCACTTGTCTGCCGTAGGACCTTGGGCAAGTAACTCCACTTCTCTGAGCCACCTCCTTTGTAAAACGGGGAGGAAGACTGTGAGCCCTGGGTGAGGTTTGGCTGGGCCAAATAATAGTTTACATCTACCCGGGAGTTTAGTCCAGCACCTGGCACATAGCAGGCGTGGAACGAATACCATAAAAACCCCCCCAAACTGGCACAGACTCAGGGCCTGAGCTGAGGGTGAGACTGTTGAGCCCGCTGGTTGGTTGGAGGGATGCCCCTGGCCCTGGTCCTGGGCTTTGTCAGTTCCCTTCCTCTAGCTTACCCTCCCCATTTCCTTTCAAGCAGAAAAGCCATCCAAGTCATCCTTGGGGAGATAGGAATTGGCTTCCCTCCAAAGAGTAGGAAAAATGAATGCATTTCCATGTGTCTGCTCACATGGCCAGTAATTCTACTTGAGGAAAACTGTTTACTATCCACTGTGTAGTCACAAATCCAATGTAAAAGTCTGACAATGGGTCACCACGCTGAAAACTACTCACGGGCACTTTATTTCTCTCGAATTTCCCATAACTAATTTCTGTAACTATTCCGGCATTTGAATTTTCTTTCGTTAACCGTGAGCAATTCACGCGTTTAATTATTTCATGCATTTTTGATCGTTCTAAAACTCAGAGAATAATCCAGAGCACATTCTTATGATGTCGGTGATTTAACGTTAGAATTGAAGGATTTAAAAAATGGCAGTGAAACAAATGTATCCTTACGCCCGACAAATATTTTCACTGTACCCGGGGAACACTTGCAACCAAAGTACAAAATTAAAGTACTTTTCTTTATCTTTTATGTTATAAAATCACTCTTCAAAGGCAGAGACATCAGTCCCTAAGAAAATTCACGGGATAATGAACTGAAATCTTAAGGTGATTTACTGATCCTTGAGAATTTAATACTTTGCCGTTGTTGCCTTATGCTGTCGAGTCACGTCTGGACCCATAGTGATGCCATGGACACATCTCTCCCGGAACGCCCCACCTCCAACTGCAATCGTTCTGGCAGTGGATCCAGAGAGTTTTCTTCATAAAAATATGGAAGTGTTTGCATCCGTATTGCCTCCTTCTGCGCAGTAAACCTGAGCCTCCACCCTCGACTCTCTCCCATTCCGCTGCTGCCCAGCACAAGTGAGTTTTAATACTTTAGCTAAACAATTTTTTTGCTTTACACCAAGAATGCTCAGTGCTGGGTACCACTAATTTGGGGCGGGCTGGGAGAAAGGGGAATTATAGACTTACTTACTTTGTATGTAAACGCCTTCCATGGTAAATGTGCTACAGATTTCATCTGGAAGTAGAGAGTCACAAAGATTATTCTAGGGTAGGGGAGTGTGAGAAAAAAAGATTACAGAGTTTCCCTTCATACTTGAAGATGCCACTGTCAGTGAACTTTACCGATTGGGAGGGCTTATGTGGCTGAAAAAGCCAAGGCAGAATCTCTCCCCTGATTTTTCTCCCTCATCATTCCCAGTTCTAACTACACTGTGCACAGACAAAGACTGTATTTTGTTGTGCTTTTGTATTTGCTGTCTATGGAGCCTGGTGTTGTCTGACCTCTCTGACAAAAAAAAAGATGACATAACTATAGGGCAGAAAAAAGAAATGATGACCCCCTAAAAGACATGTTGATATCTTACCTTATAATTCACAAATAGTTGTGGTAACATAAAGAGAAATCCAAAGGCATACACCCCTGAGGAGAAAACACAAATATTTTGTGATAGGTTCTAAGAAACACTCCCTACACTTTTGATCTCCAACTTATAAAAAGGCATGAACGAACCCATTTGAAAGGCAAGCGACTCCAATTCGTGTTTTTTAAAATAATGTTTGAACATGTAAATTAAAACTAAACAAGGCTATTACCTTGCAGAATTTTTGTCTCTCTGATGAAAAATATCTCTGATGAAGAAATAGCTTTGGACACACTCAAACTGTTGATGATTCTCTAAATCTTAAACTATTACAGTTTAAACAGAGAAAACCAAAAGCTCTAGTCTAGCTTCAATTTGTGCTATATCATCCTGCAATACGCTAAATTGTATTTGTTCACAAAATTGTATGCAAATTGTATTCTAAATTGCATTCACTCAAAAAGTTACATTCCTTCCAAAATAAATGACACCCGTTCTGGAAGAGTAGGGTCAAAAAAACCAAAATCTCTCTGAAAATCTTTGACATGCTAAACTGAAATATCCTGAGAGACTCACCATTGACGAAGCTGTTGATCAACCAGGAATACCAACTGAAGGGTAAAAATAAAGGTTTCACTTTGAAGAAGGAGATACCTCATTTTCTTTGATGGTCATAATTACATTAGTAAGCACTCCATAGATACCACTGATTGATCCTAATTTAACATTCATGGGATCCTAGCCCCTCCTCCTCCCAATTCCATATTCCCACTGTCCCATGATGTTCGCTTCTACCTCTCTGATTCACTCTCCCTGCTGTTTACAATTTTTCTTCTCGTCTCTTCTTGTCTCTCTCCTTCCTGACCCATCTTCTCTCTGTCCTCTCTAAACACCTTTTTCTCCCCTGCATCCCATCTCCCATCTCCTCTCCACTCCAAGAAACTCTACTTTCCCCCTTTACTTCAAATTCTTAACCCCCTCTTCCCATTTCTTTTTCCTTGTCTCCTTTATTTGCCCCTCTTCTGTCTGGAGATTCCAGCTATAGGGAATTGGGGGCCTGTCTGAGCCATTTATGATCCTAGGGAAACTCAAGAGAACCACCTCGTTGTGGGTAGGCAATGTGTCTGGTCTACTGCTGTGTGGTTTTCTCCCAAGCGCTTAGTATGGTGTCCTGCACAGAGTAAGCGCTCCATAAATACGATCGATTGAGTGATGAAGCAGGACCCAGGTCTCTTCAGGCTCTCCCTACCTATTGTGCACAGAGAACCACAGTGAGAAAGAGCCTCTGGATTCTCCAGATCACACCGCTTTAATTCTAGACAACCCCACTAAGGCTATAATTAGTGGACAGCTCTTTCACACATGTGCCCAAGGAGAACTTTTCTAATCCCACCTAATCATCACTGCTAAACAGGCCCGATTCCCATCCTGATTCCCACGACCCTAGCTTAAAAATAATTTAAAAACCCTCCACTGCCTGCCATTCGACAGGGCTTATTTTTTTTTTTTAAAAAGAGTAAAGAATCCTACCTTTTATACTTAACGTTTAGGAGTGAATAAACTGCCCCTCCGATACAGAGCGGGTACAGTAAATATGACAGATATTTCATAGCCTGCAAGGAAATGGATTGATTTTCAGTCCAGGGTTCTGGTAGGCCCGCCCCCACGGGGAAGCCCCGACCCCTCCCGCCAGGAGCTGAGGGTGAACAGCAGCCGATGCCATAAACCTGGGAATAAACCTGGGAATGCTGAGAAGGTTGCGACAGGGTATCCACGGATGACCTGCCTGGAGCCAGGAGATGCAGCACTCCCTGCAAAGCACTAATGGAACTGGTACAGAGAACCAGCTTGGCCTAGTGACAAGAGCCCGGGCTCGGGAGTCAGAGGACGTGGGTTCTAATCCCGGCTCCGCCACCTGTCTGCTGCGTGACCTTTAGCAAATCACTTCACTCCTCTGGGCCTCAGTTACCTCTTCTGGAAAATGGGGATTAAGACTGTGAACCTGATGTGGGACAGGGACTGTGTCCAACCCGCTTTACTTGAATTCTCCCCTAGTGCTTAGAACAGTGCTTGACACATAGTAAGCGCTTAACAAATCCCATCATCATCATCATCTGGCTACTTCTTCTTCTGAATGGTCAAATTTTCTTCATGTGTCTGTCTTCCTACATTAAGATTGAGAGGTCTCCATATGGTCCAGGCTCCATATTTTATCACATGATCTCTACACTAGGGCTTAGACCAGTGCTCTGCCTATTATTATTACCACTAACGGTATTTGTTAAGTGCTTACTATGTGCCAGGCAGTGTACTAAGGGCTGGCTGTGCACATAGTAAGCTCTTAACAAATGCCATCATTATTATTATTATTACAAGCAAATCAGGATCCAAGCAAGAAAATACGGTTGGACACAGTCCCCGTCCCACATGGGGCTCATGATCTTAATCCCCATTTTACAGATGACAGAACTGAGGCCCAGAGAGGTGAAGTGACTTGCCCAAGGTCACACAGCTGACAAGTGATGGAGGTGGGATTAGAACTCAGATCCTCTGACTCCCAAGCCTGTGCTCTACCAGCTAGACGTGCTACTTCTCTAATCAATAGCACTGCAATCGATGGACTGACCACACAGTCCTTCAGGGTACCTAAAGCGCAATATATTATCCAAACCCAGCAATCACAAATCAACTGATTAAAGGGGATGAGCGATCATTATCTTCCAGTAAAGATGAGAACACAGAATTTCATTAATAGCTGTGTGGGGAACTCGGCTTGGATCAGTCCAACAAGGAAAAATAAAGGCTTCTTATGAAGTACTGAAAATTAAGCATGCCATATTTGAAATCTAACACACTGCAATCATTTCTCCACATCTTACCTGAGTGTCATATTCCTCTGTTTTTCTTTCAGATTCATTGTATGCTCCAAACTGTTTAAAAGGAAACCAATGTCACATTCAGTAATACATTCTTTGTTGTAAAGACAACTTAATTTCTTATCTCAGGTCTAGCTGCCTACGTGATACAAACAATTACACTTAGGGCCAAGTTGACACAATTATGGAATATTACATTTTGCACTGCATTTATGTTTTCAGGTTTCCGTTTTAGTGTAAGTTTATTTATGAATAGATTTTTACTCTGCTGAGTAGTGGATTTCATCAAATTCATAGGAAAACAGACTATTGCCCATACTATGCCCTAACTAAATGGAAAATGTACACAAAGAATACAAATACTACATTTTTCCTACATGGATTCACACAATCACATACCTCCTCTGGCTAGAATTTAAGCTTTTTTTTTTAAACAGTACTTATTAAGCACCTACTACATACCAGACACTATACTAAGCACTGGGTAGATACAAGATAATCAGGTTGGACACAATCTCTGTCCCATGTAGGGCTCACAGTCTTTGTCCCCATTTTACACAATGAGGTAGCTGATGCAAAGAGAAACTGACTTGTCCAATAAACATTCTACTAATTATGCCCTATGTAGGGGAAAGTGGACTTCTGTAGTGCTGGCTCTGCCTCAGATTCCCTGTCACTGAACTTCATTACCGGTCAGTCTGTCAACCGTATTTTCTGAGCTCTTACTGTGTGCAGAGCATTATACTAAGTGCTTGGGAAAGGACAATAGAACAATATAACAGACACATTCCCTGCCCTCGATGAGCTTACAGTCGATCAGTTGTCTCTTCTCTAATAAAGACAATGTATCTGCCGCTTTTGGGGGCCACTGTGGTGGCGAATGGGCTCCAGGTCTTGGGAACAGCTTCCCGGAGACCCAATCATTTGCAGGTAGATCTGGGAAGTCTTCCCCTGCTGCTGGGATGGCTGCTCCCCAGTTAAAGGGAAGACACCCACTGTCACAAGAGACTGACACATTTCTAGAAGTGACTCTGGTTCAGAGCCCGGTTAATAATAATAATGCTAATAATTGTGGTATTTGTTAATGCTTACTATGCCCTGGGCACTGTATTAAGTACTGGGGTAGATACAAGTTCATTAGTTTGGATACAGTCCATGTTCCCCATGTGACTCACAGCCTTAATTCCCATTTTACCAGTAAGAGAACTCAACCACAGAGGAAATGAAATGAATTGCCCAAGGTCACAAGGCAAGCAAGTGGCAGAGTCGGGATTAGAACCCAGACTCTTGACTACGAGGCCCATGCTCTTCCCACTAGGCCATGCTGCTTCTCTTTGGCATTCTTTGATTCCATGGCATCCCCCGGTAGCACTGAGGCATTTGAATGCGACCCAGCTGTAACCCACCGTAAAACCCAGCCATTTCCCAAGGAGAAAAACTGGAGGGGGGGACAGGGGAGAGTGGATGAGCAGAGCTGAATGAATCTTGCTGACCTCCCTCTGCTACTAGGCCTGTGAAGAAGCACCAAGAATCAACTTATGCCAAATACTTCTGGATGGGTCTATTTTTTTTTTCAACTCTAGCCACTCTCATTTAATTAAGCTTAACAGGTCCATTTCTGCTCCCCCAGCATACACCACCTTGCCTTAGTGGCGGTTTCCAAGGTGATGTCAGTTTTAATTTAAAAGAAGGCTATGTGGTATAAACAATATTTGTGTTTTTCATTTAGAATGAGAAAAATCTAATTGCAAGGCTTCACAAACGACAAATTTTACCTGGAATGTGGGCCTCAAGCCTTTCCATTTAATGGTCATTTTCAGGGCTTTCTTTACTTTCCATAGCTGAAGGAAAAGATGAGAGTATTTTGAGACATTACGAAAAACCAATGACGATGCACTAGAAGAGGAAAATCCCACAAACACCTAGTTTATGGTTGGCTGACACTTGACATGCGGATTCCAAAAGGCCGTAGGAACCCCTCGGGAACAATATTTCTTCCTCGGTCCCATCGCATCCGCTTTGGAACAGCTCCTCCTCCTCAGACTATTATCAAGGATCCTTTCTTTATACTTCCAAAATACTTTTCAAAAATGGGTACCGCCTGGAAACACTTCTAAGGTAACGGGGGGCGTTCATCTTCGTCAGGCAATGACCGTTCCCTCTCTCATAGTGTACCCTTCCACGCGCTTAGTACGGTGCTCTGCACAGAGTAAGCGCTCAAATACCATTGATTGTCCAACTGGTTAATTAAATTCACTAGCAGAGTACATCTTGTGAAGTGGGGATTTCAAAGTTTAGGGCGACTGATTGGTACACAATTCAATAAGGTGGGGATTACTGAAATCTTGAGCTAGAGAGCTCACAACGCGTCTGATGCATCATGCGTACATAAAACTGCTTCTTCCAATACTGCATCACATTGCATTCACTCATCCATTCATTCCACTGCATTTATTGAGTGCTTACTATGTGCAGAGCACGCTATTAAGTGCTGGGAGGGTACAATAACAAACTGACATATTTCTTGTCCATGCCAAACTTACAATCTAGAGAGGGAGACAGATATTACTATAAATAAATGACAGCGATTCAGACAGACGTATGTTCTGGGGAAGATGCCCGTTCCCAAAGAGAATGCGTAACAGAAGCAGGCATTATGGAACGGGCCGAATCCTCATGCAGAAGGTAGTTTGCAATCTGCAGGCGGTGGGAGAGGTAAGGGAGTCCAGTACAGCTAGGAAGACGAAGTGAGGGCTTACCCTTCACTCCACTTCACGCATCACCTCTCCCCAAACTTAGTGGGAAGGGAAGACCCGTCCTCTCCTATCATAACTTTTACACTTTCAGTGGACAAGTGCACAAGTGGACAACTGAAGTCCCTCTTTTGCCTCAGGTGGCTCCCAACTCTGAGTTCATGAATAGTGCCAAAGGGGGTAATAATAATAATGCTGGTGTTTGTTAAGCGCTTACTATGTGTCATGCGCTGTTCTAAGCACTGGGGTAGATACAAGGTAATCAGGTTGCGCCACAAGGGGCTCACAGTCTTCATTCCCATTTTACAGATGAGGCAACGGAGGCACAGAGAAGTTAAGTGACTTGCTCGAAGTCACACATCTGACCAGTGGCGGAGCCGGGTTAGGACCCACGACCTCTGACTCCGGGCCCTTTCCACTAAGTGATGCTACTTACTCTCCAGCCGAAAGGGAAAGAAGGATGGGAAGAACTCAGTGGGATATCACAACTGACCCGGCGTTACGGGCAGCCCAGGATACCGTGTGGGCCTCTGCAGAGAGGAGGAGTTCCAAACCCAGAACGAGCCCTTAAGGAGCTTCCCAAAACTTACCTCGATCACTGCCCCGATGCCTGCCGGGACCAGAACCAAGAGACTTGTCTGTTCATCCAAAAGGAAAAGAAAGATCACCACAGTACTAAAGCACCTCCAGAGCACTGAAGAGACAAATACGTTCGCGTTAATATACTATCACACCCTGAACGACATAAAATAACTTAAGCCCCTTGCACAGATTTGCTGAACTGCCCAACTCTGAGGCTCTATTTCTTTTGATTTCTTTCAGTTTCACCTAGGGCCTGAACCTCTCTCCAAAGTCAAGACTTAATTCCCACCTGCTTTAAGGGAAGACAAGATCCTTTCATGAAGTCACCAATTAGTTTAATCAGAAAATTAATAGGGAGCACCAATGACCTGAGGTCAAGGCTGGCTGCAAACATGACCACCCAACAGTGGAGAGTGAGAGAAAGTGTGTGTATTTGTGTGTGTGTATGTGTGCATGTGATGTGGTTTGGGCTGGAGGCACAGCATTTGCCTTTTCAGCTACGGCGAAAAGAAAAAACCCAGAAAATAAGAACACGCATGAAGCACAAGTTCCTAAACTAAAGTTAGTTTTGTAGCTCAGAAGTGAATCTAAAATATGTGTGACTTTGATCATCTTGTAGTGGTGCCATCCTTGATACATCGTCAGCACTTGTTAAACGTCATAACTAATTTGGACCAACTTTTGATTGCATCTCTTCACAAGTCTAGAAAATGCCACAAAAATCAAACGAATACTAGATGACAACTTTAGCTCCACAGAGAATCAGAAAAACTAGTGAACAAATACCGATTAAAGTCACCATCATAAAGCACAGTTATTTCCTGGTATTTAAAAAGGAATTTTCCATCTTTTATTTGGTAACTGATTATCCTGACTCAGGCAAACTATGAGGTGAATGTGGTATAAATACACCTAAACTACCCTCACCCCATTGATTAAAAATAGTTGCAGATATTTGAGAAAGACACAAAGTACGCCTTTCAGTAGATCCTAATAGCAGATATTCTGGCACAGCCACTTTCAACCTATTGCAAAATAATTCAGATATTATCCACTTCCCTGGCAATGCCTCTTCAGATAAAGCAGCTTGGACGGACAGTCAATCCACTGCTAGAAAATGCTTAGGTGAAACTCATCAGACTTACTGTTCACTAAGCATATGAAAAAAAAGGATGGGAGCCAAATTTTCCACACCTTCACTGAACAGGAAACAAGTTAGACTGTAAACTCACTGTTGGCAGGGAATAAGTCTGTTTATTCTCCCAAGTGCTTAGTACAGTGCTCTACACACAGTAAGTGACTGAATGAATGAACAAGCACAAATGGGCTTAAACTGTAACATGTGGGAGAGCTTTTAGTTAAATAAGGAAAAAGTTCCAGCCAGTGAAGACTACTAAGCAATGAAATGTATTCCACAGTGACTCAGTGGAATCTTCTTTTCCAGAGATATTACACACACACACACACACACACACACACACACAAAATCAAGATAATCTCTCCTCCACAAGATCATTTTAGAAACAACAAATTAAAGACTACATGGGTCCCAGATGAAATTTGCATTCACATTATGTACACAAGACAATAAAACAGCCTTTTGACCAGTGCAGCTACCAGAATAAGGCACAGATGTGAAGTTCAAAAACGCGTCAAACCTTACTTCTCCCTGGGCGCTGAACCAAAGGAGTCAGATCATTCTTTTAAAACTACGGCTAATTTTTGCTCCACTCAAAGTACAGGACATTAGAGGATCTCAGAAACAATATTCTCTGATTTGACAGTGATCCAAGTGATGGGAAAGATCTTTATTCCACATATGCCTAAGCACTGAGATACATAATTACAAGATCTGAAAAGGCTTCCTGTCTTTTGGATTAGTTTCATCCAGGCTACATAATGAAGGCCTAATTAACTGAGTATTGCTTTTACCAGGAAACAAGAATGGCTTCATACTGCTATTTCACCCAAGGCTTACAGACAATTTACTTGGGTCCTGATTGATATGATGAAATAGGAGAGCTGCACAAATCATTTCGCCTTCTTTAAGGACAGTACAGGAATACCTGCTTTAGTAGACATTCCAATCATGTTCTTCTTTTTCTTCCAGAAGCTGATATCATTTTTAAATGCCAGGAAATCAAAGAGAAGCTGCCAACACCAAAGGGACAGAAATTTGATTGATATTGGAAATAAGCACATCAATTAAACAATGTGGGAGTTCTCACAACATGATTAAGAGCCCCGTCCCAGGGAGCAGAAATAGTGTCTCATTATTAAATCCGCTCACTCGGCTGAGGATGGAGGGTGTCCCTTCTTGCCTTTTCACTGGGCAGTATTATACTACTCGGACACGCTAGGGAAAATTTTTACTCTAGAAAGACGGAACACCAAGTGTGCCAACTAGCTTTAGTTTAGTTGTTCTCCTTCGGTCTGAAGACATACTCTCAATGGTGGCACTGCAGCCAGAGTGTGTGAGACAATCTCTTGCACGCTTTGTTCCCGGAAATCTCTGTGGTCTTCTCTGGCCCTAAGCCACTCAAGTGAACATTACTTAGATGCTTAGGACAGTGCTCGGCCCAGAGTGAGCGCTCAATAAATGCCACCGGATTGATGGGGCAGGGGAAAGGTTTGGGCTACCATCAGTAGGACTGGCATCCTGCAGTAGTGGTGCAGAGCCACCTGCACTTTCTCAACTGTACCCAACCTTATCATCTTGTACCTACCCCACTGCTTAGAACAGTGTCTGGCACATAATAAGTGCTTAACAAATACCATTAAAAAAAAGAAGGGTAGGCGAGTGAGCTGGAAATGGGAAAGGGGCGGCAGTTTAGCAGGTCCAGGGCTAGAGGCCAGCCAGTTAACTGTATTTATTGAGCCCTTACTGTGTGCAAAGCACTGAACTAAGTGCTTGGGAGAGTACAAGACAGCAATATAACAGGCACATTCCCCGTCCATAATGAGCTTACAGTCTAGATTGTTGGAAGAAAGATGGCTTTTAGACCTCAGAGTGCTTTACCAATACTCTATCTTGTTCATCTTCTCATCCTCATAAAGTGAGCATGGAAGTAATCATCATCCCCAGGCGGCACTTATGGATTAGGGACAATAGCCTTGGGCTAAGCCGTCAAGTCCTAATCACATCTTTTAGAGGAAGAAGCTGAGCTAAGTCATTTTTCCCAAACACGCATCATGGATCACCAATAGGGCCAAGAATGGATGCCCAATGCACAACCCAACTTTCAAAATTCAAAGTCTCAGGACATAAAGAATGAGTAGAAAACCCACGGTTTAAAGTACAAGGCTTCAGATGCCGCCTGGGAGGAAAAAACCCAGAATTTTGCCTTTGGTCTATGTGTTCCCAGAACAGGAATGCTCTGGGAAACAAAAGTGCACAGGCATTTTGATCAACTCATAGCCTTGAGTAGTTCAACAACGTCAAAGTCTTTGCTCGTTTAGCTAAGCGCTGCTCAAGAACAAGTGATTCACTTACATGAAATGCTGCTACAAAGAAGGTCAAAGCTAAGAAGTACAGGTTGGTATCTACAAAAATTCCTTTCACTTCATCTGCATCCTTTTCGGAGAATCCTAAAGAAAAGAAAGGAAGCCAAATTATCCTAAAATATAAAATACAAGGCCCCAAATTTAAATCGTAAAGGTAAAACTCGTGCAGACTGATTTGTATGTCCCACTACCAACAAATATGGTTCCATTTCACTCAGTGACACGTAGGTCTCTTCACGGTTTAAACATATTATCCAGGGTAATTTCCTGATCATTGCTCCCTTTGATTAAAATTATAACAGGCATAGGAGATTTGAAGTTGTATAATTAAAGGGGGGTAGGGTGGGAAACAATGGAGGTAATTCATCACGGCTTAAAAAAAACATCTGATCAAAACTCTTTAAGCTGTTGAACAATGAGATATTCATGTAGAGTCAAACTGGTGAAAGTTTTCAAAGAATCCCTTATGTGTACAATCATTTAATCAGAAATAGTAACGGCTTTGCGTGTTCTAACACAGTTAGGGATAAACTTGCAGTTCTATTTCTAGTCAACAGAAACCCTAAAACTAAGCTTGAGTTTTGCTGTTCTCATATTTCAAAAGGAGCACGTACCAAACTGCTGTAGAGAATAGACGGCATCTTGCATGTGAATCCAAAAGCGGAGCTTCCCTAAAGATATTTTATCGTAGGACACTGTTAGAGGTAGCTCGGTTGTCGAACGATTTATTACCTGCGCATCGGCCAGAGAAGACAAATAAACCACATGAACCGGTGAGGGTTAGCCTTAGAATTCCTGAAGGTTGCAAGAGTAAATCAATGAATGGCTGGCCATTTTGTTAAATATACTGAGTTTTTATTGAGTATGACCCTATATCAATTTGAAAATAACCCTAGAGAGGAATAGGATAACTAAATTCCACTCTATCCTTACCCTCGCATCCTTACCCTAAGTAGCCTATTACATTCCCAAACTGTAAACTGCTTTGGCAAGAGTAGTAAGTTAATTATAGCTGTAAAATAAAATTATAACCTAATTAAAGAGTTCGGGCCCAGGGTGCCTTGAAAAGGCACCTCACTTTATTTTAGAAGCAGTGTGGCCTAGTGGAAAGAGAGGGGACCTGGGAGTCAGAGGACGTGGGATCTAATTCCAGCTCTGCCACTTGAACTACTGTGTGACCTTGGGTAAGTCACTTAACTTTCCTGAGCCTCAGTTCCCTCATCTGTAAAATGGGAATTAAGACTATGAGCTCCATGTGGGACACGGACTGTATTCAACCTCATCACCTTGTATCTACTCCAGTGCTCAGAAAGGGCTTAAATACTGTGATTATTAATAATTGTGGTATTTCTTAAGTGTTTACTCTGTGTCAGGCACTGTACTAAGCGCTGGGGTGGATAAAAGCAAATTGAGTTGGACACGGTACCTGTCCTATATGGGGCTCACAGTCTTAATCCCCATTTTACAGATGTGGCTACTAAGGCACACAGAGAAGTGAAGTGACTTGCCCAACGTCACAGAGCAGACAAGTGGCAGAGCCAGGATTAGAACCCACGTCCTTCTGACCCCCAGGACTGCGCTCCATCCACTAGGCAATGCTGCTTCATCATCACAATAACAGGAATAGTAACACTACTATAGTAGTAATTATTAATTATTATTGCCTCACAGTGATGAGCTCCTACTTTGGATTATTCTGTATAAATTACTTATAAACACCAAAAATGGAGGAAACAAATACAAATTCAAATTCCACCCACCCCTCTTGGAACACATATGATGTGGTTTTTCAAAAATCACCAAAAGGAAAGTGATGGGCAATCACTTACCATTAAGTCTTTCACTCGATTGCTTAGTTGATCAATAAATAGAATCGGCAGGTAATGCACGCTCTTCCCCAACTGAATCCTGTGGGATTAAAACACTGATTTTACTCTGATTACCGAGAAGGTTCGTGATTTGGCAGGGATCCCTACAGGAATCACCCCTCAGTGTCATCAGAGTTACAGACTTTTATTATTCTACCCTTCTGTCCAATTGTATCTTTTGAAAAATCAACACATGGAAATTTTATCTTACAACGTCCACTCTTCGAAGTTCAATTTGGAGGGCAACTATCAGAGGCAAATTCCTCATTGGCTTCTATTTATTTTCACAGGTGCGTCTGTGAGGAATAACTGAGGTGGGAAGAAAATAGGAGGAAATTCTCAAGTTGAGAAGAATCCATCTCTCTAAAACAGTAAAAACAGAGCATCGATTTTAAGGGGTACCACCGTTAGCAGAAAAATATATTCTCACTAGGGTCAGCTGTCAATTATCCGTGATAACGAGGGACACGTCGAAACAAGTCAAAACCCAGTTCATAAATAACATAAATGCCTTTTCTAGATAAGAGTTTCAGTGAGCTCCCTCTAGACTGCGAACTCAGCGTGGACAGGGTATGTGTCTGTTTACTGCTATATTGTACTCTCCCAAGTGCTTAGTATAGTGCTTTGCCCATCTTAAGTGCTCAGTAAATATGAACGAATGAATATACTTAACGACCGCCTCTTACATCTTCATGTATCTGTGGACGTCAGCAGGGAGAGAGGAGCCGTCGAAGATAAAATCGTCTACCATAATGTTCAGCGTCAGCCTTGACCTCCAGTGAGAAACCGGTTCGTCGAGAGCATTCGTCTGCTTCTTCTCCGCTTCAATTTGCTTTCCAGTAAAACGAGTGGTATATGATTAATAGTCGAAGACAAATTACGAAGTTCATTTACCAAAAAAAAAAAAGACCTTAAGCTCTGCCAAATCAAGATCAGGCAAAAGATCCCGGGGCCGCTGAAGAGTTCAGGAATAAAGCCGCAAGTGATAAAAGCTCAGAAGAAAACTTGCTACAATTTACTGGTCATCAAGCACCGAGAAATACAATTTCCTCGCAATTAAAAATGTAAAGTGTTCAACTTGTCATAGAGTCCCTCCAAAATAAGTCTGAATTCGCTTTAACACATAAGATGAGTAGAATAACACTGCATTGAACAAAATGCAAAACCAGCTAAATGGAAGTATCTGTGGGCAATTGTGGGGGTTGGAATTTTCAAATTACTTTCATTCCACATTTGACCTTCTCCATCCATTCTCCAAAGTTTATAAGAATGGATACTTGGCTAGACAGAACAACCCAGCTGAGTGCGTGCTTAACTGCACAGATTTGACCGAGACTGAAAACAAAGTAGGACAGATGTAGAATGAGATAACTGGAATGATTATCCCTCACTTAACTCTACCCTAGAGCTCTTTGTTTTTAGTCAGTACTTAAGAGATGAAAAACAATCTACAGATTCTTGTTAGACTGGAACCTTCCTAACTTGGTCATTTCTCACGATTGATTTTTTTTGTCTCACAATTGATTTTCTTTCAAGGATTTTCTTAGTGCTTAGAAAGTCTCCAGTTGTCAGCATACATTATTTACTCTTATTTTCTTGGCCTAATTACTCGCTTAATTACAATACGCCTGCTGTCCACTTGCAGGCATCGTTTGATTTCCGTTCTTCATTTTTTAGAGTTGTCCACGAAGCTCAGTACTTGTTGCTCCTCAGCTTCTGGAAGTATGCCATTTTAAATGGTACTATTGTTCACTGAACGCTATTACTGACCTCCAATAAAAATAGCTGCATTACACTGTTAAAAAATAACCATTGTGGTATTTATTAAGTGATTTTTTTTTAAGGTATCTGCTAAGCAGTTACTGCGGGTCAAACACTGTTTTAAGCGCCGGGGTGGAGACCCTGTCCTACATGGGGCTCCCACGGGCTTAGGGGTAGAGACAGTGATGATAATAGCGGCATTTGTTAAGTGCTTACTATGTCCCGAACACTGTGCTAAGTGCTGGGGTAGATACGGTGTACTCAGACTAATTCCTGTCCCTTGTGGGGTTCACAGGTTCCCTCCGCCATATGGGGGTGTTGAGTTCCCTGTTCGCCACACCACTTGCTCTGCAATATGTTCCTCGCAGCAAAAGCACCAAAGGAACGGAAACCTAGGGTGAAACAGAGCTGCCAAGAGTTTCATTTGCGCCTTTTTTGACACCACATTCATCAGTAACCAAAAATGAACGGGCAACACAAAAGGCAAAAATCGCCAGAGCGGATTCAGTCCTAAGGGGACTCCCAGGCTACGAGGGGTAAGCGGGGAGGACGAGCGAGAATTCTTTTCCCCATTTTACAGAGGAAGAGACGGAGGCACAAAGAGGTTACGACACTTATCCAAGATCACACCAAAGAGCCAGAACTAGAACCCGTGACACCTGGCCCCCAGGCCTCTCTCCACATTCTCCTCTCCTCACCTCTCTCCAGCCATTTCCCATTGTTACGGTCACACTTCCAGAGTTCGAGGGCAGGGTGACCCATTGTTTCAGGAGGTAGGACTCTTTATACTTCCTTCTTGGCTGGCCTCCCATCAGCCCCCTTTGTAAAGCGGATCAATTCAGAGTTTCTGCATTTCCTTGCAAATTCCTTTTAAGTTTTTCCAAATCAGGGTCACCCCCCAACCCCCTAATTGCTGCCTGCTACAGGTTGTAAGTGCTAGGTTGGGCTGTTCACCCCAGCCTAGACAACAGGGGAATGGTGAAACTGGGAAGATGGGGGATAAAATGAAGACTGTGGGTGGTTTAGTGCAACCCATCGATCCTGATGGAAAAATAACTCCAATGCATGTTTTCCTGACAGCGGGAGTAAGCTCTCTGTGGGAACGTAATGTGCCTTGATTGCTGTATTGTACTCTCCCATGTGCTTAGTACAGTGCTTTGCACATGGTGACCGCTCAAGAAATGCAAATGAATTCCAGCCCCATGAAAGGCATTACAAGGGCCATTCCGAATTTGGGCATCTAAGCAGTCCTGTTTCGGAACCTCAGAAAGGGATTAAGATTACGTTTTTACACCTACTTAGCATTTAAGATGTAGATAAACTTATCTTAAGAAATGGGATGGGTTTGCTAAGTAAGCGATGGAATCTTCCTCTTTTTGGAGGCTTTAAAAATGAAGATAAATCTTACCTCTTTAAATGAGGTGATGCCCTAGGAGAGGGAGATGGCCTAAACACATCTCTAAGTCATTATCACCTTGGATTCCAGTGATTGACACAGTCCAAAATGATGATTTCATCGGGATAAGAAAGGAAGGGTTAGGAGATGTCTGGGAGACATCCTTGCTGCTTTCTTCAAATTCACTGAATTTCCCTTCACGGGTGCTAATATGTGCACGGCCAATTAGTGAGGATTTCTAGCCCGCCACCCCCCCGCCCCCAAGAACAACCCCCTCTAAGGAAAGAATGCCATTTAAACAGTAATACTTTCACAACATTAACTACTTAATGCTTTCACGTTTCTTTAGGTGGGCTCCAGGATTCTTACTTGTCAAGGTGAACCAAAAAAAAATAAAATATATAAGGCATATTACATTTTGACTAAGAAACTCAAGTAGTAAACTTACCTGGGTAGCGGATTCTCCAGTGAGAAGATTGATTTCTTCTGGTTTGGGGATCATATATGTGGTCAGAGGACTTACTATATGCACCTGCTTACCATCATGCCAAGGTAAAATCCCAGCATGATGCAGAAATATGTACGCATAGAGAGTGCCATTATTTCGTGTTTTCTTGGGAACGGACACATTGACGGTCCTAAAAGGCAAATCAAAACCTCGATTGACAATTATGTCCTATTCTCTGCAACACATTAGCAACGACTCCAGCAAATGTTCATAAACTAGACAGTTTCAAATCAACTAGCTGAGAACCATGGCTTCAACAAGGCACTGGATTCCACCTGCATGTTTTCACTAAAAGTGAAAGCACATTGACACACTTTCGCATCCACTTAATACCCTTGAACGCATAAATTCAAGATAAGACCACTTTGCTTCTGTTACACAACTCCTGGCCACCTAATCATCTGTAGACACAGTGAGATACAAAACTTCATACCAACCAAACCCCTAAGAGGCCTTTCAAAAAGCAAGTCACGCTTTCGGTTTTGCCAACTATAGCTCTGCATGTTCTCTTTTTGTGTCAGTGAGGGTGCCAAGCTTGACACCTCTGGACTGTAAGCTCGTTATGGGCGGGGAAAGTGTCTGCTAATTCCATTATACTCTCTCAAGCGCTTACTTCAGTGCTCTGCACATAGTAAGTGCTCAATTAAAAACCATTGATTAAATGGGGGCAGAAGCAAGACTCCAATCTGCAGTTTGTTCCCAGAGAAGCCAACTTTCCTCTCCATTCATCTCCTGCCCGTTCATCTCCGGTCCGTCTCCGTTCCGTCAGGAGGCTTTATATCCTGCAAAGATTTGTGATATTGCTCTGGACGCAGTCCCAAAGGCAACCTGCAAACTGCTTCGGTCTGATGCTGAGAAGCAGCGTGGCTTAGTGGAAAAAGTCTGGGCTTTGGAGTCAGTGGTCGTGGGTTCTAATCCCGGCTCCGCCACCTGCCAGCTTTGTGACTTTGGGCCAGTCACTGAACTTCTCTGTGCCTCAGTTACCTCATCTGTAAAATGGGGATTTAGACTGTGAGCCTCACGGGGGACAACCTGATTACCTTGTATCTACCCCAGCATTTAGAAAAAGGCTTGGCACCTAGTAAGCACTTAACAAATGCCATCATTATTATTATTATGGCCAAACCAATGAGAGTGAGCTGGATGTTTTATGCAGTAAAACAGATCTAACATGCAGTGCTCTGCACACAGTAGGTGCTCAATAAATGCGACTGAATGAATGAAACAACCATTCCAGCAATTTCAAGGGAAAATATACCTTGAAGCTTCTTCTAATTTCCAGGGCCGGTATTCCCCCAGCAATCCCTTTAAATTGGCCAATGCATTGAAAACTGCATTACTTACGTAAAACTAGAGAAACCCAATTTTACACACGGCTTAAAACATCACCTTGACCTTCTACTTGTGGTGATCAATTCTCTGCCACAAAAGGAAAACACCTTTGGGTCAAAAGGATGAGTTACGGTAACCATATTAACAGCCACGAGAGAAGACTTCGAACTTCTTTAAACTATCGTAGAAATTCGTGGAGGATTGAGAATTTACACACAGATGAGAAAGATGTGAAATGGGAGAAAAATGAAAGGTAATTAGTATTCTTGAAAAAGGGGATTCTTTATAACATGCTTAAATCTGATGCTTTGAATGGAAGGAAACTAATCAACTGTCCTTAAACAATTTTGCGCTCATATGAAGAAGTCCTTCCTGCTGTCCACCCAACTGCAACAATACGGTGAACCTCTGGGATTCTCTGGTGGCCGGTTTTCTTTTCGATTTGGTTTCCTAATCCCACACTCCTTAAAGAAAGTAACTCTAGAATGATCTTTAATAATTTAATGGACTCCAGCCCATTAAAAAGGCAAGTCTCCACCCTCTGCAGAGTGTCCCGCCCATACTCAAACATTAGTAGTATTAGAACATTGATCTCCACCCCCCAAAATCTAGCTCTCATCTATCCCAGAAACTCTCTCGTAGGTAACCTGCATCGACATCACGACTGTACTCTCAACTTTGGGTGGCAGTTTCATTTTAAATCGTTCACCTTACTACCTTGCACTCTGGCTTACTGCTTTAAGCATACATCTTGATTTATGTAAAACGTGAATATTTACAGGAGTTAGAAAGTTACTAACCACCTCCTCCAGGAGGCTTTCCCTGATTAAGCCCACATTTTGCCTTCCCCACTCCCTTCTGCATCACCTCTGCACTTGAGTTATGCCCTTTATCCGTCCCTCCCTCAGGCCCACAGCACTTAACGTATATATCTGTAATTTTTATTGTCCGTCTCCCTCTCTGGACTGCAAGCTTGTTGGGAGCAAGGATTGTCTTCCATCTTTGTTTTAATGTACTCTCCCGAGCACTTAGTACAGTGCTCTGCACATGGTAAGCACTCAACCGATTGAATGATGTGGTAAAACAAAACTAAATGCCTTTCAGAAGACGGTTTATCATTTTTCAATGTGCCGGTCACTAGCAACAGTGAACCACAGAGAAAATGACAATCGGGCTTGTTTTTCTCAAGTATTTAAGTGCATATTATGTGTCACACACTGTATTAAGGGCCGAGGCAGATGCACGATAATAATAATAATAATGTTGGTATTTGTTAAGCGCTTACTATGTGCAGAGCACTGTTCTAAGCGCTGGGGTAGACACAGGGGAATCAGGTTGTCCCACGTGGGGCTCACAGTCTTCATCCCCATTTTACAGATGAGGTCATTGAGGCCCAGAGAAGTTAAGTGACTTGCCCACAGTCACACAGCTGACAAGTGGCAGAGCCGGGATTCGAACCCATGAGGTTCGACCCATAATCAGGTCGGACACAGTCCCTAGTCCACTTGGGCCTCGAAATCTAAATAAGAGGGAGACCGGGTATTGAATCCCCATGTTACAGATGAGGAAACTGAGACTGAAACGAGTTAAGAGACTGGCCCAAGGTCACACAGCAGGAAGTCTGTTAAACAAGAACTAAGAAAAAGGTTTGAAACTTCGACCGTACCTTTCGAATTTAGACTCGACATCAAAATCCTCCACATTTAAAACCAGATCTATATTCGTTTCAGCGCCGAGATTCGATCGGGTGGTGGTGTAGACGCTGAGCTGAAAAGCAACGGCAGACAGAGGCAGATCAGGACATGAGGGCTTTTTTATTTGGAGATCCGCCTAAAACGAGTCACCTAGGGCCGTGGAAGAGGGACGCTTGAGATCTGGCCGAGATTCGCTGTAAAGGCAAGAATCTACACGACCTCCCAAATTTTAAAAATAATAATATTTGAAGGGAACGCGTGGGCAGGGAACGTGTCTACCAACTCTGTCACATTGTACCCTGCCAAGCACTCGGTACGGTGCTCTGCACACAGGACGCGCTCCCTAAATATGAATATGATTGATATTTACGCACGTGTGTGTGTGCTTAGAGAGGGAGTGCACGCATCTGGCATTCTGACAACTCATACGGATTCTGGAACCCAACTGGCAGAAGCTGGTGTTTTAACAGGGGCTTTGGGGGAGTGAAAGAAGGTGGGAGGCAGTGGAGGAAAGACCCTCGGGAAGAGGGGGTTTTCCCCAGGGAAAATGCAACAGTTGGGCTGGTGGGCTGGGAGAGAAACGAGGTGACGGAGACCCCCAAGAGCAGGATTGTCTTTCATCCCTGTTTTAAGGTACTCTCCCGAGCACTTAGTACAGTGCTCTGCACAGGGTAAGCACTCAATGGAAGTGCAGACCCGGGCGGGTTGGGGAGGTGAGGAGGGGTGGTGGGATGGGCAGGGTCCAAACGTCAACGAAGCGAGAAAACATTAAATGTGGTGATCCGCATGGAGTGGGCGCTCAATACATGCTCCCGACTGACCGACATTGACAGGCAGCGTGCGATGAGGTGGGTGGGTGGGGGAGGGGGGAGTAGCGCGGGATAGAAGGAAACCAGGCAAAATGGACTAGAAAGGGCAGGGAGGGAGATGGGACAAGGGGGAAGGAGGGGAGATAGGACAGGGAGAAAGAGGCCAAGGGGTGGGGGGGAAGGGAGAGGTGGGAAGAAGGGAAAAGGAGGAATGGGGCAAAAGGAGGAGGGGGAATGGGACAAGGGGAGGAGGTGAAAGGGGCAAGGGGGGAAGGGAAATGCGACAAGGGGGAGGAGGAGGAATGGGATAAGAGGGAGGAGGGGAAATGGGACAAGAGGAAGAAAGGGGAATGGGACAAGGAGGAGGAGGGGAAATGGGACAAGGAGGAGGAGGGTGAATGGGTCAAGGGAAGAAGGGTGAATGGGGACATGGAAAAGAAGCAGGGATGGGATAAGGAAGAGGAGGGGGAATGGGACAAGGGGAAGAAGAGATGGGATATGGGGGAGGAGGGGGAATGGGACAAGGGGGGAGAGGGGAAGGGGGACAAGGGGGAAGAAGGGTGGATGGGCCAGGAGGGAGGAGGGAGAATGGGACAAAGGGGAGGAGGGAGAATGGGATGACGAGGAGGGGGACAAGGGGGAGGAGTGGGAATGGGTGAAGGGGAAGGAGGGGATATGGCACCAGAGGTTGGAACGCAAGGGGGAGGAAGGGGAATGGGGCAAGGGGGAGGAAGGGGAATGGGGCAAGGGGGAGGAAGGGGAATGGGGCAAGGAAGAAGAAGGGGAATGGGGCAAGGGGGAGGAAGGGGAATGGGGCAAGGGGGAGGAAGGGGAATGGGGCAAGGGGGAGGAGGGCGATGTTCCAGGCCTGGTGGGGTGGTGTCCTACCTGCAACTTGGGCCTGCGGGCCAGGTAGGGCTGGATGCAGTTGGTGTGGGCGCGGCAGGGCTTGGTGTAGACGATGCCGTACATGACCCAGCAGGTGTGCACCACGTACACCACGAACACACCCACGATCAGGCTGGTCAACGAGCTCCGGCTGCTCCACATGGCGGCCGCCCGCCAACGCGCCAAGGGACGGGGTGGGGCGGGATGGGGAGGGCGCCCCCTGGGGGGCGGGCAGGGAAGGGACGGGGTGGGATGGGAGGGCGCCCCCTGGTGGGCGGGGAGGGAAGGGGCGGGGTGGGAAGGGAGGGCGCCCCCTGGTGGGCGGGGAAGGAAGGGACAGGACGGGAGGGCGCCCCCTGGTGGGCGGGGAGGGAAGGGACGGGAGGGCGCCCCCTGGTGGGCGGGGAGGGAAGGGACGGGAAGGGAGGGCCCCCCGGTGGGCGGGGAGGGAGGGGCGGGAGGGCGCCCCCTGGTGGGCGGGGGAGCTGGTCCTGCCTGGGTCCGCGCCGGCGGCGGCGGCGGGCGATCACTGAAGGGCGGGCCGCGGGCTGGCAGGAAGGGTCCCGGTGGGGGTCTCCGGGGCTCCGCTCATGACTCCCGCCCGGCCCTGCCCGCCGGCCGCAGCTCCGACCTGTCACTGCAGGATTCGCCCACCGGGACGGACGCCGCCGACCACTTCCGCACGGGGAGGGGCCGCGCCGCCGGAAGCCGCCGCCCCCTCCACCCCCCGGCCGCCGCCGCAGCCGCGCTGCCCTCTGGGAAATGGAGTCCGCCCTCCTCTAACGCGGGCCGCCGCGCTGCCCTCTGGGAAATGGAGTCCTCCCGGTCCCTAACGCGGGCCTCCGCCGCGCTGCTTTCTGGGAAATGTAGTCCGCCCGCCCCTAACTGGGGGCCGTCGCCGCGCTGCCTTCTGGGAAATGTAGTCCGCCCGTCCCTAATTGGGGCCGTCGCCGCGCTGCCCTCTGGGAAATGTAGTCCTCCCGCCCCTAACTGGGGCCGTCGCCGCACTGCCCTCTGGGAAATGTAGTCCGCCGCCCAGCCTCCCTTTTTCTTTATTTTTTTCCCCTTTTTCTAATTTTAATTCTTAAGCGCTTATTATGTATCAAGCACCTTTCCAAGCGCTGGGGTAAATACCAGGTCATCAAGCCAAATGACCCATATGGGGCTCACCAGCCTAAGGAGGAAGGAGAAGAGATCTTCAGTCCCCCCCCCCCCTTTTGTCGTTGGGGAAACTGAGGCACAGAGCAAAGAAGTGACTTCATTCATTCATCCATTCCGTCGTACTTGTTGAGCGCTTACTGTGTGCAAAGAACTATACTAAGCGCTTGGGAGAGTGCAATATAAAAACCAGACATATTCCTGCCCACAACCAGCTCAACCTAGAGGGGGAGACAGATATTAATCTAAATAAATAGATAAATAGTATAAATACTGTGTGTAGAGCGCTGTACTAAGCGCTTGGGAGAGTGCAATATAAAAACCAGACATATTCCTGCCCACAACCAGCTCAACCTAGAGGGGGAGGCAGATATTAATCTAAATAAATAGATAAATTAGTATAAATACTGTGTGTAGAGCGCTGTACTAAGCGCTTGGGAGAGTGCAATATAAAAACCAGACATATTCCTGCCCACAACCAGCTCAACCTAGAGGGGGAGGCAGATATTAATCTAAATAAATAGATAAATTAGTATAAATACTGTGTGTAGAGCGCTGTACTAAGCGCTTGGGAGAGTGCAATATAAAAACCAGACATATTCCTAACCACAACCAGCTCAACCTAGAGGGGGAGGCAGATATTAATCTAAATAAATAGATAAATTAGTATAAATACTGTGTGTAGAGCGCTGTACTAAGCGCTTGGGAGAGTGCAATATAAAAACCAGACATATTCCTAACCACAACCAGCTCAACCTAGAGGGGGAGGCAGATATTAATCTAAATAAATAGATAAATTAGTATAAATACTGTGTGTAGAGCGCTGTACTAAGCGCTTGGGAGAGTGCAATATAAAAACCAGACATATTCCTGCCCACAACCAGCTCAATCTAGAGGGGGAGACAGATATTAAACTAAATAATAATAATGTTGGTATTTGTTAAGCGCTTACTATGTGCAGAGCACTGTTCTAAGCGCTGGGGGAGATACAGGGGAATCAGGTTGTCCCACGTGGGGCCCACAGTCTTCATCCCCATTTTACAGATGAGGTAACTGAGGCACAGAGAAGTGAAGTGACTTGCCCACAGTCACCCAGCTGACAAGTGGCAGAGCCGGGATTCGAACTCATGACCTCTGACTCCAAAGCCCAGGCTCTTTCCACTGAGCCTTAGATAAGCACATACCGTTAACTGTGTGCAGAGCACTGTACTAAGCGCTCGGGAGAGTACAATATGAAAAACGAGACATATTCCTGCCCCCAACCAGCTCAATCTAGAAGGGGAGACAGATATTACTCTAAATAGATAAATAGATAAACACATACCGTTAACTGTGTGCGGAGCACTGTACTAAGCGCTCGGGAGAGTACAATATAAAAAAAGATATATTCCTGCCCCCAACCAGCTCAATCTAGAAGGGGAGACAGATATTAATCTAAATAAATAAATAGATAAACCCATACCACTAACTGTGTGCAGAGCACTGTACTAAGCACTCGGGAGAGTACAATATAAAAAACGAGACATATTCCTGCCCCAACCAGCTCAATCTAGAGGGGGAGACAGATATTAATCTAAATAAATAAATAGATAAATACATACCGTTAACTGTGTGCAGAGCACTGTACTAAGCGCTCGGGAGAGTACAATATAACAGACATATTCCTGCCCACAACCAGCTCAATCTAGAGGGGGAGACAGATATTAATCTAAATAAACAGATAAATCCATACTGCTTACTGTGTGCAGAGCACTCTACTAAGCGCTTGGGAGAGTACAATAAAACAATAAACTGTCACATTCCCTGCCCATAACGAGCTTACAGTTTAGACTTCCCCAAGGTGACAGTTTTTTTCATGGTATTTGTTAAGCGCTTACTATGTACCAGGCACTTGGATATTAGTAATAATGACTGTGGTATTTGGTAAGCACTATGTGCCAGGCACTGCAATAATAGTAATAATAATTGAATGATAGGATGATAATAATAACGGTGGTAATTGTTAAGTGCTTTCTATGGGTGAGGCACTGAACTTAATTGTGGAATTTGTTAAGGGCTTACTATGTGACAGACAGTGTAATAGTAATAATAACTGTGGAATTTATTAGGCGTTTACTATGTGCCAGTCACTGTAATAATAGTAACTATGGAATTTGTTAGGCATTTACTACGTGCCAGACACTGTAATAATAGTAATAATAATTGTGATATTTGTTAAGCGTTTACTATGTGCCAAGCACTGTAATAATAATAAAAATAATAATGATGGTGCTAATTGTGGTGTTTACTATGTGCCAGGCAGTGTAATAGCCAGGCAGTGTAATAATAGTTATACTGAATGTAGTATTTCTTAAATGCTTACTTTGTGTCAAGCTGTACTAAGCTCTGGGGTAAGATACAAGATCATTAATCAATCAGTCGATGGTATTTATTGAGGACTTACTATGGGCAGAACCCCGCACTAAGCACTTGGGAATGTAGAATACATCAGAGTTAGCAGACATGTTGCCTACCCATAATGGTCTTACAAGTTTAATAATATTTTTGGTATTTGTTAAGCACTTACTATGTGCAGAGCACTGTTCTAAGCGCTGGAGTAGATACAGGGTAATCAGGTTGTCCCACGTGAGGCTGCCAGTTAATCCCCATTTTACAGATGAGATAACTGAGGCACCGAGAAGTTAAGTGACTTGCCCACAGTCACACAGCTGACAAGTGGCAGAGCCGGGATTCGAACCCATGACCTCTGACTCTAAAGCCCGTGCTTTTTCCACTGAGCCATGAGAGAGGGAGACACACATTAATCAGGTCCCACATAATCTAAGTAGGGAGGGAGATCAGGCATTAAATTCCCATTTTGCAGATGAAGTGACTGAGGTACAGAGAAGTGAAGCGGCTTAGTGGAAAGAGCACAGGCTTGGGAGTCAGAGGACGTGGGTTCTAATCCCGGCTCTGCCACTTGTCTGCTGTGTGACCTCGGACAAGTCACTTCACTTTTCTGTGCCTCAGTTCCCTCATCTGAATAATGGGGATTAAGACTGTAAGCCCCACGTGGCTTAACTGATTACCCCAGCCCTTAGAACAGTGCTCAGCACAGAGTAAGCGCTTAACAAATGCCATAATGATTATTATTATTAAGTGAAGTGACCGTATTTATTTTTTAGTGGCATTTGTTAAGCACTTACTATGTTTGTCCGGAGCTGGGAACAGTTTGACTTTCAAATATCTGATTTATTGCATTGAAATCTCCCTTGTGTATTTCTAATTAAATGTAACCTTCCCCTCGCCTAAAAAACGAATTCCTCTGGGAACGAACCCAACAAGTGACAGTGGTTGTTGTCCAATGATTCTATTTGACTGACTACTTAGCACAATGCCCTGCGCTAAGCCTTTGGGAATAATGTTGGTATTTGTTAAGCGCTTACTATGTGCCGAGCACTGTTCTAAGCGCTGGGTTAGACACAAGGGAATCAGGTTGTCCCACGTGGGGCTCACAGTCTTAATCTCCATTTTACAGATGAGGGAACTGAGGCCCAGAGAAGTGAAGTGACTTGCCCACCGTCACCCAGCTGACAAGTGGCAGAGCTGGGATTCGAACTCATGAGCCCTGACTCCAAAGCCCGTGCTCTTTCCACTGCGCCACGCTGCTTCTCAAGCAGTACAACAGAATTCCAAAAAGGGAATTAGGTGTGGGAGAATTGACTTGGGGGGTGGTGGTCGGGGGAGTCTATCACTCATTCATTCATTCTCTCATTCAGTCCTATTTACTGAGCGCTTCCTGTGTACAGAGACAAAGCCTCGGTCCACAGCATTTCCAGGAGGGAGCCACTTGGGGGTAATAATAAAAATAATAATATTTGTTAAGCGAACGTGTCTATCGACTCAGCTATACTGTACTCTCCCGAGGGCTTAGTTAGGTGCTCTGCACATAGAAAGTGCTCAATAAATGCCCATTTGATTGACTGACCGAAAGGGGAGGCAGCACAGGGGAGAGAAAGAGAGAGAGAGTGTGAGTGTGAGAGACATAGAGAGAGATTTGTGTATGTTGTGTGTGTGTTTGTGTGTAGCAGGAAAGATGCAGCTTTGATGCCACCAAGCCACCATCCACACCACTGCAGCAACAAGTCCTGATCATTCAAGCGTATCTGTTCAGCGCTAACCGTGCGCAGAACACTGGACTAAGCCCTTGGGAAAGTACAATTCAACAATAAACAGTGACACTCCCTTTCCGCAACGAGCTCGCAGCCTGGAGGGAGCTTTCCTCAGCGGTTTCCCCTGGTCCTGTTTCAGAGAAAAATTGGCGAAGGGGGAATCAAGGATGGAATAGGGATGAAACACCGCTTCCGAGGGCAAACCTTTTCATTCGTTCAATAGTATTTATTGAGCGCTTACTATGCGCAGAGCGCTGTACTGAGCGCTTGGAATGAACAAGTCGGCAACAGATAGAGACGGTCCCTGCCGTTTGACCTGTCCTGGAATAGAGGATAACGGGACCGAGGGTTACAACAGGGAGAGGAAAACCGTGTTTATAAAGTGGGCGATGGCGAGGCCTACGTTTCTTATCAGTCATGGCAGCTTCTCCTCCACCCACTCCCTATTTTGGCCTTCAGAGGATGGACAGCGGAGAACTCCCTTGCCTTGACTTGTCCTAACTGCCCTTGGGGACATATAGTGTTCATAACCCCCAGTGACCAGTGGGCAATCTTGGTTTCGTCTTCCCTCGGACGTTTAGCGTCTAAACTTGTTCTATTCCTTCAGTCGTATTTACTGAGGGCTGTGTGCAGAGCACTGTACTGAGCACTTGGGAAAGTACAACGCAACAGTGAACAGTGACATTCCCTGCCCACGGTGACTTTACAGTCTAGCGGACTATTCCCACCAGGACAGGCGTTCCGTTTTCCTTATTGATGATACATCTCTCTCGGGGGAGATAGGGAGACTGAAACCTTCAGTATTAAAACTCACAGGCTAAATAACCGCCTTAAAAAATAGGCCCTGAGTCCATTAAAGAGGGACTTTCCTATTAGCCCTTTAAATATGATTTAATGTCAGTCTTAAGCTCTTTGTCGTCACCTCAGGGTACCTGTTCTTAAAATAAATGAGATGTTGTGTATTCCCTCAAATATCCCGACAGATAAGCAACTTATCAAAGCCAACAAGTTAATGGAAATAGCTTTCTACTTGGTAGGAGGAAAGCAATTCTGTTTTGCCAAGCATTATCAAACGTCATTTCAGAGTCTGGGCTTTTAGCTGTGGTACCGAACTTGTTGCTGTCCTAATTGTCTCCTTTGACTGAGAGCAATGATCATTTGGTCTTGACTTCTTCCATCTCCCATTTCGAAGGGTTCTTGGGTCTTTCCTTGAGGTCTTTCCGTCCTAGGGTTGTCCACAGTGGCAACAAGAAGCTCAGAGGATCAGTGAAATAGGTGAGCCTCTCAAGAACAGGGAGAGTGCCTAATTTCCATCTCTGAATTCTCTCCCAGCGCTTAGTACAGTGCGCTGCACAGAGTAAGTACTCAATAAATACCATTTCTCTTCCTCCTCCTGGACAACCATCCTAATGCTTAGGAATAAATAATAATGAGAGGAGGGACAGGAAGGAGGTTTGCTTGGAAAGGACAGAGAGCGGGAGATGGGGGTAAAGAGGGAGAAGAAACCAGAGGCGGAAGAGGAACGACTAATATTCCCCTACGTGCTCTAACTGAAGAGAAATGGGAAAACTTTTCCAGTCTTCCGGCTCTAAATGCAGTGAATGTATTTGAAATCACAACAGCAATTTAGAAAATCACACGGCAATTACTACGTGGGTCTGAGCAGTGACATTTGGTCAATTGAATTGACTGGAATATAGATTCTGATACGTTGCATGGGGCTGACATTAACCGGAATCCAATCTACCCTTCAAAATCATTATTTTAGATTTGACAGCCAAAAAAAAAAATAATAATGCCCTTAGACTCCGAGGTTTGTCTTTCGCAGGGAGTTTGATTTTATGCATAATTAAGCTACCTCATGAAAGCAGTGAAATTACTTTACCGCATATATGTGTGTGTTTGTGTGTTTGTGTCTGTGTGTGTGTTTTTGTGAATGTGTGTATCTGCATTACAAGTGTGGGGAAATACTCAGTCTTCACAAGAGTTACATAGATTAGATACTTTCCTTCTCTTTCCAAGTCTGTTGCTTTTCTTTTCTTCTCTTCCCCCACTCCTCTCTCGCTCACCCCCTCCCTCCAAATATCTCAACTATTGGGTTGCCTCCTTATCTCTTCCTCTCCCCGATGACCAGTTTTTTCATTTGCCCTTTTACATGGGCCTGGGAGTCAGAAGGTCATGGGTTCTAATCCTAACTCCGCCACTTGTGTGCTGTGTTCCTGCGCAAGTCATTTCACTTCTCTGTGCCTCAGTTACCTCCTCTGTAAAATGGTGATTGAGACTATGAGCCCCACATGGGACAGGGACTGTGCTATCCTGATTCAGTACTTAGTACAGTGCCCGGCACCCAGTAAGCACTTAATAAACACCACAATTATTATTATTATTATTGGTCTACTCTCCATACCTCTTGTCTCTGGTGCCCCTCTCTTCATTTCTTTTTATTTTCTTTTTCCTGTGCTGTTTGATCTATTTTCCTCCCAACTCCTTGTGGTTAGATGTTGAGCCCCTTCCCCACCCCCACCCACAAAGGGTGAGCTCTAGAGCAGAGTGAGTTAGTGAAAAGAGCCCGGGCTTGGGAGTCAGAGGTCAGGGGTTCTAATCCCGACTCTGCTGCTTGCCAGCTGTGTGACCTTGGGTAAGTCACTCCACTTCTCTGTGCCTCAGTTACCTCATCTGTAAAATGGGGATGAAGACTGTGAGCCTTACGTGGGACAACCTGATTACCTTGTATCTAACCCAGTGCTTAGAACAGCGCTTGGCATATAGTAAGTGCTTAACGTATACCGACATTATTATTATTATTATTAGAGCCAGCCAGACCCTTCCCTTCTCCTGAGAGTCAGAGGGAGCATGGTCAGTCTATGGTTCTCCCTGGACCCAGTGTTTCCTCCCTGATGAAAACCAAAACTGTCACTGTTCATTTTATTAAACAAATAGCTCCTTTATTTAGAGGGCAGAACTATTGACAAGTCATACTGCCTTGTGTTTTGCTCTTCCCCTGTTATTACCTTCCTTCCGAACTTACTGTCCGTCTTGGAACATTCCTCTTTCAGGATTTTCCATCCCCACATCTTTCCCTTCAGGATAAATATTGACATTTTTATATTCTAACTTTAACATTTACTTTAAAAGCTATATCCACTTTCATGTTGTGTTTCAGGCTCCCTCCTAACTCTAGTTGACCTTCTTTTGGTATCTTGTCCCACACTATCTCCTCCTCTCGAATCTTTTACGTTCCCAAGAAGCTTTATTTTTTTGCTGGGCTCAATATATGGGGTTCTGGATACTGCCAGGAGAAGAATTAACCCTAGTAGCTGACTGACATCTGGGGACAGTTGAGCATGGGTGCAGTGTGGCTTTATGGAAAGAACACGGGCCTGCGAGTCAGAGGACCTGGCTTCTAATCCTGGCTCCGCTACTTGTCTGCTCTGTGACCTTGGGCAAGTCATCTCACTTCCATACGCCTCATTTGTCTCATCTGCAAAATGGGGATTAAAACCGTGAGTCCCATGTAGGAAAAGGACTGTGTCGAACCTGATTAATTTGTATCTACCTCAGCGCTTAGTACAGTGCCTGGCACATAGTAAATGCCTAACAAATGCCATTTAAAAAAAATAATAAACAGGGGTGGGTGAGCCCAAGAGAAACTGTTTCCTTCAACCCTAGGGGATAGTTTGGGGCTGTGGGTGGGTTGTTTTATTGTTTATTTGTTTCTGATGGCACTTAAGTGCTTGTCAATCGATCAATCACTGGAATTTGTTGAGCACTTATTGTGTGTAGCGCACTGTACTAAGCACCTGGAAGAGTGCAATAGAACAGACTTGGTAGACAGGTTCCCTGTCCACAAGGAGTTTACTGGTGTGCCAGGCACTCTATTAAGAACTGAAGCAGATACAAGATAATCTGGAAGGACACAGTCCTCATCCATCAAGGATTCCCAGGCTAAATCAGAGAGATGAGGATTTAATCCCCATTTTACAGGTGAAGTGATTGAGGTTCAGAGAAGTTAAGTGACTTTCCCAAGGTCACATAGTAGGCAAGTGGCTGAGCTGGGATTAGAACTCAGGGCCTCTGACTCCCAGGTCCACATTCTTTACAATAGAGAAAAGGAAGAGGAGTAGGAAGAGAAAGAGGAGAAAGAGAAGGAGGAGGAGGAAGAGGAAGAGGAGGAGGAAGATGGGGAGGTAAAGGAAGAAGAGATAGAGGAAGAGAAGACTTTGAATTTGTTGAGTACTTTTATTTGTCCGTTTGGAAATCAAGTCGGCATTTTAGTTCTAGCTACAGCCCCAAACCCAGAACTGCCTGAAAGTTTTCTTTTATAAATCAGAGGAACTAGCTTTTCTAAAGGTTATTTCTTTTTATGGAAGATGCTTGAAACCAATTAGCAAACTCTCTAGGAAACCAGAGAAATATTTCTGTGTGTTTCATCTTCTTGCCGCGCGTTTTGAGAAATACTGAGCTCTGAAACAGATTGCGCTGGGATCAGTTCTTTCACCTGAGGAAGGAGAGAGTAGAAGAGTTAAACCATTATGGGATTAGGCTAAAGTCTTGGTCAGCCAAATCATTCAACCCATGGTACTTACTGCGTGCTTACTCTGTGAGGCCACCATGGTCTACCTCCATCAATTGAGACACCAAATTGTCCTCAGAAACTTTACTGCCCCTATGGGTAGAGTTATCTCTACTGGCAAGCACTGTGGTCTAGTGGATAGAGTCAGAGCCTGTGAGTCAGAAGACCGGGGTTCTAATTCTGCCTGTGCCACATACCTGCTTGGTGATTTTTGGCAAGTCGCTTAAAAATAATAATTATGATATTTGTTAAGCGATTACTATGTGCCGAACACTGTTCTAAGCACTGGGATAGATACGAGGTAATCAGATTGTCCCGCAGGGGGCTAACAATTTGAATCCCCATTTTACAGAAGAGGTAACTGAGGCATAGAGAACTTAAGCGGCTTGCCCAAGGTCACACAGCAGGCAAGTGGTGGAGGCGGCATTAGAACCTGTGTCCTCTGACTCCCACACCCGTGCTCTTTCCACTAAGCCATGCTGCTTACTACTTAGCACCAAGTCACTTCATTTCTCTGGGCCTCAGTTCCCTTATCTGCAAAATGGGGATTCAATCCTTGTTCTCCCTCCTACTTAGACTGTGAGCCCCCTGTGGGACCTGATTATTTTATATGACGATGCTATTTGCTAAGCCCTTACTATGTGCCAAGCACTGTTCTAAGCCCTGGGGCTCACAGTCTCAATCCCCACTTTATAGATGAGGTAACTGAAGCCCAGAGAAGTGAAGTGACTTGCCCAAGGCCACATAGCTATTAAGTGCCTTATTGAAAGCATGTCTCCTCCAAGAAGTCTTCCCTGATAAGACTTCCTCTCCTCTTCTCCCACTCCCTTCTGCATCACCCTGACTTGTTCCCTTCATTCATCCTCCCTCTCATCCCCACAAAACATATGCGTATATCTGTAATTTGTTTACTTATGAAGATTAATGCCTGCCTCCCCCTCTACACTGTGAGCTTGTGGTGAGCAGAGAATGTGTCCCTTTGTTGTTGTATTATACTCTCCTGAGAGCTTAGTACAGTCTTTGTGCATAGTACGTACAGTATAGAGTATAGGACATACAGTAAATAGAACTGAGTGAGTGAATGAATGAAAGTAAGTGTTCAATAAATACGGTTGAATGAGAGAATGAATGAAGTGGCGGAGCTGAAATCAGAACCCAGGTGGTCTGACTCTCAGATCGGTGGTCTCTCCACTTCGGCCATGCCGCTTCTCTACGCTAAGTCCACAGACCGATCGATCATCAATCAATCAGTTATTCAGTGCCTACTATGTACAGAGCACCATACTAAGCGCTTTGGAGAGTATAATACAACAGAATAAGCAGACGTTCTCTGCCCATAACGAGCTTTCAGTCTAGAGGGAGCTTACAGAATATTCCCTTCAGACGCTAAAGATACTGACCGTGCTTTGGCTACTCAGTGACTCTCCCATTAAGGCTTTTAAACTCCCCTGGAGAAAAAGGTCACGAACTCCGAACTTCCCAAACCCCGGGGCAATCCGACTTTGGGCTCATCACTGGATGAGTATTTGCCCACACAACTCAGGTCTATAGTTTTTGTTAGTTTTAATATTACTTGGATTTACTTAGCACCTTTTCTCAGGGGTTAACCCAGAAGCTCTCCAAATATCACCTCGCTTGGCGGAGGAGTTGGTATTTTTATTCATCCTGCTCAGGAAGTGGTGAAATTAAGGCTCAGAGAACTGAAGTGGCCCAAGCCCAAATCCAGGCGTGTGCTTCAGGGTAGTGGATTTGGGGAGATGGTTTTCATTAGAACATAGCGATTTTGTCCTGAATTTGCTATCTGCAAATATAAAGTCTCTTGCTTATCCTTGCAAAGACCAGCGATGACAGGGGCACACAGTTTGTAAAGCCCACTGTGGGAAGGAAACGTGTCTGTTTATTATTGAATTGTGCTCTCCCAAGTGCTTAGTACAGCTCTCTACCCAAAGTAAGTGCTCAATAAATACAATTGGCTGACTGACACAGTTATATCAGCACTAGGGCAGCCTGATCTAGTGGAAAGAGCCAAGGACTGGAAGCGAGAAGACCTGGGTTGTAGTCCTGACTCTGCCACTGGCCATTCGTGTAACTTTGGACAGGTCACTTAACTTCTCTTACCTTAATTTCCACATTTCATTTAATAGTATTTGTTAAGCGTAATTATTTCCTATCCACCTGCCATCCTGCTGGTCAACCAAAGATTCTCCCCAAGGTACTCATGTTCCTATTCATACCAATTGCCAAGAGAATTTTGGGAGATTGAATCCACAGCTCTCGAATTTCTTATCCAATAGACCGGGTTCCGGTTAAGCACACGACTCAAAAGGAGATTTTTGATGAACGCTAATATGGAGTTCAAATATCCTAAAATAAATGACCCTCAATTCTCCTGATAGTCACCATTAAGCGCACCCTTCAGACTTTAATAATAAGAGAAAATACATTTATAGGCCATGGAATCCTTCATCTCCATAACAAACAGCCTCCCATAAAAAGGAGCTTAGCTGAAGGAAGAAAGTTATTTGAGAAGAACTGTTTTAATACTCGAGAGAAGAAAAGTTTGGGAGAGAGTGTTGAATGGCTAAATATATATGAAAAAACAAATAAAAGTTTTCTATTATAATCATCACTTTTTTCCTTATATCTGTGGAGTTCTAAGGTAGCTTGAATTTGAAAGTGAAATTCTGGAGGCCAAATATTTATTAGTAAAGTTCAGGTAAGTTTTTTTTAGAATAAGTGATTGTTGAGGCAAATTCTCCCACTTTTAAAGCTCTTTTGTGAGGGAAAGTTGGACACTTGCTAAGCTATATTAACTCTTTCAAACTTCAAGGGATCCATTTAGTTCCCTTAATAATGGGTTGAGTAGCGTTTCTAATGAAACAATCGTATATATTGAGCACTTACTGTATACAGAGCATTTACTATACTAAGCGCTGGGGAGAGTACAAACAGAGCTGGTAGACCTGTTCCCTGCCCAGAACAACAGTCTTGAGGGGGAGTCAGACATTAATATAAATAAATCAATTTCAGATATGGGTACAAGGGCCATAGGGCTGAGGGAGGGGTGTATAAAAGATGCAAATCCCAGTGTAAGGGTGAGGCAAAAGGAAGTGGGAGAAGAGGAAATGAGGGCCTGGGTAGGGAAAACCTCCTGGAGGAGATGTGCCTTCAGTAACGTTTTGAAGGTGGGGAGAGTGCGCATCTGTCTAAGGGCAACTCTTGGACTCCTCTCCTTTTCCACACCTCCAGGATTGAGCACACTGGGTTTCTCTCATTCATGAAAAAATCCCAATTCCAGTTGAACATGCAGATATTTTCATCAACACAACTTCCTGTGGCAACAGATAATTTACCATCCACTGGGTAAAGGAGATGCATTGGGTTTTGTTTTAATTTTAAAGCTATTACCTTCAAATTTCAATACAGAAGCATCATGGCCAAATGGAAAGAGGACATGGGACTCAGAGGTTCTCATCTTGGCTCCGACACTTGTCTGCTGTGTGACTTTGGGCAAGTCACTTAACTTCTCTGTGCCTCAGTTCCTTCATTTGCAAAATGGGGATTTGATCCCTGTCTTCCCTATTACTTAGACTGTGAGCCCCACGTGGGATCTAAATATCCTGTATCAACCCCTGCACTCAATACAGTGCTTGATCTATAATACCACAGTTTTTATTATTCTAGGTGCTGTTTTTTTAAATAGTAGTCATTAAGTGCTTATTGTGTGTCAGGCACTGTTCTAAGTGCTGAATTAATGGAGTGGATTTTGGTAAAGGGTAATATCACAATTCCCTGGCATCCTCTCTTTTGACTTTACCCTCTTAGCCTGTACCATTCCAGAGTGAAGTCCTGTCTTTCAGGGACCCCTCCTTCCTTCCCATTGCTTCATTTGTTGGAACCATTTCCTCCTGCTTCCAGATCAATAAGTATTTCAGGGTGTGTATGCGTGTGTGTATTTGTGTGTATGTGTGTATAAGGGAAGGGATGCTGCTTTGAGAGTTCTATGGCAGGAGGAGGCAGGCAGGGAGGGCAATGGGGTCTGCTGGGTTTTCTACCCGATTTCTAAATTTCTAGATAATAATAATAACAGTGATGATGATGATGATGGAAGCAGCATGGCCTAGTGGAAAGAGCACGATCCTGGGAGTCAGAGGATGTGGGTTCTAATCCCAGCTCCACTCTGCATCTGCTGTGTGACCTTAAGCAAATCACTTCATTTCTCTGGGTCTCATTTACCTCCTCTGTAAAATGGGGATTAACACTGTGAGCCCCATGTGGGACATGCATGTATCCAGTCTGATTATCATGTATTTACCTCAGCACTTAATGCAGTGCATGGCACATAGTAAGTGGTTAACAAATACCATAAAAAAATAGTGGAACTGTCAGAGGGTATGGAACCATTAGAGGCCAAGGATGGTACGGTGCTTTCAGCCCTCAAACTCTCCAACCTTCAGCAAGGAACCACCAGCCTGCTGTGTCCATTCACCTCCAAGCTCCTGGCTCACTGAGGTACAGAAGAAGAAACTCCAGCCTCAAAGCAGGGCCGGTCTCTCCCCCTACCAAGACATTTCCACTGGGAATGTTGAGAGATGGGGAGAGCAGCATTCCTGGGAATTCCAGACTAGCCCCTTATGTCCCATCTCCATCCAGGCCTGTGCTCTGCTGCTAGCCATCCTCTCCTCTACACCCAGAATTCCTCCTTTCCACTGTTCACTCGTTCCTTTCCCCTTGGGAATTCCTGCTCTGTGCTCCTCACCAGTCACCCCCCAGCAACCTGCCCTACCTCCCCAACCCAGGGACCCATGCTCTCACTGTTCCAGTTAATATAATTTACTTTCACTCTGATCAATCAATCAGTCAACTGTATCTATTGAGCACTTACTGTGTGCAGGGCACCTTTCTAAGAGCTGGGGAAAGTTCAATATAAAAATAAACAGACACATTCCTTGCCCACAGTGAGCTTACAGTCTAGAGAGATCCTGATCTTACAGGACCTAGCACAGGAGATGGGTCAGGCACTGAAATTTCAGTACATTCTCCTGATGGGGGCTGCCTTAGCTGCCACAGTCCCCCGCCTCAAAGCCTAACTAAAGGCATGTCTCCTCCAAGAGGCCTTCCCTAACTAAGCCCTCCTATCCCCTTCTCCCACTCCCTTCTGTGTCACCCTGACTTTCTCCCATTATTCATCCTCCCTCCCAGCCCCACAGCACTTGTGTACATATTTGTAATTTATTTATTGATTTATTTCTTCATATTAATGTCTGTCTCCCCTTCTAGTCTATAAGCTGGCTGTGGGCAGGAAATGTGTCCGTTTATTGTTATGTTGTACACTCCTAAGTGCTTAGAACAGTGCCTTGCACAGAGTAAGCACTCAATAAATTCGATTGAATGAATGAAAGAATGGACTCCATTTTGTCCGGCCAAGTCGCCATTTACTCAAAGTGGGCACATCTTATGTCCTCCCCTCCTTTGTTTGCCCTTTTCGGGTGTCTGCCTTATCGGGAAGCTTGAGACAACCTTGAGTCAAGATCTTGAGATGGCATGAGATGGCACTACCCCAGTGCTTAGTACACTTAACAAATACGATGATTATTATTATTTTTATTAGGGTTACAGTGTCCACAATTCCTGGCTTCCTCAGGGAATCCTGCTAAGGGCTGACTGGAGTTTTCCTTGGATGTTCAATGTTAGCCCCAGGAGGGCTATCCTTGTATCCCTTTAAAAACTAAGATTCAGAGAGATTTTAATTCCTCCAAAGATGTGCATTTATCTTTGCTATTGTCTTTGCTATTATCACTGAGTTTGCTGGTCCTTGGTCAGACTGTGAAATGTGTCGAATTTTCTCTGGGCCCGAATCACTTAACCTCTCTGTTCCTCAGTTACCTCATCTGTGATTTAAGGATCAAAACCTGAATCACCCTATGCTATCAGAGCTTTTGAGGACAAAGCTAGATAACACTGTGGAAGGACTTTGGGAGAATGAAAGCATCTTACAAATTCAAGCTGTTAGAGTTGTAGGAAGCTGAAAATAAGTTTAGGAACTTAGGGAGACGTCGTTATTCCTTCAGGCTGAAGTAAGGGGACGTTGAGTGTTAAAGTAGCCTGTGGTTTAGTCATGAGTCAGTCAGTTTAGTCAGTGGTTTGGTCAGTAAGTTAGCGCAGCTAGAGTCTGGTATGGGAGTAAGGAGGACCTGGATTCTAATCCCAGTTCTGCCACTTGTCTGCTGTGTGACCCTGGGCAAGTTACTTAAATTCTCTATGCCTCTGTTACCTTATATGTAAAATGGGAATTCAGACTGTGAGCCTCATGTGGGACAGGGACTGGTGTCCAACCTGGCATCTACCCAGTGCTTAGTACAGCACCTGGCAATCGATCAATCAATCCATCACTCCTGCTTATTGAGTGCTCATGCACCCAGTAGGGGCTTAACAAATATCAAAACAAAAACAAAACCCAAAATACATCCAGGATCTTGGTGAAGCTTCAAATGACTATAGTCTCCCAGACTGAGGATGTGAAGTGAATGGTACGTGACATTTGTAGTAAACTTGATGTCGAAATCCAAGGTTTTCAGATATCCTGCAGCCTGGATTTGAAGTATAAGCAGCGGGGCCTTGTGGAAAAAGGCCTGGGAGTCAGAGGCTCTGTGTCCTAATTCCATATGTGCTGCTTACTTGCTGTGTTATCTTGGACAAGTCACTTAACTCTGTGCCTCAGTTCCCTCATCTGCAAAATGGGGATTCAATACTTGTTCTCCCTTCTACCTCTTCTGTGAGGCCCTTGTGGGACCTGAATATCGTGTATCTACTCCTGTGCTCTATGTAGTGCTGATCGTATAACAAATACCACAAACCAAGGAATGTGTGGCAGGCAAATTGGTAGAGACAAAATACGATCCATTGTCCTAAGTCATACTTTCCATTTAGGTTTTTATTGTTAGTAGAGACCCGTACAAGAGGAGATATTTATTAAACAGGGAGACACAAGTGGACTGCCATAACATTGATTTCTCCAGAAAGGTCACAGAACGAGAAAAAACAGAAAAGGAGGAGGAACATCTAAACTCGAATCCTCCCAACCACAGGTACCGACAATGCTGAAGACAACAGGCTAGGACTTCACAATGACATGTGTAAGTCTAATTGAGGCAGGTTAAAACTTCAACCTCTACACACATCGGACAGCTTGGAAAGAGACATTTTGTTTCCCAAATGGCAGGTAGAACACAATGAGAAATGTCTTTAAAAAAATCATTGGTATTTCTCCACACTGATGAACAGCACCTTGATTTCTCTACGGCTATTATACAAAGCCTTGTACAACAGCATATATTCAAAACCTTTAAACATATACTTTAATAATGACTTACAATTATTCCTTCAATGCAAAGTGTCTTGCGTCAATGCTAGACAGATTGTAAAAAACTCCTCCTATCGTGTAACCCTTATTTAGAACATTCTAGCAAAGAAGGATGGGAAACAGACACAAGTCCTAGGTCTTATATAGTGTTGGTCATTTGTCTCAGATATTTATTTGAATTTGAAGCCTGCTTTTCCAAAATCAATAGAGTACGGTGGGGTGTAACTGTGTGTGTTTGTGTGTGTACGTATGGGCATTTAGTGGAATGAAATTATGAATGATATCCTTCGACTGCATTCAAGGTGTGTTTTGCCTGAAGCCAGATCACCGTGGGAACATAAGGGGCTTGACAGACTCCAAAATCCCCTCACGGTTTCCCTGAGAACTGATTCTAATTTCCAAGGAGAATTATTCCAAGTTGGCTCCCTGGCAGATGTTTTCATTGGAGATTTCCTTTTCTACAGGGATAAAACCATGAAAGGCTTATTCCCATTTCCAAAAAGGAGAAAGAGAAATGGAAATATTCTGTTCACGGACAGAAGCTGATTGAACACACTGGAGGGGAAATACCCTGAATAGGATGGATATATTATAAATAAATTGTGCCATGTAGGGATCTTAGCTTCATTGTTGCAGGCGACAAAAATGTATGGTTTTTATTTTATCTTCAAGGAGACGACCAAGACACTTCTCTGAATAGATTTCTTTTATCAACCCACTGCATTTCAGGAACATTTAATCAACTAGAAGCATCCAGCAGGACCAAAAAAACCTGAAATGTCTTTAAGTTGCATTTAGAGATCTCAGTTGTTTCACCCCCATCACTAATTAGAGCCTGTGGCCTAATAATATCACCCCTTCAAGGATAATGCTTGAAGGAGTGTCAAGATTGAAGACAGAATCAATGCGACCGTTGAAGAAATCAAAAGACAGACTTTGCTGATAATCCCGGCTACCGAGTTGCTTGCCAAGCAAATGAATGCTGAGCTTTCTACGGAGAAAATGAATTAGAAATGGTCAAGGCGTTTACAATCTAGAATGACCCACAGTTAAGCAGGGAAGGGGAAGCAGGTTTCAGTTAAGGCACCCTTCCCTCTCCACTCTGTGCTCTAGATTTAGGAATACCAGCATTCATCATTCCCCGGGGTTTAGGATAATGACTTGACTCCTCTTTCCTTCTTGCAGCTAAGTGAAAACAATCGTTTCTCCCTGATCATGCTCAGCAGGTAATTTAACCTGAAAGGGGTTGCTAAATATCCTGCTTGTAAACATCATCTCAGAGCATCACTCTTACTTGATTGCATTTATGTAGAAACAGTTTACGTCCAAAGTATTTAATAATTAACGACTCAGCCACCTGCACCATCACCACGATTACTCAAAATGCACAACGTTCTGAATGCGAGCAAAAAAGTAGTTGCAGGAAACTCTCTTTGTTGACATGAGTTCATCGGTATTTGCAGAGAGCGAGAACCTGCCATTTCCTTTCCTTTCGTAATAGAGCAACAATAGGCTGGAGAAGTCCGGTGAGGGAGGTTCGTCTCAGTTTAAGTGGGTTGAAGCAAAATGACGCCGTGTAATGAAAAAAAATCAAGATGTTCGCTATTTCTTCCCAGCACTGTCTGGACATTAGAACCATGGATCTCACCACACCAATTGTATGTAAGTTATACCAGCACAGGACAATCACAACAATATCCCTTGGTACGGATGGTATGTAAACAGTCAGAAGAGAAAAGCGCTTTTTTTATTTCTTTTTTTTTTTTTTCTGTAGAGTAGAAGTTAAATGGTAATTCCTTCCTGGAGCAGTTCAGTTCCTGGCTTCCTTTCGCTTTTTTATTTTTACTTTTCCCCCTTATCTAGGGTTGGTGCCTTCTGTCTTCTTTCTGCAACCGTTTTATACCATTAACCAATGGTGGAGCTGGAAAAGGAAGAACAACAATTTTGAAACTTTTGGAAAGACACAGCATGGCCTTGTGGAAAGAGCACGGGCCTGGGAGTCAGAAGAGCTGGGTTCTAATCCCAGCTCGTCCAATTGATTGCTGTGCGAGCTTGGTCAAGTTACTTAACTTCTCTGTGCCTCAGTTCTCCTGTTCTCCCTCCTACTTAGATGGTGAGCCCCATGCGGCCTGGAACATGGGTCAGAGCCTTTAGAACATGGGTCAGAGACTAAGTAGGAAGGAGAAGAGGTATTCCCATTTACCGTCGAGGAAACTGAGGCACAGAGAAGTGAAAAGACTTGCTCAAGATCACACAACAAGAAACTGGCCAAGTCGGGATTAGAACGCAGGTCCTTCTGACTCCCAGACCCGAGTTCATTCCACTAGGGCTTGCTGCTTCTCCTTATCGGTATTCAGTATGCCACTTCTTTATTCTGTACTTCTCAAGCACCTACTAATAGTAATGTTGGTATTTGTTAAGCGCTTACTGTGTGCAGAGCACTGTTCTAAGCGCTGTGGGAGATACAAGGTCATCAGGTTGTCCCACGTGAGGCTCACAGTTAATCCCCATTTTCCAGATGAGGTAACTGAGGCACAGAGAAGGTAAGTGACTTGCCCACAGTCACACAGCTGACAAGTGGCAGAGCCGGGATTCGAACTCATGACCTCTGACTCCCAAGCCCAGGCTCTTTCCACTAAGCCGTGAGTGCATTACACCAAGTGAGCACTCAGTAAACACCAATACCACTAAATATCACTTCTGTTGCTATTAGCGATGCCATTCTCTTGACCACTTCAGCTGTCATGGATATTACCGCATGCACTGATTTGCTATTTATCTACGTGGCTTTGAAATATTTGTCTAGATTTGCCTGTAAGCTCATCGTGGGTAGGGAATGTGTCTGTCAACTCTGTTATATTGTACTCTCCCAAGCACTTAGTTCTAATCCCGGCTCTGCCACTTGTCTACTGTGTGGCCTCGGGTAAGTCACTTCCCTTCTCTGAGCCTCATTTCCCTCATCTGCAAAACGGGAATTGAGGATTGCGAGCCCCGCATGAGCCAGGGACTGTGTCAAACCCAATTTGCTTGCATCCACCCCAACGCTTGATACAATGCGTGGCACATAGTAAGTGCTTAACAAACACCAGTTATTACAGTGCCCTGCTTAAATCAAGTGCTCAATAAATATGATTGATTGATTGATTGATTTTGCCAGGGCAGGAGCAAAGCGAAATTCCCCTCGTGAGCCTCGCTGAAGAGCAAAACTCAGCAAGAGATGTTCTTACACTCGCAGATCTTGAAGGGAGCCCAAAGCATTTTGGAAGAAAGGCTTCCAGCCGAAGAGCCCGTGTCCTACGACCATGATGAGCTGCCTCTTGGCCAAAAAGTTAACCCGGTGGCGCCTATCAGGGGACTGAAGTGGAGTGTTTAACTTAAGGCAATCACGGGTGAATTTCCTGAGCTCAACAGCCCCAGATTGCTCATCTAATCACAGGAATGGGGAAGTATCGTTCTAATTATCGAGCTAAGTCATGGCTCTTTCTAACGGATGCAGCTATAATAAGATGCAGCTCCCACAAGATGCCTCTGGAGTTCCGATCTGATTACTATTTACCTAGATTTATCTATCTTTTTATAAAGTAAAAGTCACTGGACTCTGATTTTCACAGAGAGGGTTACCAGGAAGTGAAATTGGTTTGGCAGGTTGAAATTTGGGAAGGGCAAGAGCAGGAGATGAAGAGGGGCAATGAGGAGGAAGAGGAGGAGGTGAGGGGGAGGGGGATGCAGTTGAGGAGGCAGAAGCATTGAGATCTGAGAGCCTGGAACCATCAGGACAGCTGAGGAGAGAAGAAGCTGTGTGACTTAGTGACAAAAGCTCAGGCTTGGAAGTCGGAGGACCTGAGTTCTAATCCCCGTTCTGCCCAGTTTCCTGCTGTGTGAGTTTGGGCAAGTCGCTTTACTTCTCTGGGCCTCTTTTTTCTCAACTGTAAAATGGGGATTCAAAACCCGTTCTCCCTCCTGCTTAGATTATGAGCCTCTTGTGGAACCGTGACCGTGCCTGGCCTGAATAATTTGTATCCACCCCAGCGCTTAGAACAGTGCTTGACGCATAGTAAACACTTAACAAATCCCACAATTACTATTAAGTGGGTGCCACTGAGAGACTTTTTTTTTTAGATCACAGACTTCCCTCTCCCCTCTCGGCAGCAACTGCACTACTCACAGTGAACTGACGCACTTTCCCGCTCTCTGCAAGGTCCCGTTCTCTCTCCGGGGAGATTGCTTGAGCCAGTTTCTGAAAGAGAAGAGAGCAGAAGGCATTTGGGCAAGCACCTGTTTATCTGGGGAAATGGATAATTGCCCTCTGGCTCTGAGACAGCCAAATTCCTGGGAGGGCTAGAACCTCCTTCAATTCTAGCTGGGGTTACTAGCCGGGGTTGAGAAACGGCGTGGCCTAATGGACAGAGCACAGGCCCGGGAGTCAGAAGGACCTGGGTTCTAATCCCTGAACTGCCCTGTGACCTTGGACAAGTCACTTCACTTCTCTGGGTCTCAGTTACCCCATCTGTAAAATCAGGATTAAAATTGTGAGACCCATGTGGGACGTGGACTGTGTCCAACCTGATTTGCTGTATCTACCCCCGTGCTTAGAACAGTGCCTGGCACATAGTAAGCGCTTAATAAATACCATTAAAAACTAAAACAAAACAAAGACCCACCTCACGGAAGGACCCAGGTAAACTGCAGAATTTGTAGGTGGCATAGATGGGTACCATAGACATGGAAGACACAGCAATGAACCAGCCAATCATGTTTGCCCAGGTTGGAAAGATGTAATTTCCGTAGTTCGGAGGTTTGAATGTCACGATGCTGACCACCACCACAAACTGAAAATCAATGATGGAGACAGAATTTCAGAAGAGGCTGAATGATCTGACTGCTTTTTAGGGAGAAAATATTTGTATAGAACTTTATTTTCTTTAATGTCAATATTTCCCCATCTAAAAGGTGTCAGGTTTGCTCTTCGGTCGTCAATAAAAGCTTGCACTCAGTGAAATAACATATGGATCATAGGCTATAATTCACAGTATGTTCTTAAGCTATTTAAAAAAGAGAAAAATGATTGAAATTACTGAGTTATTTCCTACTGTTTTGGGGGGGCTTTTTTGTAAAAATGTCATTTGATTGAATCTAGGACATGCACTAGTTAATATACGTTAATATTAATGATATATTAACACATATATTATTATATCATATATCATTAATGTAAATTATTGTATAACTTAGAAAATATAAGCATTCAGAAACTGGAAATTCTCCATTCTCCCTCTTCCAAACTTCAAGCGGATAAGATTTTTTTCTGTTATTTTGAACATTTCTTCACTGAATGTCACATCTGCAAAAACAAGAACTGCTTCATTGTGGCCGTTTTACATGGGAAAAGGCTATAGTCTGGAAAAATTGATTTTCTCTCAGAAAAACTGCACTTACAAATGTACTACTACAGACACGAAAGAAACAAAATTGGGATGGCTCTGTTGCTGCTCTGTGCTGAGTCCTCTCAGATTTTACCAAATGTCAAATGATGAATCTCTACATAAATCACTATAAAAAAGGAAAGCAGTGAAAGCAGATTTGGACATCTTCTCCCAAAAGAACCACACCAATAACTCCATTATAATATATTAATTATATTTATGTCTGATTTTCCCTCTAGACTGTAAACTCACTGTGGGCAGGGAATGTGCCTGTTATATTGTGAGAAGCAGCATGGCCTATTGGGTAGAGCACAGGTCTGGGAGTCAGAAGGACCTGTGTTCTAAATCTGGCTCTGCTACACGTCTCTTGTGTGACCTCGGGTAAGTCACTCCACTTCTCTGTGCCTCTTTTACCTCATCTGTAAAGTGGGGATGAGTGTGAATCCCCTGTAGGGCAGGATCTGTGTCCAACCTGATTAACTCGTATCTACCCCAGAGCTTAGAACAGTCCTTGGCTCATAGTAAGCTCTTAACAAGTACCATAATTATTATTATTAATTATTATTATTATATCGAACTCTCCCAAGTGCTTAGTACAGGGGTCTGCACACAGAAAGCGCTCAATAAATACGACTGGCTGACTGACAAATCTATGGAAATAGCTGGGAAACATAAGAACCACCAGCACAAAATCTAGGCTCCAAAGGCTGACACCAGCCGTAAGCTTTGGAAATGTGAAATCGCTCTAGGAAGGTTGCCCTGGCGAGGGCTCTTACATCTGTTAAATATTTAACCCCACCCCTCTCCCCAAATATTACTAGAAGAAAATTATCCCACAGCTAAGACCAGAGGGACAAGCCCCCCAACTTTTGGTGTGAGCCTAGAGTGTCCTGCCAGCTTTAGACAAATCCGGACACCCCCTTGGCCGACTCATGAGGTAGCTTTTGTTGTGCATGTAAGAGAAAAATAAGGACACCCATGAAATGGTTTTTTTTTGCAAATTTTCAGACCCCCATACAGCTGTGGCCTGTGGACATCGAAACCCATCCAACATTCCAGAGTCATCGCATTTCCTCCTGAGTCCCCGTAAACACGGGCGCCGCTTCTGTGTCTGTTTATTATCATATTGTACTTTCCCAACCACTTAGTTGTTAATCCCAACCACACAGTGCACAATCAATAAATACAGATGACTGACTATGCCATGGGAATCGTCTGCAGGTGCCATGGCAGAGGGAAGCTGGGTATTTAAAACTAAAATACCGGACATAGAGAGACATCCAGATAATTATCGTTCATTCACTCATTCAATTGGATTTATTGAGCACTTACTGTATTGTACTAAGCTCACAGTACAGTGAGCTGACAGTACAATAGATCACTAAACGGACACATTCCTCACCCACAACGAGCTTACAGTCTAGAGGGACCGGAACTGAAGAGAACAGCTGGAAACCAGAAAAATGATTAACCTATTTAAGCCTAGCTGGAGGGTCTCTGGATTTTCTGGACCGGACTGGATCTCCAGGACACAGTGCTCCAGGAAGCCAGTCACAGCCCTGACTAGTCATAACATGAACTCTAGGGACCCTCTTCCTTAACTCTGGAGTTGGGGCATATAGCCTCTGACCCTTTCCAGCTCGGGAAATGGAAATTGTGGGATGTGACAGATCACCACAAAAGCGTCTTCCTCGTGGACCTCGGGTGACTAGACCCTGGATCAAGGAAGAGACATCGAGTCCCTTGGAGAAGCGGCGTGGCTTAGTGGAATGAGCACGGGCTTGGGAGTCGGAGGTCGTGGATTTAATCCTGGCTCGCCACTCGTCAGCTGTGTGACTTTGGGCAGGTCACTTAACTTCTCTGTGTCTCAGTTACCCCATCTATAAAATGGGGAGTAAGGCTGTGAGCCCCACGTGGGACAACCTGATAACCTTGTATCTACCCCAGCACTTAGAAAAGTGTTTGGCACGTTGTAAGTGCTTAACAAAAACTCTAATTATTATTCCTTTTTGACCCTGAGAGCCATGGATTGGGTCCTAGGATGGAAGCTTTGCCAACTACCTATGACCTGGTAGAATCTTTGTGAACTTCAAATCACATTCACGTGGCTAGTTTAAACCTTCCACTGTGAGCACTCCTGCCTGGGGGAGAGAAAAGTTCAGGAGTAAATCCCGAGGCACAAGAACCGGTCGCGATAGTCCATCCGATCTTTCAACTTACCAAAAGGAAACAGGGGCTGACGAACTTCCAGCACAGCCTCCAGTAAAGGCCTGGTCTGCGTCCGATCATCTGTTCGATGTCATCACTAAATTGGCCGACACCTAGGAAAGAGGATATTGGAAAAGGCCCCATCATTGAAACAGCCCAGAAATAGCGTGTGTCTCTGGACCACCGCCTGCAGAAGTGGAGAGGCAGGAGGGGCGTTCTCCTCAAAATGGCTCTGAGGATCTGACTGCAGGGTAGAAGCTGGTCTTGCGATTCCATCAGTCAGTCAGACAGTATGATCGCAGAAGATTTTCCGGCCCTTGGAGCGGGGTGCCTGACACTCCAGCAGTTTTAGCTGTTGGGAATTTTTTTTGAAGAGACGGCATCAAAAGAGGGGAAAGAAAGTAGCAAGGTGTAACAGATAGACCATGGGCCTGGGAGTCACAAGGCCATGGGTTCTAATTCCAGCTCTGCCACTTGTCTGCTGGGTGGCTCTGGGCAAGTCTCTTCACTTCCCTGAGCCTCAGTTATCTCATCTGTAAAATGGGGATTGAGACTGGGAGCCCCACGTGGGACAGGAAGGGACCGGGTCCAACACAGTTTGTTGCATCCACCCCAACCTTGTACAGTGTCTGGCACATAGTAACCACTTAATATATACTACAATTATTAAATGGAAGAATGGAAAACTCCATGTCCTACTGGGAGATCGGCATAAAGTAATAAATCATGACAGTCGGTGAACCGATCTCTCATAATATCGCTGCTATTTTTATTGGGACATTTTTATCCAGGAAGTTTTTGCTCTCACTCATAAGAATGGAAGAAAATAAAGCCATGAGCAACAGTGAGGCTGCTCAGATCAAGGGTCCATTCAGTCCAAGATTCTGTTTCCAACTTGACAAGGGGATTTTTTAAGGGAATATATGATAGTTGCCTTCCTGATATCCATCCAAGGATAGACTGTCTAACTTTGCCCTCTTCATCTCTCTGGTATCCTGTTTTGGGTCATCAAATGAAAAGTACTCACCATTTTCTTTAAAGCCCTCAATCACCTTGCCCCCTCCTGTCTCACCTCACTACTCTCCTACTACAACCCAGACCTCACTTTTCGCTCCTCTTATGCTAACCTTCTCGCTGTTACCTCGATCTTGTCTATCGCACCACGATCTCTCGCCCACGTCCTACCCTGGCCGGGAATGGCCTCCCTCCTCTTATCCAAAACAATTATTCTCTCCCCCTTCAAAGCTCTCCTGAAGGCCCATCTCCTCCAAGAGGCCTTCCCTGACTAAGCCCTCCTTTCCTCTTCTCCCACTCCCTTCTGCATCTCCCTGACTTGCTCCTTTTGTTCATCCTCCCTCCCAGTTCCTCAGCACTAATGTCCGTATCTGTCTCCCCCTCTAGAGTGTAAGCACTTTGTGGGCAGGGAATGTGCCTGTTGTATTGTTATATTGTACTCTCCCACGCGCTTAGTCGTCCCGGCTCTCCCTCGTCAGAGAGTTTTATGAAAGATCTGGAAAGATCAACTATCTCTATCATCTATCAACTATCTCTATCAACTAACAACTATCTCTATCACTATCTCTATCAACTATCTATCATCTTCTCTGACCAACTACTAGAGAAGCAGCGTGACCTAATGGAAAGAGCACGGATTTGGGAGTCAGCGGACATGGATTATAATCCCGGCTCCACCACTTGTCTCCTGTATGAGCTTGGGCAAGTCACTTAACCTTTCTGTGCCTTAGTTACCTCATCTGTAAAATGAGGATTAAGACTGTGAACCCCACGTGGAGCAACCTGATCACCTTGTATCTACTCCGGCGTTTAGAACACTGTTCAGCACCTAGTAAGCACTTAATAAATACCGTAATTATTATTATTATTATCATCATTATTAATGGAGTCCGAATGACCCCTCCACCTGGAGAAGAAACAGCAGGAAGATGGAATTTTCTATTGTACAAACAGCTGCATTGGTAATATAAGGTCTGGGCATTTTTGTTTCAAAGTGTCTCTGATTTCCCCTGGCAACAGCCCAACTCCAGATTAATACAAAACACAGTGGCACCTTATGAGGCTATTAATCGGCCAACTCAAATCGCCCCAAGCAGCGTGGTCCAGTCCGTTACCATTATAACCTGGGGTGGGCACAGCCTCCACGGAAGATCTGAGCCACAACTGTGCATCTTGAGCATTTTTGCAGGCCGGTGTGTTCCTAGCACTTGTCATTTCTCTGGGAATCACAGTGCTTTCATGAGGGCGGGGGTGTTTTCAAGAGGGGGACCAAGTCCCAAGGTGAGCTGGAGGGCAAAAGCCTTTTTAACTTTGAGAAGCAGCTTGGGCTAGTGAATAGAGAATGGGCCTTGGAGTCAGAAGAGCCTGGATTCTAATCCTGGCTCCCCCACTTGTCTGGTGTGTCATCTTGGGCAAGACACTTCGCTTCTTTGTGACTCAGTTACCTCATCATAAAAATGGAGATTAAGACTGTGAGCTCCCTGTAGTCATGGGACTGTGCTCAACCTGATTAGCTTATATCTACCCCATGCTTAGAACAGTTCCTGGAACATAATAAGCACTTTAAAAATACCTTAAAAAACCCCAAAACTTCCCTGCATACAAGTACATGGACCCAGTTCTTATAATAATAATGATAAGATAATAACAACAGTGGTGTTTGTTAAGCCTACTAAGTGCTAAATATTGTACTAGGCTCTGGGGTAAATACAAGATAATCAGGTCAGACACAATCCCTGTCCCACATCGGGCTCACGTCTAATAAACGTTGAAACATACGCAAGACAGATGCCACTGTAAATCAGGTCAATAAAAATGTTTCCAGAAAGATGAAGAGCTCCACGTATTCTCAGTGGGTTCCTATTTTCAGATCAATCTGTAATTCACTGGGGTGCAATAACTGTAGTTTCAAAGAAAAAGCCAAGGACTGGTTGAGAGTTTTAAAAACTTCAAGTCATAATCATTTGTTCAGCAAGCTCACTGGGTAAAACCTGTGACTGGACCGAACCCTAGGGAGAAAACCGATGGAGCAAATTTAGACTCATTTCCTGATCTGGAAGCAGATCTTTATCGAGGGTAATTTATTGATTTCTATTAATGTCTGTCTCCCCCTCCAGACTGAAAGCTCTCTGTGGGCAGGGAATGTGTCTGCTTATTTCTATATTGTACTCTCTCAAGTGCTTAGTACAGTGCTCTGCACACAGTAAGCGCTCAGTAAATTCGATTGGTTAACTGTCTGAGAGGAGGAGGGCTGACTCCCAAGAAAAGTCTGAGTTAGACTGCAGTTCAAAATGCAGTGCTCCAAGTAAACAACATGTTAAAATTCCACAATGCCAAGTGGCAGCAGCAAGTAGTTTGACAGTTAATCACGGCTTGGGATGTGGGAAAGAAAATTCCATTTGGAATCTTGCAAGTCCGTTTTGGGGGAGGGAGTGCAGTTCAGGTAGCTGCTCTTAGGAATGACATTATGGGAAATTTATGGGAATTTGTTACTTTTGGCAGGAAATATCAGCAGGCCCTGGAGGAGCTGGGAGTGATCATTCATTCATTCATTCAATCGTATTTATTGAGGGCTTCCTGTGTGCAGAGCTTAGTCTCAAGAAGAGAAATAGCATGGAGTGGTGGACATAGCAGGGGCCTGGGAGTAAGATGGTCATGGGTTCTAATCCCGACTCTGCCACTTGTCTGCTGTGTGACCTTCGGCAAGTCACTTCACTTCTCTGGGCCTCAGTTACCTCATCTGTAAAATGGGGATTGAGACTGTGAGCCCCATGTGGGATAGGGACGGTGTCCAACCCGATTTGCTCGTATCCACCCCAGTGCTTAGTACAGTGCCTGGCACATGTTAGGTGCTTAACAAATACTATAATTATTATTAATAAAACATCTGCCGCGGAGACAACTTTGAATAATTCTCCTTGGAAATTAGAATCAGTTCTCAGGGAAACCGTGAGGGGATTTTGGAGTCTCTCAAGCTCCTTATGTTCCCATGGTGGTCTGGCCTCAGGTGAAACACACCCCATTTTACAGATGACATAACTGAGGCACAGATAAGTGAAGATCTGCTCCAGTGCTTAGAACAGGACTTGGCAGATAGTAAGCGCTTAACAAGAACCATAATTAATATTACAGTGCTCTGAACACAATGTGCTCAATAAATATGACTGACTGACTGACTCCCTCCAATCAGTTGTCCTGAACCCACAAATACCTCAGTCGTGGGCCTTCACCCAGACCCAGAAGGGCAGCGCGCCAACTTCCCCTGCAACCCGCCCCGAAGAGGTTCGATTCCCTACCGTAAAACCAGGCCACACCAATGGCTTCGATCAGCGCCCCGAACAGAATGGACGTGCCCGCAGCAAAGTGGTCCAGCAGGGTGAAGACGTAAATGCCGCCCTAGGAAAGAGCGGAGAGTTTTGGCAGTGAGCGGGTCCAAACCGTCAGGCCGGCAGGGAGGGATGGCCCAGCAGGGGATTAGCTCCCCTCAGCCTTTGAAAGCCCGGGCAGCCCGGGTGTGTCTGGGGCCTTTCATTGGCCAACACTTTAGTTCCAGGAAGCTGACAGGAATAAGGGGAGCTGCACCTCTATTTAAACTGCAAGTCTGAAAAACCCAAGGGCACATGCCGGGGACTCTGATCCCGGCTCTACCTCTTGTCTGCAGTGTGACCTTAGGCAAGTCACTTCAATTCTCTGGGCCTTAGTGACCTCATCTGGAAAATGGGGATTGAGATGGTGAGCCCCAAGTGGACAGGGACTGTGTCCAGCCCGATTTGTTTGTATCCACCCCAGCGCTTAGTACGGTGCCTGGCTCAGAATAGGCACTTAACAAACACCACGATTATTATTAATTATGATTGCAAAGGGTCTGTGGGCAGGGAAATATAAAATGAATTTAACCACTTCATCTCCCCTAAACCAGGAGGACAATTTGTATTGTGACAAGTCCCACGCTTAGCGGGACACTATTTTTTTTATTTATTGTATTTGTGAAGTGCTTACTGTGACCCAGGAACTGCACTAAGCGCTGGGGTGGATACAAGCAAATCGGGCTAGACACAGTCCCTGTCCCACTTGGCAGCGACACAGCTGGAGTAGCAGCCTGGCCTAGTGGTAAGAGCGCAGGCCTGGGAGTCAGAAGGACCTGGCTTCTAATCCCGGCTCTGCCACTTGTCTGCTGTGCGACCTTGAGCAAGTCACTTAACGGTTCTGGGCCTTCGTTATCTCATTGGTAAAATGGGGCTTAAGACTGTAAGCCCTACGTGGGACAGGGACTGCATTCAACCTGATTAGTTGGAACTACTCCAGTGCTTAGTACAGTACCTGGCACTTAGTAAGTGCTTTGTAAATACCATAAAAAAACACTTCCACAGAGCAACTCTAAACTATTAGGGAAGACTTGCCCTTAGATTGTACCCTGCCTTGTCTTTACTTCTCGTGCATTTCCCCTCAGTGAGTCGGACAGGGAGAGACCCTGATTGAGAACCCAATCAGTACTGACGGAACTTCATCTCTGGAGGAAGGGACCGATTTTCCAGCTCGGGCACCGAAGACGTACATTAGTGACGCAGAAGAGAGAGATGAGAAAAGTCGACAAGACAATGAACAGGGTGAAGAGCTCTCGATGCCGGTGGAGAAACTTGAATTCATCAATCAACCCGGTGATCACAGACTCCATCCCGCCCATCTGGAATAAAGCACACAGAGGAAGAGGAAGAGAAAATCACCTGTGAGGTTGAAATTGCACTTCCCTTTCCCGGAGAATGGGGCCTTCAAGAAAGGGGGATGAGCAAGGATGATGAATGGGCTTTCCCAGAATTCTGTCATTTGGCCAAGGATGCCCACTTTTTAAAATATTTTTTATGGTATTTGTTCAGCACTTACTTTGTGCCAGGCACTGTACTATACGCTGGGGTGAATACCAGCTAATCAGGTTAGACACAGTCTATGTCCTGTGTGGGACTCATGGTTTTAATCATATTTTATAGATGAGGTAACTGATGCTCAGAGAAGTTAATAGACATATCCAAGGTTGCACAGCAGATAAGTGACAGAGCTGGGATTAGAACCCAGGTTCATGTCGGACATGGACTGGGTCCAACCTGATTAGCCTTTTCTACCCCGAGGCTTAATATAGTGCCTTGCACATAGTAAGCACTTAAGAAATACCATTGGAAAAAAAAAGAAAAAGAAACATAAAAAGGAGGGTTAATTATTGCTTAGTCACCTTCCACCACCAATTAGAGACCCAATTATGTATCTTTTTTTTAAGAAAGAAGTAAAATGAATCTAAGTTACCTGAAATAAATCAACATTCCTCCCTGTCCTCCCCTCAAAATGAAACACAAGTAAAATTCAGCCAATGGTCTGACATCGCCTCTCAGATGTGATTTTATTCCCAGAGCTCAGAATGTGATTTTTCTACTGAAATACAAGTCCCTGAAAATGCCAGTCCATTCCATTTAACAAATCAGACTCTCTAGGGAGATTGAATATGGGAAGACTTGATGGAAGTTGACAGTAGATTTCTTCTTTCCTAAGAATAAAATCTTTACCTCCGTGTCCTGGTCAATGAAATGCCAACCACTGGTCCCAGCAACAATACAGGAAGCAATTGGAGTCTGGTAAGGTATCTAATCTAATCTAATCTGAACTTTGAGGGCCATCTGCTCTGTCTAAGTCTTCAGAGATCGGTGATGTAGGGTCAAGAGTTGAATAGTGTGTGTGTGTGTGTGTGTGTTTTTAGGGTAGATACAAGCTAATCAGGTGGGACACAGTCCCCGTCCCACCTGGGGCTCACAGTCTTAATCCCCATTTAACAGGGATTAAAAGGAGACATGGGACTAAGGCATGGAGAAGAGACGTGACCTACCCAAGGTCACACGGCAGACAAGTGGCTGAGCTGGGATTAGAACCAGGTCCTTCTGACTCCCAGGCCCGGGTTCTCTCCATTCAGCCATGCTGCTTCCCCTAAATGCTAAGGAATGAGATCTAAAGGGATGGGATGTTTCCAAATTCAAAAGGGGGATGGGTGGAACAGTCTTGGATTGGGGTGGGTGGGATTGAGGGTGGGGACTCAGGAAAAGCAGATAGAAGCAGAGTAGGCCAAGAGATACTGAAAGAGACACACCACCAAATGCAGAGACAGAAACAGAAACAAACAGGGAACCCCCAGCACAACTCTGCCCCCAAGTCCATACCTAATTCCTTCCTAAACTACCAGTTAATCAGTCAGTCACTTGTATTTATTGAACACTTACTGAGTGCAGAGCACTGTATTAAGTGCTTGGGAGAGGACAGTATCACAATATAACATTCCTTGCCCACAATGCGTTTACAGTCTAGAGGGTCAGACCTACCCAAGATTTTTGCCTCTTCCATTCTCTTTTGCTTCTAGTAAATCATTTCTCTCCCTCTTTTTACACGCTCACTTTCTACTGACTTTACCTTTTTCCTTTACTCCCTCACTCCCCACCACCCCAGTTTGAGAGGAGAATATAAATATTTATTTATATTAATTCTTGTCTCTCCTTCTAGACTGTAAACTCAACTTGGTCAGGGAATGGGTCTGCCAACTCTATTGTACTGTGCTCTTCCACTGTGCTTAATACAGTGCTCTGTGTGCAGTAAGTGCTCAGTAAACACCACTGATTGACTGATTGCATGTAATCTAAGCACTGGTCTATGCTTTTCTTATTCACACCAACATTTTCCTTCATCTTGGTGTGGTCATTTTGAATCTGCCAAGGATGGCATTTTTCCAGTAATGTTAAATCAGCACATTTAGGTTACAATGTCCCTCTGTAATTTATTTTAATGTCTGAATCCCCCTGTAGTCTGTAAACTCATTGTGGGCAGGAATTCTAACTCTGTGGTAGCATACTCTCCCAAGCACTTAGTACAGTGCTCTGCATACAGCAAGTGCTCAAAAAATGTCACTGCTTGATTGATCAATTAGGTTTCCATCAATCTTTCCTGATCTGGATCAGGAAGCACTTGATAAACGATCCCCTCATGCTCTAGGTGTACATCGCATGGTCTTTAGAGTGGGCTACCTGAAGGCCCAGAGAGGTTGCCCGAGCAACCTGGCAAGGGAAACAGCATGGAGTAATGGAGATCACGGGCCTGGGAGTCAGAAGGTGATGGGTTCTAATCCCAGCTCCACCACTTGTCTTTAGTGTGACCTTGGACAAGTCACTTAACTTCCCTGTGCCTCACTTACCTCATCAATAGAATGGGGAATGAGACTGTGAGCCCCACATGGGACATGGGCTGTGTCCAACCCGATTTGCTTGTATCCACCCCAGCGCTCAGTACAGTGCCTGGCACATATTAAGCACTTAGCTAATACCACATTTACTATCATCATTACTATTATGTCACAGCACGTTAGTGGGAAAATTGATGTTTCTAGATAACTAGTGCCTGTTGGCCTTAAAACTGCAATGGGACAGTTTCTTTCCTCTTCTGAAATCATTTTAATCTTTCACTCTGAAGACCAAGAGCACTCATCACAACCCTGTCGGTCTCAGGCAACAGTCTCGTGTAATACCATGGTATCGGGTGATAACCTACATCATTAGAAAGCTGGTGAATGAGACCTTCTTTAGGAAGACATTTTTCTGTGCCTCAGTTCCCTCATCTGTAAAATGGGGATTAAGACTGTGTGCCCTGTGTGGGACAGAGATTGGGTCCAACCCAAAACCGTTGTATCTACTCCAGGGCTCAGGACTGTGCCTGGCACATAGTGACCGCTTAACAAATACCACACATTATAATTATTAGTAGTGGTTCTGTGAGTATTATTATAAAGACAAGGTCAGCGGGAGAGCCAGGTCGGACTTCAGAGTCAGACCTGGAGCCTCTGATCCCAGATTACTCACCGCGCTGTCGATTCCTAGCGTGAGAAGCATGATGAAGAAAATCACGGCCCAAGCAGAAGACAAAGGGAGGGTGGCGATGGCTTCTGGGTAGATGATAAAAATCAGCCCAGGTCCTAAACATAGAATGAAATTGTCATTTTAGGGACATCTTTCTGCCCAAATGAGACATGATGCAATTGACTAAGTATTTACTATCTGCCAAACAGTGTGCGAAGCGCTGAGGCAGACACAAGAAAATCGGCTTGGACACAATCCCTGTTCCGGAGTCTAAGAAGGGAGCAACAACAGGTATTTAATCCTCCATTTCACAGTGAGGCAGAGAGAAGTTAGGTGACTTGGCCAAGGAAGGTTGCCTCGAGTTTCCTCGACTGTAAAATGGGGTTTCAAAACCTGTTCTCCCTCTTTGGCTGTGAGCCCCATGTGGGACAGAGACTGTGTCCGACCTGATTAAGTCACAGCTACCCTAGCACTTAGAATAGTGCTTGACAAATAGTAAGCATTTAACAAATACCGTTATTATTATCATTATTATTCTGTTTTGAGGACCAAAACTACATCCATAACATAGAGTCTGGAGGTTGAAAACAAAATCAGGCTTGAATTATCTAGCCTCAGAAGAAGAGATGCAGCATGACCTAGTGGACAGATCATGGGCCTAGGAGTCAGAGGGACATAGGTTCTAATCCCAGTTCCGCCACATTGAGCAAGTCACTTATCTTCTCTGTGCCTCAGTTATCTCAACTGGAAAATGGAGATTAAGACACGTGGGGGAGGGGGAATAAGAATGACTGCTTGGATTTAAATTGGGGGGCTACTTGGCTCAATATTAGCAAAGATTAAGGACTTTCTGCACTCGGAATCCTGGGATATGAGGCTTGGAGGTGACCCTACTGTTTGACCAACCCGCTTTGCATGTATCCACCCCGGCGCTTAGTACAGCTCCTGGCACATAGAAAGCACTGAACAAATACCCTAATTATTATTATCTGACCAGCCTTGCTATCATACCAGGATGAGCTTGTACTTTTCACCCCAGCTCTGCGATGATCATTTACATGCAGGATAAAATAAACGGCAGAACATACTTTCCCCTTTAGTCTGCACTATTTATTCATCCGTATTTACTGTTCTTGGCACTATTTAAACAGCCTGGAGGACTGAGGAGAAAAACTGGCATTTTCTTTGATTTTGGAAAAGGAATACCTTGAACTGAATGACTGTAAGCTCCCCTAAAGACTTGTAAACTCATTGTGGGTGGGGAATGGTTCTACCCACTCTGTTGTATTGCACTTTCCGAATGCTTAATTCAGTGCTCTGCCTTCAGTAGGTGCTCAATAAATACCACTGATTGTTAGGCTCTTGGGAAAACATTTAGAGTAGGCTGGGTAACACTGCCACTTTCCTATGCATCACTCTTTCTTCCAAGACGGGAGCAACTAAGGGAATTTAGAGTCCATCGACAGCTCTAGGCTTCAAAGTGGGTGAGCTACACTAGTTGACTCATAGGGGAAAATGGGCATTTGTCCTCTTTTCCCCACTTTGGCTACTAATGATAATAACAGTAATAACTATCTGTCAAGGGCTTACTATGTGCCAAGTGCTGAGGTAGGTAGAAGATTATCAGGTCCCAAGCAGGATTCACAGTCTAAGTAAGAGGGAGCACAGGTATTGAGTCCCCATTTTGCAGATGAAGGAACTGAGGCCCAGAGAAATGAAGTGATTTGCCTAAGGTACCACAGCAGACAAGTAGCGGCTCTGGGATTAGAACCTAGGTCCTCTGACTTCCAGACCTGGGCTCTTTCCACTGTGAACCCTGTGTGGAACAGGGACTGTGTCCAACCCGATTATCTTGTATCTACCCCATTGCTTAGTTCGGTTCCTGGCACCTAATAAGTGCTTTGCAAATACCTTTTAAAAATAAAAATAAAACCAATAAACTCAACATCATCCATTCTAACACAGGTGCACATTAAGTATATTGGGACAATCCAATTTATTTAACTTCTTGGTACCTCAGTTTCCTCCTCTGTAAAATGAGGATAAAATACCTGTTCTTCCTCTCTTAGTCATCAAGTACAGTGTAGGACAGGCACTGTAACTGATCTGATTATTTTACTCCAGTGCTTAGCACGGTGTTTGGAATGAGAAGCAGAATGCCTTAGTGGAAAGAGCGCGGGGTTTGGAGTCAGAGGACGTGGGTTCTAATCCTGGCTCCGCCACTTGTCTGCTAAGGGACCTTGGGCAAGACATTTAACTTCTCTGTCCTCAGTTACTTCATCTATAAAATGGGGATTAAGTCTGTGAGCCCCATATGGGACAACCTGATTACCTTGTATCTACCCCGGTGCTTAAAATAGTGCTTGGCATATAGCAAATGCTTAGCAAATACTATAGTTATTATTATTAATTATTAATGCCGTAAGCTCTGAATAAATACCATTATCATTAGTATTATTAGGATTGCTCTTTTAACTAAAATACAGCTCACTTCAAACATCCTAAATCGAAAAGCCCTTCAGGACGGAACTATAGCTTTGATTTTAGATGTGTTTAAAACATAAAGACTTTATAATGTGCCCTAGAGAAACATATTAGTAACTTTAGCCAAATGTAACAGCCTCTTCTTTAGTTGGACATTATGTTCGTTAGCATTCCACTAATATTTTCTGGAGAATTAGGACCACCGATGATATTTATTTTACCTATCGCTGAAATGGAAGGGAGAACTTAACCTTTCCTGTCGGGGTTAACGGAGGTTGCACAAGCACGGACTGTTTGTCATAATAAAGGGCAAAACTTGCAGCAAAAATGCAGAAATACAATAGTAAGTAAATTTCACCCGTACTGTCTTTTTATTGCTTTTTTCCTCCCTACTGGATTTGGGAATGCTTGCTGATTCAGAGGCAGAGTCACGAGCGGAGACCACCCGTCACTAGATTTATTTCGGAGCGGGAGATGGGCTCACTGGAAGAGCAGAGGGGGTTGGCCTGCTCTAATTCAAAAGACCCCAAAGGGGAAAACAGAGTTCACAGCACCAGAGAGAATTTGGACAGCCAGTCACAAGTGAACACGCCAAATTTCCGCAGACTATAAGCTCGTCCTCTCTAAACTGGAAGTTCGTTGTGGGAAGGAATTGCACTACCAACTCTGTCATACTGTACTCTCCCAAGCGCTTAGTCCAGTGCTCTACCTCACTTCACTGCTCTCCTATTACAACCCAGCCTAGACACTTTGCTCCGCTAATGCCAACCTTCTCAGTGTACCTCTATCTCGACAGCGTCCTCTCGTCCATGTCCTTCCTCTGTCTTGGAATGGCTTCCCTCATATCTGAAAATTACTCACCCCTCCTTCAAAGTCTTATTGAAAACACATCTCCTCCAAGAGGCTTTCCTTGACTAAGCTCTCCTTTCCTCTTCTCCCACTCCCTTCTGTGTCGCCTTGACTCGCTTCCTTTGTTCATCCCCCTCCCAGCCCCTCAGCACTTATATATAATCTGTCATTTTATTTACTTATATTAATGTTTGTCTCCCCTTCTAGACTGTAAGCTCGCTATGGGCAGGGAATGTATCTGTTATATTGTTATATTGTACTCTCCCAAGTGCTAAGTACAGTGCACTTCACACAGTAAGTGCTCAATCAATTCATTCATTCATTCAATGGTATTTATTGAGCTCTTACTATGTGCAGAGCACTGTACTAAGCGCTTGGAATGTACAAATCGGTAACAGATATAGTCCCTGCCCTTTGACGGGCTTACAGTCTAATCGGGGGAGATGGACAGACAAGCATAATAGCAATAAAACAAGAACGGTAGCAATAAAATAGCGATAAATGTGATCGACTGACTGATAGTAAGTGATCTATTGATCATTATGATCGATTGATTGATTGATGGCCCCTCTGAATTCTCTGGAGAGCTACTGAGCCCTTGTGAAAACTTCAGTAGTTAAGTCTTGAGTCTACCCACGCTTAGATCCAGATCTTTGGGCAAATATCTGGATCATTAAATTGAGTCCAGTCTTCACATCTCAACAAGAAAGCTGCCTACAAATTTTTCATCTTGATAAGAATCCAGATAGATGGATAACCACTCAATCTAGACCTTGACAGGTTCCCCTTTGGAACCAAAACCACACATGTGCCTATACTTGAGGACAGGTGGCTGGAGTTCCTAATCTGGATTTGGAGCCTGGCGGAATTTGAGAGAAGACATCTGCTTTAAGACGGTTGTGGCTCTCACATAGATTTGAATGCAGATGAATCTGTGCCCAACTTTTCAGCTTAGCTGCATCATATGGGAAACAGCGTGGCCTAGTGGAACGAGCATGGGCCTGGGAATCAGAGGCTGTGGGTTCTAATCCCGGCTCCACCACTTGTCTGCTGTGTGACTCTGGGCCAGTCGCTTCACTTCTCTGTGCCTCAGTTTCCTCATCTGCAAAATGGGGATTCAATCTCTGCTCTCCGTCCTACTTAGACCGTGAGCTCCATGTGGATCCTGATTATCCTTTATCTACCCCACACTTTAGAACAGTGCTGGGCTTAAAGTAAGGGCTTAACAAATACCACAAGTATGGAATAAAGAAATGAGCTGGGGGCTTTTAGAAAGAGAAAGAACCCACCTCTGACTTTGGGCAAGCCACTTAGCTTCTCCAGGCACTAACCATACTCACCGTCTTTGGCAACATCACCAATGGGCACATTGTGTTTCTGAGACATGTAGCCCAGAAAGGAAAAGATGACAAAGCCAGAAAAGAAGCTTGTCAGGGAGTTGACTGAGGTGGTGATAATCGCGTCTCTGGGAAAACACAAAACAAGTCATCGTGAAGGAGGGAAAGATTATGGGAACAAGCTGCAATTTTCGACTCATGAGTCGTCCCTTCCAGAGAGGGTAGGACAGGGAGAAATGGGAACTCATTAAAGGACTGTTGGAGACTACCCTATCTGTCAAGATGAAAATTAGCAACCCGTCAACTCTACAATTAGCCGAGCATACTCTCCCTACTCATCAGCTGTTCCTCTCCTCCAGGGGAGATTAAATGCCGTTCCCATCAGAGGGGCCTATGTTCTTCCCAGATGCCCCCTGTCCCGAGGTGACCAAGATGCCAAGCACTTAGCATAGTGTTCTGTATCTAGCAGGTGCTCAAAACATACCACTGGTTGACTACCCTTTCATTCACAAACCCAGATGCTTTCTCTTCTGCCCAGACCCAAAACCTTTACAGATACGTGGCCCCCCACTATTTTTCAAAGCAACACTTCCCTTCTAAGGTCTGTTGTGCCAGGAAAGAGAAAACCCCCAAGCACGTAATATGCCAGATGGGCATGAGCCTGCTAATTAATCTATTAATGGTATTTATTGAGTGCTTACTATATGCAGAGCACTGTACTAAGTGCTTGGGACAGTACAACAGAATTAGCAGACACGTTTCCTGCCCAAAGCAAACTTACAATTTAGAGGGGGAGACAGGCAATAATATTAGTAAATTAGTCATCTATAATGTATAATTTAAAGACATGTACCTAGTACCGTGGAGTCGGGAGTGGGGCAAATAGCAGTTGTCCAAAGGTCACAGATCCAAGTGGATAGAGGATGCAGATGGGAGAGCGAGCCATGGAAAAGAGGGCTTTATCGGGCAAAGTCTCCTGGAGGAGCTGAGACTCTATTTCCCCTGTTCCTCCATGGAGAAGGTTCTTGCTTGGCAAGGAGAGGAATGGCTAGCATTTGGTGTCCAGGTTATCCGTTTGTCCCTCACATACTAACTAGTACATTGTTCATATGAAACCAGAGTGAGGTTTCGGATCCTAGTGTAGGAGACTGGCAGGGGATGGGGAGTCGGGAACTGAATCTAGTGAGGAAAACTACTAGACAAGACCATAAGCTCGTTGTGGGCAGGGAATGTGTCGGTTATTGTTTCGCTATAGTCTTCCAAGCACTTAGTACAATGCTCTGCACACAGTAAGTGCTCAATAAATATGATTGCACTGAATTGAATTGAATTAGTATAGTGCTATGCACACAGTAAGCACTCAATAAATATGGTTGACTGACTGACTGTGAGGAATCACAGGAACAGAAAAAAGAATCCCATCGGTCAGACGTTAGCCAACCTTGTTTTGATCTTCATTTGTTTTTCTCCCTGTTTCTCTGGCCTTCCTATTTAGATCTCCAGTGTTTCCAGCATAAAAAGGAGGTGAGTAATATGTCCCCAAAGACACTAGAATCTGCAACGGAAATTTGTACGTTATTTCCAGCTAGATTCTCTGGCCAGTGAACTCAGTTTTGCAATTACTTTCTGTCTCTGCAATGGTCTCTGGTGGGGAATAGGGGTTGAAAAGGGGAAAGGAAGAAGGGGGCTTTGGGGGGGGGGTTATCCAGAAAACTGCGCCTGCCAAGCCACCCGGGGGAGGGTGGGTTTCAGACAGGGAATCAGCCTGGCCTAAGGGGTAGAACACGGGCCTGGGAGTCAGAAGGACATGGGTCCTAATCCTGCCTCTGCCATTTGTCTGCTGTGTGACCTTGGGGAAGTCACTTCACTTCTCTGGGCCTCAGTTATCTCATCTACAAAATGAGGATTAAGATTGTGAGCCCAGTGTGTCCAACCCCATTGCTTTGCATCTCCACCAGCACTTAGTACAGTGCCTGACACATAGTGAGTGCTTAACAAGAACTATAATTGTTATTATGTAGTCACAGAGCTGGTTATCAGAGGATGTGGGTTCTAATCCCGGCTCCACCACTTGTCTGCTATGGGACCTTGGGCAAGCCACTTTACTTCTCTATGCCTCAGTTACCTCATCTCCAAAATGGGGATTAAGACTGTGAGCCCCAAGTGGGACAACCTTTCATTCATTCAATTCAATAGTATTTATTGAGCGCTTACTATGTGCAGAGCACTGTACTAAGCGCTTGGGATGAACAAGTCGGCAACAGATAGAGACAGTCCCTGCCGTTTGACGGGCTTACAGTCTAATGTAACCTGATTACATTACATTAGCCGGCATTACTATCAGTCAATCAATCAATCAATAAATGAATAAATTACAGATATATACGTATGTGCTTCACCTCAATAAGTTTTTCCTCCACCAGTACTCTGCCTGTGCTCTTTCCTCTATGCCACGAATGAATGAAGGAAGGAGGGAAGCTGGAGGCAGAGAATGAAGGAGAAGGAGAACGGGCAAGGCAAGTCCTTGAAATGAAAAGTCAGGTCGTGGACGTGGGGTTAGTTGCCCAAGAAAACACACCAGAAAGTTGGGGGAGAATCTGATGAACACCACATATCATACATTAGACTCATCGTGACCATAACTGGACATTTAACCAAAACAAGGGTGAAAATTTCTTACAGCAGTCCTACCTCATTCTGGTCTAGAGGTTTTAGAGGAATTTTCTCTTTTCCTCTAGGGTCGATCTTTCACTTTTCCAAATCTCCACTTTTCAAGAAGCATTAATGACTCTCAGTTTCACCCTGCATGGCATTTAGAAATGGAAGCGAGAGGCTTACCTATAACAGTTGTTAGTGAACTTATTGTAACTGGAGAAGGCGATCAGCACACCAAATCCAACACCAAGAGAGAAGCATATCTGAGTGGCAGCATCTATCCAAACCTACAAACAGATCCAGGACCAGGTAGACAAAAGAAAAGGCAAGAGAGAGGGAGAGGGGGGAGAGGAGAAAGGGAAAGGGAGAAGGGGAGAAAGGGAGAAAAGGAGAGAGAGAGAGGAAGGGAGAGAGGCAGAGGGGGGAAGGAGAAGGGGAAAGCAAGGGGGAAACAAAAAGAGAGAAAGCTGTTATTAAGGATAATTGCAGGAAACTCATTCAGCACAAAGATGAAAGATAGGGTTGAATAAAAGGTAATTTTGCAAATTACTGCTGCATTCATGTTCCCAATCCAGTTTCTCAGATTATTGCTTTGAGTTATGATGTTGTGAGCGCTCTGAGAAGGAAATTGAGTGTGTGTGGGTACTCTTTCTTATGGAAAATGGCATGAGTTTAGACTCAAGTTCATTATCAACAAGGGAGAGGCATTAACAGTGCGATCAGTAGCAAATTATGCCTAAGGGAATAAATATTTCCTATGCCTTGACCATAAAAGAGAGCATTATTAAGAGAGGCTACTTTGTTTTGTACTTCAATTGGTACTTTACTCCTTACACCAATACAATCATTATGTAAATAAGCAGGCTTCACTTCTGAAACTCAGAACCAATGATATTTATGAAAATATGAAATTATGGAAATCCGATTTTTCTTTCCCTTGTAAATCGTAAAATGGGGAGTCACTTCTTAAGGCAAGAGTTTCAGTATTTTCCAACATTCATTCATTCAATAGTATTTATTGAGCACTTACTATGTGCACAGCACCATACTAAGCGCTTGGAATGTACAATTTGGCAACAGATAGAGACAATCCCTGCCCAGTGATGGGCTCACAGTCTAATCACAATTTTCAAGAAACAGTCTGCTCTGTTGGACATTTTGAAAATTAGTAAGAAAAATGTGGTACATTTCCTTCTTTTTATGGAATTTTGAAGCACATATTATTTGCTGAAAAGAAAAGCAAGGTGGCACAATGGATAGAGCATGGAACTGGGAGTCAGAAGGCCACGGGTTTGAATACTGGCTCTGTCACTTGTCTGCTGTGTGACTTTCGGCAAGTCACTTCACTTCTCTGGGTCTCAGTTCCCTCATCTGTAAAATGGGAATTGAGATTGTGAGCCCCACGTGGGACAGGGGCTGTGTCCAACCTGATTTGCTTGTATCCACCCAAGGCTTAGTACAGTGCCTGGCACATAGTAAGTGCTTAACAAATACCATTGTTGCTATTATTATAATTATTATTGTTATGTCCCAAGCATTGTACTAAATGCTGGCATAGATACAAGCTAATCAGGTTGAACAAATTCCATGTCCCTTGTAATAAAAAAAGGCAGATGCAGCATTAGAACACAGGACTTCGAGTCCCAGGCCCATGCTTTATTCACTAAGCCACAGTGCTGCTCCTTGTTCATGAATCTTAACCTCCTTAGCCTATTCAGATAGAAATTGTGCACATATCTTGGGTACAAAGCAATGCAGATGAAGTACATTATTTGCCAATATATTTTCTCCACTAACACAAGGGATTATTTGCTCAAATGTCCAATCTGTTCATGAATCCTCAGCAAAATGGCCTTTTTGTCTCTGTGGGGTGCCTATATGCTCCAAAGATTTTTCACAGAAATCCCTTCTTTCCTTGCCAAGATAGGAAGAGTCCATGATGATGAGTCCAAGAGTCCCCCGATTAGACTGTAAGCCCGTCAAACGGCAGGGACTGTCTCTATCTGTTGCCGACTTGTTCATCCCAAGCGCTTAGTACAGTGCTCTGCACATAGTAAGCGCTCAATAAATACTATTGAATGAACGATGATTTAGAGATCATTATTCCATCACCTTTCCCTGGACCACTGGCTACATTTCCCCTACTTTAAAAAAATGAGTGTGGTCAAAATTATGGATTGAAAATCCAAGCTACACTGGGGAGAAAAGCAGGCATTCAAAGAAAGCCGTGAGCTCCCAGTCAGGGCTGCAACAGCGGCAGCTGAGACAGCGGAGGAAAGGTTGAAGAAAGAACAAGACCGACATTGGCTGATCCCGTGACATGGGATTTGAAATACCTTAGGATGGCTGTTTCATTTGGTCGGTTCGATAGCAGCTTCGGATGTTAATGAAGCTCAAAAGGTGGAACATCTCACACCCCTCTTTGGATAAGACCGCGAGAGGAGGACCCCTTCTTCCATTCATTCATTCGGTCGTATTTATCGAGCTCTTTACTGTGTGCAGAGCCCTGTACTAAGCACTTGGGAGAGTACAATCTAACAAGCTGACATTCTGACTCTCTGTTCTGGGTGAGGGTGGCCTGTCTAAATTTTTCAACCCAGCAAGTGTCTGGGGAAGCAGCATTTCCTGAGGTGAAGAGTGCTGAGCGTCTGTGCTACGTGTCGGGCTGTTTATACAGCCTGGCGCCAAGGTCGGACAACGCATCTGGAGGTTCCGGTGTTGTTGATCATGGATGGAGCCAGGAAGTTTCAAAGCTGCCTTTGGGACAGCTTTTGATGTGGAGGATCGCGGGAAGTTCTTTGGTTTTCAGGAAGCAGCATGGCTTAGTGGAAAGAGCACGAGCCTGGAAGTCAGGGAACCTGGATTCGAATCCTGGCTCTAACATGTGTCTGCTGTGTGTCCTTGGGCAAGCCACCTCACTTTTCTGTGCTTCACTTGCCTCATCTGTATAATGGGGATTGAATCCTAATCCCTCTTACTTAGACTGTGAGCCCCATGTGGGACAGGGACTGTGTTCAACCCGATTAACTGGTAACTGCCCCAGTGATTTGCACATAGTGAGTGCTTCACAAGTACTATCGTCATTATTATTAATTATTATTCTTTCCCAGGGTTTCTGATCGCATCCCCGAACTACCTCCACACATCATCCCAGTACCTGCAAAGGCTTTTACTTCTGAACTGGGAAGGTTTTGGTGGAGCAGGCTGTCCCAGCCCTATTCTACTTAAATCTCATTCCCCTCCCCTGAGGCAGAGGTAGCAAACTGGAAATAGGAGAAGGTGGGGTAGACAGGGATGGCCCCGTGTTAAAATCCATTTTGCTGGGCTTTCGACAGATACGTTCCCAGTAAATATAATCATCCAGTCAAACACATAATTTAGATCACTCAGCTACACAGAGAGAACCGAACAAATTCAAAGTAATCTCTTATAATTATGCCAATTTGAAACAAACACCAAACAGAAGTTCTCTGTCATGTTTGCTCCACTCGTGATAGAGGCACAACTCCTAGTTAGTTTCTCTCTCTCCCCATCAACTCTTGCCAGATGTGAGTTCTAAAAATCGAGAAATCGAGAAATGACCTGGCTCAGAGCTGGTCATAGATGAAGCAGACCTTCCTCAGCCTTGGTTCTAAACTTGTCTTACCGATTGCCTTTGGAGCTTCTCCACTGAGTCAGAGGGAGATTGTAATTAGCACAGGGGGGATGGTGGGTATCTCTATCGCCGAAGCAAACTGTTCATAAGCACTTATAAGAAATGCCCCAACGCCACCATCAAAAGGAAACAATCTATACGGCACTGCTAAGAGAAGGAGAAACTAAATTTAACTGACAACAAATTGAATTTCTTCACTGCCCAGAGGAAGTGCTTCACAAATTCCCAGATTGCCATTGGAAATTCCGGCCACCTGGACTGACAGAGAGCTGTAACTTCAGTTGCTGACATCTCTGTGGCCAACACTGAGCCCCGTGTTTGTGGAGAAGAGACTCACTCACCGATGCCTCACAGAGCCGGTAGAAGTCCACGCTCAAATAGGCTTTAATGCCATCGATGGCTCCGGGAAGGGTGACTCCTCTGAGCAGCAGGGCGGTAAGAACGATGTAGGGCATGGTGGCCGTGATCCAGACAACCTGAAGGAAGAAGGACGACAATGATACCATCTCCAGCCGCACTTTCCTTCCCGTCTCCCTTTGTCCACCTTTTCTGGCCAAGTGGAAGGGGCACGAAAATTAATCTAGAATGAACCCACCCAAGATGACATCTGCACCAGTGTAAGCTAAGTGTTCGCCACAGACAGTTCTGCCTGTTCATTAATACCACTACAACTGTTCCTGGACAATTTTCAACTCTCCCCTTCGCTTGAACGATGCTTTGTTCTAGTCAAATATTAAAGGTCTTCCCCCATTCTCTGTCCTCTCACCCCCCACCATCACCACAATCGATCCCGCTGCACAGGTTTTTGATCTGCGGAGTTCTTGACAAGAGACTTCATCATCATCACCTTTTTTTTTTTTAAAAAAAAAAAATCTCTTCCCTCAAAGAACACAGATTAGCTGCTCAGTAAATATCCACTGATTGATTGTATGCTCCCAAGGGCTCTGTACAGAGGACGTGCTCAATAAATATTATTGCCTTACTGACAAGACCAATGGAGAGTGTCGGGAGAGCACTATTCTAACACGCTGGGCCTCCATAATGAACAGTTGATCACAGTGCTCTGCACCCAGTAAGTGCTCAATAAATATAATTGATTGGAAAAACAATGAACGAGCACCCTGCTACCTCCAGAATTGGAGGCCTCAGCACTGACACCCACCCCAAATTGAGCACCTCCCTGGTCTGATTTTAGTACCATTTTCTAGCAGAACAGAACCAGGCTGAGGCTGCAGTGGCAAGAGTCACAGGGAAGAGAAAAATGACCTGAGATGGCTCTAGTCAAATAAATAATAGTAATGATAACTGTGGTATTTGTTAAGCACTTACTATGTGCCCAGCACTACACTCAGCCCCGAGATAGTTATAAATGGGGTTCACAGTCTAAGTACGAGGGAGAACTTCATAAATACTATTGCTTACTGCTACTACCAGGTTCCAGAAGATTTCACACGACTCCATGGACAAGAGGGCTATTTAGGATTATTAAAGAGTCACGGATAGATTAATGGGCAAGGGGAGAGGAGAGGTATCGAACTCCCATTTTGCAGAAGAGGGAACTGAGGGCCAAGGTCGCGGAGCAAACAAGTGGTGGAGCTGGGATCAAAACTCATGTCCTCTGGCTCCCAGCCCCATGCTCCTTCCACTAGGTCATGTTGCACCTCCTGGTAATAACAAATAATGATGGTATTCGTTAAGTGCTTAGTGTGTGTCAAGCACTGTTATAAATGTTGGGAGAGGTTCATGTTAATCAGGTCAGACGCGGTAAGTCCTTGTCCCGTACGGGGGTTTCAGTCTGAATAAGATTTAGACCTGGACTTTGACTTATACTGTTAGCCCCATGAGAGACAGAGACTGTGTCCAATCTAATTAGAGAAGCAGCGTGGCTCAGTGGAAAGAGCACGGTCTTTGGAGTCAGAGGTCATGAGTTCGAATCCCAGCTCTGCAACTTAGCTGTGTGACTGTGGGCAAGTCACTTAACTTCTCTGTGCCTCAGTTACCTCATCTGTAAAATGGGGGTTAAGACTGTGAGCCCCACATGGGACAACCTGATTCCCTTGTGTCTACCCCAGCGCTTAGAACAGTGCTCGGCACATAGTAAGTGCTTAATAAATACCAACATTATTAATTAACTTGTACCTACCCCAGCACTTTGAACAGTATTTGACCCAGAATAAGCTCTTATCAAATACCACAAAAAAAAAAAAAATTGGAGGGAGAAAGGGTATTGAATCCCCATTTTCAGAGGAGGAAACTGAGGCCCATAGAAGTGAAATAAAACAGCTAGTGCCCCTGTAAATGTGAGCTTTCAAGTTCTCCAGTTTCCCCAAAGCCTTACCTTCCCAGAAGTCTTCACTCCTTTCCACAGGCTGAAGTACAACAGCACAATGACAACAACCAGGCAGCAAGTCAGCTGCCACCGGGGAAGACCCAAGTCATCGATGCCCTTGCTCTGGTGAAGATGCAGAACTCCTCGTCTGCGAAAGGAGGAGCAGGAAGAAAATGAGTGCTGCTTCTGGAATTCCAGAGAATGCAATGGTGGCTAAGCCACTCAGTGGATAATTTCAGCCTCTCTGAGCTGGAATTGGACACGAGGAGAGGACGAGTCCAAGGAAGAAGCCAAGGGAGTGTACACTCGTAGCAGAAGGTTGGCCATTTTCTAAGTCCACAGCGGGCCCTGGACCCAACAGACCTCCCCTAGAAAGTCTCAGTCTCCCATTAACCATGACAACATGCCCCTGCCTCCTGGATATGCTCCCCCGACCCCGCACTCTCTGTGGTCCTAGAATTTTGGGAAGTCTCTCTGGACAATGAGCTGGCCGCAAAAGGGGTATCTGATGCTTATTGAAGCTCAGTAACCCTTGGGAAAACAACTGTTTCTCAAAAGGGAGTGTGCTGACTGACTAAATCAGGCCAGTGTGGAACAGCAGTTGTTCATACCTCACCTGGAGCTGGGAAAAATTAGCTCAGCAAAAGAATAATCTGTCAGAGTCCCCGAAAGACTTGGAAAGGGGACCATCTCTTACTCAGACCCTGCAAAAAACCCAACCCAATGAGCCCACGGACCAACTTCGGGTCATAACCCCAGCTCAAAACGTTTTGTTTCAGTGAGGTGCAGGGAAAGGGGGTGAGCTTGGCACAAACAGGGTCTTGCCGTGACTGTAAGCTCCTTTCGGCAAACATCCCCCGAAGGGTGGCTCTTATTTTAAAGTGGCCATTTCGACGGAGCCAGGCCGGCTCAAATTTCCACATAGCTTACTTTTCTAAATTTTTCCAAAGGCTGAAATGACCCTCAAAGCCGGGACCAAGGCGTTGCCACAAGGTGCAATTGTAGTCGCCACTGATCTCAGCTGGGCGGCAAATGTGGGGTTCCTTGGGCATCTGGGATGGGGTCCAAGGGAAAGGGAGGTCTCCCTTTTTCCCACCATCATTAATGTCCAAAAGGGAAAATGGTTGGGGAGAGGAATCTGAGGAGGGAGATGAAAGCCCTTAAATATTTCTGAGACTCGTGGAGTTTATGGGAGAAACAGGTTTGCCTTAGCCTCTCAATTTGGGAACACCAAAGTTCTGTAACAACTAAAAATGGAAAATATTAGCAGCTCATTCATTCTGTAATAGCTTTTTAATTGGTCTCAATCCTCTCCCCTATCCTACACAACAGTCCAGTCATTCAGATTTATAGAGTGTTTTTACCGTGTACAGAGCACGGTACTGAGCACTTGGGAGAGTAAAATAGAACAATATAACATATACATTCCCTGCCCACGATGAGTTTACAATCTACAGGGCTGCACACATATTCAATCCATTGCTCAAACCTGTCACTTCATGGGGATCCAATCCTTCCCATCTTTAAAGCTTTCCTGAAGCACCAACACTGTTGTGAAAAGAGGACAATGTACATGCTAGCAGTAATAAGTCTCCCATTCGGACCTTCGCTAAAATTGTATTGAAATGTCAGACGTAATCACTATGAGAAGCAGTGAGGAACAGTGAAAAACAGCCTGGCCTAGTAGAAAGAGCGCGGGTCTGGGTGTCAGAGGACCTGGGTTCTAATCCCAGCTCTGCCACTTTGCTGTGGGATTTTGGGCAATTCACTCAACTTCTCTGAGACTCAGTTCGCTCATCTGCAGAGTGAGGATTCAATCCCTGTTCTCCTCCCCTTTAGACTGTGAGCCCATGGGGAACAAGGACTGTGTCTGATCTGAATTTATCATGTCTTCCCCAGTGCTTAGCACAGAGGAAGTGCTTACAAAATACCACAATAATTATTAGTATTTGAGTCCCAAAGTGATGCTTTCACAAGGCTGCAAGGAAGCATCTCTCTGCCTTCAGCTAGCACTGAACGTTAGCCAGAAACTTTCTCTGGGAAAGAAGGTAACCACTTGGAAATCATGATGTAATAATAATGATAATAATAACATTAAGAGTAACTGTGGTTTTGACTTGTATCTACCCCAGCACTTAGAACAGTGCCTAGCACATAGTAAGTGCTTAACAAATACTATAATTATTGTTATTATTGTTATGTCCCAAGCGGTGTACCAAGTACTGGGGTAGATACAAGATAGTCAGGTCCTTCACTGCTCAATCAATCATATCTATTGAGCATTTACTACGTGCAGAGCATTGTACTAAGCAGTTGGGAGAGAACAATAAAACAGTATTAGCAGACACATTCCCTGCCTAAAACGAGCTTACAGTCTAGATGCAAGGCTCATGGTCTAAATAGGAGGGAGAACAAGTACCGAATCCCCATTTTGCAGATGAAGGTACTGAGGCCCAGAGAAGTTAAGTGGTTTGCCCTCAGTCCCATAGCAGTGGCAGAGCCGGGATTAGAACCCAGATTCTCTGGGTTTCCAGACCCGTACTCCAGGCGCTAGACGGCACTGCTGCGTCCTTAGTAGTCGGTTCGGTTTCGGGTGCCGTGGAATAGAACGAGATCGTCTCTCATCACAAGGCCCTTGAGGGTTGTGGAGGAAGAGCGCCAAGCCTGAGAAGCGATAGAAAGGCTCAAGGAATAATGCCGCGATCCGGCCCACACCCGGGACTCCGCAAACCTACTCAAAATACTCTGCAGCGGGAGTGGCTTTGTAGGAGTCGTTGCTGCCGGAGGCGTTGCTGGAGTTGGAGAAGCGGATCTCGGAACAGTTGGGGCTGTTCCAGGTATTGTTGCAGTGGATCCAAGGCAGGTCCAGGGTGAAGGAAGAGAAGAAATAATGGAGCGCCCACGCGATGATGACATTGTAGAAGAATCCAACGTAGAGCGAGATGAGGATCACTGTGAAGCCCACTCCTAGGATGAATAGAAGGGAGAAACATCAACCTTTGCGATCCTAGTAGACTGTAAGCTCTTTAAGGGCAGAGATCTAAATACTGATTCTATTGCACTCATTCAAGTGAAAGCTCCTTGATAGAACTAAACTCCTTCAGACCAGGGGATCGTGTGTAACAACTGTAGACACTTAAGAGAGAAGTAGCGTGGCCTAGTGGATTGAGCATGGGCCTGGGAGTCAGAAGGACCTGGGTTCTAGTCTGGGCTCTGCCACTTGTCTGCTGTGTGAACTTGGGCAAGTCACTTCACTTCTCAGTGCTACGGTCACCTCATCTGTAAAATGAAGATTAAGACTATGAGCCCCATGTGAGACAGGGACTGTGTCCAACCTGATTACTTTGTATCTACCCCACCGTTTAGAACAGTGCTTGGCACATAACAAGCACTTAACTAATACCACAGTTATTATTATCCCTATGTGGGACATGGACTGTGATGAATCTGATTAGGTTGTATCAACTCTAGTGCTTAGTACAGTGCCTGGCACATAGTAAACACTTGACAAATACCATGAAAAAACAGAACAAAACATTTTGGACTCTCCCTAGTGCTTAGTACAGTAGCTGCTCACTAAATACCATTGATTAATTGTACTCCCCCAAGTGCTCTGCACAGAGGAAACAATAAATATGACTAATGGATTGAGCAGTGGATTGTCTGAGGCGAACACTATTCTGAAACTCTGGGCCTTTATAATCAACACCCAAAACAAGTGGCTCAAGATTGGCTCACGAAATCGGCGTCAGTTTCCCCAGAGATTCATTCGTTCATTCAATCCTATTTCTTGAGCTCTTACTGTGTGCAAAGCACTATACTAAGGGCTGAGGAGAGTACGATTCAACAACAGATCCAATCCCTGCCCACAACGAGCTCAGTCTAGAGACGAGCACAGATCCTGCACTACTTAGCTCCAATCAAGGGTGGAGCTTAAGGTCAGTAGCCCTAAATTATTCACAGCCGGGGAGAATGCCAGCAGATCGGAGCGGTGAGCAAGTATCTCTTACGCCCCAGGAATCTCAACCCAAATGCCTCCTTTTCCACTGCCAGTCTCTGTTAGTTGCCAGCGTCTGGGGAGGGAGAGGTTTCCTCTTTCCTCATCCTCGGTAAGGCAAGATCCTGTCAGTCCCTGAGCAAGGTCAGAGAAAAGTAAGAGGTGGACTGGCCTTTGGGGAAGTTTTTCTTTGTTAGGTTGGCTTTTAAATGGTATTTGTTAACTGCTCACTGTGCAGCAGGTGCTGTACTAAGCACTGGGGCAGATACAACGTCATCAGATTGGACACGGTCTTGTCCCCCACACGGGTCCCACGGTCTTAATCTCCATTTTACAGATGAGGTAACTGCCGTCCCGAGAAATGAAATGACCCAAGGTCCCACAACAGACGAGAGGCAGAGCCGGGCTTAGAAACCAGGTCTTCTGACTCCCAGGCCCGGGCTCTTTCTATTAGGCCACGCTGCGTCTCACATATTCCCTTCAGGATACAAGTCCCGACTCCGGTGAGGCCTCAGAAGCTCCAGCCAAAATGAATGCTGGCACGTCCACTTGAAAAGAAACTCGGTCTGTGGCTCATTATCTCACTTCATTACTCTTCTATTACAACCTAGCCCGTGCACTTCACTTCTCTAATGCTAACCTTCTCACTGTATCTCAATCTCATATATCTCACTGCCCACAACCTGCCTCTGGCCTGGAATGCCCTCCTTCCTTCTATCTGACAGACAATGACTCTCCCTCGCCTCAAAGCCTTATTGAAGGCACATCTCCTCCAAGAGGTCTTCCCTAAGTCCTCCTTTCCTCTACTCCCACTCCCTTCTGTAACACCCTGACTCTCTCCTTTTATTCGACCCCCTCCCAGCCCCACAGTACTTATGTACATATCTGTAATTTCTTTGTTTATATTATTGACTGTCTCCCCCTCTAGACTGTAAGCTCATTATGGGTAGGGAATGTGTCCATTCACCGTTGCATTATACTCTCCCAAGCTCTTAGTACAGTGCTCCGACACAGTAAGTGCTCAGTAAATTTGACTGAATGAATGAGTGAATGAATAAATGAAAGGTGGTGTCTGCCGGCGGCAACAGACCGGAGCCCCTCGCTATTCCTAGTTCTAAATTCAACACGATCGTTTCCGTCTTAAAATGTCAGACTCTGCGTTCTGCCCTAGGTGTTTAACTTGTAGATCTCAGCAAATCTCAGGGAAAATCTTCTAACCGGCGGGCGTGATCTTTATCAATATTCACCCTTGGGGAGCCCGGCCCCACCAACCCACCCAGAAGAAGGATCGCTACCAATACAGCCTCAGAAACCGAGATTCAGAAGGACCGGACTTGGCCACTTTCTGGGGGCCATAAACAGGCCCCAGTTATTTACCCATCGACTCCTTCGGTGGCAGAGCTGGGGTCTGTGAGCACCTCGCCCAATTTAAACTCTAGTCAATCGGGAGTAACCCCTGCCTCAAGGTCTTCCCAATTAAACCCTCTTTTCCCCATCTCCCCCTCCCTTGGACATCATCTATGCACTTGGAACTGTGACCTTTGGGCATTTGATATTCACCCCACGCTCAACCCCACAGCGCTTATGTACGTGTCTATTAACTACACACTATAAATTATTTATTTATATTAACATCTGTTCCCTTTCTAGACTGTAAGCTCACTGAAGGCAGGGAACATGTCTACCAACTCTGCTGTGTTGTACTCTCCCAGGTGCTTAGTATATTTCTCTGCCCACAGTAAGTGCTCAATAAATGCCATTGATAATTATGGTATTTGTTCAGCACTTACTATGTGCCAGGCCCTGTACTAAGCACTGGAAAGGTTGGGCTCATCCAGGTTTGATGATGATGATGATGATGACTCAAATCCCAGAATCAGAGGCTGGAGAGGATTTCCTGCAAAGAGGAACAGCTCCATCTTGGATTCAGAGGAAGGGGCCCTGTGAATAGACTCCCCGAATCCCACTTCTCCCTGGTCTGGGAAGATTGGGTCTCCACTGCTAAAGTGAGGGAAGTGGTTCCATGAGGAATTCTCCTAGCCAAATTCCCTTCCACTCCAGGATTCCTCTATGCATCTCTCTTCCTCCTGCTATTCCTTTGACCCTTCTTTCCAGCTCCTGCTGGGTCCTTTGGACTCCCTTCTGCCCATAATAAATGGCCTGGGGTTCTCCTTCACCCTGACAATTTGCACGGGTGATAGAAGACAAAGAACCCATGGTCGGACTTGTTCAGTGACTCACCAAATCTAATAGGCTGACAAAATGCCATTACAAAATGTCCTTACATCTCCCGGTCAAATCCCATCAACCAGGAGGCTGGTTTGTTCCAGTTGCACTGGACTGAACACATATAGCAGTGCATCCTCTATCACACTCCCTTTTCACACTCCCTTCCCTTTCAGCAACCCAGGATGCTCAAAATCACCCCCACAGGCTCTTGGAAACACGCTCGAGGGAATAGATGATCCTAAAACATGGCCCACAACATGTCTATACTCCCCCTCTAGACTGTCAGCTCCTTCTGGGCAGGGAACGTGTCCGCTAATTCAGCTGTATTGTACTCTCCTAGGCACTTAGTACAGTGCTCTGCACATAGTAAGCTCTCAATAAATACCACTGGTTGACTGATTGAATGATTGGTTTCAGACGCTAAGAACCAAAACCAGTTTCTAGGGCACCTCCTGAGGAAATCCTTGCTGCTTTTGCAGCTTTGATAACAATAATAATAATAATTATGGTATTTGTTAAATGCTTTCTGTATGCCAAGCACTGATCTAAGCATGGATGTACAAGTTAATCAGGTTGGATACAGTCCCTGTTCCACATGGGACTCACACTCTTAGTCCCCATCTTATTGATGAGAGAATTGAGGCCCAGATAAATGAAATGACTTGCCCAAGATCACACAGCAGGCATGTGGCAGAGCCGGGATTAGAACCCAGGTCCTTCTGACTCCCAAGCCTGTGCTCTATCCACTAAGCCACACCGAGAGGTGGGGGCTGGGGGAGGGTGGGAATTCCTCATCTGAGAAACTCAGTTCAGCAGCCCTCTCCAGATTTCCCAAATTTACTAACATTCAGTTCTGGACCAACTCAATCTGGATATACAAATTAGACTTTAGTTGCACTATTCTCCCACCTGGGAGAGATGAACTGGCCACTTAATGCTGGGTTGGGATTAAAAGTGTCGGAAAAACTAGTTGAGAGATTGGACGTGGAATATGAGATGGGAGAATGAGAGACAATATACGATATCCTTTTCTTTATCCCTGTCTTTGAGCTACCAAATCCTGAAAGGGGACAGGATTTTGGTTCTATCCGATGAAGAACTGTTTTTCTTGTAGGTAGGGAACATGTCTATCAGCACTATTGCATTGTACTCTCCTAAGCATTTAGTACAGTTCTCTGCACACAGCAAGTGCTCGGTAAATGACATTGATCGACGGATTGATTTACCTTTGAATATCGGACAGATTTTCCAGACTCCAGCAGCGCCTTCTCTGTTGAACTGCCCCAACGCCAGCTCCATGTAGAAGAGAGGCATCCCAGCAATGACCATGAAAAATAAATACGGGACCAGGAATGCCCCTGTGGAAAAAGAATGAAATGTCATTTCCAGTAAACAGATGGGCTGTGACTGCTTAAAAGTAGGGAGCGTCAGAAGTGAGAAACCACCAGAAACCACCAGTTCCTTATCTTCTACCTATGTGAATTGTCAGGGTGAATGAACGAATGAAGCCCAATCCATTTATTATGAGGCAGAAGGGATTCCGAAGGACCCGGTAGGGCCTGGAAAGAAGGGGTGAAGAAGAAACGGGAGGAGGACATGGAGAATGGGAAGTTTTGGTTCAGGACTCTTCTCTCTGGGTTGATATCTTGTCTTATCTTATGCCGTCGATGATATAGAAGTATACATTAATATCTCCCCATTTAGACTGTAAGCTCGTTGGGGGTAGAGAATATGCCCGTTTGTTGTTCTATTATATTCTCCCAAGAGCTTGATAAAGTGCTCTGCACAAAGTAGGCACTCAGTAAGTCTGATTGAATGATTGAATGAATGTCTGAAAGCCAGAGGACTCCACCGTTTCTGTCATGTTGACACTGCAACCTGTTATCATCATTGTCTTTATCTGCCTCCCTGAAGCCCCCTGTGGTCATGGGGGGGGGGGGGTCTGCCTGTTATGCTGGTATCTACCCCAGTGCTTAGGACATAGTAAATGCTTAACACCACCACTAATTAATAATGGGGCCGGAGTGTCTCGACATTTCTTACTGAGAGTCCACCAGGCAGGGTGAACCTAGACTAGATTGTAGACTGTAAACTATAAGCCCTCTGTGGACAGGGATTGTCCCTCTTTTTTGCTGTACTTTCCAAGCTCTTAGTACAGTGTTCTGCATGCAGTAAGCGCTCAATAAATATGACTGAATGGATGAATGAATGGATCCCCAGGGTGCTGTGTCTTCAGAGTCTCCAGCCTGGAATTTTTTTTTTTAAATGGTATTTGTGAAACACTTACAATGTACCAGGCACTGTTTTTAGCACTCAGGTAGATACAAGGTAATCAGGATTGGACACTCTCCATGTCCCACATTGAGATCACAGTTTTAATCCCTCTTTTACAGATTAGGGAACTGTGGTACACAGAGATTAAGCCACTTGCCCAAGGTCACGCAGTCAAGTGTCAGTGCCGGAATTAGAACCCAGGTCCTTCTGATGTCCAGGCCCGAGCTCTAACCATTAGGTGACACTCCTTCTCCTGTGGGAGAATACTGGGATAATAATGCCACTTTCAGCCTTCGTCATGACCCCAGGCTGAATTTGCTAAGACAAACTCTCCCCAGTTCAGGATCTCCCCAGGTCCTGCTGCCATTCTCCCTTCTCTTATTTCTCCCTCCTCTTATTTCTCCCTCTAGATTGTAAGCTTATTGCGGGCAGGGAATGTGTCATTTTATTGTGCTATTGTACTCTCCCGAGCACTTAGTACAGTGCTATGCAGAGTAAGCACTAAGTAAATATGATTGGCTGACAGCTTTTAAATACTGGAGTAGAAAGTTACACACCAGCAAGGTTCCTTGACTGATATTTCCCCTGGGTGGGTTGACCACAGACCCTTAGTTAAGAATACGGAAGCTTTTTGTAGTCAGGAAACGTGACTAGCAACTCTCTTTTATTGTCCTCTCCCATGCATAAGTATTCATTGAATCGTATTTACTAAGAGCTTACCGTGTGCAGAGCATTGTACTAAGTGCGTGGAAAGTACAATTAAGTTCAAGTACAAGTACAGCGCTCTGCATCCAGTCAAAGCTCAAGAAATATGATTGAGTGCTTGGATGAGAAGCAGCATGACTTTGGGGATAGAGCATGGACCTGTGAGTCAGAAGGGCCTGGGTTCTAATTCCAGCTCTGCTTCGTGACCTTGGGCAAGTCACTTCACTTCTCTGGGCCTCAATTCCCTCATCTGTAAAATGGGGATTGAGACTGTGAGCCCACGTGGGACAGGGAATGGGTTCAACCCGGTTTGCTTGTATCTATCCCAGCGCTTAGTACAGCGCCTGGCACATAGTAAGAGCTTCACAAATACCATGATTATCATTATTATTATTCCCTGGACCTCAGTCACCTAATCAGTAAAAACGGGGATCAAGATCGTGAGCCGTACGTGGGACAGAGACTGAGTCGAACCAGATTTGCTTGTTTCCACCCCGGTGCTTAGTACAGCGCCTGGCACATAGTAAGTGCCTAACTAGGGCCATAACTATTATTCTCATCATTACGTGGGTTCCACTGAAGGATTTTCAGAGGACACGGGCTAAGAAATCCCAGCAGCTCTGGGATTGGCTTTACCTCCTCCATTCTTGTAGCAAAGATAGGGGAACCTCCAGACGTTGGCCAGGTCGACGGCAAAGCCAATCACAGATAGGAGGAAGTCAATCTTCTTGCTCCAGGTCTCCCGCTCCTCCACCTCCATAGCTTGGGCAGGGTTGACGAGAGTTGAGTTGGTGAACTGCACGCCATTTTGCTCTTTTAAGAGAATCAGTTCCACTTCTTTGGGGCCCATGCTGTTGGATTCTTTAGCTGGCACTACCCCTGAAGACATTGGTCCCACAGGAGTTCTAGTTTTAATTATGAGCGGATTCAGGAACTAACAGCCGGGGAAGGCTCCTGGCTTCAATCTTCGAGGTCACCAGAAGAAAAGAACAAATGCAATCATTTAGTGGGACTAAACCGTCCCCAACTCATCTGTGAAGGGTTTATGGAGGAACAGTGAGCTCTCCTAGAAAGTAGTCTGAATACCTCGAATTTGCGGCATCATTTTAAATACCGGCCAATTTTACAACCGTCGGGGGAGGGACGAAGGAGGGGGTGTGAAGAAGGACGCAGAAGCCTTGGTGATTTGCCACAGAAGTATCTTGTCCATGTTATGAGAGGGGAATCAGAGAAATCTGATCCCACTGAAAGCCTTATCGTGAATGGACAACTTCAAGTTACTTCTGAGAGATTTGAGGAGAAATATTCAAATATGCTATCACTGAACAGGCACCTCTAGACCGTAAGCTCAATACGGGCAAGGAACGTGACCGCCAGTTCCATTGTACTGTGCTCTCCCAAGCATTTAATGCAGTGCTCTGCACCTAGTGAGCCCTCAATAAATATGATTAATGGATCAATTGATTGATTTGAATCCCCAAGGAACCTGCTGCCCTCGTTTAACTTTTCCATCACGTACAGTTTTTCAGGATTTGGTCTCCTTCCTCATTCCCTCATATCCCTCTGAGGGAAGGGGGATTTGAGAGGCACCAACCCCATTTCCAATGACTCAAGTCAAGGTGTTACACAGACCCTGCATGATGGAATTGCCCGGGTAGTTGCTTGGGTTCCGGTTTCAGAGGGGAGCTCTCTGAGACTCTGGGCAAGTTTTAGTGGCTCCTACGCTGCGGGGCCCAGCCTCCTCCTGTCTTCCCCAGACGCCTTGCAGAGAGGACAAAGGGGGGGACAGAGAGGAAGAAGGGGGAGACAGAGGGTGGGGGGAGACAGAAAGGAGGATAAAGGCGACAGGAGAGGGGAGAGAGGGAGGAGGGTGAGGGAGATAGAGAGGGGGATGGGGGAGAGAGGATAGGGAGACAGAGGGTGGGGGGAGACAGAAGGTGGGGGAGTCGGAGAGGAGGATGGAGGAGAGAGGATGGGGAGATGGAGAGAAAGAAAGGGGAGGTAGGGAGGAGGATGGGGGAGACAGAAGGAAGGGAGAGATAGGAGGAGGGGGAGTCAGTGGAGGATAGGGGAGACGGGATGGAGGAGACAGAGAGGATGGGGGAGACAGAGGAGGGTGGGGAGAGAGAGAAGGCTGGGGAAGAGGATGGGGAGAGAGAAGGATTTGGGTAGAGGAGGATGGGGGAGACGGAGGATGGGGAGAAGCAGAGAAGAGGATGGGGAGACGGAGAGGAGGGTGGGGAGAGAGAGAAGGCTGGGGGAGAGGATGGGGAGAGAGAAGGATTTGGGTAGAGGAGGATGGGGGAGGCGGAGGATGGGGGAGGCAGAAAGGAGGATGGAGGAGACAGAGAGGATGGGGAGACAGAGGAGGATGGGGGAGACAGAGAGGATGGGGAGAGAGAGAGGAGGATGGAGGAGAGGGGAGGATTTGCGTGGAGGAGGCTGGGGGAGAGGAGGCTGGAGGGAGACGAGTCTGGGGGAGAGGTGGATGGGGAGAGGAGAGGTTGGTTGGGGGAGGAGGACGATGGGGAAGAGAGGAGGATGCGGGAGGTGGCGGTGGAGGGCTTAGGGACAGCCGGAGGGTCTCGTCCCCCCGTCCGACGCTCCCAGGGGCTCCCGGGGGCTCACGTTCCCACTGGGATCCTTGGAGTTCCTTCACCGGGACCCCGGGCGGGGCAGGACCGGGCAGAGCCCCCGCGGGGCATCAGGGCGAGGGGTTTGGGGAGGAGAGGGTAGAGGGGGCGCGGGCACAGGAGGGCACAGGAGGGCACGAGAGGGGCGGGGGACCAGAAGGACGCCCGGGAGACACGAGGACACGGACGGCAGGGACACGGCGAGGGGGGCACAGGGAACACAGAGGATGGGGGCTCGAGGGGCACAGGGAGCGGAGGGCACGGGGGGACAGGGAACACAGGGAATACAGGGCGCAGAGGGTACAGGGGGCAGGGGGGAAAGGGAACACACAGGACGGGGGCCCAAGGGGCACAGGGGATACAGGGAGCAGAGAGGGCCCAGGGAGCGGGGGGCGGAGGGTGGTCTGTTCCAGGAGTCCGTCGGAAGGGTAGGTCCGGTTCCCTGGGCGGCCCCCGGCCAAGCTCTGTTCACTGTCCCACCCCGTCCATCCAACTATCCATCCATCCATCCGGCCGGCCGTCCATCCGTCCGTCCGTCCGTCCGTCCGCCCGTCCATCCGTCCATCCATCCGTCTATCCATCCAACCATCCACCCTTCCATCCATCCATCCATCCATCCGTCCGTCCGTCCGTCGTCCGTCCGTCCGTCCGTCCGTCCGTCCGTCCGTCCGCCCGTCCATCCATCCATCCACCCATCCATCCATCCATCCATCTATCCATCCATCCGTCTATCCATCCAACCATCCACCCTTCCATCCATCCAACCATCCACCCTTCCATCCATCCGTCTATCCATCCAACCATCCACCCTTCCATCCGTCCGTCCGTCCGTCCGTCCGTCCGTCCGTCCGTCCGTCCGTCCGTCCGTCCCTCCGTCCCTCCATCCATCCGTCCACCAACCCGTCCGTCCACCAACCCGTCCGTCCATCCGACCGTCCATCCCTCCATCCGTCCGGGCACGCACGCACGCACGCATCCATCCACCCATCCCATCCGTCTGTCCACCGGTCCATCCTTACCCGCGGGGCGGCCCGGTCCCGGTCCCGGTCCCGGTCCCTGTCCCGGTCCCTGTCCCGGTCCGGGTCGGGCTGGGAACCCGTTGATGCCGGAGTGCCCCCGGGGAAGCCGGCCTCAGGGCCGCGCTGGGAGACTCGTCCCGTGCCGCCCGGGCCGCTGGCCACCGGCCATGGGACCCCCGAGGGGGCTGAGCTGGGGGCGGCCCGGCCCGGCCCGGCCCGGCCAACCGGTCTGAGCAGCTGTGCGGAGCTGGCCGGTCCTGGCCGGTGCCTTCCCCGGCCGGCGGCTCTCCAGCCGGAGTTTGAGGCCGGCCCCCCTGGCCCCTGCCTCCGCCCCCAGCCCCAGCCCCTCCCCCTGGCTCTGCCCCCACTAGCCTGCCCTCCCTCCCCGCTGGGATCGGGGCTCCACCCTCCCCCCCGCCAGGCCCTCGCCAATTCAGCCCCGAATAATACCACTGATCGGAGTAATGATAATAATGAGGTTGGCGTCTGTCAAGCGCTCACTACGGGCCAGGCACCGTACTGAGTTCCCTCTCCCCCCGCCCCTCCCCCTTCTTCCCCCCTTCGCTCCAGCCCCCTCCCCTCCCTCCATCCCCCTTTCTTCTCTCATCCTCCCTCTCCCCTCTCCTCTCCCTTTTCTCCCTTCCTCTCTTCCCCTCTCTCCCTTTTCTCTCCCCTTTTCCCTCCCCTTCTCTCTTCCTCCCTCTCCCCCTTCCTCTCCCCTTTCTCCCTTTCTTTCTCTCTTCCTCCCTTCTCTCTTTTTCCCTCTCCCCCTTCCTCTCCCTTTTCTTCCTTCCTTCCTCTCCCCCTTTCTCTCCCCCTTTCTCCCTTCCCTTCTCTCTTCCTCCCTCTCTTCCTTCCTCTCCCCTCTCTCCCTTCCTTTCTCTCTTCCTCCCTCTCCCTTCCTTCCCCTCTCTCCCCCTTCCTCTCCCCTCTCGCCCTTCCCTTCTCTCTTCCTCCCTCTCCCCCCTTCCTTCCTCTTTTCTCCCTTCCTTTTTGTCTTCCTCCTCCTCCCTCTCCCTTCCTTCCCCTCTCTCGTCCTTCCTCTCCCCTTTTTCCCTTCCCTCTCTCTTCCTCCCTCTCCCTCTCCCTCTCCCCTTTCTCCCTTCATCTCTTCCCCTTCTCCCTTCCTTCCTTTCCCTCTCGCTCCTTTCCTCTTCCCTTTCTCCCTTCCCTTCTCTCCTCCTGCCTCTCCCCTCTCTCCCCCTTCCTTTCCCTTTTCTCCCTTCCCCTCTTTCTCCCTCTCCCCTCCCTCCCTCAATCCCTCCCTGCCCCTACTGTTCGCCTCCAATGAAGATCCCCGGGTGGTTTCATATCGTGGTGGGGGAGGGTGATCCCGGAGTTCAAGGGACTAATTTATGGTTCCGGGTCTCTCCCGTGCTGAGAAAGATCCCATTCTAGGTCAGTGAGGACGCTGGTATTATTTATTTTGAGACATGGGAAATTTAGGAGGAGGAGGAGGAGGAGGAGAAAGTAGAAGGAAGAGGGAAAAGGAGGAGGAGGAGGAGGAAGAGGAAAAGGTGGAGTTCAGTGTCGGGTAAGTGAATTCATTCACTGAATCGTATTTATTGAGAGCCCCGTACTAAGCACTTGGAAAGTACAATTCAGCAACAAAACGAGGCAACCCCTGTCCAACAACGGGCAGCAGTGTCAGCAGGCCATCCAAGCAGAGATGACCTGGAGGAGATGTGAGATTGAGGAGCGGGAGTCAGAAGGACCTGGGTTCTAATCCCAGCTCTTCCACTTGTCCGCTGTGTGACCCCGGGCACGTCACTTCACTTCTCCGTCTAGTGAGGGGAGATGGACGTTAATATAAATCATTTATAATATGTAATTTATAGATAGGTACGTAAGTGCGGTGGGGTTAAGGGCGGGACAAATATTAAATGCCCAAAGGTCACAGCTCCAAGGGCATGAACGACTCAGAACGGAGAGAGAGCTGGGGAAAAGGAGGGCTTAATCCGGGACGACCTCTTGGAGGAGATGTGACCTTCAAGTTCCTTGAAAGCAGGGATCTCGTCTACCAATGGTATTGCACTTTCCTAAGAGCTTAGTGTTCTGCCCAGAGTAAGCGTTCACTAAATACCACTGTTCGATTGATGTTGCAATTTCCCCAAATTCACCACCGAAAATTCTGATCAGGAAGGGAGCAAGAGAGATACAGATCCCACACATCAGTCTCCTAGCCCCGACCATCTAGTTCCAACTCTGGCAAGAATCGTATCACATCCGTTTACAACTAATTCCTAGTAACACTTGCTTTCACATAGCTCCCTTTAGCATTTATAATAATGTTGGTATTTGTTAAGCGCTTACTATGTGCAGAGCACTGTTCTAAGCTGCTGGGGTAGACCCAGGGGAATCGGGTTGTCCCACGTGGGGCTCACCGTCTTCATCCCCATTTGACAGATGAGGGAACTGAGGCACAGAGGAAGGGAAGTGACTTGCCCACACTCACACGGCTGACAAGTGGCGGAGCGGGGATTCGAACCCAAGACCCCGACTCCAAAGCCCGTGCTCTTTCCACTTAGCCACGCTGCTTCGCTGTGTATTTATAATAATGTTGGTATTTGTTAAGCGCTTACTATGTGCAGAGCACTGTTCTAAGCGCTGGGGTAGACCCAGGGGAATCGGGTTGTCCCACGTGGGGCTCACCGTCTTCATCCCCATTTGACAGATGAGGGAACTGAGGCACAGAGAAGGGAAGTGACTTGCCCACAGTCACCCGGCTGACAAGTGGCGGAGCGGGGATTCGAACTCATAACCTCTGACTCCAAAGCCCGTGCTTTTTCCACTGAGCCGTGCTGCTTCTCTATTCGATTTACACAAGCCACAGTTTAAGCCATTTTCACTTATCCATTTTCCCATTCTCTTATTGTAACCAGGAATCCTGACGGGCAGGACCGAAAGTGAGCTGAAACGGTTCTGCAATGGGGCAACAGAAAAAGAACCAGTGCTTGTGTTCCCACTCTGACTGGAATTACTTCAAAGCAGTCTAAGCGTTCAGGAGAGTACAATGGAGTTCGCAGACACAATTCCTGCCCTCAGGGAGCCATATGTCAAGGAAGGCATCCAGGAGCCATCCCACGGATCCTCCACACATTTTGTTGCTTCTTCCAGAAGCAGAATCCCAGGCTGGCTGGTGCTGTTCTGCCCCAGCAATAACAGTGCTGATGATTTTAGGACTACAGAAGCGGTGTGGCCTAGTGGTTAGGGCACAGGCCTGGGAGTCAGAAGAACCTGGGTTCCCATCCCAGGTCTGCTGTGTGATCTTGGGCAAGTCGCCTCTCTTCTCTGGGCCTCGGTTACCTCGTCTGGAACATGGGGACGAACACCGCGAGCCCCGCGTGGGACGTGGATGGAGTTCAACCTGGTTAGCTTGTACCTACCCCAGAGCCTATTACAGTGCCTGGCGTGTAATAAGTGCTGATCAAATACCAGCATGGAAGCAGTCATGGAGTAGTGGCTAGAGCGCAGGGCTGGGAGTCAGAAGGACCTGGGTTCTAATTCTGGCTCTGCCGCTTGTCTGCTGTGTGAATTTCACTTCTCTGTGCCTCAGTTTCCTCATCTGTAAAATGGGGATTGAGAGTGTGAGCCCCATATGGGACGAGCTGATTAACTTGTATCTACTCCAGCGGTTAGAACACACGTGGGACAGGGACCGTGTCTAACCCGATTAACGTGTATTCACCCCAGTGCTTAGAACAGTTTTTGGCACATAGTAAGTGCTTAATAAGTACCATTTTAGATATTGTGTATATATACAAGTGACGTGACTTGTCCTAGGTCATTTCCTATGACTGATATACATATATATCAGTGACCTTGGACAAGTCACTTCACTTCTCCGTGATTCAGTGACCTGACCTGTAAAAATAATGACGGTATTTGTTAAGCGCTTCCTATGTCCCAGGCACTGTACTGGGTGCTGTAATGGGAATAAGAGTGTGAACTCCATATTCATTCATTCAGTAATATTTATTGAGTGCTTACTATGTGCAGAGCACTGTACTAGGCGCTTGGAATGTACAAATCTGCAACAGATAGAGACAGTCCCTGCCCATTGACGGGCGCACAGTCTAATCGGGGGAGACAGGCAAAAACAGTAGCAATAAATAGAATCAAGGGGATGGACATCTCATTAACAAAATAAATAGGGTAATAAAATCTATATAAATGAGCACAGAGCTGAGGGGAGGGGAAGGGAGAGGGGGAGGAGCAGAGGGAAAGGGGGGGAACAGACACTGTATCCAACCTGATTAACCTGTATCTACCCTAGCGCTTAGAACAGTACTACGGTACTTGACACATAATAAGCACTTAACAAGTATCATAACGATGATGATGATGATTTTTCTTAGTTATCAGACAGCAGACTAAAAATCCTGACTTCTGCCAGAAGGTGGAGACATGGACAGTGTCTAAGGAGAGACCCACCGTCCTGGAGGGGGGGGGGGGGGTCCCATTCGTTCATTCAATCCTATTTATTGAGCGCCTAAGGGGTGCAAAGCATTCATTCATTCAATCGTATTTATTGAGCGCTTACTGTGTGCAGAGCACTGTACTAAGCACAGTGGCCCATCAATCACTCTGGGCTGTGGGCCTGGGCCCATGGGCCCCCGGAGGAAGGAGGCATCGTCTCCGGGCAGTTGATTGGACTGGAGTGATCTCCAAATCAGACAGAGGTCAGTATGATGACGATGATGATGGTATTTGTTAAGCGCTTACTATGTGCCAAGCACTGTTCTAAGCAATGGGGAAGATATAAGGTCATCAGGTTGTCTCACGTGGGGCTCACAGTCTCAATCCCCATTTGACAGATGAGGTCACTGAGGCACAGAAAAGTGAACTGACTTGCCCAAGTGGCGGAGCCGGGATTGGAACCCATAATATCTGACTCCCAAGCCCAGGCTCTTTCCATTAAGCCACGCGGGCCCGGAGACTTTGGTTGTAGCCCCAGCTGGGAGATTGGAGTTCAAACCACAACCTCTCCGTACCTCAGTTTCCTCATCTGCAAAATGGGGATAATCTACCTGTTTCCTCTCCTTTTTAAACTCGTTTTTGGCTGGGAATTGTGTCTGTTTATTGTTCTATGTACTCTCCCAGGAGTATAGTACAGTGTTCTGCACAAAGTAAGAGCCCAGTAACAGTCATAATAATAATAATAATGGTGTTTATTAAGCACTTACTATGCGCCAAGCACTGTTCTAACCACTGGGGTAGATACAAGGTAATCAGGTTGTCCCACGTAGGGCTCACAGTCTCAATCCCCATTTTCCGTTTAGACTGTGAGCCCATTACTGGGCAGGGACTGACTCTATCTGCTGCCGAATTGTACATTCCAAGCGCTTAGTACAGTGCCCTGCACATAGTAAACGCTCAATAAATAGGACTGGATGAATGAGTACAGATGAGGTAACGGAGGCACAGAGAAGTGAAGTGACTTGTCCAGGGTCACACAACAGACAAGCGGCAGAGGTGGGATCAGAACCCACATCCTCTGACTCCCAAGCCCATGGTCTTGCCACTAGGCCAGTCTGCTTCTGCCCAATAAATACAATAGAATGAATGAATGTGGAGAAGCAGCATGGCTCAGTGGATAGAGCATGGGTTCGGGAGTCAGAAGAACTTTATTCTAATCCTGGATCCGCCTTGAGTCTGCTGTGAGACCTTGGGCAAGTCACTCCGCTTCTCTGTACCTCAGTTACCTCATCTGTGCAATGGGGATGAAAACTGTGAGCCCCACGTGGGACATGGACCCAGTCCAACCTGATCAACTTGCATCTACCCCAGTGCTTAGACCAGTGCTTGGCACATAGTACGTGCTTAACGAAAACCACGGTCATTATTGTTGTAAGGCTTGATTATCGCGGATCTGCCCCAGTGCTAGAACACAGTAAGCACTTAAAAACCAGCATGGGGTAGTGAGAAGCAACACGCGTTGTGAATAAAGCATAGTCCTGGGAGTCAAGAGGGTGATGGGATCTAGTCCCAGCTCCGCCTCTTGTCTGCGGTGTGATCCTGGGCAAGTCACTTCACTTCTCTGGGCCTCAGTTACCTCATCTGTAAGATGGGGATTAAGGCTGTGAGCCTCAGGTGGGACAATCTGACTACCTTGTATCTACCTCAGCGCTTAGAACACTGCTTGGCACACAGTAAGCACTTAAATACCGTTGTTATTATTATTATTACTATGCGGCCAAACGTTGATTGACTGCTCTTAGATTTAGTCACTTATTATTTTACTTGACTTCACACTGTATCATTCTATACATCCATCTTCCCCCATTTTAGATTGTGAGCCCCTTTTTGGGATGGCTAAACCTGATATCATTATCCTATTTTTACCCCATGTTTAGCAGAGTGCTTGGCACCTACTGAGAGCTTAATAAAAACCATTAGCATTGCAGTGCTTGGTCAATCCTGGTGACTGTAAACTCGGTGTGGGCAGGGAATGTGTGCATCTGTATACATCTGTTATTTATTTATTTTAATATCTGTTTCCCCCTCTAGACTGTGAGCTCGTTGTGGGCAGAGAATATGTGTATCTCTATTTATCGGTTACTTATCTTTTTATTTATTTATATTAATATGTCTTCCCCTCTAGACGGTGAGCTCTTTGTGGGCAGAAATGTGTCTGTTGGTTGTTATAGTGTACTCTCCCAAGGTCTCAGGACAGTGCTTGGAGAGAAGCAGCATGGTGTAGTGGATAGAGCACGGGCCTGGGAGTCAGAAGGTCGTGGGTTCTAATCCTGCCTCTGCCACCTGCCTGCTTTGTGACTTTGGGCAAGTCACTTAACATTCCTGTGTCTCAGTTACCTCATCTGTAAAATGGGGATGAAGACCGTGAGCCCCACGTGGGACAACCCGGTTACTTTGTACCTACGCCAGCGCTTAGAACAGTGTTTGGCATGTAGTAAGCGCTTAACAAATACCATAATTATTATAGTGCTTTGAACACAGTAAGTACTCAATAAATACGATTGAATGCATGACTGAACGAATCAACCCCAACCAAATACTAAGGGGTTTGATCCTTTGCATTTTTAGACATGGCAGAGCCCAAGGCTCCTTAAAGTCATCTCCCAGCGAAACAGTGGCCACAAGCACCCAATGGGTGAAACTTCAACCACCAGCTCCGCAGGGTTTGGCCGTTCGCTGTTCCATCCTCGTGATGCGCAGAGCTAACCCCTAATCAATTATCCTCCTTAATGACCAGCCTTTTGGCAACCTGAAATTCTCGGGAGGATTTCGCTGGAGCCAACATCCCTGAGGGAATTTGGATGTCCTTTCTGCCACACCCGGCCTCCAGGTGTGAGATTTCCCACCCAGACCTACCGGGCTGTGGAGAGACGGGGCCCCAGATGAAGGAGCCTTTCTGGGAAAGGGCCGCAGAGGGGGGTCCCACGAGTCCCAACTGCTGTGCCAGGTAAACGAATGTAGAAGCAGCGGGTTGTAGTGGATAGAGCCTGGGCCTGAGAGTCAGAAGGACCTGGGTTCTAATGCTGGCTCTGCCACGTCTGCTGGGCGGCCCTAGGCAAGTCACTTCACTTCTGTGCCTCAGTCACCTATTCTAGAAAATGAGTGCGAACCCCATGTGGGGCAGGGGCTGGGCCCTACCTGATTAACTTGTGCCAATCCCAGGTTTCGGAAGAGTGTTTGACACACGATAAGCACTTGCATGTCCTAGTGGATAGAGTACGGGCCTGAAGTCAGAAGGACCTGGGTTCTAATCATGGGTACAACATGATTATCTTGTATCCACTCCAGTGCTTACTATAGTGCTTGATACATAGTAAGCGCTTGGCAAATGCCACAATTACCTTTATTAATTAGTATGATTATTCCCTATCATAAATAATAATAATGTTGGTATTTGTTATGCGCTTACTATGTGCAGAGCACTGTTCTAAGCGCTGGGGTAGATACAGGGTCCTCAGGTTGTCCCACGTGGGGCTCACGGTCTTAATCCCCATTTTACAGATGAGGGAACTGAGGCACAGAGAAGTGAAGTGATTTGCCCACAGTCACACTGCTGGCAAGCGGCAGAGCCGGGACTCGAACCCATGACCTCCGACTCCCAAGCCCGGGCTCTTTCCACTGAGCCACGCTGCTTCTCATGCACTAGAGATAAATAAGGACTGGATCCAGAGAGATGTACTGTCAGGAGGAGTTTTAAACTTGAGAGAAAATTATATTTCAAACGTACATGCTTTATGTAATATTTTGGCCCAGGGCAATTTGGGAAGGCAAATTGTATTTATGTGTTAAATGCTTTCCCATGTATCCACCTATCTGCTGTGTGACCCTGGGCAAGTCGCTTAACTTCTCTGTGCCTCAGTTACCTCATCTGTAAAATGGGGATCAAGACCGTGAGCCCCATGTGGGACAGGAACTCTGTTCAACCTGATTTCCTTGTATCCACCCCAGAACTTAACAGTGCCTGGCACATAGCAAGTGCTTAAAAAGTACAACAATTTTTATTAACAAATACCATTGTTATTACTATTATTATTAGAAATGCCCTGTTCTTTTCTGCAGAAAGATCATTTTGAATTATGGGCTCAACAGTGAACTCAAACCCTACACAGTGGACAGCCCTGGTCTCTGGTCCCTGGGAGACGGAGACAGGTCCTGGCCTTGCTGCTGGCCATTTGGGGCATAACCGAAACCTCTCTGGTCCCCAGATTCTCCACTTGGGCAAAGGAGTGCGCTGCCAGCTGCATGGAGATAATAAGGATACAAAAAATAATACATGGGAAAGCATTTAACACAATTTGCCCTCCCAAATTGCTCTGGGCCAAAATATTACCTAAAGCATTTGAATTTGAAATAGAATTTTCTCTCAAGTTTAAAATTCCTCCTGACAATGCATCTCTCTGGATCCAGTCCTCATCTATCTCTAGTGCATTTATGACAGGGAATAATACTACTAATTAATAATAGTAATTGTGGCATTTTCCAAGTGCTTACTATGTGTCAAGCACTATAGCAAGCACTGGAGTAGATACAAGATAATCACGTCAGACAGTCTCTGTCCCCCAGGGGCTCACAGCTTGAGGGAGCCTGAGGAGAACAGGTATTTCATCCCCATTTTCCAGATGAGGGAACTGAGGCACAGAGCAGTAAAGCGACTTTCCCAAGGTCACACAGCAGCAGGAATTAGAACCAGGTCTCCCGATTCCCAAAGCCTCTGTTTTCCCATTAGGCCACTCTGCTCCCCAGAGTTTACAGGATTTTAAGGCATTCTTCAATCTGCTATCGCTCCACCGTATTGGTGAACAAAAATGAACTCAAAAAGCAAAAGCCAGAGTCTTTACAGCTGCTTTTTTTCTAAATTTTATTTGGTTTCACACTGAAAAGTCAACTTACAGCATGCCAGTCACAGGAAACACATTCAGTTGTGCAGAATGAGCATGGACCCCGGTCATGCCCCAGGCCCTGGTAGGAAGTTCCTTGAAACCCTGACTTGAATTCGGGGCCCTGGGTCCTCTCAGGAAGTCGGCCCATTCCCGAAGCGGGATTCCCGCTGACATAATTCTACCACTGCTTGGCTCAGTGCAATTGTGAGCACTTTACAGAAAATATCAAACAAGACATAATTCTACTCGCTAGACAATTGACCGGAAAAAAAGTTCTCAAATTGAGGTATTTCCTTTAAGAAATTTACTGAATGTTACTAGTAGCACGTGATACAGTTAGACCCAAACTATTTAAAAACTGGAGAAAATGTACAAAAATGTCCAAAGTTCTCAATGAATGTGCTCAGGTTTTTTTCCAAACAATTTCATAGAAACTATGAAACCTAAATTTTAGCATTGAAACTATACATTACTTGAAAAAGATCAGCATCTGGCCACTGTGTCGCCACTAAAATACTGCCATGATAGGGTTTACGTTATTTCCTCCCTTTTTTCCTGTCAGGTTATTCATTTCAGTGCAAGAATTTCATGTCTGTGTAAATGGTTCCCAGGAGCCAGTTAGGAGAGACATGACAGAGCAAAGACAACCAGACCTACACTGTGTTCTTTTGAGGGAGTTGGTCGATCATTGACCCATTAAAACCACCTTCCTTATTCGTCTGCTCCAATAAACCTGGCTTTTCCAGGTAGGAAAATAGGAATGGTTTTATTGGGTTTATTACAAGTGCTTAGTACAGAGCTTGGCACACAATAAGCGCTCAGTAAATACCATCGAATGAACTGTGGCAAGCTCCTGGATTCAGCTCGTTCAGCGTCCTGCCTCAGAAAGTCATTCATTCATTCAATCGTATTTACTGAGCGTTTACTGTGTGCAGAGCGTTGCACTAAGTGCTGGGAAAGTACAATTCGGCAAGTGATCTCTGGGCAAAAAGTCCCTCTTAGTCCGTAAGCTTGTTGGGGGCAGGAAACGTGTCTACCAATTCTGTTCTACAGTTCTCTCCCGAGAGCCTAGTAATAGAGCTCTGCACACAGTAGGCACTCAGTAAATATGATTAACTCAGTACAGGTGAGGTAGAAAGACCACCTCCAGCCCTCTGGAGATTGTAAAGAACATTCCTTCACTACTGACTGGGCCTGTCAGGTATCGATTTCAAACCAGAAAGAGGCAGATGTGCGAGTCCCAGGACATGCCGCTACGCTCCAGAGGACTGTCTCAATATTGAGCCTGTAAATTTAACATGTGAAGTAAATCCCAGCCCTTTATCTGTCACCGGAGGATCTATCGGTCTGATTCTCTGGGCTGGCGGGAGTCGCAGGGGCCTGTGTCAAGATGTTTTAGGACATGCTTGGGAAAGCCACCAGTGCGAAAGGGAGTCTGCTACTGCCCTGAGCCTGGATCAGAGGTGTGTGACTGGATGCCACAGCATGGAAATGCCCCTCCGACTTCCCACCAGCTTTGTAAGGGGGGGAAGCCTATGCCCTTCTCCTTGCCCGACACCCCCAGGCTTCCCCTGTGGCGTCAATGGACAAAACGAATGGATTTAGGAGGTTGGCTGACCCCCCACCCCCCGCCCCATCTCCGCCTCAAGGAAGATACAAAGCTACGGGCTTTCCTGGGCCTGACGGGGAGAATAGGCTCAAACTTTATTCTTCTCCAAATGGTAAAATCAACATCAGTGCTCCATCTAGATGTCTTTACACAGCTGGAAATAGAGAATTACAAAACGTTTCACCAACGATACCGGTAGACATCACTGAAATGCCGCGATACGGTGCTACGGTCATGATGATAAATGTGATATCGTGACAAGCTAGCAGATGCTTACGTAACCTTGCTCTTTAGAAGGGCTCCGATCGACAGAGAGGGGCTCGGGACTTCATTCGACTGTTTTGACACTGAGTAACTTACAAGAGACTCTGTATATAGGATGGTATTTGCCCTAGGTACTTATTACAGACGGTCCATTATGTGTTTAACGTAAACAAATCACTAACACAGAACACTGTGTAGACAGACAGCCACAAACAGCTTACACTCCATTTACCTACCATACACAGAGCAGCAAAAAAATCACCTCTCAAATATAGTTTCCTTATAGTTTCCCTTTTCCTTATAAGATTTTAATTGTTTTTGTAAAATCTTTTCAGGCTAGAAAAGTACTTTCACATTACCCCAATCTTCCTTGAATCTACACTCCAAAATAGAAGAAACATCTAGTTCGATCTTTACAGTAAAAGACAACATATAACAAAATATATACTTGCTTATTCAAGATTTTTACATTTTATTTTTCAACATCTAAAATCCAAAATTATTTTCACGGTAGACAGAGACAAAGCCAGTGCCTTTCCCCTGTTCCCCCCCACCCACCCAATCCTTCGTTATACATTCACAGGCCTAGACAAATATATCAAATGCCTGCTGATCTTGGCTTCCAAAACCAGGGTAGCATAAAAAGTACTAAAGCTCCATCCTCTCACCCTCTGGGGAAAAAAAAGAAAAAGGAGGGGCGTGCTATTTATCTTAAGACTATCTACATTCACAGTTCAGGAAGCACACGAACCAATCACTACATAAGAAAACGAGAGAATCCGGAGGTGCAAACATCCATTGAGAGTCTGTGGATCAGAGGTTTTTTGGAAAAATGCACAATTGCATTCCCCAAACCACTTCATATACAGACCTGAGGGAAACAGGGGGGCACTTCAGATTTAGGCCTTACTGCAGAATGTTCCCTCAAAATATCTTTGTTCTCTGAACCTCCTTCATTGATCATTTTTGTGCTTTTCCTAGCATGCAGTGTTTTCCTCTCTTAAAAGAGCAAATTATCTGTTAGTTACATAGTTATAAAAATCGCTACCATTAACTTTTAGCTACTAAGCCTGCAGTCCAGTTGTTTTGTGTCCAGAAAGTCGAGGTCGTGATGTTCTTAAGCACTTGGTTTACCTTCGATTTAAATTTAAAATCAAACAACGTCCTGTGGGTTCAAATTAGGCAAAATTCACAGGGGAAAAAAATGCCAATAATAAATCCAACAGGATTGAAGTTTAATAGATTTTGGATTTCCACTGGTCGAGATGAAGGATGGAAGTGTCACATCTTTTGTAAGATTAGGCTGCTCTTACTAGATCGAGAAGTCACCTGTATGCCAAAAGTTCAAATTCAGGCCCATTTTTTACTGCAAATTACAAATGAATTATTTCCAATAAGGTTCAATGCTTTCAATGCTTTTTACTTCCACAACAAGTAACTTGAGGAAATGCCAAATCGCTATGCTTTACGAATGAATTTTGGCCTAATTTTGGCTGCCCTACATCCTGAATCAGAGAAAATCAATGGAAAAACTCAAAACCTCTAAACTCTCTTCCCTCGCTTTGCAAGTGACACTCTTCTCCAGTAAGACTAGGATTGCTTTGTATAGGAGGCGAAGGGAAGAATGAAAATCTACAATCCTATGATCGTGGTAAGTCTGTCTTCTGCCCTGCTGCTACTGGTTGCCTTCTGTATCAGCTATTCCTGAGTCTTGGGAATCAGACTTCCAGGAGGTGCCTGGAAAACCCAGCAGTTGGAAGAAGCTGCAGTAGCGTCTCTAATGCAGTATTGGGAAATCCCAAATTCTGGCTTCTTGCCATCAATAGCACCAGGTAGGTATTCTATAAGACAAACTTTGTTTCGATGGTGACCGTTCCCATACACCTCTCAGGAACATCTGACAGACTACGGAGATGCATTCCACTGCATTACCCTTAGACCAGGCTGCCTGCAGGGGTGAGCCTTTAATGGAAAACAAAACTGGGATTCGGAAGAATACATATAGGAGAAGGGCAAAATATAGTTTTTGCCCTAAGTCGCGCAGTCTGTTGAAACGTTAAAAAGAAAACCCACAAAAAACTCTAACAACTTGGGGTCCCTGGAAATACTTTCCTATAAAAAAAAAGAAATGTTTTAGATCTCTTAATCCTACTGATCACTTTTATTTTATTAGCAAACAGTTTCAAACTATGATCTATATTGAAAGAGATCACCCTGACTTCAAACACCTGGTCATTTAAAACAGAAACCCTGCATTGTTACTGAGAAAAAAACAAGGACAATGATTGTAATCACTCTTCAACAGTTATGGAATAGAAATTTGCTTTTCTCTGTTAGGTTGGTGACCGTCTCTGGAGCATCTTTATGATTCAAGTGAAAGGAACATCGGAATTTTAAAAGGTCAAACCAAAACCAGTATCTGTATCAAAAACAGATCAATAATTCAACATTCCTTAATCTAACAGGAAAAATGAAGTAGAAAAACCAACCCTCCTTTTCATAAAAATGCAGCACACGTATTTCCTAAGTATCTAAATGAAGTTTATAAAACATTTACAAGTTCCCACACAAATATAGAAATGATTACAAAGCAATAATTGTCTCTGCCAAACTTGGTATTTGTGACAGGCAGCAAGATAGCTACTGATTTCCCAAAACATCCTACACGCTTCCCTTTTCGGCTGCAGGCGTGAATGTCTGGGGCAGGCGGGGGAGAATTAGTTGTCCCTTCTTTTCCATACCACCACAGGATGGATGACATTAAGGACCAAATTGACGGCTGATGATGGGAAATTAAAAACATGATCATCTGAAACAAAACAAAACAAAATCTGCCTTTTCTGTGCATAATTTGCTTCTGGGACCTACTACTGAAGCCAACACAAAATGAACTGTCCCTAAGCAGAGGAAAGCACTATTCACCAAAGTGCACTTAACACCACAGGAGCTACATAATTCTTTATACATGCACACTCTTTAAGACACTTTGTACATGAAACTAAACAATGGAATATAAATAAGTGTGTGGCTTTCAAACACGCACACACGAAGAATGTAGCGCATTCACATTCCTGGTTCTTAAGACTTTTACAAAAACAACAGCAAAAAAGCTCAAGTTTGAAGACGATAGGTTTACAGGTTGTGGGAGATGAAGCTAGGAGATTCTCACACGCACAAAAGAGAATACAGCGAACATTGCTAATGTGTGGTTTGACTAAGTAGAGTTTAGGAAAGAGGTCTCCTCTCGCCAGGAGAGGGAGATGGTGTTTCACTGTTAGTCCAGTTTCTTCCGCAAAGGATTCCGCTCGTCTTCGATGTTTTCTGGGCTGAAGTCAGGACAGAAACCATTAGGGGTGGGAGAAGAGGGGGTCTGCACACAACTCTCAAAATTTGTCTGGTCAGGATATAAATACTCTTCTGCAAAGTCTGGGCACATTTTCACAAACTGGTCAAAGTCAGCTAGGGGGAGAAAAAGAAAAAAAGACATCAGGCATGGTCATCCCAAGGGTGGCAAGTAGCACTTTATAATTATCTAAAGATTTACAGTAAAAAGTCAGAAATTCAGAATGCCCCACATCAAGCTCAACCTGGATACAAAAATCATTTGGACATGGAATCCCCATTGTTAAAATTCCAACATTTCCTAGGCAGAAGATTTACTTCTTGGGCGGGAAAAGCTTGGTGGAACCCTGGGTTCATTTCGTGTCTTCGCTGATCACCGCTGAAAAATACAGGACGATATTCATCAACATTATTTACTGAGCACTTACCTTGTGCAGAACACTGTACTAAGCGCTTGGGACAGTACAATACAGCTGAGTTGGTAGAAACGTTCCCTACCCACAACGCGAAAACACTGTAGACTGGATAACTGTTATCCCTCCAAACCCTACTTTGGCTCCTCCTAAACGCCCTCCGCTTCATGCAAAGAAAAATGCGACGTCGGAAGAAACACTTGTGGGCAGGTGTGCAGTGTCAGTCATGGAGTGAACACTCAAACATCAAGAATGTACCCTCTGGGTTACAGACCTGACTGCGTTTGCTAAATTTTGGATGCCGCCTCGCTGGGGGAGGCTGTAATAATCTAGTGATTTTAATGACCCAGTGAAAATGTGTTAACAAAAAAGTCCAGTAACACCTTGTGGACATTCTGAAAGGAATTTCACTTTAGAAATAGTTTAATCTTCCCCATGAAAATGGGCATGCTGATTTTGGGGCTACTGTTATACTGTGCTCTCCCAAGCGCTTAGTATAGTGTTTCACAGAGAGTAAGCGCTTAATAAATACGACTGAATGAATGGTTAACTCAGTAGTGATCTTCCACTAGGAACCTCTTAATGGCTGTCAATCGGTAGTATTTATCGAGTGCTTGTTGTGTGCAGAGCACTGTACTGAGCACTTGGGAGAGTACAATAGAGAAGAGTTGGTACACGTTCCCTGCCCACAGTGAAGCTACAAAAATGATGGAAGTAATTCAGACAACTCCCCTGTCGATGTCCCTCCCCTGCTCCTCCCTAACCCTAGTCTCAACACTATTCATTCTATTCCCGGCTCTGCCACTTGTCAGCTGTGTGACTTTGTGCACGTCACTTAACTTCTCTGTGCCTCAGTTCCCTCATCTGTAAAATGGGGATTAAGACTGTGAGCCCCACGTGGGACAACCTGATGACCTTGTATCCATCCCAGTGCTTAGCACATAGTAAGCGCTCAACAAACACCATCATTATTATTCTAAGTATTCAATTGCATTTTTGAACCTCTATCGTGCAAAGCACTCTATTAACCGCTTACCCATCTGAGTAGCCACGGGCAAATCACCTAATGGCTCTGAGCACCAGTTTCACCATCTACAAAATGGAATTACAGCTAGACTATTCCTCTTGGGTATTAGAGATCAAAAGAGAGACATTAATGCTTTCTGGACTCAGGAAAAACTACTTTAGCCAACTGCCCCAAATAGGAAACACTGTGCAGAGCTGATGATGCAGAGAGATGTCTCTCAAAACTACACACACACACACACAAACCAAAACAAAGCCAAACAGAAAGGGTCTGATTGTTGTCAGAATTTAAAAGATAATTTTGCTTACCAAATGTGATCTCTCCCCTTCCTTTTTCATCTATTGCTCGAAAGAGGTCGGTTACATTGAGTTCGGACACACCTATAGCCGTCTTCAGAATGCAAGCCAAATCTTCCTCCTTTATGCTGCCAGCATCTGGTGACTCATACATCTACGGAGTAACAATGGCGCCGGTGTCATTAGCGGTATTCGACGAGATCCAAATCCACTTTAGCAGGGAGGCAATCGGTCAATCAATGGTATTTACTGAGCAATTACTTTGGCAGAGCCTGTACTGAGCACTTGGAAAGTTATAACAGAGTTTATTGACATGATCCTTGCCCACGAGGAGCTTCCAATCTAGCCAAAAGGTAACCAATTCAGCTCATTTGGTCCATACCGTTACAACCTGATACTTGTTCCTAACACCTCCACTTCATAAACATCACTTTAGCTTTGGTGGTGTGTTATACATTTACAACATATCCCTTGAAACATCCGTGAACTAGGTAGGAGATCTGCATTTCACCTGTGCTTCTTCCTCTGAGTCATAAGAAGGGCACTTGCTCTGTCATCTCAGAAAAATATCTACTCTATAACTTTGTGGAAAACCCTTCAGGGGAAGAAGCATAATGTTGCTTCACCATATTCAAAGTGGGAATCAATCTTTTCTGGCACTGAATGTGGGAGGGATGTGAAGAGTGTATTATCATGCATCTCTCTAAGCTTGCTGTCGGCAATCGATCAATCCTATTTATTGAGCGTTTACTGCATGGAGGGCACTGTATTAAATGCTTGGGAGAGTAAAATACAAGAGTTGGTAGATACAGTCCTTGCCCACAATGAACTAGCGTGGCTCAGTGGAAAGAGCATGGGCTTTGGAGTCAGAGGTCATGAGTTCGAATCCCAGCTCTGCCACTTGTCAGCTGTGTGACTGTGGGCAAGTCACTTAACTTCTCTGTGCCTCAGTTACCTCATCTGTAAAATGGGGATTGAGACTGTGAGCCCCACGTGGGACAACCTGATTCCCCTGTGTCTACCCCAGCGCTTAGAACAGTGCTCTGCATATAGTAAGCGCTTAACAAATACCAACTCACAGTCCAGAGAGGGAGACAGATGGATATAGACCTCAGGGGCGTGGGGCTGAGAGGGGGCAAGAACAAAGGCAGCAAGTCAGGGCAATGCAGAAGGGAGTGGAAGAAGAGGAAAGGCGGGCTTAGTCAGGGAAGGCCTCCTAAAGGAGATGTGCCTTCGGTACGGCTTTGAAGTGTGGGAGAGTAATTGTCTGTTGGATATGAAGAGGGAGGGTGTTCCAGGCCAGAGGCAGGATGTTGGGCGAGAGGTGGGTGGCCAGATAGACAGGAAACGTGTCTACCAACTCTGCTGTATTGTGCGTTCCCAAGTGCTTAGGACAGTGCTCTGCAAAGAGAAGGAGTTCAATAAATACCACTGATGAGGATGATCAAACAGACAGTTCTTGGGTCACCTGGGGAGCCCCACAATGGTTGAAAACTTTTGCTCTGATCCTGCTTGGTTTGAGTTCCAAGGTTGGGTGTTCCAGGCCTGGCTCCCCATCCTTTCTGTAGTTGGCATCCTGCACGTATGGTCCACTGGATCATTCGGTCAATCGTATTTATTGAGCGCTTTCTGTTTGCAGAACACTATTTGAAGTGCTTGGGAGAATATAACATAACAGACATATTCCCTGCCCACCACATCAGTGGATCAAAGGACAGAGGGGTAAACATCAAAGCACCACTGCATCCCAGAACAGCGCCTTATGGCCTCCCACAATCCCATGAACCCCAAGTGGTATGCCTCTCAAATTCATGCTTTAAAAATAAGGAGTTTGCAGAGAAAAAGTGCTATAAGAAATCCAATCGCTTCAGTAAATCTTCAGTCTGTGAAACATTACCACTTGCCTTAAATGCCAGTTGAATTGTTTCCAAGGTCTTTGCTGGCCTACATACAACAGACAGAGCAATCACGTACTCTCGGACATCAATTTTACCTCCTTCGTTCTGGAAAGAAAAAACAAGAACTGCTGAAAATTCACTTAATTGCTTCATTGCAAATATTTCATAGCTGCTAAAGAGATTAGATACGTTCATTGGCTAATTTGTGATATCACTATTATGGAAGATCATCTCAGAATGGTGTTTGTTCTGCTCCTGAGCTCTTTTAAAAAAAATTAAATTAAAAAATCAGTACTTTTTTGTTGGTTTTTATGGTGTTTGTTAAACTCTTACTGTTTGTCAAACACTATTCTAAGCAGTGGGGTAGATACACATTAATCAGGTGTCCTGTTCCCAGCATGGGAGAGTATAACAGAGTTAGTACATACGATCCCTGCCCTTAGTGAACATCCTAAGGCCTTCATATTTTGTCCCAGGCTCCCACCCCGCAGCCCAATTATTTTAATTCTGGGAATTTGGGGTGCTGGGCTGAACTTCAATAAGGTTTGTCTTGGGGGCAACCCAATGCAGGATCCGATTTCCAGAATGAACTTCATTTATCGGCCAGGATTGTGCTCTGTGTATTCTAGTGATATCCTGAATCCTAACCATGCAGCCAGTCCATAAATAATAAATTCAATTTATACTTTCCAAATATAAGCTGCTTCCCAGTGATAAGATTGTCTGTGATTTTCAAATGTGAGGCATTCAACAGGATATTCTGCTAAAGGTAGAATTGGTGTAAAGTAGAAATCAAAATGAGGTTTCCCAGATACTCTGGAAACCTCGAGTTCTCAAATACAAAGAAAGGGTATGATGTTTTTACACCACTATTCAAAAGCCAAAGCAGCAAAAGGAATGTCCTTTTTCAAGTACTAAGACACTGTGTGAGATTTTCAGCAGAAAACCAAGACACAGAGTTGCTTGAACTGGGTAGGAAAGGTAATTTGCAGCTGTTCATAATGCTGATTTCTGCACAGAGTTCTGCAGACAACGCTAAAAAAACTCTTCCAACACAACCCCAACTTCTCAGCCACATCAGTGGCTAGAACATGAGAAAATACTGCTATACAAGATCCCAATAGTTATCCTTACCTCATCAAAGAGAGCAAACATATCCTTTAATGTGTCAGAAACTGGAACTTCCAAACATGCCGCAAATTCGGCAAGGCCAACCTTTTCCCCTTTCTTCATCTTTGCACTTTCTGAATACTTATCCAAATCCTTTTCAAGTTTTTCTGGTTTCAGCCTTCACAAAAAAAGAAGGATTTGATAAAACTGCACAATACTTCAGTGAAAAATTCTGACACTTTTCAGTCAAACACTGCACTCCGTATTCAGTTATACCGTGAATGTTTTCCCAAAAGAAATAATACTGCTAATAGTCTTGGGCCTCTTTAACAATTTAGCATCATCTGCAAAGGAAAAAGATTAGCTCTTTATATTGGATTTTTTTTTTCCAATTATCCAAGACTGAGACTGTTTTGGGGTGGCCACAAGGGGAAAATGAACAAAAGTCCAAATCCTAAGTCAATAAATGGTATTTATTGAGCGCATATTGTGTATGCCTTGAGTCCATTTGCTGTTGTTTCTAAAAGCTGACTCTTTTTTTTGTGCCTGTCCAGGAGGGTGTGCGTCCAGGCAGGAGGGTCCCAGGGTGGGTGGGTCTTTCTTTGGGCAAGGGTACTCTCGACCATGACGGTCCCTGGCAAAGGGACTGTACTTTTTGTGTCTGGGTGGAAGCAACTTTCTGTGTGTTCCTGGATGGGTGCGTCTAATGGGCCCCAGTTTGAGGATTCTCAATTTGGGTCAAGGAGCTCTTGCAAGGTGGAAAAAAAAGGAAATCACAGTTCAAGGAAATCATCTTACGGACTCACCCCAGGCTTCTCACGAGCTTGGCAAACTCTAAGAGGCAAGTGTTTGAAGGGAGACGGAGTTGTCCCTCAGCCAATGCCAGCTGGCAGTCTTCATAAGTGTAATCTGTTATGGAAACTCCCAAGGCCCTTTAAGAAAGAAGACTTGATACAGTAAATGTCGTTTACATTACGGCAGTTTAGTCACCGGAGTGTCGTTTCTTGCTTTTGTCCAGCAATAAATCCATCCCATATAAATTAGCTTAGACGTAAATGCACAAAAGAAAAGTGAACTCAAAAAGCTGAAAGGGTAAAGAAAAATGCATCAGAGGCAGCTTCAACCTGACACTTGTGAGATCAGGAAAGGGGAAAAAAAAACCAGAGTTGAGCCATGTCTTATGACTCTGGTCAAACACTTGCCACACTCATTCACATGCACGTTGTAATCTTCTGTGGTAATGATAAGAAATGTGAATAAAGGCTGGGGTTTATAAACAGTAAACATGGTTTGCTCTGTACTCTGCAATATGAGAAATGAGTATTGTCATTTTCTGACTCATGGGAGGGCTAACCTGGACCTCATTTCAAGGTCAGAGGCAAGACCCAGGAATCCCCTTTGCCGCTGCTTCACTGAAGTTGGCTCTGGGGATTCCTGGGTTCCATGCTGATCCTTAGGAGGGGTCTACAGCCAGGTGACCACCTAATCTCACCTTTAGTGTTCGACAATGCCAGAAGTCACTGAACAGGTATTCAGAACAACATTCGTTTTTCTAGCACTGAACCCAACCCTTGGGAAATACTTGCCTCCCCTCTGAGTCATCTCTGCAACACGTGCTAATGTGAATAAAACAAACCTATTAATCTGAACTATTTGTAGTGTAATCTATTAAATACATAGGGCACAAGTCACCCTTTGCAAAGGTAACTACCGTAATTGATTTCCAAGGAGTAAAGTCAGTCATTATGGCATCGTTGGATTGCCTATTGGTAACGGATATCAACTACAGGTGTGTTTTCTGATGGGAAAAGGTAGTAGGAAGTTTTAAAATAAAGCCTTAAGGGTATGTAAAACTCCAACTGGACAGAGAAATTTTAGCATAGTATTTTGTTCTAGTCCTAATGAATCACCATAAACTGTAAATCAAAAACAAGTAAAAGGTAAGAAAAACCAATGCACAGAATTAAAACCTACACTTTCAAAGTGCAAAATATTGGAAAAACCAAGAGCGCTTTTAATTAGCAGATGAGGCAGGCCCCTTTTACAGTCATGTCTCGATTATCTGGAGGATTCATGATCCAGTTTATGGATTATTCAGAATCCTGGCTTCTCCTCCTGCCGTTGTCTGCCTTTTGGACATTTCGCTTTTCAATTCTTCTGCTAGAAAAGGGTCAAGGAAATACAAGGAGGTGAAACTCCAACAAGTCCATTTTCTTTCTCTTCAGCAACCCTGGTAAAGAGTTTGGTACATGAGGAGTTTGAAGCCACTAAAGCTAATGAGTTAGAGAGGCAGCATGATGTAGTAGAAAGAGTACAGAACAGGGAATCACAATACCTGGGTTTTAGCCTCAGTTTTGTTAATGGCCTCCTGTGTGACACTAGCCAAGTCACTTAATCTCTCAGTGACTCAGTTTCCTAATTTGTAAAATCTGCTCTCCCTACTATAAAGTCAGAACACTATTTTTCAAGTCACTGACAACTGTAGGAGAAACAAATGACCAAAGGCAAAGGAAATGGTCTATAAGAAACAAACTTTCACTTAAAAAAAAAAATCTCCCTTGTCTATTTACTCAGCCATGAAAATCAACATGGCCCTTATGCCACTGGGTTTAAAAGAAGACTAGGTTAGAGTTGAAAGACAACACGCTAAAGCCAAGTAAGAATGGGAGATATTGCCCACAGCCCTGTTCCTGAACACTTTCAGCCAAGAAATTACGGAAAGACCTAATGGAAATTTTGAGGGTTAATGAGCCTATCTGTATTTTTAATAATATGGAAGAAAACTCAGTGAAACCTAGTCTTAGATCTTGAACAAGCTTACCTTTAGTGGGACTTAATGCTAAGATTCTTGGGAAGACTAGAGCTCTAAATGCAAAAAAGAATGTAAGTTTCCTGAGAAGTTTTGATGCCATTCCCACAAGCAATTCACCACTAGCTCAATAAGTACCCCAAAATTAGACTCTTTCAGGCAGCTCATTATGAAGGGACAATATGGATACACAACCATGGGGTTTTGGGTGAGTGTGACTAGCGAGCCCTTTGGAAAGAGAACATCTTCCAAGGATGTTCCAGGGAATTAAGCTAAGGGCAGGAAATCTGTGCACTAGTAGGCACTGCTCTGGACATACACACAAATCCACTCATAGCTCACAACAAACCACTAACTGTGAAGTTTGTGCAAACACCATCTAATTGATCTTCTCTAGGATGACCTGCTGGAGAAATGACAGAAACCAAGAAACTGCAAAACCGAACGCACTTCAAAGGTCTTAGAAATATGAGGTGGCACATAAGCAGGCTGCTTGCCAAGTGAAGGAAATTTAAATTAATATTAACAATCATTATATTTGTTAAGCACGGACTATGTGCCAGGCACTGTTCTAAGCTCTGGGGTAGATACAAGATAGTTGGGTTAGATTCAGTCCCTGTCCCACAGTCTTAACCCCCATTTTCCAAATGAGAAAACTAAGGCCTAGAGAAGTGAAGTGACTTGCTCAAGATCACACAGCAGACAAGTGGCCAAGCCGGGATTAGAACCCATGCACTTCTAACTTCCAGGCCGGGGCTCTATCCACTAGGTCATGTTGCTTCCCAAATCACGAAAAGAGTATACCAAAAGACAAAGGGTTAAAAATTCAATCAACTTCTTGACAACACTTAAAAGCAATTTGGAGACTGATGCTACTGACACATGTTCTTTAGATTACATAAAAAGAGCTGGAAGCTAGCAGGAGGCTGTCTGTCTCCTTGTCAGGTTCTCACTGTTTGTTGTCAATTTTATTCCAAGAAATGGTGTCAAACTGACAAAGAAATGCCTGAGGACCTGGACTAGCATAATTATGGGCTGAAAATACTCAAGAGCACCTGAACTATGATATTTATTCTTTACATATTTAAAATCATCTCCCCAATTTTCCATTTTGGGGAAAAGTCCATACACTTGCCTGAACATCAGAAGCTCTCATGATCTTATCACAGGAATAGCACATTTTAAACTTCACTGAAGCTATTTTTAGTTAGGAAAATAACGTGAAATTACTACACAGGAAAACAACTACTAGGAAATAATTTACAAGTCTCCTAAAACCTGTTTCAAGCAGATGGACTTGGTTGAGTTAATGAAGCTGAACGACAATGAGCGTTCTCTGAAATCTGTACACCTCTTTGGAGGGAGGGAGGGAGCAGTGACTATAACAAGAGTTCATTTACAAACTGGCCAAACAATATGGAATTTGCAACATATTCTCCTTTTAATGCCCCTCCTTCTTTGCATAACCTTTGAATTTCAACTCTTCCCTATTTTCTTTTTAATCTCCCAGTGAAAGTTCCAATTTTAAAACATTGTCCTGTCCTGTTCAAAATAGCACTCTGATTTCCTGTTTCCTTTGAGCTTCCAGTCTTTTTAAATGGTATTCAGGGGCTCGACATTTCCAGCCTTCTCTCAGTTAAACCATCTGAGGAGAAAATACAATCTCATGCCTTTAAGGAAATTTGCAAAATTCAAAATCAGTCGCTCTTGGGACCCAAAAGAGAATAGGTTGCCTTGGTTTTTGTTTTTAGCAATGGGACTGCAAAAGGTAGAGCCGGCAGGTCGCTTTTTGCAAATCCATGATGAAAAGGATACAAAAGGACAGATCACTGAGCTCCTGTTTCTTTCTAGATTATTTCAATACCTATTTCACTCAACTGGAGTCTAGGAACCACAGTGATCACTGCAGGCCACTTCTGGGTTTGGAAAAAACCACAAAAATATGCAGCTCAAAGTCAGTGAAAAAAAACCAATTAAAACTCAAAAAAGTTTCTAAATAGAATTAGCTATGATGCTAGAACCTTGGGAAGGTGAGAATCTGAGTTTCTACCCTTGGTTTTTCTCCAACTTATTTTCCAAAGAGCTAAAGCTGACACTGGTCAACAATGTAATGTTAAAATTGAGGGCATGGCAGTAGGGAGGAAAGCACATAGAAATTGCCAGTTAATCCTTGTTTTTTCATTAGTTCCCATTAGATTTCAGTCTTAGGAGGGTGCGGAGAACCTGAGGGCTTACAGGAAGACCAAAGTTGATGAACTGTTAGAGGGGAAAAAAAAACTGAAGCAACTGGGATGACTGGTCCCAAGAAGAGCTGGATTAATCATGGCCCTCTAGTATGCATTTATATAAAGTCTGGGGTCCAAATGCTCTCCATCTTCATGGAAAAAGAATTTAACATGAAGGACTTCAAAACATAACAGGATGGACTTGGGGGCAAGGAAGAATTTCCTGACAGTGAAGAATGCCAAGGGTGATTGTGGAATTTCCTTCCGTAGATGCCTCTCAACTGTCATTAGCCTTGCCCTTAGGCAGAAGACTGGAAAAATACTTCCCAAGGTCCTGATAAATCCCATGACCATGATCTTTAACTTTTCAACTTTCCTGCTGTGGCAGGGAGAAGGTACTCAAGGAAATGCTCGCCTTCTTAGACTGGGAACCCCAAGTGGGACTGGGACTGTGTCCAATCTAATTAATGTGTATCTACCCCAGCGCTTAGAACAATGTTTACCAAGCGCTTAACAAATACCATTAAAAGCCCCCCAAAATACAATAGTCCGTAGAAGTGGTCTAATTTCCGGCCTTGGGGATAAACATAGGGTTTCCTGATTGCCAGGAAATGTTGCCTGCTCTCCAAACTATACTGCTTTTAAGTAGAATTTAAGAGCTATAAAATATGGAAGAATTGGGCTGGGCACCTACAGCCTGGTGATAAAATTTACACGAAGGAACAGAATATAGCCAAGGTCACTCTCTTAGCCTTGTCACAATTGTATACGTGTACTGATGTCACCTTAATCACTTTAAGGAAAAAACTCATTGCTGCAACTATGAGGGCAACACATCAACAAGCTACTAGTTCCTGCTCTATGAATATTTTGTCCTTTAGCTACCAAACTGTTAATAAAAAAAACAAAATTTAGTCGACAGACTTCTCATAGTGCAAAATTATAGAATGTTGTAAGGACAAATATATTTTTGATCCGACCTTCAAAAAATCACTGGTGCACGTAGGCTAATGCAAGAGATGGTGCTAAACATAGTCCTCTTCTCCAAACCGGAAAAACCATCCACCTGAGATCTCTCTTGGATGTGATTAAAGGGGGATAACAGAGTTTAGTGGTTATAACATTTTAAAATGTTTCATGTTCCACTGCCCTTCACCCCTTTGTTTGAGAAGGTGGTCTAAAAGATTCTGGCTTTCCTTTGGGGTTAAATGACCACCGGGAGAGGTTACCAAAAACCTGAAGAGGGCAAAAATATTCAAGCCCCCAACATAGCTATCAAAAGCAACATTCAGTTGTGAAAACCTTCCATAGTCACCACACCCTTCACCCTTTGGTTAAGATTGAAAGTACTGCTTTACTATCCGAGAAAGTGAGGAGGGGAAAGGAAAGGGATTCTGGAAGATGAAAGATGATCAAAGGAAAGAAACGGAAAGTATGTAGCTCAACTGCTCCTTCACATCTAACTTTCTAAGAGTTTCTCTGACAGAGGGCGAATCGTTCTTAAATTTTTCATGTATGTCATATTCCAAAATTTTATGTTAGTTTACCCTAGATCACTTTGTAGGAGTTCTATAAATAGGGAATATGTCAACTACAGTGAGAATGTGGACTTTACTAGAAAAGACCAGGGTAATGGCATTCATTAATAACAAGTCCAAATCTCAGCATAGTGGTGCCATATTTGAGTTCTACAACTTCTCATCTTCACAGCTATCCCCCAATGTTAAAGCCACTCACTGTTTTAGCCGCTGCTTCTGCTAGTCTCTGCCGGTATTGCGCTGGGCCTAATTCGCAGGCAGCCCTTCCTGACAGTAAATAGGAGAAGAAAAGCAAGGAGAGAAAAAAGGAAAAGGAAAAGGGAGAGGATGGGACATGGAAGGACGAAAGATGGTTAGAGAGAAGGGAGAGGGAGTCTTGAACTGCACTCTACTCATTGACCAATATATTGAAGAAATTTATGGCAATGGGCAGCATGACTAATTTCCTTATTTCTCACTGCATGCAAGTTTGTTACCTACATTTCTGAAATTATCTCATTAAAATTGTCCTCAAGAAGGTACAGAAATGCACATATACATCTCTAGAAGCTCAATTAGAGTGTCAGAAATGACTTCTGCAAACAGCAATATCTTTTGGGAATAGAGGAAGACTAGTCAAAATGAATCTCATATCTTTAGTTCATGTCCCAGGCTTTAATTTCCCATCATTTTTCTTGGTGTTACTTCCTCATTTCATACACGGTGTGTGCAATTTTCTTGAGATACACCTGACATCAAATTTTGTAAAATTTAAAGAACTAAGCGAGGGGCAAAAATCTCATCAGATTCAAAGCTCAAAACAGGGAAGAGCTGATTCTAGATACCACAGTCAACAAGGAAGGTGGTCACAGAGTTGCCACTTACAGTCTAGCGAGGGCAATGATGCCATTGCTTGCGGACTTTCTGATGATCAACAAGCTAAAATCCACTTCACCAGAATCATTTATAGTGTTTACAGTGGTGAGATCATTTCTCCCCAACTCCTCCCCAACCAACCCTCTGTAAAGGCAACAGTTGATACTGACAACATAATGCTCCTCCAATTATAATTTCTTACACCAAAGATTAATACATGGATGCGCTGTATTACTTTAATCTTTAATAAGCAATGATTTTCAAAATACAAAAACAACAAAATTTCAGCATCCAAGAATACTTACTCTGCCATTACCCGTCTCACGTTTTTCGCATATAAGGCTGGGTTTCTCTTTTCCTCCTCTGAAGGTATGTATACTGGAAGGAACTAAATACAAAAGCTCAATTAGAGCCAAACTTTAACTTTCAAATCAAGAGCTTGTAACTCTACAATAACAAATGCCCATGGTAATTCTTACTTATGATTATATAAACAAAGTTTGATTTTGGATGAAGCATTTCCAAATAAAAACGATTTAACCACAAACCCTTGAATGGGATAAGACAGAAACTTAGATACTATTTCTACAGTACATCATTCTGTGTCTGCCTACTGAAGCACCAAAAAAGTGTATTTTTATATCATTGCAAAATAAGATTTGATTCTTCTAACTTAAGTATAGAAGCAGAGGATTTATTTTTAATGATAAATGTCTTAGTTTTTGTTTGTGTTTATAGTCATTTAAAAAATAAATTCTTATGAATGAGAAAAATAACATTAAAACCAATTACAGGGTTTAGCTCAATATATATGTTCACATATAGGGTCTCCTCAGCAGGAATCATTAAAAAGAGAGAAAAGTATCACAGTATCACAGTTTTTAAGTAACTAGTTTCCAGCATTCTACCGAGGAATATTTCACGTCCTCACTAATGAAACCCACCCCTTTCTCTCGACCCCATCAACTCTTGTTTTATGAGCACAATGAACCATATTTTGTTTTAAGACTATTTCACTATATTTATCTACATTAATCTGAGATAAGTAGAGTTTCAAAATAAATTTTAAAATTAAGGAATGTGAACCAGGGGATTTTCTGTTGGTCATTAAAGTCGGTGTTAATTGCACTTGGGAACTAGAGACATGTCTGAACTGATTCCAATGAACTTTAAATTCTTAAGTATCTCCACCACTTTTCTTCCTCTTTCAAGAAAGCAAGTCATTAAATGATCTTATAATTTTACATACATCTGTTAATTCAAGTCAAATAAAAACATGACAGAAGTAATTCTAAAATTAAAACACATTAGGAATGTAAATCAAGTTCAATATATTCTAAAACAGGCATACATCTTAGTTTCCAATTGAAAATTTCAGAAATCTTCAACCTCGCCTAGATAGATGGAATTAGCAAAATACAACTCTTATCCCAAGAAAATAATTGGTTGCAAAGGGATAATTCACTCCATGATCTAACTGAAAATGAAAATGTGGCAAAGATAAGAAACTTTTGAAGAGTATTTTAAAATCCTAAACTTTCTTCAAATTCCCTTTAGAGATCATTTTTCTATTTATTCTTATTTAAAGGGTATCATTTCTGGCTTCCCAACAAGACACAGGGATTTCCCTCTCTAGACTCTAAGCTTTTTGTGGGCAAGGAACATGCCTCCTAACTCTGTTGTACTGTTCTTTTCCAAGTGCTTACCACAGTGCTCTGCACTTTGTAAGCACTGAAAGAATGCTACTGATCGATTGATCCCCATTATAATACTCTTCCTTTAGCCCTCTTGTGAGAGTGCTGCTATTGAATTTTATATCGCTGTTTCCTATAGCATTCTCTCACATCCAGATAATGCTGCAAAATTTATTTTATCTTCAATCTCTGAAGTATTTTAACTGACTGGAATAAAATGACTAAAACACTTTTCAATTTAGCACAAAAAACGACAGCTCTCTACTCTGTTTCCCCAAGATGCCTTTTTGCTATAGAAGATGTGAAATATAACACTTGGAAAATTAAGTATTTACATATGCATTAAAATCCAAGTCAAGTACATTACTGGTACATATTTTATATGTCTGCTTTATCTTATAACTCTGCTGTGCTTCTTTATCACCATTTTAAATACATTTGTTTCGCTCAATAGTTTTGATCTCGGAGAATGCATAAATGAACTTTGAATTTTTACCTATGTAAATTATACTTCCCTTAGGCAGAAAAAGTGAGGAGAAAGGGGGAGGCAAGGAGGAAAGTGGAAGGGGAGGGCAAGGAGAGAGGAGGGGAGGGAGAAGGGAAGAACGAGTTGGGGAGAGAATAAAGTGAATTTAAGTTTTAATGCTGTGAAATGCCTGAGTAAGAAGTGTCAAGACTGGAACTTAATTGAAGAGTGCTGAAAAGAGTGAACAACAGGACTATCTTTTGATATAGTTAGTACCTAATAAAACATTTCTGTTTGTGAATTTTATCACTCCTTGCTAACTCAATCTTTCAACTATATAAAGAAATGTCCTCAAAGATCATTACATCATCTTTTTCCACTTACAACTAAGTCCTTTCAATTTAGTCCTCCAAATTCATAGGGATTTACACTCAGCTGCAAAAATGCACATATTCACTTGCACAATCTACAGTAAGATTGTCTTGGGTGGGAGGGAACTTTATACTGTCATTTCAGTTGCTTTCACCCCTTCTCTTACGACTGATGAGAAAGGAAGTTGCAGCTTTCTCTTTCGATTAGGGCAGTAGATGTCAGAAAACAGGATCTACCCAGCACCCTCTAAGTTGTCAGCACGGTGGGGATTTTATTTAAATGAACTGAGAGAACGGATCATGAAAATCTCGAGACAGTTAAATGGTGCTGTAACACCAGCTCTTCAGAGAAGCTATTTAAAAAGACCCAGCATGCAAGTGTGACTGGAGTTCAGCAGCATGCAATAATGTTAGTATCACTAGTAGAAGCAGAATAATTCTCAAAAATTAATTTACTGCATAAGTGCCAACTCATTATGGAGACGCATAGGCTAAACAGGCCACACTTAACTAAAAGCATGATGAGTTTAGACTGTAAGTCTCCTACCTGATTTTAAAAATCATATCCAAATGATTTATAGTCCTACAAGAGAGCACATCTTGTTGAAAATTGTTTGGGAAGCCTCTCTGATTTTTAACGCCCCCTGAGGAATTTCGAAACACATGACAGTGAACTTCTATTTAGCATTGCCTAAAACAAACCATCACGGAAGCTTTACTACTAACCTCAATTTCCACAAAATTATGAAACTGACACAAGGTAAGCCAAAGAATCTTCAACCTTCAAAAGAAGAAGGATATGAAATTGAACACACCATCACAAAAATACATGTTTCCCTAGCCAACCTCGGGTTTCTCACTGGTGGTTTTAGGCATTACTGCTTGACTTCCTGTGTACAATTTTAGCTGTGTCAGTGTGCGGCTTTGAGGAACAGGTTTTCTACCGTCTTGGGTAACACTAACTCTCAATTCAGGCGGGTTAAGTCTGAGGTCATCTCCAGTTTCTCCATCATTGTATCAATAGTTCCTAAGTATTTCACAGGGAAATTAATATCCACCACTTCAAGTCCACTGTTAAGCCCCAAGCTTTCACGGAAACAGTTTAAAGTTCACTACTTCCACACTGGCAGAATACTAATGAATGACTGAATCAGGGACGGAGAAACACCAAAAAAAAAAAAATTTTTTCCAGAGCTGAAAGTAGCAAATCAAGATGAAGTCAAGTGAAACAGGCTTAGGGTGTTTTTTGGTTTTTTTTTTTCATTTGCTTTCAATACATTTTGATTTTCCAGTGTGATGGAAGCTGGTTATTGCCCATCTCCCTTTATTTCATGCACCCTAGTCTTACTGACTGAATCACTACACGAACCTAAGCCCAGTGGTCGGCGAGGGAAACCTGTATATAAAAAACGTATTATAACCACCAATGCATTCCAAATTCTGAAACAAAAATCATGATATTAGCCTCAAATCCCTCAAGATGGCAGCACTGTATGCTCTAATTCTCCTCTAATTGCATTTTGAAGGGTTCCTGCCCCATCTAAACACAGGAAAACTCTCTGTTCAATGACAAAGCAAGAGAAGCTCCTCTTTGAAAAAAATGAACCCTGATTACTTGCTTTACAAAAGTTATACCGGTCATCAACAATTGTAGGCTTTTTATTCACAAATACTAGTGATGAAGGTGATTTATAGTGACTGACATTTAAAGGTAGTCAGCTATCCTTATCCCTTGTTGCTAGGTCACTGAACTCTTGGAGAGCACAGAAATATGTAGAAAAGCAGCACGGACTAGTGGCAAGAACACAGGCTTGGGAGTCAGAGGTTCTCATCCCGGTTCTTCCACTTGTCTGCTGTGTGATCTTGGGCAAGTCACTTAACTTTTCTGTGCCTCTGTTACCTCATCTGTAACATGGGGATTGAGACTGTGAGCCCTATGTGGGACAGGAACTGGGTCCAACATGATTTGCTTGCAACCACCCCACCGTTTAGAACAGTGCTCGGCACATAGCTAGCGTTTAAATGCCATAATAATAATTTATTCATTATTATTAATAAACCACTGCCCAAATGTAGCTAGTAGATTATGTTCGCTCTGCTGAATATTTTCATATTATAACCATGAATGAAAATTCTAATAATTTATGCTTAACTTGATTCTATTTTTCTCAGCTGGCAAAAATAATTAAAAGTCCCAGAATTTCATCTACCAATGCTTTAAATTTCATAGTTGTCAACCATGTGTCTACAAAGCACTCCTAACCTAGGACAAAAAACCAAGAAACTATTCGACTTACGCTCCAGGACCTTGCCATGTCCATGTAATCGTATCCTAGAAAACAATCAATTACAAAACGAATGCGATTCATTACAATTATATACTAGAATTACATATTGCAATCAATATCACTTTAGTTTTAGTAAGACATGATCCACCATTCAAAATGCCTTAGGCAAATCCTTCGTATGCCTCTTTCCAAAGTGTTTTAAAAGTATACCTTTGAACTGGAAAAAGCACCTTGCCCATTTAAGATACTGATAGTGGAATTAAGGGCTTACTGTGCTAAGCACTGGAGTAGATAGATACAATCCAGACACAGTCCCTTTTCATTAATTCATTAATTCATGCAGTTGTATTTATTGAGCGTTTACTGTGCGTGCAAAGCACTGTATGAAGCACTTGGCACTTCCCTGCCTACAACGAGCTCCACATGGGGTTCAGGGTCCAAGGAGGAAGGAGCTAGGTTGAAATGTACTGTTTGAGAGAACATTACTGGTTTCAGAGAAGTGTAAACCAGTTCACTATGACTAAACAGTAGCCAACACAGAGAAATGGAAAGCATTCTATTTCCCAACATCCCTGCTTAAATGGCATGTATTTGTTTATCCTTCTATCATTATGGAGAAGTGTGGTCTAAAGGAAAGAGCATGGGCCTGGAAGGCAGAGGACCAGGGTTCTAATCCGGGCTTTGCCACATGTCTGCTGTGTGACCTTGGGCAGGTCACTTCATTGGGCCTCTGTTTCCTTATCTGTAAAATGGGGATTAAGGCTGTGAACTTTTCCACATGGAAGAGGAGCTGTCTTCAACCTGATTAGCTTATCTACCCCAGCACTTAGTACAGTGCCTGGCACATAATAAATGCTTAAAAAATGCTGTAAACAAACAAACAAACCCCATTCCATATGATATAGGTGTGTGTTCTTCAGTAGACAGAATAAAGCTTCACAAGGCCTAGAGATTTCCGATTCAGAACATGTCTCAGAGGATCTGCTACAATGTCCTTGTGTAAATGACGATCATAATCAAGAGATGTCAAGGATACTTGTTGTGGGCAGGGAATATGACTGCTTTTTATACTGTACTCTCCCAAGCAGTTAGTACAGTGCTTTGCACACAGTAAGCGCTCAATACATATGACTGAATGAATGCATTTGAATTCATCACAATTCTGATTACCATGTTTCCACAGTAATTAACAAACAAAATAAAACTTACTAGTTTGTTTGGATAACGAAGAATTACAGGCTGTACTGGAACTCCTGGGATAAATGCACCTAAAAGAAAAATAATAAATTATAATATTTTATAAATGAAGTCTTCGTATTCAAATGCTGCCATTGAACCTTTGGGAGACTCAAGGTTTTAGAAATGCATTCCTTCAATTCTTTCCTTTTAGTGCATACACAAGTAAACCAATTTTAGGTCGGGTCCCTCTAAAGAAAATGGGGAGTGGTCTCCGGAAGGTGTGGTGGCTGTGGTGTGTTGCTGCACTGGTGTGGAAGGCCTGTTGTATCCTCATGGCTTCCCAAGATGTAGTGGATAGAGCACGGTTCCGGGAGTAAGACAATCATGGGTTCTCGTCCCAGCTCTGCCACTTGTCTGCTATGTGACCTTAGGCAAGTCACTTCACTTCTCAGGGCCTCAGTTACCTCATTTGTAAACTGGGGATTGAGACGGTGAGGCCCACTTGGGACAGGGACTGTGCCCAACTCAATTAGCTTGTATCCACCCCAGCACTTAGTACAGTGCCTGGCACATAGTAAGTGCTTAACAAAAACCACATCTGGTATTATTACTAGAAGAAGGCAATGGTAAACCACTTGCTTATTTTTACCACAAAAACTCAATGACTACACATGTCAGAATGAGGCGAAAGTAGGACATTCTGGAGAAAGGGGATCCAGGGAGTTGCTATGAATTGGAAACGATTTGAAAGCAATTGACCAACCGACCCCAGCACTTAGAACAGTGTGTGGCATTTAGTAAGCCTTAACATATACCATAAAAAAATTTGGATGGTGGACTTCCGTATAGGATCATGTAAATCATGGGATTAGTAAACTGGGCATGACAGTTGAGAAAATTTTATGAATTCAAAGTTTCCCTGAGAGAAAAAGCTGGCAAACCTATTCCATGTCAGAAGAAAAAAGGTCAAGTGATATGTACCTCATGGATGGAACCTCTCAATCAAATGGGGTTCGTGAAACCATTTTTCTTTGATAAAAATTAAATCCCCAATATCCTTAGAACATTCACTGTTAAGAAAAACTGTTCTGTCTTCTCAGCAGAACTGAAAATTGGCCCTTGAGGTCACTCTGAAAATGTCAGACCCAGAGAGCTATCCCAGCATTGGAAATTATTCCTAGTCTTATCTAGAAATGGATTTAAAAGTCTTTCCTTTCATGTGTAGACCTAATTCTTTAGCAAGTCTTACAATCAATTATAATGTGTATTCAACTAACCCATTTATCACTAACAACTTTTCACAGATATTCAGAAAAGCCAGGTCTGATTCAAATTTTTACACTTTTCTGGAGTTATCATAATTGAAAAAAAAAGTACAAAAGGAAGGATTCAAATTTCAATGAGAAACAGTAACTGATTGAAAAGGGTATTTTACCACTCAAATTCCAAGGAAATTGGAAAATATGGCCAGCAAGATGATTAAACTAAATACCCTCAGGTGTTATACAATAGTTTATCAAACTACACTACTAAATCATCCCATAGATGAAGAATCAAATTACTTGGATGAAGATAATCGGATGAAATGCTTTTGCCTCAGAAACTAACATGATGCTTTTAGGAATCTGATTGGTTTACTGCCAGGTTTTTCCAGGCATCCTAATTCCTCAAGCTATCAAAACAAGACTAATGAAACTGTTCTATTTCATTAGATGCTCCTTGTTTAATTTAGATAACATATAGTTTTCAAGCTGTGACTGGCAGCCTGAAAAATCACAACTTTAACCTGTTCCTAGAAAAGATGTTTAGTGCAACATCTCAATTTTTTTTATGATTCAAAGCACAACGATTACTGCAATTAGAACATATGATAGTGACTGAAATAATATGATTTAAGAGGCATTTTTACCAAATCTAGATTGTAAGCTCTAGAATTCATGTCTACCAATTCCATTATATTGTATTCTTCCAAGGCTTAGTGCAGTGCTCTGCAGAGAGTAAGCACTCAGTTAACTGAATCTGTAAAAGAGTTACTGTGGCAACTTGAATAATCTTGTCACTATGAATTCTGGAGACTGATATAAAAATGCACTTTAAAAATCATCAAAGTTTTGATGCTTAAAATTAGGATTGGAGATTCTTTCATGCAAAACCTTGTAAAATATAAATTCCACAATTTTTTTTGTTTATACATAAGAAAAGTATATTTATTGCCTTTGTCAGTGTCAGGTTGAACAATTTTCAAGGGGTCCTCCAGCAACCTTTTAACACTGCCCTCCCCCCTTAAAGGGATTAGCTATTTGCGCTTTTTATAGCAAGGGAGCAGAAAAGGCCTGAAAAGAGATTGAGGTCAAGGGGAGAAAACGTGTTTTGCTCTGAGAATACACCCTTATCATGGCATCTTCTTCATTGTTTACTGAGTGCCTACCTTATGCAGCGCACTGTCCAAGATATAAATGGATTAATAGCTACTGCAATGGCCACTCTACACTGCTTTCTTCACCCCTCTACCTTCCTGTTTGCTGTCAGAATCTCCAGGGCAGCAGCATGATAGAGAAACAGAACTGGGTAGACAGAAGCACCTGAAATTCTATGGGTCAATCAGAAGCCTTGCCTTGTTGACAGCTGGCTTTCTGGGATGACCTCAATCTATGGTATTAAGCGCTTACTATATGCACAGCATTGCACTTGAACTTACAGCACGTGGGAGAGTACCACAGAATTAGTGGACATGTTCCCTGCCCAAAAGCTTACAGTCTAGAGGGGAGACAGACTAATATAAACAATTTATAATATATGATTTTATATATCGGTATTATATTTTAAAGCCTCCCCGCAGATTTGGAGCAAGCCCCAGGTTTTTTTTACAGGGAAATTTTCATGGAGAAAAAGCCAAAAAACAAAAGCTCAGCTCATGCAAATATGGCCATCCTGCTCATTTGTATGTTTCTTGCTGGAAAACTCATGGTCCTCTCTGAATCATTTTTCTAATAACCTGTCTTCTAACAAATACTAATGCACTTCTAAATATACTCTCGGGACGAAGGGTTTTCGTTCTTCAAAGCATTACTCATGAAAAGCTAAAGCATTCACAAAAATTGTGAATATAAAGTAAGAGTACATGCTGTATGCGGTAATTACCACGGTGCTCTGAAACCAAGGCAACCTTGGATTTAGAACAACCCATTAAAACCTCATGTTTCTGACGACAAAAACAATTCTTCACTCCATTTGCCTTTGCTCTAACCAAGTGTGTATCTGTCACATTTCCGCTATCTAAGGCATCACGGTCACCTTCTTTAACTGACGTTTCATTATTTTTTTCCTTACATGCAGCAGCCACCAGAGATGATTCTGAAGCAGCAGTGCCTGTTTCCTCTTAAATCCAACCTCAGCGCAGATGGAAAATTCTTCTAATCCTTTAAGTACCCCTCATCTACTTAAAGACACTTCCTTCTTCAGCTTTCTTTTCTCCTGAGTAAATACTGTAACAACAGTTCACTTTGATTTTTCCTACTGAATGCTATTTCTTTTCATATAAAAGCAGTAATTTTGGTTATGCTTTTTGGACACAATGCAAAGTTCACCCATTCCCCTTAAAATGCAGAGCCTCTGAAATACATACAAGACAGACCAATAAAAGGGTTTCTTTTCAACAAATAAGACCCAGGAAATGTCACAGGAGTGGGAATATGCCACAGTCATCACCAACTTGGAGGAGAAAGGTGAAGAAAGCTTACTACAATAACAGTTGTGGGAACTCATTTCTTGGGAAGACAGAATCTGAAACAGTCACACAGTAAATGTGAGAAATAAAAATGCACAGCAATTGTGTCATCACAATAAGGAATCATCTTTACCTGGCCACAATGTGAAAGTGACTGTTTTTCCTGCAACTGTCTTGCAAATCACACTTTTCAGTCACACAAAAGTCTCACTGACTGCTGTGACCCCTTTCAACACCTAAAGAAATCTACAATCACCTGTTCACATTTTTCAAGTCCATCCATTTTTTAACAACAGAAATGTATTGTTGGCTACCCAGTGTACGGCTCATAGCAACCAGTTTTCTTTTTTTCCTGAATTAACAGTAATCCGTTCAGATGTGAAGCTTGGATTTCTTCCTCCTCTCAAGTGGAACGGTACGGAGAAATCCAGGTCATTTTCTGCTTTAATTTGAAATAATTTCAGGAGGAACTGTGAGAACATTCCTATCTGCAAACCATCCTTGTCTTGGGCATAGGCTTTGAAGGTGACAGAACTAATTTAATTTCTTTGGGAATTGGAGGAGGACCAAGTAACTGCTTTTTCTACAAAAGCAAAGTGTCAGGATCTCTGGCACTCTGTGCTAAAGCTATAGTTTGAGTATCTTTATTCTGGGATTCTCTAGATAAATTAAGAATGCTCAGCCTGGAAAGCATCCATGGACGACTAATTAACTGCTTTGTGTTAACGGGGCAGTGTATTGAGAATTTAAGTCCCCTTGGCCTCTCAAAAGCCCAATTCATTTTTCTCGCCTTAATATTCATACCTACGCACCTCATTAGCAGTACAGTTGAAACTGGCATACTAGTAATTACGTCCAAATGCAAAAATACCATGTTTTACTTTGTTTCGGCTTAAGCCAGAACTTCAGATTTGGAGGACAGCCAAATGCAAATAATAGTATTCAACTTTTTCGATAGTGTTAATAGGAAAGCAGTGTCTTGGTTTCCTGGGAAGTTTTGGCACTTGATTATGAGGTTAAAATATGCCACAACTCCCTCCCTCAACTTCTCAATCTCTCTCTGCCTCTCCAAAATTCAGTATTTCCTTCCTATTAGTAAGAATATTTCAGGACTCAATCTAAGGCACTTTGCCTTTTCTTGCTCTATTCGCTTTCTGGATGAACGCATCCGCTATCATGTTTTAGACTACCATCTGTAAATGAATAAATTCCAGATCCAACTTTCCATTCTCAACAATCCATGCCTAACAGCATTCATAAATGAGCTCCTTGTGGGCCGAAAAGTGTCTCTTTGTTATGTTGTACTCTCCCAAAGAGTACAGTAAGCTCTCGATACATTATGACTGAACGAATGAACTAACTAATCTCAACCCAGGAAAGGGACCTTGGAGACATATGTCTATTGCTTTGAATCACTGGTTTAGTAAGTACCGAGAGCCAAAAAGCAAACAATATGGTAGACAAAATCAAGTAACATACAGAAAACGTAATGTACTTTCGCCACTCTATAAAACCACAGGATACCCACACCTGGAATAGCATGTGCTGTTCTGTCTGCCGCATCACGGGAAGAACACACTAGCGTGCAAGGAAAAGAAATGAAGCAGTGTAGTTGTGGGTGGTTTGGAAACAGAAGGGTTAGATGGGCCAAACGGGCATTATGCCATCACGAACAGGCTGGTAGTTTTCAGGAAAGCATCAGGTAAAATATAACTCAAAGAAGCAAAGGGATAAACAGGGAAGTAGTAGCTGAAACGAAAGGACTGTTTTTATGTGTATGGACGAACTCGTCCACCCTCAAGTTTTAGACTACCATATCTATATGAATAAAATCCAAATCCACCTTTCTCATTCTCAGTGATCCATGCCTAATACTGTTCTCTTGTATTGTACTCCCACAAGCTCTAAGAATAGCACTCGGCAAGTAGTAAGTGCTCAATAAAACAGACTGACTGGAATCTTTCAAGGCTCACCATCACACATATTAATGAGGGTCGGTAGCATTACTGCAAATGAACAGCAACACTCTCTTAGAGGAAAACAACTCATGGCAAATAACGTTCTGGGCATGTCACCCCCCTCCTCAAAAATCTCCAGTGGTTGCCTATCAATTTTGGTATTAAACAGAAGTCCTCACTATTGGCTTCAAAGCTCTCCATCACCTTGACCCTTCTTACCTCACCCCCCTTTTCTCCTTCTACATCCCAGCCCGCAAACTCCACTCTTCTGGTGCCGCTAACCTGCTCACTGGGCTTCGTTCTCACCTGTCCCATCGTAGAACCCTGGTCCACATTCTACCTGTGGCCTGGAATGCCCTCCCCTTCTCAAATCTCCCAAACTATCACACTTCCCCCCTTCAAAGTCCTACTGAAGGCTCATCACATCCAAGAGGCCTTCCCAGACTAAGTCCCCCTTGTCCTCAGCTCCCTCTCCCCTCTGCGTCGCCTCACCTCACTCCCTTTGCTCTACCCTCTTCTCCCTGCCCCACAGCACTTATGTATACATATTTACATATCTATAATTCTATTTCTTTATATTGATGCCTGTTTAACTGTTTTGATGTCTGTCTCCCCCGTTCTAGACTGTGAGCCTGGTGTGGGCAGGGACTGTCTCTCTTTATTGCTGAATTGTACTTTCCAAGCACTTAGTGCAGTGCTCTGCACACAGCAGTCAATAAGTACGACTGAATGAGTGAATGAAATACCGATTCAGATTTGATGGTCACATAGGTTCCCTTGTCAGAGATGAAAAACCTCCAGGAATACTAGCTCAATTGGAATGTAAGTCCAAGTAAGGAGTCTGTCTACCAACTTGGTTGTATTGAACTCTCCCAAGCGCTTAGTACCATGCTCAGGACACAGTAAGTGCTCCATAAACACCACTGATTCATTATTAGCATGCAACTTCAGTCAATCCAATTTATCGAGCACTTACTGTGGGCAGAGCACTGTACTAAGTGCCTGGGAGAGTTCATTCTAACAATAAACAGACACATTGCCTGCTTCTCCCCCTTTAGACTGTGAGCTCATTATGGTCAGGAATGTGTCTGTTGCTGGATTGTACTCTCCCAAGTGCTTAATACAATGCTTTGCACACAGTAAGCACTCAATAAATATGACTGAATGAATGATTTCTGTCCCAAGGGTCACAAACCCAGAGAAAGACAGGCCCAATACTGCTCAAGAACTTGGATAAAACTTAGGTCAGAAAGGGCAAAGGAACCTACATCACCCTCACAGTGCAGGGATCTTAACAAGGACTTCTTGTTTGAAGTTTGCCAAAGGGCTAAAAGTGAGTGACGGAAGTCTGGCACTGGTTCTTGGTGTCCCAACATGCCCAATTGAACTGGTTCCAAAGGAAAGAAATTCTATCTTAGCTTCCTGCAAAAAGAACTCCTCCCAGGCAAAGAGAGTCTCTTCCATCTCCTAATGGCACTGGGACCTAAGGAAGCAAACTGCCCTATCCACTTGGATGGTAACACTGACAAAGGAAGCCTATAGAAAAATGCAGGCAGGATGGCAGTGAAACAAGCCTGGGAGTCCCAAGGACCTGGGTTCTAATCCCAGATCTGCCATTTATTTATTTTTTTTTGCTTTTAACAGTATCTGTTAAGCACTTACTATGTGCCAGACACTTTACCTTAGTGCTGGGGTCGATGCAAGATAGGTTGGACACATTCCATGTTCCACATGGGGATCACAGTATTGCTCCCCATTTTACAGGCTGAGGTCACTGAGGCCCGGAGAAGCAAAGTGACTGGCCCAAGGTCATATCACAGACAAGTGGTGAGCCAGGATTAGAACCCAGGTCCTTCTGACTCACAAGCTCGTGCTCTATCCACTAGGCCAGGCCACGATGAATGTTCCTGGATACAGGACGACTATCTCCAACTAGAGGTTATTCTCCTACAGACAATTAAGTGGCTCCCAATGATGACGTTTACAGAAGCCAATCTGAAGAGAAAATGGGTTTCAAAACTGTTATGATGATAGTTCCCTTCTTTTTTTAAAGAGTAATGCATACCTTCATATTCATTCATTCTCTTAATCGTATTTATTGAGCACTTATATAGCACAACTTAAGCATACCACCTCATAGTGGCATTTCCCTTCTTATGGGAATACGTGTTTTGGGCAAGGAATATGTTTATTGTTATCCTGTACTCTCCCAATTGCTTAATACAGTGCTCCGTACTGCCTAGCGCTCAATAAATATGACCAAATGAAATAGCTCATCTCTAGACTGTAAGCTCACTGTGGGCAGGGAATGTGTCTGCTTATTGCTGTATTCTGCGCTCCCAAGTGCTTCGTACAGTGTTCTGCAAATAGGAAAAGCTCAATAAATATGACTGACTGACAAAAGGTCCTGTTCCTTTAAGACCATCAGTTCCAAGAATGTAGCTCTGTAGGAATGAGTCTTATCAAATATTTGCAACATGTTGCCACCCTTTTTTAAGTGGCATTTGTTAAACGTTTATTATGTACCAGGCATTGTACTAAGATCTGGGGAATACTTAAAGCATGGAAACTTACTGCTTAAAGTATGCACACGTAGTTTGCTTAATGACCATACAACAGCTTAAATTAATACAAGCACTTTCTAACCGGAAAGAGAAAAAGCCTATGCACTCCTCTTTCTGGAGCTAAAGGAGAAGGATTTGTAGGGATTTCTACTCCCTGAATCATCTTTTTTTTAAAAAAAATTAGCCATATCCTTCCCATAACCAAACACCCCAGTGTTTAATTTTTAAAAATTCTGCTTAGTTTTTCTTAATATTTTCACTGCCAAAATTAACTTTTAAGTCAATTTACCAAACTACCCTGTTTGCCCCAGACATTTTTTTATCACTTCTATGTGATGAATCCAATCAATCAATGGTATTTAAGTGCTTACTATGTGCTGAGCACTGCACTAAGCAATCAGGAGAGCACCACACAACAATTAGCAGACCCATTGCCTGCCCACAAAGAGCTTACAGTCTAGTGGACGTCAATAATATCGACATCTGTTTTGGAATATGCAGTATGTGGAATATGTGATCATTTTAGAATGTATTTCTGGGGATTTCATTTCTTGTCTTGGTTAAAAACAGAACCAGGTCGGTTTTGTTTACTACTCGCCTGAGTGCCATCATTCTTCCTGTTCCAATATTTAGATATTGCACATTTTTGGACTGACTCTGGAGTCTGATTCCTGAACATTGCTATTTATGCCAAGCTATAGCTGTGAAAAGTCATTCACCCATTTGTGTTTGCAAATATTGGAAAGGCACAATCTCTTTGAAGATGCTTTGGCCATGCAGCTGTTGGGTGTAGGTCCAAAATGTAAAAAGCAACGCAGAATTCTAAAGCACTCAGTTCACTGCTTTCCATACAGTAAGCGTTCAATAAATTCGATCGAATAACAGATTGACTGTCTGCCGGTCCCTCTTTCACTTAATCATCCTCTCTCCCAGGGATGACAGTACTTTGTGCCCACAGGGGCACATTAAGATCTGCTTCTTGGTATTTTTCTGGGCCGTGTCCAGCTTTTCAGAAGGACTCAAAGAGAGATAACACGCTAAAAGACAGCGCTCATTTTATTTACAGAATGTGGTTTAGCACTCACTTTGCTCCAAATTCCTTCCTCCCTAGCTTTGTGATGGTTTTTGCAAGATCATTTCATTCATTCAATCATATTTATTGAGTGCTTACTGTGAGCAGAGCACTGTCCTAAGCGCTTGAGAGAGTACAAAGAACAATAAATGGACACATTCCCTGCCCAAAACAAGCTTACAATCTAGAGTGGGAGAAACAGACATCAATATATATAAATAAATTACAGAGATACACATAAGTGCTGTGGGCCTGGGAAGGGGGATGAACAAAGGAAGCCAGTCAGATTGACACAGAAAGGGGTGGGAGAAGAGGAAAGGGGGACTTAGCATTCAGGGAAGGCCTCTTGGAGGAGATGTGCCCTCAATAAGGCTTCGAAGCAGGGGAGAGTAATCGTCTGTCAGATTTAAGGAGGGAGGGCTTTCCAGGTCAGAGGCAGGATGGGGGGGAGGGTCAGCGTGAGAGAGGCGAGATCGAGGCACAGTGAGAAGGAAACATGTCCTGATCAATGCACCACAGGGTAACTTGTGAATATATGAGCTGAGCCTAGGCAGATGTGAGTTGAAGAACGTGTCAATACCTGTGTATGGGCTAGAAGGAATCTTGCTAAGCTTTTAAGTAGGACTTCAAAGCAGCAGATTTCAGTGATGTCATGAGATGTATCTATGGTATTAATCCTAAACCAAGCAGCAGAACAATCACAGCCTAATCTTGTTCTGCTGGAACCTATTAATAGCTCTGCTGTGGCTGACACTAATAACAGGATGTCACTATATTTTCTATGCCTGTACAATGGCACCTACGACAACATTAGTACATTAGAAGAAGTAATTTACTAGAAATTAGAGTGGCCAATAAATGCCGAAAGGATAAATATATTTCCAAAGCCAAGTTGAATGCAAAAAATGCTGTCGTAACTAGGATTACTTCTTGCCTGTTAAAATTACTTGATAACAGTAATGCTGACTTACCCCATGGTTCATAACTAATAGACTCTATTTTGCTAGAATGAGATCAATGTACAGAACATAGTAAAGAGCCCTAAATCACATATATGTTACGTTCCATTGTGCCATCCAGACTGCAAACACAATACTAATTTTCTCCTGCATTTCAGATTTCAGAATGTTTTATGGATTTCTAAAGAATGCAAAAGCCATATGATTTTACACTGGGCCTCGCTGAATTCCTATAATTCACAAAGTCTGCACAAAAGATGTGAAAATTACATGTGATAACTTGAAATTCCCATCTTAGCTCTTTACAGACAAGTAATGGTGTGACTCAGGCTTAAGAATTTTTCCAGGAGGTTGATAAATTCCCTCTACATAATAAACAAAGTTACCTTCAGTTCAGTCCGTGTTCAGTCCATCAACATTCAGTCCATGTTTCCCCACTCCTCAAGAACCTCCAGTGGTTGCCCATCCACCACTGCACCTAACAGAAAACTCCTCACCATCGCCTTTGAAATGCTCAATCACCTTGCCCCCTCCAACTGATTTCCTACTACGACCCAGCCCGCACACTTTGCTCTTCTAATGCCAACCTATTCCCTGTACCTCGATTTCGTCTACCTTGCCGCTGACTTCTCTCCCACATCCTGTCTCTGGCCTGGAACGCCCTCCCTCTTTCGTATCTGACAGACGATCACTCTTCCCACCTTCAAAGTCTTAATAAAACCACATCCCCAAGGGGCCTTCTCTGACTAAAACCTCATTTCCTCTTCTCCCACTCCCTTCTGTGTCACCTTTGCACTTGGTTTTGCATCCTATGTTCACCACTCCCTCAGCCCCATGGCACTTATGTACACATCCACAATTTCACTTATGTACATACCCATAATTTATGCCCATGCCTGTCTTCCCCTCTACACTATACGCAAGGATGGTGCTACTAACACTGTCATATTGTACTCTCTCAAGCGCTTAATACAGTGTACAGCACACATTAAGTGCCCAATAAATATGATTGATCTTCACCTCACCATAATGCAAGGGGATTTTGTTTAAATACTTGGCAAAAATAAATCCAACCTCAAAAGTGAGACTCCAGGAATCAGAGGAACATAGACATACTCCTATAAAAGGCCGGGGGGGGGGGGGGGATCTGGGGAGGAGGGGGAAGTGAGGGAAATTTAAAAAGCAAGCACTCATAGTACACCTACCAGGCTTGAAGGTAATTAGGCAGGTTCTGTTCGTACAAGTCCCCTCAGGGAATATCATGATCTTGAAGCAAAAACAAAAATAAATGTTATAGGACATATCTTAGGACTCACTCCATAAAATACTAATGTTTTTCAAATTTTTCAAATGCCCTAGCATTACCCTCCCAACAACCTAAATCCAACAGGATCCAGACATTTCAGTAAGAGACACAAACTACAAGAAATGCAATCAAGAGGTTAAAAACATATTGCCTAAAACACACACACTCACACACAGACACGGCTCCAATTACGGGTATCATTAAAATTTGAAGGAATCCCAAATTACCCACATAAAATGATCTGCTCCTTAAACTGTACCAGTACTTTTCACATTTTAATTGGAAACATGTAGAAGCAGGAACTTTCATGGCACGGTCGCATAACTCATGCTTTGGTAAATCTACCCGGTCTGTTTGGCTAGCCTAATTATATTCTACGATTGTTTATTTCTCATCATCTTATTGGAATGTCTGCCTCCCATTGCACAGAGGCTGACAGAATAATAATGGAAGGAGAAGCCAAGGGTTAGAGTCTCGTAACCACAAGCATTTCGTGTCTACTAGCTGCAGCGCTGAAACTTCGTTTTACACGAATTCCAGCATTCCTTAGCAATACTGCCACAATTTAACTCGTGAGCTTTTCTACATTTCACATAACACGCCAGAAATTTCTGTCTCACCGAGGTCTCAAAAATAAGGCTTAAAAGCTTATGACTTTGAATTGAGAAGGGTTGATTGGTCTGTATCAGCTGGCTCTGAAGTGGTTGTAAAACCTAATGGAACTGAAGACGGAGGTTTGGAAATAACTTTGCCCTTCTGACCTAGATTTCTTTCTTCATCAGCCCACTGGTTTTTTGCTGCATTCCCAAAACAACACTAGAATTTTCAAGTTAAATACCATATGAAAGCTGTTTCTTAAACATTATTCTTGAATTATAGGCAGGTCAACCAGTCATGCCATGAAAGCCACATTGTTTCTTTTCTTTCCCTTTAGGTATTCATTGCGAATGCTGAATCAACTTGAGTAATTTTTATTAGAACCGTTTCATGTTGTTCTAACAGTTCTGCAATGGAAACCATGTAAAAATGACCCAGTTGATCATCACTGTTACAAAAAAGAGGATTTATGAACAAATCTAAAAGGGAAATGAACAACTTGATCAATTTTGTGGCAAGAAGACTCAAAAAATATGGAATGAAAAAACTTCAGGCCATCCAGAACATCTTACTGAATATTCATCTTAGACTTCTGAGCTTTCCTCATGTTTTAAGAGCTGAAAACACAGAAAACATGTCCAGAAAAATACACATTCAGAAAATTTTTAGAATGAACTATGATGACACACTTCTTGTGAGAAGCAGCGTGGTCAGAGGAAAGAGCACAGACCTAGAAGACAGAGGACCTTTTCACTTTTTTTGGGGAGGGGGGCGGGAGGATGATTTGTAAAAGGTACTTCTTAAGTGCCTACTATGTGCCAGACACTGTGCTAAGCCCTGGGGTAGATAATATAATTGGGTCAGACACAGTCCCTGTCCCACCTAAGACTCACAGTCTTAATCCCCACTTTATAGATGAGGTAACAGGCATAGAGAAGTGAAGTGACTTGTCCAAGGTCACACAGCAGACGAGTAGAGGAGCTGGGATTAGAACCCAGGTCCTCTGACTCCCAGGCCCGTACTCTATCCATGAAGACACATTACTTCTCTTAGGACCTGGGTTCTAATCCTGGCACTATCATTTGCCTGCCCAATGTGGCCTTGGGCAAGTCACAATTTCTCTGTGCCTCAATTTTCTCATCTGTAAAACCGAACTCAATATCTGTTCTCTCTCCTCCTTGTGCAGTGAGCCCCTAGTGAGATAGGGATTGTTTTTAACCTGATTATCTTGTATCTACCCCTGTGTTAGGCACATAGTAAGCGCTTAACAAATACCCTTCTTCCTCTTCTTTTCCTTCTTATGTATGAATTACACTTCAAAAAGGGCTGGTTCAATATAATTAAAGTTATACGTTTAATACTTTTAAACTTAACATTTAGAAGACATTCCGAATTGAACCCCAAGAGCACACAGCTCAGCAGTAAAAGACAATAGATAACCAATTTTGAATTCCCAATTTTGCAACTTGACAAGGGAGTCCCAAAACACAAACAATATTCCGTTACCTGAGGCCATCTGCCATTCGACTGAGCACGTCTTTTTATCTCTTCAACTGTTTTCCGGCGAGAATCCTGGTCTGAACGAGATACAAACACTGGCCGGATATATTTGATGAGAGCTGAAAAGAAACAAATTGTATAAATAACATTAGATAGATGCAAAACTTGTTCTCTTTTTCCCTCCCCCTTTCCTTTTCCCTTTCCCATTTCCCCATTTTCTCCCAGCGTGGCTTAGTGGATAGAGCACAAGCCTGGGAGTCAGGACAAGGGTTCTAATCCCAGCTCCACCACATGTCTGCTGTGTGACCTTGGGCAAGTCACTTCACTGTGTCTCAGTTACCTCATCTATAAAACTGAGAGACGAGTGTGAGTCCCATGTGGGACGGGGGCTGTGTCTAACCTGATTAACTTGTACTTTAACAGCGCTTGGCACATAGTAAGCACTTTACAAATACCATCATTAGTTATTATTCCATTCTCCTACCTCTATTTGTCCCTTGCTTCCTCTGTCCCTCCTTGATCAAGCCTACTAATTCTCTCCCGAGCATTGAGTACTAGGTTCTGCACACAGTAGGAGCTCAATCCTACCGACTGATTCACTGTCAGTCAATAAATCACATTGATTTATTCCCTTATGGGCAGGGAACATGTCTACCACTTTGCTATATTATACTCTCCCTAGCGCTTAGTACAGTGCACTGCACCAGGCAAATGCTCAATAAATACGATCAGCTCACTGCTTCATGATGTTCCGTTCTTGTTTCCCTTTCCTCCTCTTCTCGAAGCTTTCATCCTTCCCTTAAATATCCAAGACTACATCCTTTTCTTCTGCCTCTCTCCACTTTCTGTCCATCTGCCCTCTTTTTAATACCCTCTCCGCCTTCCCCTGAGCTGCTCTACCCAATTCCCTGACTCAGCTCTCCCCACTTCCTAGTAATAATTATTAATCAACCATATTTACTGAGTGCTTATTGTGTGCAGAACACTGTACTTGGCGCTTGGGAGAGTACAATGTAACAGAGTTGGTAGACACATTCCCTGTCCACAACAAGCTCATGGTCTAGAGGACTGTATCTATTAAGTACTTACATTGTAAGCCTGCTATGAGCAGGAAATGTGTCTGTTATTGTACTGTACTCTCCCAAGTGCTTAGTACAGTGCTCTGCAAACAGTAAGCGCTCAATAAAGATGGTTGAATGAATGAATACTTTGAGGAGAGCTCCGTATTAAGCGCTGGGAAAGAATACAAAGGTTCATTCATTCATTCAATTGTATTTATTGAGTGCTTACTGTGTGCAGAGCATTGCACTACGCGCTTGGGAGAGGATAATACAACAAGGTTCCTGTACTTCAGGGGGCTCCCACAGGATTCCTTCTGTCACCCCTCCTCCCTTTCCTAAATCCCTCTTTGTTATGGGAAAGAGCCTTCAGAACCCAATCATTAAAACTCAGAACATGTACAGTGCCAAGTGAAAAGGATTTGAGAGGTCAACCAGTCACCATTAGAATTCTGGCTCGGATTAAAGATATCTTTCGGTAATTCCACTTAAATTCACCATTTCAGCAAAAATAGGGGACATTTTTGTCCGTTAAGAAAAATGGGAAATCCATCCGGGATTATATGGCTGCAGGAGCTCTGGTAACAAGAACAGAACATATTAACTCAATCCTTCAAATGGCATGTCTTGTACCTCTAGGTTGTAAACTCGTTAAGGGCAGAGAAGGTGTCTACTAATTCTGCTATACTCTCCCAAGTGCTTAATACATTGCTCTGCACCTAGTAAGCGCTCAATAAAAACCACTGATCCCAGCTCTGCCACTTGTCAGCTGTGTGACTCTGGGCAAGTCACTTAACTTCTCTGTGCCTCAGTTACCTCATCTGTAAAATGGGGATTAACTGTGAGCCTCATGTGGGACAACCTGATTACCCTTTTTCTACCCCAGCGCTTAGAACAGTGCTCTGCACACAGTAAGCACTTAACAAATACCAAATTATTATGATAAGAGCAATTCGCCTGACCTCTCAGGTATACAACCTGAAGGATTAATTGCTTTAATCTTTATTCATTATTAATAATAATAGCGGTATTTGTTAGGCACTTACTATGTGCCAGGCACTGTACTAATCGTTGGGGTGGATACAAGCAAATCAGGTTGGATATAGACCCTATCCCATGTGGGGCTCACAGTGACAATCCCCATTTTACAGATGAAGTAACCGAGGCAAAGGGAAGTGAAGTGCCTTGCCCAAGGTCATGTAGCAGACTAGTGGAGCTGGGAATCCCTTTGTCCTTTTGACTCCCAGGCCCGGGGGCTATCCTCTACACCATGCTGCCTCTCTAATAATAGAAGAGATGAAGTGAATATACTAAGTGCTACTGTAAGGACAAACTAACTCCACCAAGTTAAATCATTTTTCTGACTAAGCACTCTTCCTTTATCCATAGCCAATGTTTGATCATCTCCTAAAGGGGAAAAAACCTCCAACAAATGAACCCCAAAATAACGTGCAGCAATTTCAAATGCCTCCCCCTTCCCTATGAGTTGGTGAAAATACTATAATCATGCAAACTTAAATTAGTCAAGACAGTTAAACCAATTCACTCAGTTGTTTAAAGTTCCTCCTAGTAATAAATACGCACTTTGAGAAAAGCACTAATCCCCAAGGCACGGTTTGGTATGCATTGTGCACATCCAGCAAAAATGCCTTGAATGGTTCTCTCGTGGCCTGACATAGTTCACAATCCTCTCAAAATCTCTAACTTCCCACCAGGAAGGAAGCTTTAGGCACTGGAAGAATCACACTCATTCATTTCCTCCAAGTTGATAAAATCTTAGAAATAAGTGAAATCAGAAGAGCATGAAAAATACAACTGACTGTGGGGAAATACTATTTGGGGACATTTTGAACAACCATTTAACAACAGCAGAGATCATTCATTCATTCAATCGTATTTATTGAGCGCTTACTGTGTGCAGAGCATTGTACTAAGTGCTTGGAAAGTACAATTCAGCAATAAAGAGAGAAAATCCCTGCCCACGCTGGGCTTACAGTCTAGAAACGGGGAAAGAGACATCAAAACAAGTAAACAGGCATCAATATAAATAAATAGAATTATAGATATGTACATGCAAATGCAAAGATGAATTTTTCACCTGCCGCAGAGAAATCTCTGTAATCTATTATTAAACAATCGCAGAACTTTCCCTCATGTCAAATAAGTCCCAAAGACCTATTATTAAGCATCTTAAAAAATAACCATATCTAACACTTCCCTGACTTTAATTCTCCATCTACTTACTTTAAAGAATATCATTTCTAAGTTTTTTGGAGTTAACGTAAGATCAACTGAAAAAAAAATCTTTAAAGCCTCTTTAACCTCAACCAACCTTTCCTAAAAAATTGATTATTTGGTGGATGGATTATTCCACCAAAACTCACATTTACTTTAGCAATTTCAGGGGTCATAAAGATCCACAAACCTAGAACTCACTGTTTTTCACAGGGCCAGAGTACGATAGGGTGAGACTGTTGATACAAAAATATGTTGGTTTAACCAATAGCCTTTCATTGGTACAAGCCACAGACGATCTTTTTTTAAGAATTTTCAACGGTAATTTTTTAATATGTATAGCTGTACTATGTACAGGGCTCAAGGAATAAACACGAAAAAGTAAAAGCAACGATCTGTATGGCACATATCCTTGGAGAAAGCAGCTGTGAACATACTGCAATATTTGCTGAGGTTTTATACGGAGAGTTCCAGAGATCTACTCTGCAGTTGTTTTTCAAATAGGTTTGCCGTTTCAGTCTAAACTGCAATAATTGTCTCATGGGATGAGACCTGTAGATGCAGAGATGTTTTCTCTCTTCAATCTCTAAGCCCTAATAAATGGACAAATCCTTCCAGACAAGGTAATTTTGTTTAATAATTAATTCCTCTGCCTCACTGCTGAGCACTGACCCTCTCCCCTCTCCCCAGATGAAGTGTCATGGAAAAGCTAGAGAAGGTTCAATCTGTTTGCTATCCTGTCTGATCTGTCTGTCTCCCCTCTAGATTGTAAGCTCCTTATGGGCAGGGAATGTGTCTACCAATTCTGTTATGTACTCTCCCAAGAGTTTAGTACAGTGTTCTGCACAGAGTAAGTGTTCAATAAATAACACTGATTGACTCATTGATCACTCTTGAAATATTATGATAGAAGGCTTGGGAGTTCACTGGTGGCTTTAGGAAAATGTCTCACCCTTAAAAGGAATTTGGGGATGGGGGTTCTTTAAAGCACCACCAATTACACACACAACTACCGATTTACTAAGGAAACTGTTTCTCCCGATTTGCTAACTACAATTCAAATCGTCTGGCTTAGCACAGAAACCTCGGTAAAGCACCTGGAAAAAGCTACACAGATTTTTTATCAACCAGGAGAAGACTACTCTCCGATTCCTTCTCCCAACCCGCATCTACTTCCTCTTGTGTTTTTCCCTTGTGGCTACAATGCAGTGAGAACAATTAGCATTAAGGAAAAATAACTAAATCCAAATCCAAGCTATGAACCCCTAAATTCAGCATTCTATGCTGTTTAAATAGGCAGCCTCTTCCACTGAATGTTGTCTTAGAGAAATGAGAGGAGTAAAGCAATGCCTTGCAAAGTTCTGGCTCTGATCAGCTATTTACTGCATCCACAATGATCCTCTCGGTCACTAGCCCATAAAATAGAAGGTCCTCATCCTTTGAGAACCCGGTTTCTCAGAGATGTGAATTTTTTCCTTTATGATGGTCTTATTTGGATCCTTTTAAGGAGTCCGTGGAAAGCTGGAGAGAGATGTGCTGATAGGTGGGACTTAATGGCAGTTACCCTCCTGGAACAGATACTGCTGAGTTTTCACTTGTAAGGCTGTAAAGATTGTAGAGTACACTGCTTTAAAATAGACTTTGGAACTCTTTCCCTTGTGAGGAGAAAACTGAATTTCTATTTCTAGTTTCCTGTTACTTAATACGCATACTACACCTGCACTGAACACCTGGGTTGGCTAGGACTAACTCTGCAACCAAGTCAGTCAGTCGATGTGCATTTATTGAGAGCTTACAGGGTGCAGAGCACTGTACTAAGCGTTTGGGGGAGTACAGTACTATATAACATATTCTCTGAGCTTGCAGTCTAGAGCGGGAGACAGAAGTTAACAGAAATAAACTACAGATATTCATTCATTCATTCAATCGTATTTATTGAGCGCTTACTGTGTGCAGAGTACCATACTAAGCACTTGGGAAGTACAGATAAGGACATAGGCACTGTAGGGCTGGGAGGGGGGATGCGAGTCAGGGTGACACAGAAGGGAGTGGGAGAAGAGAAAAGGAGGGCATAATAATGGTACTGGTTAAGCGCTTATTATGTGCCAAACAGTCTTTGAAGCACTGGGGTAGATACAAGCTAACCAGGTTGGGCACAGTTCCTTCCCAAACAGGGCTCAAAGTCTTAGTCCCCATTTTACAGATGAGGGCACTGAGGCCCAGAGAAGTGAAGTGACTTGCCTTAGGTCACACAGCAGACAAGTGGCAGGGCTGGGATTAGAGCCTAGGTCCTCCTAATTCCCAGGCCCACGCTCTATTCACTAGACTACGCTGCTTCCCCTGCTTAGTTAGAGGGATGGCGCAGTTTAAGCTCTGGGGGTCCTTAGCTGTGGAAGTCAAGCATTTCTTTTCCCCAAGTGGGTAAGGAGCCCCGTTTCTGCCTGTATTCACTCCACACTGGGACTTGGGGGGTTATTTAGAATCAGAACAGCAAGCATGGCAGAAGGCAAGGGCAGGGGAGAGGACAAAGTTTTATTGGCTTCCCAGTGAGCTCGGGGACAAGTTGCCTCTGAAGGATTTACCAGGAAATCTCTGATCTAAAGGTTCGCAAGGAGACGAGGAACTGAAATGGGATAGAGGGGTATGAAAATGCCTAAGTTTCTGACTATAACTTTTCGATTTCAAGTGAATCCCCAAGGGCCCAAGGCTACTGGGATATTTCCAATATCTCATGGGCCAACTCAGAATTGGTGGGTCACGAGAAAGTCAGAGTGAGGAGGGCATATTTTACGTTTGATAGAGAGGCGAAGTAAATATTTAACCCAAATCATTCTCCAACAAATCCTGGTGGAGGAGCAAACTACCTTAAAATTTCATATCTCGAGCTACAACTGAATAAGAAAGCCCGTCCAGTAGATGGCTATAAAGCATTTTCCTCGTGCCGAAGAGCCATATTTTCTGAACCACTTTCTGCCTGCATTTGGTTTTGTCACCAAGTGACCCGATTTCTAAGAATTGGCAGGCCAGGGAGAAACAAAATGATCGTACTCCAAGAAAAACATGGAGCTGCACTTCTTATTCTGAGTACGAAAAGTCAGTGGCCAAATAAGTCGAAGAGGACTTGTATAATTCTGGGATCTGTAGAAAGAACCTTATTTTATGAGAAGCAGCGTGGCGCAGTGGAAAGAGCACGGGCTTTGGAGTCAGGGCTCATGAGTTCAAATCCCAGCTCTGCCACTTGTCAGCTGTGTGACTGTGGGCAAGTCACTTAACTTCTCTGAGCCTCAGTTCCCTCATCTGTAAAATGGGGATTAAGACTGTGAGCCCCACGTGGGAGAACCTGATTCCCCTGTGTTTACCCCAGCGCTTAGAACAGTGCTCTGCACATAGTAAGCGCTTAACAAATACCAACATTATTATTATTCTTATTATGAAGTGGCTGTTGTAGATGTGGAAATTGAGGGCCTGAAGTGTCAAATGACTTAGTAAAATCAGAGTCCGTTGAATAGAAAGCATATTTTGTCTCCTAGTCTAGACTATCTCTAAATATATGTATGAAAATTGTATTTTTAATGAGTAAAAGAGAAGAACCTAGGCCACTTGAATACAGAGTGGGAAATGATCAAGTTAAGATAATTTGCTGCTCTGCACTAGATTTTAGTGGAAGATTTATTAATGATGATATTCTTGAGCCAACATCACTAGCACTCAGGGGTAAAAACATAGATAATCACAACAGCACATATCCCTACTCTACAGATTTGAAAAAAAGCAACAGTTGAATCTCAAAAATATTTGAAGCAGCATGGCCTAGTGGAAAGAGCATGGGCCTGGGAGTCAGAAGACCTGGGTTCTAATCCCAGCTCTGCCACCTTCTTGCTGTCTGATTTTGGGCAGATCAGTTGATTTATCAGTGAATTAAGTTCCTCATCTGTAAAAATGGAGATTAAATCCTTCTCCCTCCAATTTAGCCTGTGAGCCCAATGTACGGCAGAGTCTGTATCCAAGCTGATTTTCTTGTCTCTACCCCAGCTTTTAGTACATAGTAAGTGCTTAACAAAAACCTTAAAAAAATACCAGTAAAATGCATGTCTTGCTTCAATTTGTCACTTGGATTCTAGGGTGTTTTACTTCTGTTACATAAATAATGATCTCAACATTAATGAGTTATTCTGCTTCTGCTAACAGTTTCCCACTCCCAAGAGATATGAGCCAAGCTTTAGGCACTCAGCATAAGTTAACAATCCAAAAGCAACGGCTGTATCCGATGAAACTGCTAACACGACATAGGTTGTACCATGTTCATTAATAATGAGCCCGTGCTAAACTTAGCCTCCTACTCCAAAAAAGCTGACCGTAGCAGAAAGCAGCTGTGACCAGTGAGGATTTAAAAGAAACAACGTCCTTTTGGATGGGACTAATTAGGGTTGGATGGATGGGATGGGAACTAATTAGGCAAGACAAGCAGCCATGGCTTAGTGAAAAGAGACCGGGCCTCGAAGACAGAGGATCTGGGTTCTAATCCCTGCTCTGCCAAATGTTTAGATTGTGAGCCCGATGTGGGAAAGGGAATCAGTGAGTCAGTCATATTTACTGAGCACTTACTTTGTGCACAGCAACGTCTAAATGCTTGGGAGAGTACAATATAAAATATAATAGACATTTCCTGTCCACAATGAGCTTACAGTCTAGAGGGGGATTATCCAAACTAATTAACTTGTATCTACCTTAGTGTTTAGAAGGGTGATTGACACATAATAAGCAATCATTCAACCAATGGTATTTATTGAGTGCTTACTAGGTGCGCTTGGGAGAGTACAATACAAGAGAAATTAGCATTTAACAAATACCATAAAAGAAGACATCCAAATGGGACAAACGGTTTGGTGGCCCTCCTCTTAGTTATGCTCTGTTTCTTTTCATATCAAACTCCTTTGTGCTTACAACATTAACGTGAGAGCTGAGCAAATATCATTACCCTCATTTTTCAGATGAGCAAAATGAGTTTGGAGAAATAATGAGGACCTATTTAAAATCACACAGCTGGTCAATAGCAGAGCTGAGACTAAAATCCAAATCTTCCCCTTCTCTTATGACTCTCTCTCCACTTAGTTACATTCTTTCCACCTGTATGTTGATGAGTTTCCTCTCCAAGGGCACAGGAGTTATTTATAATGTCATACCTGCAGGCAGATGCCTACTCTCAGCTAAAGATGTGGTTCAACACAATTGCTTGCAAGGTTCTTTTTTTTTTTTCTCCAAAACACAGCATTTCAAAGTCAAAGCAAAACCCTTCAAATAATTTCTGACCATTAACCCTAATAAAGCCTATGGATAAGCCAGCATTTCAAAAACAATTTGGCTCTGATCATGTTGGGAAATTTTAAGGCACAGAACATAAACTGGAAATTCAGATAATGAGTTGTAGTCTGAAACTGAACGTCTAGAAGCAATGATGGAAAGTCAAGGGAAATATTACATAGAAGTAATCATTATAATAATGAGAATATAGGGATCCTTTCCTGTTTGCATACTATCAAACTGAACACATTTCTCCTTGGTCCAATTTTTTAAGGGTAGCAGCATGTCCTAGGGCGTGGGAGTCAGAGGACCTGGGTTCTAATCCCAGCTCCGTCACTTGTCTGCTGTGTGACTGGGGCAAAGCACTTTAACGTTTCTGTGACTCAGTTCCCTCATCTGCAAAATGGGGATTCAATACCTGTGACCCCCTCCTACTTAGATTGTGAGCTCCGTGTGGGACCTGATGACCTCGTATCTAACTCAGTGCTTATTACAGTGCGCAAGAAATACCACAATTATTATTATTGTTAAAGACACATGAATTTCAATCTACTTACTTCCCCAAACAGGAATATCTCTGCTTTCTGCCTTCATCACAATGGAGGACATAGTCATCGTAACAGGAATAGCATCGAAATAGGAGGAATGTGGAGCCAGAGTGAAGATTGCTGCTTCTGTGGGTAAGGCCTGCCTTCCCTTCACAGTTACCCAGTGGAATCCACCGACAAACCACATTGTTCGCATAATGGCTTTGAGCAGGATGTCCACTACTCTGTAAATAAGACAATGGCTGTGTTAGCTGCATCAAAGTAGTAAAAATATTAAATGGACATTTAGAGAGAGAGAGAGAGAGAGAGAGAGAGAGAGAGATATTTCCTATCTCATTCTCAGACTTGCTTAATGCTTTTGCTTTATTAATAGTAATAATAATAATAATGGCATTTGTTAAGCACTTACTATGTGCCAAGCACTGTTCTACGCACTGGAGTAGATACAAGGTAATCAGGTTGTCCCATGTGGGGCTCACAATCTCACCCCCCATTTAAGGGGAAAGGGAGGGTGGTGAAGCATGGGAAAGGGCTGAGACCGGGGGGTCAGGCAGAGACGGGGAAGGGGAGGGGTCACGGGCCCAGGGGTCTCATCTCTGGGGCTGGCTGCTCGGCATCAAACTTTTGCCTAATAGTTACTAATAATAATAATTATTATAGTGGCAGTTAAGTGGTTACTATGTGCCAGGCACTGTACTAAGCACTGGGGTAGACACAAGCAAATTGGGTTGCACACAGTTCCTGTCCCACGTGGAGCTCTCAGTCTCAGTCCTCATTGGACAGATGAGGTAACTGAGGCCCAGAAGTGAAGTGACTTGCCCAAGGTAACACAGCAGACAAGTGGCGGAGCCAGAATTAGGAGCCAGGTGGTTCTGACACCAAGGCTCATGCTCTATCCACTTGGCAATGCTTTGTCTCTAATTATAATGATAAGTTGTGTGTCAAACATTTTCACACATTGGTTTCCCTTTCTCAGTCCCATTCACTGGCTTCTCTTGCAGATCTTAAGGATGGGTGTCCTGCAAGTGCCCTAAATCCCCAACTCTTCTCCCTCTACACTCACTCTCTGGAGGAGTCTCTCTGCCCTCGGGCTTTAAACTACCATCTCTTCAAAGATGAACTTTATTCTACTTCTCTGGTCCCTGTTTCCCCATTACCCCATGACCCATTTAGGCTCATCATGCTGAATCCTGAACTCCTTCTCTCCTAATCTAATCATAACCTCTCATGTCGACAACAGCACCTTCTTCTGGATCCCCGCAGTTTGAGACCTTGTCATTCTCAACTCCTCACTGTCTTTCGGCTCTCAAATTTAAATCCCAGCTCTGCCACTTGTCAGCTGTGTGACTGTGGGCAAGTCACTTAACTTCTCTGTGCCTCAGTTTCCTCATCTGTAAAATGGGGATGAAGACTGTGAACCTCATGTGGGACAACCTGATTACCTTGTATCTACCCCAGCGCTTAGAACAGTGCTCTGCACGTAGTAAGCACTTAACAAATACCAACATTATTATTATTATTATTGTTAAATCCTAGAGGTTCTTCCTCTACATTTCCCCTGATATGCCCCTTCTTCACTGCCCAAACACTACCCTCCTGGTCCATGTTCTTGCTAGACTATTATCTTGACATCCTCACTGGTTTCCCTACTCCAGTCTACCCCACAAACTGATGCTTGGATAATCTTCTTGAAGCACTGTTAGGTGTTCATTCTCTCCATTGCTCAAAAATTTCCAAGGACTACTTATCTCTGCACAAGCAAAAACTCCTTACCACTGGATTCACAGCTCTTTGCCAGGTTTCTCTCTTTTTCATCTTCAGCTGTACTATTGAGTTTGCACTTTTGGCTCTTACTAAACCCACCTTCTAACTTTACCACTCTGTCAACTCCTTGCTCTCACTTTTCTTCCACTCTGGAACTCTCTCCATGCACATATGACCTGGCCAACAGGTTCCCATCTTCAAAGGCTTCCTAAAATCCTGCCTCCTCCAGAGACCTTCCATGATTAATTACACCATAGTTGGTTCAATCTACCATGTGCCATGTTTTCCATTTGACCTTCGAGATGAGAAGTACCAACGAACAAGACTAAGCCTGCTGTTTTCAGTGTTAGCGGACTAATAACTTCTGTGCAGATCCACAATTTATTTTAATGCCCATCTCCCCCTATAGACCACAAGCTCTTTGTAGGCAGAGAACTTGTCTCTTAATTCCATGAACTGTATTCTCCCAGGTGTTTAATACAGTTCTCGGTACATAGTAAGTGCTCAGTAAATACCACTGATTGCACGTAATGTACTCTCCCAGGTACCTAGTGTTCTGCACACAATAAGCAGTCAGTAAATACGACTGAGTGGAAATCTATAAGTTTGGAGTCCCTCTACCCCCAAATCCACGATCTGCTTAAAACTTGGATGAATACACACAAATGGCACATTATAATCTCGATTCTGCACTTAGAGGTTAAATCTCCCACCTATTCCTGTTTATCCTCGTCCTCCACTCCTCCTCCCTTCCCCATCACCCCGACTTCCTCCCTCTGCTCTACCCGCTCCCCGCCCCACAGCACTTGTGTATATATGATGTGTATATAGCTCTGATTCTATTTATTTATATTGATGCTATTGATGGCTGTCTACTTGTTTTGTTTTGTTGTCTGTCTTCCCCATTCTAAACTGTGAGCCATTGTTGGGTAGGGATTGTCTCTGTTGCCAAATTGAACTTTTCAAGCGCTTAGTACAGTGCTCTGTACACAGTAAGTGCTCAATAAATACGACTGACTGACTGACTGAATGAATGAAAGCAGCCTAGCGTTAGAGTGACTGGGGCTTGGCTTTCTTCCTCAGAGCTGAGTTATCAACTCCACTTTTATCAGTTCCTGATAGCAGACTTCAATAAAACAACCAGTTGAGCAACTCACTTTCTCCACAAGGCCAGAGGTCTTTCCAGTTCCTTCTCTGCGGATCCCATTGAAGCAACAAATGCAAAAGGCCAGGCCAGGAGCATCATAAAGGCAGCAAACAAGATTCGGATGGGGAACAGGGTCAGCGTCATGAAGGCAATCTGCAAGAACAAAAGGTTATTCCATTAGCCTGCTAGCTGGAGGAAACAGTCTATTGATGCCTCTAGACTATATGCTCCTTGAGGGCAGGGAGAGTGCTTAGCAGCATTACTGGAGTATACTTACCCAAGCACTTCACACAGTAGCTTTACAGGTAAGCACTCAATAAATTCTGCTGAATTTGTAAACCAAAAAAGCCAACTGAGGAGAAAAATGGCTACGAGAGACTTCCTAATTTACCACATCAAAAGCCCTGTTTTTCAATACACTCGAGAACACAAACTACCCTGTACTGCAGAACATAAATTTTAATTAGAAATGATGCTCCAGTTGAAGCATGCCTTCTGAAAACTAATCATCTAATTTTATCAACTCTCACCACCTCCACTGAGTCTTTTAAGCTAAATATGTCTTCATATGAATAATTTTAGAGCAAGACTTTTTTTTTCCCCCGACCAATTTGACTCAGACCCTTCCCCGAGTCACAAAATCCCAAACTCTGTCATAGGCATGTGATCCCTTGGAGTTCCTGGGCCTGCAGCTGGAGAGAAGTTAATAATGATAATGATAATTATCGTATTTCTTAAATGCTTACTGTGTGCCAGGAACAGTACTAAGCGGTGGGGTAGATACAGGGAAATTGGGTTGGACATGGGGCTCACAATCTCAATCCTCATTTTACAGATAAGGAAACTGAGGCATGGAGAAGTGATGTGACTTGCCCAAGGTCACACAGCAGAAACGTGGCAGAGCCGGGATTAGAACCCACAATCTTCTGACACCCAGGCCCGGGCACTAGCCACTATACCATGCTGCTTCATCATCATCATAAAGATGATGATAAAAATAGTAATAACAACATATTTATTTAGCGCTTACTAACTGCCAAGCACTGTACTATGTCCTGGGGTAGGTTTAAGATTACCAGGTCGGACCCAGACCCCGTTCCACATGGGGCTCACGGGCTAAGGGGAAGAGAGAACAGGAACTGAATCCCTATTTTACAGATGAGGAAGCTGAGGCACAAACAGGTCAAGAGACTTGCCAAAAGTCACAAAGCAGGCAAGTGGCAGAACCGGGAAGAGAACCCAGGGTTTCCTGACTCACAGTCCTGTGCATTTTCCACTAGGCGCATTGTGGCCTGCCATTGCTGTTGTGTACGCCTGTATAAGGAGGACCACGATAGGAGAGGGGAAGATGGATACCCTTCTAGCTCCAACACAGCCGGTTTTTACCGCTCTGCCTGAGGTCGGTCCAGCTAGGCCTCGGACCAATGTCCCTGTGGGCCTTAGGAGCCAGGCCCGGGGGAAGAGCAAGGCTCGGAGAAGGAGTTAGGCCCAGAGAGGCCTGGATAAGGAGAGCTAGGGTGAAGAACAGCTCCTGGCTACAGAGCGAAGCTACAGTTGGAAGAAGAAACAATCCTCTGAAAGGCCTAGGGTGATAGCCACGTGGAGAGGGAGAAGCTTGTTTGGGAACAGAGAGCACTAATGATGGGATAGGACTGATCAGAAAGCCAGCGGAGAGTGGAACCAAGTGAGCGGCCAAGCCAAAATGGGACCGAATATACATCCCAGCCACCGACTTGCCAGTCTGAGAGAGGCTGCGTGCAATCATAATGATAATAACCGTTTGTAAAATGCTCACCATGCTCACTGCCCTAAGCGCTGGGATAGATATGAGCTAATCGGGTTGGGCACAGTCCCTGTCCTACGTGGGGCTCACAGTCTCAATCCCCATTTTACAGATGAGGCAACTGAGGCACAGAGAAGCGAAGTGAATTGCCCAAGGTCCCACGGCAGACAAGTGGTGGAGCCGGGATTAGAACCCAAGTCCCCTGACTCCCAGGCCCATGCTCCTTCTGCTAGGCCACGCTGCTTCTCTGAAAGTGTCAGACATGAAGAACAGCCAGGGCAATTGCTCGAGGACAGAGTAGGGTGCAGCTTTGACAAATAATAATTGTGATATCTGCTAGGTGCTTCTTGGGGACTAGGCACTGTACTAAGAACTGGGATAGAGCCAAGATAATTCATTCAGTCGTATTTATTGAGCAGTTAGAAAGTAAAATTTGGCAACAAATAATCAGTCAATTTTATTTATTGAGCGCTTGCCGTGTGCAGGGCACTGTACTAATCATGGCTCAGTGGACGGGATGGCTCGGGTTTGGGAGTCAGAAGTTGTGGATTCGAATCCCAACTCTGCCACTCGTCAGCTGTGTGACTTTGGGCAAGTCACTTAACTTCTCTGTGCCTCAGTTACCTCATCTGTAATATGGGAATTGAGACTGTGAGCCCCACATGGGACAACCTGATAACCTTGTGCTTGCAATATGCAATATGTGCAACAGTGCTTGGCACATAGTAAGCGCTTAACAAATCCCATCATTATTATTATTAAAGTACAAATGACAATATAACAAACATTCCTTGCCCACACTGAGTTTACAGTCTACAGGGGACTAACTAGATCGAACTCAGTCCCTGTCCTACATGGAGGTCACAAACTAATGTGGAGGCCAGGTATCTTAACCCCATTTCACAGTTGAGGAAACTAAGGCACTGATAAGCGACTTGTTTAAGGTGACACAGCAGGCAACTGGCATTTCCTGATTCCCAGATCTGTGCTCTTTCTGCTGGGCCACAATGCTCCACAGGAGTTCTGTTCTGCCTAAGGAAACTCGGATTTGGTTGTTTGGTTTACCGATTAGACTGTAAGCCCGTCAAAGGGCAGGGACTGTCTCTATCTGTTACCGATTTGCACATTCCAAGTGATTAGTACAGACAGTGCTCTGCACAGAGTAAGCGCTCAATAAATACTATTGAATGGTTTGTGCTATTGGTTAAGTGATTACTATGTGCCAAGCACTGTTTTAAGGGCTGAGGTGGTTTTGGAACATATCTCTGTCTGGGCATTATTTGTCTGAGTGTGTATCTATTGAGAGAAGCAGTAGCAAGAGGTAATTTGTGTTTATAACACCTTGGACTCCATATTACCCCACAAGAGCCGAAACTATAACCTCTTCAAATTAAATTAGGTCTACCTCCATCTAACGTGTGATTTACTCTAGGCACTAAAGCCCTGCAGTTATTTCTAATTTAAAGACATTTGGGGACAAAAAAATTGTTTTTTTATCCGTCAACTAAAATTACTGCTTTTAGGTAACTAGAATGAACATTTAAAGCAAAACGATGCTATACAGGTGTAGAGTCTTTTATTTTATATCAGAGGGCTGGAAAATAAAAATAACAAGGGAAAGGACCTGTGCTTAGAGCAACCAATGGCTCTATGCAACTAATGATAGTCACTAGAGTATGCTCCATCTTTCCTTCCTCTATGTAGCATTTAGAAAACAGGGGAGAATCAAAGAGCATCACCACTTTGTCAACTGGCCTCTCCAAGTTATTCCCAAGTAAACTCGTTGTGGGCTGGGAATGAGTCTGCTACATTGTACTCTTCCAAGCGCTTAGTACAGTGCTTTGCAGATGTTAAGTGTTCAATAAATATGATTGATTTGTGGTGAAGGGGACTGTGGTGCTGGGAGGGCCTAGAATAAGTAGTTTTACACTTTCTTGCCTCCTCCTAAAGCAAGTCCAGAAATAGAAGGGCTGATTCTTGTCTCGGGAGTTTCGAGGCAGGACGTGAAGGAAGTTCTCTCCAGACATCGGTACAATTAACCATAGTATCTGAATGCCTCCCATCGGCTGAGCTCTGTACTATGGTCCTGAGAAAGACTTGCATAAGAAAGATATGATCCCCACCCTTGGAGAGTTTGCAAACTCTCTAAGAAGAAGCCAAGTGGATACGAATTGACAGATACCCCAGCACATAATATTGGGGGTAGAAAAGCAGACCCCAGCACGTAGTACTGGAGGTAGAGAAGCAGCATGGTCTAGTGGGGTAGAGTATGGGCCTGGGAGTCATAAGGACCTGAGTTCTAATCCCATCTCCGCCACTTGCTTGCTGGGTGAGCTTGGGCATGTCACTTTGCTTCCCTATGCCTCAGTTAATGTCATCTGGAAAATGGGGATTAAGACTGTGAACTCCATGTGGGACAGGGAATGTGTTCACCTTGATTATCTTGTATCTACCGCAGGATTTAGTACAGTGCCTAATAAGTGCTTAACAAATACCTTAAAAAAATATCCAATAGGAGATTTGGGTGAGGACAGATGAAAACCACAAGGGGACAGATAAATCATTAACACATAAATGCACAATGTGGCTACATAGATGGACAATAAACAGATAAGTATATACCCACCTCTTAATCCTCCATCAACTATAGGCAAGGGCAGACTCAGTTATTTATATTAAGTGCAACTATCCATTAGACTTTAGCTACCACCAAGAGACTGTAAACTCCTTAAGGTTAGGGATTATATCTACCAACTTTACTGTGCTCTCTCCGAACCGCTTAGTACTAGACTCTGCATGAAGTAGGCATTCACGAGAAAACACAGATTAGTCTGTAAGCTTCTTGAAGGAAGAGCTTTTCTCACATTTCCCTTGCAATTCCACCAGCAGCTATTACGGTGCTTTGAAAAAAACTGTGCCGAGATCCTGTCAGTCATGAAATTCAGCAATACTCTAACATTTTACTGTTGTCTTGTTGGATGTGACTATCAGAAAGTTAAAAACCTTGATGTAGGAAGTTCTGAATGTTCCTTGTTAATTTTCTCATTGTGTTGCGTGATCAGTTGATGCTCATGGAATAAAACAAGCCCCTCTTACCAACGAAAGCTCACTCTAGACTGTAAACTCATTGTGGGCAGGGAAAGGGTCTGTTTATTGTTATACTGTACTCTCCCAAGCACTTAGTACAGTGCTCTGCACGCTGTAAGCGCTCAATAAATACAAATGAATGAAAGAAATGTCTTTTGGAACATATGAGCGTTAGAAATGCCATCACAAGTGTACTCCAGGTGTGAACATCCCACAGAATGTGCAACCCGATGACAGGTGCTGCACAACTGCTGGTATACCATGAGATCCCTAAGCCCTGCCCCTACTTTCAATCACTACAGATCAATCAATCCTAATTATTGAGAGCTTCCTGTGTGCAGAGCACTGTACTAAGCGCTTGGGTGAGTATAATATACAGAGTTGGTAGACATGTTCTCTGCCCACATCGAGCTTACACTCTATAGCAATAGATAAATCCGTTCTCTTTTCATCCCCATGCCTCACCTTCCTTCCCCTCGCCCCTGTTCAGAGCTATTTCCTTCCATTTCCTTCTGCTGGAGGCAGAGACCCCAGAGGCGGAGGAGATGAGTTTTCCGGGGAGCAAGGGAGGATGGTATCTGTGACCCTGGCGGAAAAGGACGAAGCCGTCTGAGAGAGGTCTGAGAGAGAGGCAGCAGGGGCCAAAAGATGGTTCCCGTCTTGTAAGGCAAAGAACCCAGGTCAGGACCCTTGCGTGTGGTAATCAGGGATGTCTCAGCTCGGTCTTCAGCAATGAGGACAGTGCTCTGCACACTGTAAGCGATTAGATATGACTGAACAAAGGAATCAGACTGCTGAGAATCGAGAGGGGGTGGGGGGACCTCCAGAAGTGACTGAATTAAAAAAAAAATACTGAAGAGTCAGGGGACTGATAGACTGATCTAAGTTTTCCCTCTCTGTTTCTAAGGAACTCCCCAACTACAGATCTACCCAAACCTCTCAAATTTACTGGCATTTTCTGCCTTCATAACTTCCTGTGGCAATGAATTCCATATGTTTACTACCCACCGTGTGAAACCACTGCCAATGGGATTATCTTTAAATACTGAATGTGGGGATACCACGGTCCAAAGGTGATTAGAAACCTCCTGCTGTAGGCCATGGTAGTAAGGCTCACAATAATCCCCCATAAACGTCACTGTAAATGGGCTTAAAATGGCTACCACAGGATGTGTCATATGATTTTAACGGCCCTTTTATAACCACCTGAAAGGACCCTGAAGACACTGGTAAAGGATATAGTATTTCTATCACTTACAGACCATTTTCACAGTACCTAATATAACTATAGCAAGCTTAACTCATACTATGCCCCAATTTTCAGATGAGAAAATTTGAGTGAGGGAAACCAACTTGTCCCCAAAACACGAATCTGAGCTGTTAATATCAGATTTAAGGGGCAGGCTTTGAAGGTGTTTCTGGTCAGTCAAGGCAGTTGTATTTACTGAGCACTTACTGTTTTCAGACCACTGTACTACACATTTGGGAGAGTACAATGTAACAATAAACAGCTCCATTCCCTGCCCACAATGAGCTTACAGTCTAAATGGCAGGAAAAGGGGAATTTGTTCAAATCGATGGACATCTGTTCAAGCCCTCCCGCTGCTCATCATGGCCTCCGCTGGCCTGAAATTTGGAGAAGCAATTTTCAAGAGGACTCCTTCCCCCAACAACAGTGATTCCTGAATTAGTTTCGGAGGCCCTGGCCAGAACGAAAATTTAGGCCTGGCCTTGAAGCTTTAAGTCTGTGGGGAAACATCAATCAATCAGTAGCATTTATTGAGCACTTAGTATGTACACAGCACTGTACTGAGGACAACTAGCAGACACATTCCCTGCCCAGAATGAGCTTATTATTTAAAGACGAGTTTACAGTCTAGAGGAAAGCTACAGGGAGTGTAGGGGCTTTGCCCTCCTTCACAATATTAACTGAGGTATTTTTCAAGTCCAAACTAGGCACCAAACACTGTACTAGGCACTACGGTAAATACAAGACAATCGGATTAGATGTTGACAGTCCCTGCCCCACATAGGGCTCACAATCTAAGAGGGAGGGAGAACGGAAATTCAACCCCCATTTTACGGATGGGGTAACAAGGCACAGGGGAGTTAAGTGACTTGTCCAAGGTCACAGAGTAGGCCAAGTGGCAGAGCTGGGATTAGAACCTAGGTCTCCTGACTCCCCAGCCTGGGCTCTTTCCACTAGGCTATGGCACTTCTGATTCTCCCTTCTTTACTGGGCAGCATGAGAACTCAAAGTTTCTCCCTGAACCTTGGGAAGTCCCTGCTTTCCCCACCTCGTCAGCAGCCTGTCAAGATCTTCGGTGTAGACTGTAGACTTGTTAGCTCATTAGGGGCAGGGGGCGTGCCTACAAACTCTGCTACACTGTACTCTCCCAAGCGCTTAGTACAGTGCTCTGCATGGAGTAAGCACTCAGTAAATACGTTTGATTGATTCAGTGAGGGGGCGGGAGCTTGTCTTTCATGGTAGAACAAGATGATGCCTGTCAAGGGATTTACACACCAGCAGATGAAGGAATTAAGCTCCTGCAGGGCTCCAACTGAATCCTGTAGAAAATATTAATTGTGGCATTTGTTAAGTGCTTACTTTGTTCCAGGCACCGTACTAAGCACTGGCATAGGTACGAGAGAATCAGGGTGGACAAAATCCCTTTACTAAACGTGGCTCACAGCCCAAGAGTGAGGTGGCTGCCTCTTTAGGCCATTTTAACTAGCAATAAATGGTATTCATTGAGATTTTACTATGTGCAGAGTGGTGTGCTAAGCTCTTGGGCTAATATAGTAGAAGTAAATTAGACGATACATTCCCTGCCCATAATGAGTTTACAGTCTGGAGGGGTAGACAGACATTGAAGGTCATGATTATCAAAAAATATGTGTTGCAAGCCTTAACTGGAATATATTTTATAATTACAGACCTTACAGTACTTAAAAAATGTTCTACTTACCTTAATAATGTTATTTTCAATTATAAATGACATAGGAAAAATTACAATAACTTCACTATTAAATTAGCTCTCAGGACCTTCTATACAAGTATCTTCTGCATTTTTGACTCAGAGGCTGGGATCGAGGTAAAAAAAAAAAAATCACAGTGAAACTGGGAGAAAACTTTGGCCCACAGCAACTGGATTTTACCAGTGTGAAACAAGACAGAGGGAAATGCGACCACACACCCACCTGCAGTGGGCTCGTTGTGGGCAGGAATATGTTTGTTGTTCTATTGTCCTCTCCAAAAGCGCTCAGTACAGTGCTTTGCAGCTAGTTAGCACTCAATAAATACAAGTGAATGAAAGAGAAGCACTACGGGAGCCAGATGACCATGCAAGCGATATAAAATGGCAGATGGCAAGCTGATGAGTATGGAACTGCCGAAAAGCTTGGATGCACTGGAAAGAATATTACGTATGGTTACTGAAAACCACGGTTGGGAAAGGAAAGCTAGATCAACTTTTGTTTATTCAGCAAACAATTTGAGGGAAGTGTCTCTGATTGAAAATAGATCTTGCAAGCACTGAAGGCTGAGGAGAAGGAAGCCGATGTTTATTGTGCAAATGTGTTTGTGACTTCAGAAAAGTTTGGGAACTCATTCATTCGGGATTAGATTTGAAAGTGGAGTTCCATAAATTGAAAAAGTAAGTAAAAGGTCCCTTGAGGTCATGGCTTAGTGGAAATAGCAAGGGCCTGGGAAGTGATAGGGCGTGGGGGGTATTTCTCGATCCACCACTTGGCCGCCGTGTAACTTCTTTGTGTCTCAGTTTCCTCAGATGAAAATGAAGACCAAATACCTCTTCTCCCTCCCCCGTAGACTGCGAGTTCTATATAGGACAGGAGCGGTTTCCAATCTGATTATCTTGTATCTACTACAGGGCTTAGTACACTGCTTTTCAGTCAGTCAGTTGCATTTATTGAAGGCTCAGTGTGTGCAGGGCACTTGGGAGAGTACAATATAACATACACACGCCCTGCCCACAATAAGCTTAGTCTAGAGAGGGAGACAGGCATAAATATAAGTAAAATTACAGATATGTAGAAAAGTGCTGTGGGGCTGGGAGGGGGGAATGAATAAAGTGAGCAAGTCAAGGCGCTGCAGAAGGGAGTGGGAGAAGAGGAAAGGAGGGCTTTATTTGCCAGATTATAAATTGCACTGGAAAAAAGACGTAGGTTGTGAGAGGTAAACAAGACTTAAATTCTTCTTTCCATCTTGGGCCCATTTTAGGGCATTCTTATGTGCAGGTTCCACAATTCAAGTTGCTTATTTTTGTCCCCTGGCTTCCTTTTGACCACCTTGTTTTTCCCTTCCACCTCAGAGCACCTCCCCACATTTTGCTGCCCTCTCCGTAGTCACCCCTGCTATCCTTTTCTTTTTTGCTTATATTGATTGTTAAGCGCTTCCTATGTGCCAGGCACTGTTCTAAACGCTGGGATAGATACAAGATAATAAGGTTGGACACAGTCCCTGTCCCACACAGGGCTCACAGTCTTAACCCCTATTTTACAGATGAGGGAACTGAGGCACAGAAGTTAAATGACTTGCTCACGGTCATACAGAAGACAAGTGGCAGAGCCCAGATTAGAACCTGAATCCCAAGCCAGTGCTCTATCCACTAGACCATGTTGTTTTTCCTCACTAACCCCTCCCCTTTCCAAGGTACATCCGTGACTGGTGGGCTGTCATCATACTTTTACAATGAAGTTTTAGAAGTTTATTTTCCCAAAAACTGCTGTACACAAATTCATAGGGCAAGTTTAGCAGTTCAAGTAATCATTCATTCATTTAATCATATTTACTGAGCACACACTGTGTGCACAGCACTGTCCTAAGTGCTTTGGAGAGTACAATATAACAGTAAACAGACATATTCCTGCCCACAAAGAGCATAATTTATAAGTATATTATAAAGGCTGTGAGCGCATTGTGGGCAGGGAATGTCTCTCTTTATTGCTGTATTGTTCTTTCCAAGTGCTTAGGACAGTGCTCTGCATGCAGTAAGCACTCAATAAATATGATTGAATGAAATAATAACACCAATAATGGTATTTGTTGAGCACTTACTAAGAGCTCTGTTCTAAGAGCTGGCATAGATACAAGGTAGTCAGGTTGTCCTACGTGGGGCTCACAGTCTTAATCCCCATTTTACAGATGAGGTAAGTAAGGCACAGAGAAGTTAAGTAATTTGCCCAAAGTCACACAGCTGACAAGAGGCGGAGGTGAGATTAGAACCCACGATCTCTGACTCCTAAACCTGGGCTCTTTCCATTAAGCCACACTGCTTACCCATCTTATTTGTTTCTCTAAATGGGCAAACTACACCTGAAAAGGACTTAGCCAAATTTAGAAATGTTCTAGACTTCCATAATGTAAATAGACAAATACTAAGAATGCCTGCAGAGAATATACGGGGGAATTAACGACGGTTTACACAGAACAGTTGTCAGGCAACCAGGCTGATGAGTTTCCATGGGATCGTAAGTGAACCTACCTTTTCCTGAGGGTCTCCAGGTGAACCCCAAGTCACTATCGACTGGGAAACCGTGTGGCCTAGAGGAAAGAGCACGGGCCTGGGAGCCAGAAGGCTTGGGTTCTAATTCTGGCTCCACCACCTGTCTGCTGTGCCACCTTGGGCTAGTCACTTTACTTTCCCAGGGCCTCATCTTCCGCATCTGTAAAATGGAGACTAAATACCTTTTCTCCTGCCTATTTAGACTGTGAGCCTCAACTGCAGGACAAGGACCCAATTATCCTCAATCTACTCCAGGGCTTAGTATAGTGCTTAGCACAGAGTAAATGCTTAACAAATGCAATGATGATATCGAAGTATACATTCCCTCAAGGACCGTAAAATCTTGGATTTGGGGATTAGAAGTCATTTCAAGGCATCGTTACATTGAAATGCTAACTGAAAATTAGTATATATTTGCTTAAAGATGCAACTGGCCATATGGACAGACATTGGCTGATTTGATGAAAAGCAAATCCGGAAGGTCCTAATTAGAATTAGGCAGCAGTCATACAAAATTAATCAGACTTCTCTCTTCTTTCTATTCTTTCTTCTTGATTTTCAAAGGCATCTGCTTGTGGGAAGAGTAGATCTCTGTCTATTGCATTCAAATGCCCAGCGGGGCGGAAGTCAGTAAGGAAGAAGAAAAAAAGAAAACATAAATGGGCCCAGAAAAATGTGGCAGACAGAAAAGAACCGTCTACTGACTCTTATCTTGTACTCTCCCAAGCATTTAGTTCAGTACTTTACACACAGTAAACGCTGAATAAATACGATTGACCGATGGATGAGACAACTTAGTATGGTGCATAAAGGTTGCAAAATGCCCAACTGTAGCCAAATAATTCAGAGAGAAATGCCCCTCACTGAAATCTAGGTCTCTCTTAAACAAGTGCTACTTCAAACTACATCAGTCCAGCGCCGAGCCAAATTCGGAGTCCAATATAAAATCCGGCAAATGTTTCAAGTTCGGTTGGAGGAGTAGGGTTGAGAAAGAAAAAAATAAAAGAATAGCGAGGACCTACTCGTTTTGAGATATTAACATCAAATAATATCAAGTGCCCTGACTCCACAGACTCCTCAAAGGCAAGTAAAGCAGGAGTTTATAAAGCACAGATTCAAAACATTACAACTACAACAGATGTTACACACAAGAAATAATTTGAAGGTGAAACTCATTATAAAAAGAGGTCCATTAAAACCACGAAGTGACACAATCTGTCGGAAAAATGATAATATAGAAACATCGATGAAAACTGTCTGAATGCTCATATCGGTCTTGCTTTAGCACATCAGCAGCTCACTGTAGGAAGGCATCATGTCTTCCAATTCGATTGTATTATTCTCTCCCAAGCGCTTAGTAAAGTAATACCATTGATGAGAAAATGGAAATTTACAGGTGCCCTAAGCCAAAGTATTCCCAGTCATTCTTGAGTGACTCTTGTCTTCTCCCTGGCTTCTTGTAAAAAAAACAAAACCCCAAAATGGCAGTTTCAATGACCTCACATACATTTGTTTAAAACACTCCACCGGGGACTTTGGATGAAAGGACTGAAGATGTATCTGTATACTGATCAAGGTGCTTTTTTGGAGGGGGGGAAAGCCCCTTTCTTAATGGCATTTTTTACTTAATTTCAAGCTTCATCTTTGGAGACCACAGCCAACAAATAATGGGAACTTTAATGGGAGTGACTTTATGTTCAAAAACACTACCTCTCTAAAGTGGTCCGAACTATTGGAAAAAGCAAAAAACTGGGAATCAGGAGAGCTGGGTTCTAATCCCAGTACCACCACTTGCCTATTACATTACGCTGGGCAAGTCACCTTACTTCCCTGTGCCTTAGTTTCCTCATCTGTAAAATGGGATTAAATAACTGTTCTCCCTCCGCCTTAGACTGTGAGCCCCATGTGGGACAGGAACTATGTCCAACCTGACTACCCGGTATCTACCTCAGCACTTGGGACAGTGTTTGGAACAAAGTATCAACCAATCATATTTATGGAGCTCTTACTTTGTGCAGAGCGCTGTACTGATGCTTGGGAGAGTACAATATAACGGAGTTGGTATACACGTTTCCTGCCCAAGGCAGTAAGCATTTAAATACTAGAATTATCAATTATTATGAAGCAACGTTCATTATTACGCACTGCTGTTCGATAACAAGATACTGATTGCTTCAGTTCACAGTGTCAGACCTAAGTTTAAGACCTAAAAAAGGGTGGACTAAAACAGGGCTGTATAATACTCCCTGTATTTTCAGTCTTTTCTACACCTACATTCTTGAGGATGAAATGTGGATCTTGAAAGCTGTTGTTAAAATCACCTTCTAGACGGTCTTCGGAGAAGCATTTCCATCTAAATTAGACTTCGAGCATCAGCTCTGAGAAGTAATACAAACAGAAACAGAAACATATCTCACACAGATATATATAAATATGCAATGCATATGTATATTTATCTTTTGTGGTCGATGATGCTAAGGGCGATTGCAGCTGAAAAGATGATGCTTGATGAAAAAACCCCTTCTTTACATGTAAAAGAAAAATCAAGCTTCTGTGTGCCAGACTGGAAGCTTGTTATGGGCAGGGAACATGTCTCCCAATTCTTTTGCATTATACTCTCCCAGGTGCTTAGTACAGTGCTCTACATCTTCAATTTACTGTCTGCTTAAAATATGAACTATTGCTTTAAAAGAAAACAAGTCAAAAATCCTCATTTTTTTAGTTACTAGTACATTTTGTTCCACCTTACGTACTTAGTCAATTTTTCAAAGCAATAAGCAATTCACTCCATTATAAACTTTTTCTTTGCTGATGTAAAATAGAGTATTCCAACACGATTCTAATTAAATATGGGGCAATATATAATTTAGATGCAATCAACTAATCATCGGTGGCATTTACTAAGCCATAAAGGGCTGTCCATAACCACTGGGAAGCTAGATATCCAAATGCTCTGCGTGCTTCGGATAAGAGAAGAATCATTCGGTTAGACCTTTTGGAGGGTAAATGCCGATCACATTTTCCTCTTTTTGGTCTCTTTCCAGTCCGTACTCTTGTAAAATATTAGATAAGAGTCACATAAACATGAAACAAATTTGTGGGCAGGAAACGTCTTGCCACCTCCATTATATTGTCCTCTCCCAAGCACTTAGTACAATGCTCTGCACATAGTAAACGTTCAATAAATACCACTGATTGACTGGCTGTGGTCAGCACCTTAATTGGCAAACTAATGCTAATTTCAAAGTCTATGTCTTGTGCTTTCCTTCTTCCCTCAGACTGTGAGCCCCACGTGGGACAAGGAGTTTATAGTCTAAGGGAGGCAGAACCGTTTTAATCCACATTTTTCTGCTGGGGATACTACAGCTCAGAGAAGTTAAGTGACTTGCCCAAGGTCATTTTAGCAAGCAGGTGGGATTAGAACCCAAGTCCCATGCCCCCAGGTCTACGATGTGATATTCAAAACTGTATCACACTTCAGAATCGACACCCTAGGTTAAGGTCAGCACGCAGTGACCGGGAACAGAATGAACTATCGATCTAACATTTATTGAGTGCTTGCTGTTTTCAGAGCACTACATTATGTGCTTGGGAGAGTACAATATAACTGAATTGACAGTCGAGTTCCCTGCCCACAAGGAGCGTTGGATCTAGAGGGGGAGATTGACATTAAAATAAACTGTAGATATGTACATATGTGTGGTGGGGCTGAGGGTGGGGTGAATAAAGGGGCACTAGACTGTAAGATTCTAGACCATAAGCTCATTGTAGGCAGGAAAAGTCTGTTATATTGTACTCTCCCAAGAGCTTAGTACAGTGCTCTGCTTACAGTAAGTGCTTACTAAATACAACTGACACAAGAATCAGGGATATGTTCCTGACATGGGAATTTCTGTTTCATTGGCATGAAAAAAATCCACCTGCCTACCGACAGATTTTAAAGTATAAGAATGCAATTTCTAGTGAATACCTCCTATCATTGTTAAATAACCCTGACTGCCTGTTCAATGAAGAACCACAAAGCAGAAGCATTTGTGCCAATGTGCATTAGGTAGAGTCTAGTGTACAGCTGAGAGTCTATAAATTATTACTGTCATTAATAGTGCTTTCTAAGACTCTAGGGGAGGGAAGAGTCTGTCTGCCAGTATCTGCATTCACTAATATTGATGCAGTCAATGCAGATGGATTTCTTGATGCAATCTTTCTTGGAGCTGCACTTCAAAAGAAGACAAGAAGCTCCACACCACTCAACTATTATTATTAGTATGGAATTTGTTAAGCACTGACCACCATGCCATACACTGTTCTCAATGCTGGGCTAAATACAACTCGCCCCTCTAGACTACAAGCTTGTTGTGGGCAAGGAATGTGTCTATTTATTATTGTATTGTAATAATAATAATAATGGTATTTTTAAGCGCTTATTATGTGTCGAGCACTGTTCTAAGTGCTGGGGTAGATACAACACAATCCGATTGTGCCACGTGGGGCTCACAGTCTTAATCCCCATTTTACAGATGAGGTAACTGAGGCACAGAGAAGTTAAGTGACCAGCCCAAAGTCACACAGCTGACAAGTAGCGGAGCCGAGACTGTACTCTCCCAAACGCTCAGTACAGTCCTCTGCACGTAGTAAGCGTTCAAAAAAACCACTGACTGACTGAAATACACGTTAATCAGGCTGGACACACTCCCTGTCACACACAGGACTCATCAGAGGCTAAAGTAGGAGGGAGAATAGGTATTGAACCCCCATTTTATAGATGAGGAAACTGAGGCACAGAAAAGTTAAGAGGCTTACCCAAAGTCACAGAGCAAGCAAGTGGCAGAACCAGCAATGGAATTCAGGTCCTCCTCAGTGCTCTTTCCACCAGGTCATGCCGCTCCTCATGCCTCCTTGCTTAGCAAAGTGGGGTACAGTGGGCAGCCCCCACCCTCACCCCTGTTCAAGAACAAGCATAGCTCTGCTTCCCTTGAAGTGAAGGCACTGAACACCTAAGGGCCAAAGGTAGCAGTGGCATTCAGCCATCCCACTTCCACTTCCACCTCGGCTGAAACGCAAACCTTGGTTCCTTTCATTTCATCTGGGAAAGGTCTTGGCTCAAATTACGGAATTAGGAAGCAGAGATCCAAAACGAGGAACATCCGGTCCACCGAAGTGCAACTCGCGTATATACCGGATCGGCGTTTTACCTTTCCCCATTCGGCATATTCTTCCCGGAGCTGGAAAAATTCTGAGCACGACTTTAACCTCCTCTTGCCCAGCCCCACTTTGGTCAAAGTTTTAAGAGGGTGGGGTCCTTTAGAAGGCACAGGAAGTTGTGTGCAGGCAGGACCGTCAGTGGGTTCAGGGGGGTTGGACAATCACTCTCCACTTCAAAGCCTTATTGACTGCCTCTCTCCAAGAGGCCTTCCCCCACTAGGCCCCCATTTCCTCCTCTTTATCACCCTTGCACCCTTTATTCATTCATTCAGTCGCATTTATTGAGCATTTACTGTGTGCAGAGCACTTTACTAAGCGCTTGGAAAGTATACTACAGCAATAGAGACAATCCCTGCCCACAGTGGGTTTACAGTCTGGGGTGGGGGACGGAGGGGAGGAGACAGATATCAAAACAAGTAAACAGGCATTCAACCTACTTTCTCTCAGCCCCACAGCTTTTATGTCCATATCCATAATTCATTTATATTAATGTCTGTTTCCCCCTCTATACTGCAAACTTGTTGAGGGCAGGGAATGCATCTACCAACGCTTGTATATTGTTCTCTTCCAAGGGCTCAGTACACTGCTCTGCACATAGTAAGCACTCAATAAATATGATTGATTTGGGGGGGGGGGTAAAATCACCGATATGAGGTTACTAGAATGTGTTACTAGATGGATAAATAGGAATATAAAGTCAGTCAGTCAATCGTATTTATTGAGCACTTACGTGCTTAGATTGGGAGAGTACCATCTAAGAAACGTTCTCAATCCCTGCCCAGGATGAGCTCAGAGTCTAGAGGAGGAACTAAAGGAAATTTAGGGATCTTAGAGGGTTAGCAGGGAACATGTCAGCTAATTCTGTTGTGCTGTACTCTCCCAAGCTTTTAGGACTGTGCTTTGCACATAGTAAGTGCTCAATAAATATGATCGATTGATTAGCAAGGGAGAGGAGGATTCCCTGGGCTCCCAAGTGTGTGGCTCCATTTGTTCTTATGGGACTAGAAGTGAAGTGACTTGCCCGAAGTCAAGCAGCAGACAAGCAGTGGAGCCCGAATTAGAACCCAGGTCCTTCTGATTCTCAAGCCTGTTCTCTACACACTAGGCCTGGCACTCCTCCTCGCGGATAATTCAGGCCACATCCATTTTGGGATATAGTGATTCAGATTGGCCAGCTTCAGGCGCTAATGAAATTTAACACTGTCCACTTTCCATATCTCTCATGGGGCATAGACAGAACCCTAAGGTCGCAAAGAGACGGTGTAGTAACCTCAAAAGTGAGGAACTGAGGAGAAGGGCGGCTGTTAATAAAGTCCTCCGGTTTATGAGAGTAGTGTAGGCAATAATATCTCAAAGCAAATCCAAAGGCTGAACACCTCCTCTCTATCTTCCTGCCACTGGAGGAGGCCGACCGATAAAGCAGTCGATACACAGGCAGCAATCCTCGGATATCAGTTGCGGAATAAGTGCAAGCTGGCTCAAAAAGGTATAATCACTGAGCGACCTTGAACTGTCTTATTCATCATCATCAATGGTATTTACTGAGCACTTACTGCAGAGCACTCGGGAGACTACGGCACAACAGAAGCGCTCGGCCCATTTCCTGCTCACAACGAGCTTACGGTCTTCCCACTCTCTGTCTCATATTCCCTACATAGTTTGATAGTTTAATTACAGAGTTACAGCAAGCTCCTCAGGGGAATGGATTGTATCTACCTACTCAAATGTACTCTCCCAAGTGCTCTGCAAACTGTAAGCGTTCAATATAATACTCCAATATGATAAGAAATTAAAAAATCGACCCCAGAGATGGTAATGTCATGTACCACTTCGATACAAGAGAAAAGACAAATATAGAATTAAGGAAACTACACAATATGGTAGGAGTTGAGAATTTATTCATGTGAACTTGTGGGCAGTGACCGTGTCTACCAACTCTATTATCCTGTACTCTCCCAAACACTGAATACAGTGCTCTGCACGCAATAAGCGCTCAATAAATACTATTGATTGGTCAAATCCATGAGTACAGCTCTTCAATGAGCTTAGGCTACAAGCTACTGTCTCCTACACATCTTCTGGATCTTAACCTGTTGATGCCCTGACTCCTAGACTTAGTAGTCAAATGAATCTGTACCACAAATACAGAACAGCATGAGTTTATGCTACCAGTCAAATTGTTGGCTGGTCCTCAGATAAGTATACCTTTGTGAGGTAGAAAAGGTTATATTAGGAGTTTATTTTTACTTGACCCATTTCCACATGAATTTCTGCCAATTTTTAAACCCTAGTAACGTGACATTAAATACCTTCCAAAATTCCCTTGTGGAGCAAGAAGTCTTAAAATATATCAGTCACTTAACTGTGGGCAGGGAACTCATCTGCTAATTCTGTTGCACTGTACTCTCCCAAGAGCTTAGTATGGTGCTCTGCACATAGTAAGCACTCAAAGAAATCCCAATGATTGATACATAGAAGAAGCTGTAGATACTAAAATTCCCATCTTACAGGATCCATTTTCCACCTATTACCCCTATCTATAATATGGTCCTTTGGATTTGAGGTTCAATGATTTGTTTATAGCTCTTTATGTTAAGTGACCATTCCATTCTTTCTGTAACTCAATTTGTGGTTACCCACACAACTCTTCTCAAGTTGATTGAATGCCTGCCTATCTTCTTTCCCTGATGTTGGATTATAAACTCTCTGTGGGAAGAAACTATATCTACTCTTTAAAGTATAAACCAAAGGAGGAGTTACACATCCTTTACCAGCTCAAAAAATGCTAAGCCTAACTCTCTCAGCTTTGATAATCAAAAATATTTCTCTTTCTATAGCTCAATGGGTTCAGTTTGTAAAAACAGAAATGTAAATGTCTGGAGTATTTTATCAACAGCATCATCTTATGATGATCGACATTTGGGGGAATTATGTGGCAAGTATAAAAGCAGTCCAAACATTCAGCATCCTTTGAATTTTACAAGCAGGCACCGCAATAATCCCAGAAATTTAAATGGTATTGAATAAACGGAAAATATAGAGAAATTGACAAACTTGCATCTTTATTGCTAAATTGTGTCATCACTCCTGACATTTCCTCCTTCAGTATTTTGAAACTTAAAAGCACTGACAGGAATTAGTTTAGTAAGAAAACTTCATTGTATGTGGCAAACAGTAAAATACATTGACAAACATTTAGGAGAGTGAAAAGTCTCCTGGATGGCTAAAAAAGATATACCTAACAGGGACGGAATATCCCCAGACCGAGTTAGCCTCTAGTCTTCTTGCCTCCACTGTAAATGTCGCTACCCATACTTAATCCAGCAAATACAGTGCAATTGATGTTTTCAGAAATAAAAACATACTCGATCAATAAATTCACCACACTAAAATGAAGGAATGCTTCATTATAGTTTGGCTTTTTTTTTTACCATATCAATCCTTATTGAGCACTTGCACAGAGAAGACCCTTGCAAGTACAAAGAGATGAATAGACAATACCTCAAAAGATTTTAGACTTTAGCAATCATTTGGCTGGCATAATCATCAATAAACACCTCTGTTTCACAATATGGGAAAGCACTGGATTGTCAAGCATCTAATAGTAATGCTAAAGGTGGCTAGGGATACTTCCTGGAATGAGATCGTTAACTCTTTTGGACCAAAAATAAAAAACGACAATTGTGGCATTAAGTGCTTCCCATGCGCACAGCACTGTAACAAGTGCTGAGAGTAGAAAATTATAACAATAATAACTGAGGCATTTGTTAAGCACTTACTTTCTTCCAGGAACTGTTCTGAGCACTGAGGTAAATACAAAAAAATCGGACTGCACACAGTCCTTGTCCCACATGGGGCTCAGTCTTAACCCCATTATACAGATGAGGGAATTGAGGCACAGAGATGTGAAGTGACTTGCCCTAGGTCTCATAGCAGACAAATGGCAGAGCCAGGATTAGAACTCAGGTCTTTCTGACTCCCAGGCCCATGCTCTATCCCCCAGATCATGCTGCTTCTCTAAAGGATAATCTGGAAACAGTCCCTTTCCCACATGGGGTTCAGGACTTAAATATGAAGGAAAACAGTTATTTAATCTTTCTTTGAAGATGAGGAAACTGAGGCACCAAGAAATGAAGTGACTTGCCCAGGGTCACACAGGAAGCAAGAGTGAGACATGGGATTAGAAGCTAGATCCTCTCACTTCCAGAGCCATGCTCTTTCTAGCCAAAATGCTTGCAGAAACAAACTAAACTAAAACTTACTACTCTTCTCAGAGGGCCTCACCCACTTTCAGGGAATAACAGGCAATCAATACGGTTCAAGATTAGGTGCTCCTATATTTGGATACTATAAAGCTCCCACAGTCCTCTAGACTGTAAGCTCATTGTGGGCAGGGAATGTGACTGTCCACTCTTATATTGTTCTCTCTCAAGCGCTTAATACATCGCTCTGTACACAGTAAGCATTCAATAAATAAGATCGATTGACTGTATTAAAAAAAAAATCTCTAAAAAGGTAAGTTCTGCATTTCAACTGTGCTCAAAAAATACAAGTTCTGCTCCAACAACAAAAACAAGAGGGTCGAGTTGGAATGTTTTTTCAGTTTGGTTGCTTTAAATTGAAAAAATTCCAAGGTGTATTTAAAGCCCACCACACAAATATTTTACTTTTCTCCTAGCTTTTGATTTTCAAAACTCTCCCAAGAGGATTTTACGGAAAGGGAGAACAACCTGAGAAGCTATATTTATTAAATTACGCACTGGCCCACACACATCATCACCTGAAAATGGAACCTGAAATGTCATCTAAGAGATCTGGGAGAAAGCAAGGCAGTGGCGATATGGGGATGAAGACTGGCTGGCACAGCTAGGCTTTGGAAAAACTTAGGTTCCTAATGGAGGTGAAACTTTAGTCAAAAAAGAACCAAGGAAAGAAGAAGGAAGGTTAATCATGCAGGTCTTCTCTCCTGGGAACTAGAACAGTGCTCTGCACATAGTAAGCGCTTAACAAATACCAACATTATTAACTGCTTTTCCCAAAATCCCCCTGAAAATCAGAAGTTTCTGGGAGAAGAAAGGGCCAGAGCTCAAATTCTGGAGGAGGTCCTTCTCTCCCCCAACTCTGGTTTCCTGCCCGACTTTCCCCAATCTGGCTTCTCCACATGGTAAACATGTGTATAGAACTTTGTGTAATTATTGAAGCTTGTTTGTGTGTTTATGGAAATTTGGGTATTATTGAAGCTTGTATAATTAGGGAAGTGTAGGCATTTAGACACTAAATTCCTGTGTCTAAGAATTCTGTGGTGATTACAGCACGACAAGAGGAACCATTAATTTCTCGCTGGTTCTTCCATCATTAGCCCCAGTTCTTCCACAGAATGCCAAGTAGACATAATTGGAATCCCAGGGTGGAGAACCTGAATCTGGGACACTTTAATGGGATCACAATCTAGCAATGAGTCAGGGAAAGTAAGCTATATCGTACTCTCCCAAGTGCGGAGTACAGTGCCCTGGACAGAGTAAGCGCTCAATATATACGACTGATTGACTGACAGGACTAGGAACAAATGGTGAATATGAAAGTGGAAGGCAAGGGGAAAGAAGGCAGCCCAATTTGGGGGTCACCCAGCCTTCTTTCCCCCCACTGCCCATGAAGTATGGGAAATGTCACTTCATCGAGCCTATGGCCTGAAACACATTTGTGATGGCCAAACAACAACCAGGTAGCAAGTCTAAGAAACAACGATTCTCTGCTTTTCTGCTATATTTCATTGTAATTGGGTTTCGGAGGAACTTGTGTGTGAGAGGGAACTTGGTGTTTCTGCTGCAGGAAGCAGAAATGGCAAAGATGAGGAAGGGCGGCCTTGGAAAATAGGGTGGCGTCGATGTAAACTTCGCGGGTCATCTGCATTGACTGCATCAATATCAGTGACTTCTGAAAACAACTGTCAAAATCATAATTGGGCCAAATGTAAAGATTAAGATGATAAGCAACACTGCGAGGCTAGATAAAGTTTGTGTATGATGAAGCATTCTTCAAGTCATGTTTCCTAGAAAAGGCTTCAGGGAGATTTTATAATCTACTCTCACCCTGCTCCGCTCACTTCCCTCAGAACAAATTTCTGGTAGAAGGTACTTGGGTTGATAAGAAAGAACGTTGAAAATCGAGAGAAAGAACAAGAAAAAACATCCGTCTTAAAGGAGGCAATAATAAATATTTAACTAGAAAATCACCCAATAAACTGTACAACCTACTTGCAAATACGTTTATTTCTCAGGACACCTGGAACTTGTAATAGACATTCCTAGGTGTACCCTTAGGAGAATCCACGGTTGAATTTAAAAGTTTTGTGTTGCTTCAACAACATGAAAGATTAAAGATGTGAAGCAGTGGTCCTAACCAACAACACCTAAAGACTGTGCTGAGAAACATAACTAATGACCTGAAAAATCAGCAATGATTATTATAGGCATTTCATTAAGGAATTTTCAACCACATAAAAAGAGAAATACACTCCTGGATGATGAAAGGCTCCCATGATGGATAATTTCACTCTAATGTTGCATTCTCTGCTTTACTGACTCAATTATCTGTGATAACCAAAGGCAAGGATAGTGAAAATTCTTTCAACTCTTTTTTTCGCTGTAATTTCGATATCTTTTTTGCTGTTAATTTCCGCCACGAAATATTTCAGAGACACCCCCAAAAAACTGGTTGATTTGATTTTACCCCCTTCTCCCGACACCTGGATACTTTTTCTCAGAGAAGCCTGTGAGCAGGAAAATGGCCACTGGTCTTTCTGCTCTGACTTACTTTGGGACCAATGGGCACAGAGCTAAAGCCTACCCTGCCAAAGAAGTTGGAGATTTCAAGGGAAATCTTTCTAATGCAGCACTTGGGATCACGGGAGAATCATCATTCTTGGATGTCTTGAGGGTTGGGAGATTTGGGACAGAGCTGAAGGAGGAGACGTGGGTGGTGACGAAAAAAGCTGGGTGGTGACAAAAAAAAAAAGCTGGGTGTACACCTCATCGGGATTAAAGCCCGGGATTCCCAAAGTCAACAGGAGATGTACATATCTTTAAATTATATATTACGACTTATTTATTCATTTTAATATCTGTCTCCCCTTCAGACTAAACCACAAACACCACAACTCATTATTATTAAGGATGATGGCGAGGGGCTTCTGGCTCTCCTCACCTCCCTTCATGTGTCGCTTTTCCATCCCTGTAGGGAGGGGGGGAAACAGGGGGCTGCAGCCGTTGCCATGGCTGTTGCTAAGGTTAGAATTAAAGGTGAAAGAGAAAACCAGTAAACAGCTTTGCACAATCCTCTTCCACAATCAGCATCCCTCGTCCACTAATTCGAGCTTGGAAATTCGAAGTGAGCACATCTAGTATCTGCTCCTTAAATCAGGCCAAAATCATCTCTCCACACGGCTTTCCGCCAGTTAGCAACCACGATATTTTCTGTCACATAAAAGCTTGAGCAAACCAATGACAGTTTGAAAAAAGCAACCAGAATGCATGTTAAAATATAGGAACATAAGAACTACAGAAGAGTTCCAATTAAGAACCATATGGAACCTTCTCTTTCAGTGCGATCTCTGTCCGGGGATACAAATGCTCTCCGACAGAACTGACCTTTACCTTCCTTGACAACCTCCTCATCAATTTGTAACATGTTTAACTTTTTTCCTCTGATAAACTCTTATGGCCCTCTCTCCTCTGAATCCTTTATTGAGCTGACACTCTTAATTTTTCCCTCTAAAAATCCATTTTAGCTCTATCCTCTGAATTCATCCCATGCTGATCCTCTGCAGCACTTCTATGCCAACTGGGATTTATTGAGTGCTTACTGTGAGCAGAGCGCTGGGAGAGTACAATATAACACAGCTGGTAGACACGTTCCCTGTCCCCAGTGACCTTACAGTGGGAGACAGACATTAACTAAAATAATTTTTTTATGATTTTATAACAATTTATAGATATGTACAAGGAGTGCATCCCGGTTCTACAACTGTGAGAATGATGATGATGATAATAATAATAATGGCATTTAAGTGCTTCCTATGAGCCGAACGCTGTACAAAATTTTGAGGTAGCTAGAAGATCATCAGTTCAGACAGAGTCTCTTATCCCACGTCGGGTTCACAATCTAAGGGCTTTAGTAGACATCAATCGTGCTTCCTCTTAAACTTCATTTTCCCAGACTGAAGGGTATATTTCTTCCCTGTCTTCTCTCAATGAAAAGACTATTTTTTAATGTCTCTTAATGGTCCTAATGAAATCTGCCTCATTAGCTAATGACAGGAGCGTTTGCTGTCCTCCTAGAAGGACTGAAAAGAGTGAGGTCATGGAAATTGGATTTGTTTTTTTCCCTCTGAATGATCACAGCCCGAAGCTTGCGTTCCACCAAACCACACTGCTTCCCTGCTATCCAGGTGGTTCCGGAATTAGAGTTGTTTCTGTCACCATCCTCCTTAAACGGTGGTGCTTCCTTGAAGATTCACAGAATATAATAACTGTGGCACTTGTTAAGCACTTACTATGTTCCAAACACTTGTACTAAGCACTGGGGTAGACACGAAAAAACCAGGTTCCTCATGGGGCTCAAAGTCTAAATAGGAGATGAGGGAACTGAGGCATAGAGAACTGAAGTGACTTGCCCAAGGTCACGCAGCAAGTAACGTGGCTGAGCCGGAAATATAACTCAGGTCCTCCAACTCCCAGGCCTGTGCTCTTTCCACTAGGCCGTGCTGTATCGGATGGGCTATATGCTTGAATAATAGTTGTGGTATTTATTAAGTGCTAAAAGTGTGCCAAACACTGTGCTAGGCGCTGTGGTAAATATAATTAAATCATATACAGTCCCTATCTCAAACAGGGCTCACAGTCTAAAGGATTCCAGTCTACCCTGTTAAGCTACATAAGTAATGTAACAAGCCCCTCCACAGACAGCCTGCTAAGGAGTCCGTTCATTCATTCATTCCATTCAATAGTATTCATTGAGCGCTTACTATGTGCAGACCACTGTACTAAGCGCTTGGAATGAACAAGTCGGCAACAGATAGAGACAGTCCCTGCCGTTTGACGGGCTTACAGTCTAATCGGGGGAGACAGACAGACAAGAACAATGGCAATAAAATGTGAGTCCGGACACATTAACACCATTAATTAAGAGGCAGACACCATGGGAACTTTCTTCAACTTGCTGTTAGATTCACCGCATGAATTTGGTTTTCTAGCCTGGCCTCGTCTCTTGCCTTTTTTGATTTCCTAACAAGTATTTCCCTAACTGAAAAAAGAAAAAGGCCTCATTTTATTTTCTAAGCCCCTCTCTTTTGAAAAGAGATGCTCTATATACCTTGAAGGTTGATCCGGCCATTTTGTTTCATTTCCTCTTCCATCACATCCCAGGGAAGTAGTGTGGCCTAGTGGAAAGAGCACGGCCCTAGGTGTCGGAAGACTTGCGTTCCGATACCGGCTACGCCACTTGTCTGCTGTGTGACATAGGGCAACTCGCTTCACTTCTCTGTGCCTCTATACCCATCTGCAAAATGGGGATTCAATATCTGTTCTCTCTCCTTAGACTGCTGTTAGTTCCATGTTGAATCTAATTGTCTTTACCCCGCACTTAATTCAGTGCTTGATACATAAGTGCTTAAACAAATATCACAATTTTTACTTCACTCTTTTTAAGCTTGTTCCTTGTTTTTTCTAAAACTGCTTCCCCATACTCAGCATCTCTCCCAAGCAAGATAAGCTTCATTCTACACATACCACAGCCCCACCACAAAGGAATTTACCAAAAATACTTTCCCTGGGGAAGATGGAAGAGGACGCCAAAACACCGCCTCCAAATGAAGCAGGTCAAGATAGGGCAGGGCTTAACAGCACTACTTGCTCATCAGGGTCCAAGTCAGGTATCTCACCAGTTGTTTACCTCCCACCCCCACCTGCTCAAAGAAGAATTCAGGCCTTTCCAAAGGAACTTCCTTGTGGGAAAGCTCTTCAAACTTCAAATTATTTGCCCAGAACAATTCTTTCCTACTTTCTAGAGAGCAGTGCACCGACAGAGATGTAACACGCTTGCGTATGTCCACTTGCGCTCCACTCAGAACACGACAGACTCTGGAAGGGACAAACAGCTCAGTTTTCATGTCAGGTACCATGATGTGGTGAGCATCATTGAAGGATGGCTTTTTATACTGTGTGGACGGCTTTCTTCTATGCGTGACTTCATAATGGCAAATAGGCTATCCCATGTAATTCCCATGTGATTCACAGATCGGCAAACATATCATCGCCATGTGATCGTGATATGACGAGTGGCCCAAAATAATAAAAGATTCAGAGGGAAGGGTGCAGATAAATCACGAGAGATACTGGATTAATCGTTCTTTAACGATAATCTGAGCTCCAGAGGTCAATTATGCAATCTCATCCTGTTTCAGCACACTTGAGACACTGAGGTTTTTTGGGGGGTTTTTGTTTTCTGTTTTTTTAATTGATGGCATTTAAGTAATACATGTTAGCCAGGTACCGTACTAAGTGCTGTGGTAGATCCAGCCTAATCAGGAGGGACACAGTCCCTGTCCCACAAGAGACTCTCGCCCAAGGTAACATAGTGGACAAGTGGAGGAGCCGGAATTAGAACCCAGGTCCTTCTGACTCTCAGGCCCATGCTCTAAAGTTTTCAAAATGATTATCTCCTTCAGCTCAAAGGGCATAATAGGGAAGCAATATGCCCTAGTAGCTCGAGTCCAGGCCTAAGTGTCAAAGGACTTGGGTTCTGATCCTGGCTCTGCTGTGTGATCTTGAACAAGTGACTTGACTTCTCTGTGCCTCCGTTGCTTCATCGGTAAAATGGGGATTTAAACTATGAGCCCCACATGGGACCTGAACTGAATCCCACCTGATTAGCTTGTACTCCACCCCAGCGCTTAGTACAGTGCTGGGCACATAGTAAGCACTTAACGAATGCCATAAAAAAAATAGAGACTCTTCCTAACAAAATTTCACCCAAAAGCACACATGATTCTGACTAGGTTCCCAATTCATTGGGGAAATCAGTATTCAGAATGAAATTATCCCAAGAGAGAAGCTAATCTCCACCTGTTTGGGGGGGTGGGGAGACTGTCATTCCCAAACCACCTCTGAAGGAACACTTTGCTCCCAGGAAAGGAGAAAGATTTAATAACACTGAATGTGTTTTAAGTATTTAGAAGGCCCAGATTAGAAGGTGGCAGGGAGCGCATAAGAGGGTGAAAATTGCTTTGCAGAAAATCTGAGTTAAAATAAAGCTTCTACCAATTTCCTTCGAAAATCCCTCGGCATGCTGGTAAAATATAAAAATTGCTTCGCAACTGGACCTAGGAGTGGCCAAACTGCATTGGTCTAGAAAGGAATTTCAGGAGCAGACACTGCCCTTCATTTCTAATGGTACTTAAAAGGTCCACTTAGCAAGAAGAAAGGTCACCTTTTCAAAGCAAAGACCACCTTAATTCAGAATTTTAAGGCTCAAAAATTTGAAGAACTGATAGATTCAGAGTCTTTGTCAACTTTTCCCGTCCGGCATTCCACCCTGATTTCTTTACAAATCCATATTTAAACTACAGAAGGGGCCATTTACGAAGAAATACACGGCAGCAGCAGGCAGATCTACGGCTCCTGCCGACTGGCTTCTTTCAGAGCTCTCCATCGACACTCTCCCTACAGATCTGCTCTCGATCCACTACACCCCAGCTCATACTCTATTTTGTACTGTGCCTCGCCCTTGACTCTTCCCAATCCACCCCTTCCTCCTGCTGGCAACTCCCTGCCCACTTCAATCTGAGTGTACTGTATTGCATTGCATTGTGCTTGGCACAGAGTAAGTGCTTTACAGATACCCCAGTTAAATCTGCCAAACCAAAGCTCACCCCCTGAGTCCTCGTGAAACCCAGCTCTAAGAAGTATTCCTCACCTAAGGTCATATCATTCCACCAAACCACCTTTAAAAAAAATACACACACATCACTCTTCCCCCTCTATTTATTCATGCATCTTTCTACACACTATTACTTGCTGCATCTTTATTTCTCCTCCTGCTTCCCTTATATGGATAAGATGCAGGTCTGCCTGTCTCTCCCAAGAGATTTTTAAATGGTATTTGTTAAGGGCTTCCTATGTATCTAGCACTGTTCTAAACGCTGGGGTAGGTACAAGTTAATCAGGCCAGATACAGTCTCTGTCCCACATAGAATAGGGTCTGTGTCTGACTTTTTAACCTACTCCCAAGCATCCGGTACTGTGCTCTACATCTAGCTGGGTGTTAAATAAATACTTCTGAATTGAGTTCACTGGGACACATTCACTCCCAGATAGAGAAATTTAATAACTCTAGGGGACTTTAGTCACATTACAACTGGCATTTATAGTGCGCTCATAAATATCATTGTCTTAAATACATCGGGTGTTACAGGATGTCTTGTTTGCCCAAACACTAAACAGCACGTAAAACTGCATCACACAGGAAACATCAATTACACACATTAAGTATGTACACGGTTTGTTGCAAAGCAAAATATTTTTCTCCTCCTCTGGAAGATGTTTCCAAAACATATGTATTTGAAAACAGTGTTTGGGAAGTGACTGTTTTGTAACATCGCTTTCATTGTATTTGTTGACAAATTGAGCCCTAAATAAACACACATGGGAAGGACTTCGAAATGAGTGTTTCCATGGGGCTGAAAGGATGCGCTCCAATTCCCTCGTTGGGTGTTTTCGATAGGATAGTCTGAAAATCCAGTCCCAGTAGCTTTCCAGAAGCTTGAATCTGAGACATCCGAGTCTCACTTAGCACATTATGGACATGACATGGAATACAGATCTCTTGCTACCACAAAGCAATGCAGCTTTACTGAAAAGGGCTGAACATCAGCAAATCTGGGCTCTAGTTCCACTTGCCAGAAATACTTCCCCTATAGTAGTAATAGTATTTTTCAAGCACCTACGGTGTGCAGAACCCTAGTTCTGTTTATCTAGACTGTAAACTCATCCTGGGCAGGGAATGTGTCTGCTGTATTGTACTCTCCCAAGCACTTAGTACAGTTTCTGCACACAGTAAGCATTCAAATATGATTGACTAAGTGCTGAAAAGGAAAACACATTTGGGAATCATACGCGGTCCAATAACAAACACACAAAGATTTTCACATGGATATGAAGAGAACCACCCTTAACCTCAGAGAAGAAGGATCGGAGGGGAATAATTTTATCTCATAAGAAGAGTGATGCAAATGCTTCAAGTGTCAAGGAAGCTCACTTCCCATTCATTTTGAGTTTTACCTTTGTGTGGTCTCTGACTCAATGCTCTAATTAACGTTTTGGTGAAACCATCCTAAATATGTCATCAGAACATTACTGTTAAAAGAGGACTACTTTCTAAAACTTAACTAGTTGGGAACAGCATTACTGGTGAGCCCCGTATGGGGCAGGTAATTTGTCAGATTTCAATATCTTGTATCTGCCCCAGAGCTTGGCACAGAGTAAGTGCTTAATACCATAATTAACATCAACAACATCATAAATGCAACGACTTAGCCTTGAAGAGCCCTTCTGTTCCTTTGAAGTCACACCTGACTTTCTCCCTAAAACCAAGTTCCATTTCAGGTGGAACCAGTGACCCACAAAGCTGTGTTCTGAATGTAAGAGACTGTCATTCATTCAATCGTATTTACTGAGCACTTACTGTGTGCAGAGCACCGTGCTACTAGCTTGAGGCTGAGGTTAAAAGGAAGGTTCTCCTGTGAGTCATTTCAGAGAAACACAAAAATGACCTGCACCCTGGTATTACAAAATATGAAGCTACACCCTATTCCTGAGTAACATTTCCAAATCAGACAGGTTAAAAATATTTAACGGGCGGTTTATGCATGCGTCCAAATGGGAATATCTACATCCATTTTCTAACACCGCTACTAATTTTCTACATCTCCCCTATCGGAAATATCCGCTTGGAATTGCTCCAGGAAAATGCACGTGAGATGAATGGTAATATTAACATCTAAGGTGCTGGGGGCATATTCCCTACTACAAGTCTGGGACAAAAACGGATTCTGACTGCAATCACCACCGATGCCACCCATACCAAAAATCTGTTTTTCAGAACCGGGGGGAAAATAAAGAATCTCACTGGGTGCTTCTTGGGAATGGGGTGTGGGGTGGGATTACAATGCTGATTTTTTTTTAATCCGGAGGTTTATAAGGACCACCCTTTTGTGTCACTCAACAACCTGCTTCACCCAGGGCCAAATTGGAGAGCCCTGGTTTCCAATAAGGGAGTGCATTAAGGCAGTTTAACCCTCCCCCTTCCAACCCAGCCTGTCATTGGGCAGGGACTGTCTCAATCTGCTGCCAAATTGTACATTCCAAGCGCTTAGTCCAGAGCTCTGCACACAGTAAGCACTCAATAAATACTACTGAATGAACAGAGCCTGTCATTGGGCAGGGACGGTCTCTATCTGTTGCCAAATTGTACATTCCAAGCCCTTAGTCCAGTGCTCTGTACATAGTAAGCACTCAATAAATACTATTGAATGAACAGGGCCTGTCACTGGGTAAGGATGGTCTCTATCTAATACTGAATTGCATATATTCCAAGCGCTTAGTCCAGTGCTCTGCACACAGTAAGCGCTCAATAAATGTACAGAGCCTGTCAATGGGCAGGGCTGGTCTCTACCTGCTGCCGAATTGTCCATTCCAAGCGCTTAGTCCAGTGCTCTGCACATAGTAAGCGCTCAAAAAATACTACTGAATGAACAGAACCTGTCAGTGGGCAGGGATGGTCTCTATCTGCTGCCGAATTGGGCATTCCGAGCGCTTAGTCCAGTGCTCTGCACAGAGTAAGAGCTCAATAAATACTACTGAATGGATGAAGGAACAACAAAAAAAGGAGATGCATGCATCACTGTACTTTCATTTTTCTCTGTACCTTTGCAAGGAGGTGGACACACCCAGGCTAGTAGGCCCCCCCCAAAAAAGGGCAGGGTGCTGGGGACCCCCTCCCTCCAAGCTCCTTCTGCTCCGGGGTGCTTGCCAAGGATGCATCGAGGGGGGCTTAGGTGGAGGGAGCCCAGGAGAGCTGATTTTCCAGGTTTTTGAGGGGGTTTTTTTGGAGGATGGGGGGGTTGCCTACCTGGGCTTTCTGCAGCAGGGTGAAGCGCAGGTCGTGCACGAAAGGGTTCTTCCCCGGGGGGCTCAGCCCCCCGCCCCCATCCCCGGCCGCCCCGGGGATGGACGAGGGGGACCTGCATCTCCGGCTCAGCCTCATGGCGGTGGCGCCTCCGGGATGCCCTCCGGGATGCACCCCGCCCCCCCCCCACCCCGGGGGCCCCCGGCTGCGGGCTCTGGAGGGCGGGAGGAAGGAAGGAAGGATGGATGCAGGGAAAAAGGGAGGAAGAGGAGGGCGGCCGGGGAGGCGAGGGCTCAGGGGCGAGCGCTTCTGTGCGCGCCAGGACCGGCAGCGGCAGCAGCAGCAGCTGCTCCTCCCCGGGGCGGGGCCTGCAGGGAGGGGGAGGGGGAAGGTGGCGGCCTCCGCGCATGCGCCTCCAGCGGCCCGGCCGGGCTGCGTGACGTAATCGCCGGCGGGCGGGGGAGGGAGGGAGGAAGAAAGAAGGGCGGGGCCGGGCGGACGCGCATGCGCCCTGAGCGGCCCGGAGGGGCTGCGTGACGTAATGGGCGGCGGGCGGGGGAGGGAGGGAGGGAGAAGGGCGGGGCCGGAGGGGACGCGCATGCGCCCTGAGCGGCCCGGAGGGGCTGCGTGACGTAATCGCCGGCGGGCGGGAGAGGGAGGGAGGAAGAAGGGCGGGACCCGAGGCCGCCATGACAGGCCTCGAGGCCCACGGGATGATGATGATGTGGGGAGTTGTTAAGCGCTTACTATGTGCAGAGCACTGTTCCAAGCGCTGGGGGAGATACAGGGTCATCAGGGTGTCCCACGTGAGGCTCCCAGTTAATCCCCATTTTACAGATGAGGGAACTGAAGCCCGAGAAGTGAAGTGACTTGCCCACAGTCACACAGCTGACAAGGGGCAGAGGCGGGATTGGAAGCCATGACCTCTGACTCCCAAGCCCGGGTTCTCTCCACTGAGCCACGCCGCTTCTCTAACAGCGTTGGACGGGACCAACCCGGCCCATCCATCTAGTCGTTCACAAATATTAGTTGAGCGCTCACTGGGTGGAGAGCATTGGACAGAGCGCTGCGGAAAGGACAATGCACCAATAAAGACGGACAGATCCTGCCCATGACCTCACAGGCCCATCCATTCAGTCGTTCACATCTATTGTTCGAGCGCCCACTGGGTGCAGAGCACTGGACTGAGCACTGTGGAAAGGACAATGCACCCATAAAGACAGACAGGCCCTGCCCATAACGACCTCACAGGCCCATCCATTCAGTCGTTCACACCTGTTGGTCGAGCGCCCACTGGGTGCTGAACACTGGACGGAGCGCTGGGGAAAGGACAATACACCAATGAAGACAGACAAGCCCATCCATCCAGTCATTCACTTGTTTTGGCCGAGCCCACACTGGGTGCAGAGCATTGGACGGAGCACTGGGGAAAGGACAATGCACCAATAAAGACAGACCCTGCCCATAACGACCTCACAGGCTAGAATCAGTCAATCATATTTATTGAGCGCTCACTGAGGGCAGAGCACTGGACTGAGTGCTGGGGAAAGGACAATACACCAATAAAGATAGACAGGCCCATCCATCCAGTCATTCACTCGTATTGGTCGAACGTCCACTGGGTACAGAGCACTGGACTGAGCGCTGGGGAAAGGACAATGCACCAGTAAAGACAGACCCTGCCCATAACGACCTCACAGGCTAGAGTCAGTCAATCATATTCATTGAGCGCTCACTGAGGGCAGAGCACTGGACGGAGCACTGGGCAAAGGACATTACACCAATAAAGACAACACCATATTCATTCATTCATTCAATTGTATTTATGGGGCACTTAACTCTGTGGTGAACACTGTACTAAGCGCTAGGGAAAGAACAGTGCAATACAATATTCTGCCCTCGAGGGGGAAGAAGGGTGCTTGTGGTACTTCTTATTATTAATCGTATTTATTGAGTGCTTGCTGTGTTCAAAGCACTGTACTGAGTGCTTGGGACACCGAGAGGTTAAAGTGACCTAGGAAGCAGATGGCAGAGTGGATAGGGCACGGCCCTGGGAGTCAGAAGGTCATGGGTTCTAATCCCAGCTCTGCCATTTGTCTGCTATGTGACCTTGAGCAAGTCACTTTACTTCTCTGGGACTCAGTGACTGTAAAAATGGGGATCAAGACTGTGAGCCCCATGCGAGATAGAGACTGTGTCCAATCCGATTTGCTTGTGTCCCCCCTACTGTTTAGAACAGTGCTTGGCACATAGTAAGTGCTTAATAAATACCATCATTATCATTATTATTACAGTGCCTGGCACATAGTAAGCATTTAACAAATGCCACAGTAATAATAATAATTATTATTACTTGGCCTCCTCTAAAGGGCCTTTCCCAGGGCAAGTCACTTAACTTCTCTGTGCCTCAGGTACCTCATCTGTAAAATGGGGATTAACTGTGAGCCTCACGTGGGACAACCTGATTACCCTGGATCTCCCCCAGCGCTTAGAACAGTGCTCTGCACATAGTAAGCGCTTAACAAATACCAACATTATTATTATTATTATTCTTTTTTCCAACTCGCTCTCCCTTCTGCATCATCTATGCGCTTGGATCTGTTCCCTTTGCCCACTTGGTATTCACCTCACCCTCAACCCCGCAGCAATTATGTACGTATCCATAATGTATTCTTTTTTTCCCATGGTATCTGTTAAGCACTTAATACGTGCCAGACACTGTTCTAAGTACTGGGGTAGATACAAGCTAATCAGGTTGGACATGGCCCATGTCCCACATGGGGCCTCACCAGAACACCCTCATTATTATTTTAAACTCCATTTTACAGATGAGGGAACAGAGCCACAGAGAAGCTAAGTGAGTTGGCCAAGGTCACACAGCAGACGAGTGGTGGAGCTGGGATTATTCGTTCCTTCATTCAAAAGTATTTATTGAGCACTTACTCTGTGCAGAGCACTGTACTAAGCGCTTGGAATGGACAAATCGATAACAGGTAGAGACAGTCCCTGCCCTATGACAGGTTTACAGTCTAATCGGGGGAGACGGACAGACAAGAACAATAGCAATAAATAGAATCAAGGGGATGAATATCTCATTAAGACAATAGCAAATGAATAGAATCAAGTTGATGTACATCTCATTAACAAAATAAAGTGTTTATGATGATTATGATTTTATGATTAGAATCCAGGACCTTCTGGCTCCCAGGCTCTATCCACTAAGCCGTGCTGCTTCTATGTTAATGTCTGCCTTTCCCCATAGCTGTAAGCCCACTGGGGCTAGGGAATTAAGCACAGGGCCCTGTACACAGATAAGTACTCAATAAATACCACTGATTATTTACCCAAGGTCACATAACGAACATGTGGTCAGTCAGTCATTCAGTAGTATTTTAATAATAATGATAATAATAATGATGTTGGTATTTGTTAAGCGCTTACTCTGTGCAGAGCACTGTTCTAAGCGCTGGGGGAGATACGGGGTGATCAGGTTGTCCCACATGAGGCTCACAGTTAATCCCCATTTTACAGATGAGGTAACTGAGGCACCGAGAAGTTAAGTGACTTGCCCACAGTCACACAGCTGACAAGTGGCAGAGCCAGGAGTAGAACCCATGACCTCTGACTCCGAAGCCCAGGCTCTTTCCACTGAGCCACGCTGCGTGCGGGGCACTGTACTAAGAGTACTGCCCTGTTTATTTTGTAATGAGATGTTCATCCCCTTGATTCTATTTATTGCTATTGTTTTTGTCTGTCCATCTCCCCCGATTAGACTGTAAGTCCGTCAATGGGCAGGGACTGTCTCTGTTGCCGATTTGTGGACTCCAAGCTCTTAGTACAGTGCTCTGCACATAGTAAGTGCTCAATAAATACTATTGAATGAATGAATGAATGAATAAGAGCTTAGGAGATTACAAATATAGCAGTAAAGAGACACATTCCCTGCCCATAGAGAGTTTAAAGTCTAGAGGGGATAGAATCAGGATTAGAACCCGGGTCTTCTGACTCTTAGTCCCATGTTCTTTCCACTAGGCCAAGATACCACCGCGTCTGATGCTTGCCCGCCTGCCTCCTTGGCGGTTCATCCAAGTGGTGATTGCTACCTACCGGCGAATCTTCCTCTCTGCTCGTCAACCACCTTATCTGTGAGTCCATCCTCTCCTGCCGGCCTCTCTCTAACTCTTGAAAAGAGGTTTGGAGGAAGTCACTCGTTCACTGGACTGAGAGTTTGTTCCAGGAACAGCGGAGCTGGAGGGGAGTCCTACAGATGGAGAGGAGAACAAAGGAAAACAAGAATGTCGTCTTTGGCTGAAGTTCAGAAAGAAAGGACCCTGAAATGCGAGCAGAAGGAAACAGGAACAGAGATTCTGACCGGATGATGGAGGTCCTTGAGAGCGAGGACAAACACTTTAAAGCCAAGGTAGAGTGGGAACAGTGAACTTGGAAGGGGTTGGAAGGCTACGATGGAAATCTCTATGGGATCTGGGACAAAGCAGGGAAGCCTTAATGTAAGGGAAGAAAAGGAAGCAGAAGATTTGTGGGACTGAATGTGTGGAATGAGAGAGAGAAAAAGAAAGAGAGAGAGAAGATGAGGTGGAGAAAGCAAAATTAAAAAAGTGAGAAAAAAAGAGAATGAGGGGAAGAGAGAAAAAGAGAGAAAGCATGAAAGAGAATATGAGGGAAAGAAGGAGATAAAGAGAGAGAGAGCGGGAAAGTCATACAATTGGAAGGATAAAGGCAGGATCTATTCCCCAAAGAAAAGTCACATGGTGTAGTGAATAGAGTATGGGTCTGGGAGTCAGAAGGTTGTGGGTTTTAATCCCAGCTCCGCCACTAGTCTGCTTTGTGACCTTGGACAAGTCATTTCACTTCTCTGGGCCTCGGTTACCTCATCTGTAATATGGGGATTGAGACTGTGAGCCCCATGTTGGACAGGGACTGTGTCCAACCCAATATGCTTTTATCGATCCCATGCTTAGTACAGTGCCTGGCACATAGTAGACACTTAACAAATACCATAAGAATTATTAAGGGCCTACTACAGTAGTCTCACGCAGCAGTAGTTGTGATAGTAACGATATTTACTGAGTGCCCACTGGAGCACTATACTATATTGGGCCTCAGTTACCCTCTTACCCTCTGGGCCTCAGTTACCTCATCTGTAAAATAGGGATTAAGACTGTGAGCCTCACATGGGACAACTTGATTAGCTGTATCTACCCCAGCGCTTAGAACAGTGCTCTGCACATAGTAAGCGCTTACCAAATACCAACATTATTATTATTACTATTATATTAAACATTTGGGTTGAAACATACAGAATAGACATGTTCTCTGCCCATAAGGATCTTATAAACTAATGGGATAGACAGATATAAAAATATTTACAAATAGAATAATGAGGAAGCTATCAAATGTATAACTGAATAACCTGTATACAACAGTGCTCTGCGTGGCTAGAAATAATCCACTTGTCCCCCAGTTATGCCTCGACCAGATTTGGAAAAGCAGTGTTTCCAAGAAAAAAAAAAAAGTCAAAAATAGGCATTTGCACTGTGAAGGCTCAGCTAAAGTTAGGGAGAAGCCATGAAAATTCCACCTTTAAGAATTCATAGTGCCTCTTACAAGAGGAAAAAAAGGAAGTGATTGTTCCAGGAATTTAGCTGATGTGCCGAAGTTCTCTTTTTTATGTAAATTAAAGGTGGTGGCTCACAGGGTGATAGAAACAGGAAAAATTAAGACAGGAACACTGCCCAGCTACGATGGATATAGTTCAGGTTTGGGTTTTGACATTCTCAGGGGGTTTATAATATATTGGAAACAAATTAGAAACACTACTGATATGATTAGAGAGTGAACACGCAAGTGATGGAAGTTTCTGCCTAGAGACCAGGTCTTTATTACTGAAATTATCCAAATAATTCTTGCCAAGATTATGCTTCGGCTTGTTAGCTAACCCTAACCGGTCAGAGTGTTTTAGCCAAGCCCCAAATTTTCTTTTTCAACTATCCAAACTGACATTTAACAGGACTTTTCTCCAACTCGGAAAAATATTTCGAAACTGCATTTCACTTAAATGTTGAGATTTGATAAAGTGTAAAAGTTAGATATCTAAGAAACTGGTGCTAAATCCAGCTCCAGCTGCTTTAATGCTCAAGGAACATGTGCAATTCATAAACTTCTTGTGATGGTTGACACTGTTTGGCACCTGGGGGGCCTGACATTATGTTTCAGACGGAGAAGTAAAATACCATCTAACTTTCATTCCTACTTCACAGAAGTCCTTAGGCATTGGCATATTTATATTTTTATATCTTCACTAGCGATAACTGAAAGTGAAAGCACCTTTTTAAAAAAGTTCATTCAATATTTTACAAGGGGCAAAGAAGAAAGACTCTTAAATGGACATTAAATAATAATTATGGTATTTGTTAAGCTCTTACTATGTGCTTAGCACCGTTCTGAGCGCTGGCTTAGTGAAAAGACACGGTCAGGGGATCATTCATTCATTCATCCATGGTATTTATTGAGCGCTTTCTGTGTGCAGAGCACTGTATTAAGCACTTGGGAGAGTACAGTACAACAATAAACAGACACATTCACTGCCCACAATGAGCTTACGGTCTAGTGATCCTACGTTCTAACCCCAGCTCTGCCACTTGCTTGCTGTGTGGCTTGGAGCAAGCCATTCAACTCCTCTGTTTCTGTTTCCTCATCTGTAAAATGGGGATTCAATACCTGTTCTAATAATGTTGGTATTTGTTAAGCGCTTACTATGTGCAGAGCACTGTTCTAAGCACTGGGGTAGATACAGGGTAATCAGGTTGCCCCACGTGAGGCTCACAGTTAATCCCCATTTTACAGATGAGGTAACTGAGGCCCAGAGAAGTGAAGTGACTTGCCCACAGTCACACAGCTGACAAGTGGCAGAGCCTGGACCCATGACCTCTGACCTCTGACTCCGAAGCCCAGGCTCTTTCCACTGAGCCATGCTGTTCTCCCTCCCCCCTTAGACTGTGAACCGCATACAGGACAGGGACTGTTTATATCAAGCCAGATTATCTTCTGTCTACCCCAGTGTTTAGTGCAGTGCTTGGCACAACAGTTTTTATTAAAACATAAAGCCCATATTTCTTTGTCTGTTTCAAAGCCATGCATTTCCTCCTGAATACATTTTGTAATTGTTGCTTGACATCCCGCTATCACAGATTAAGTTATTAAAAAAATACCTTTTCCAAATTCATTCTTTAGTCCCTTTGCCTTAATCATTTTCTTTTAGCTCTTCCTAGCTAGAGTCAACTTTCCTTAAGCTTAGAAAAGTGTACTTCTCTGATGACGTAGGTTCATTCACTCACAGATCTCTGAAAAATGGGATAATTTGACAGTTGGTTTTGGCAGAAAGCGTCAATTGAAGTGTCACCCAATCCCCCACGCAGCTTTGAAATTACATTTCTATAAGATGCCCCTTTGCCCGGATTCATTTGCAAATCATAATTATTATTATCGCTACTATGGAATTTGTTAAGCACTCACTACGTGTCAGGCCCCGTTCTAAATGCTGGGGTAGATGTCCATTAAACAGGTTGGTTACACAATTTAAGTAGAAGTAATACAAATAATGGTGGTATTTAAGTGCTTTCTATGTGCCAAGAGCTGTACTAAGCTCTGGGTTAGATACAAGATGGTAAGGTCGGACACAATCCATATTTCACATGGGACTCACAATCTAAGTCAGAATAATAATAACAACAACAAAAATAATAATGATAGTATTATCTGTTAAGTTCTTTGTGCCAAGCACAAAGCTCCATCCCTAAGCTCTAGGGACTATTTTTAGGTCAGACCTAGTCCCTGTCCCACATGGGACTCATATTCTAAGGGGAGTCATGGTCTATAGATTCTAAATAAATACTAATTCAAAGAAGTGAAATTCTGGAAGGAAATTCTAAACTGCCGTATTAACTCTGTGCTGTTGCACTCATACAGTTTACTTTATTGCAAGCATCTAACCCTAGAAATGAATGTGGAGGTATACGTTGAAGAAGGAAAACAAGAAAATAGTCCAGACGAAGACAAAATCAAGTTAATGACGCTACTGAAGTGTTTACACAATTTGCAGGGTTCATATAACATTGCCTTGTCTTTTGCATTTAAACTCTACACTTAAGCTGCTGAGTAGAATAACGGCCATGTGAATTAACTTGTAAACTAAGTCACCATGATTTCCTAAAATTGAGTGTTTGAGTATTTTGATAATTAAGGTTGGTGGTTGACTGGGGAGTTGTCTTTCGTGTAAATAGCTTCCCCAAATCTTCTAAAATGCTGAATTATTACTCATTTGTCCCAGATGGAAATGGCGGTTTAAGTGAAACGGAAGTTTGTTGCTTTCGGAGGAATAGGGCACAGAAAAAGAAGATCATTTTTCTTTTGCGTGTGGGTTTTTTTAATCTTTCTATATTCTTCCTCCCCCTCTAGATGTTACTAGGACGGTAATCTAACCGGATTCTTGAGGTGATGAAATCAGGGCTAGGTGCATGTCTTTGGCAAACTCACACCTTTCACTCAAGTTACAGTTAGATAACAGGGAGGTCAGGACTCGCTCTTCTGGCCGGCCATTCCGAATAGTACACTGCACTTTCCACAAAGAACCATTCACCACTAATATGTCCCCAAAGTCACATTTGCCAAGAACCGCTGATAATCGAGTGCTGGATTTTCTTAATACACCCAGTTCTCCTGAAGTGCGATTTCTTTGTCCACTGATCTCTGATTCTATTTGGAATCGTGAAGCATATTGCAAGTATAAAATGCTGACCCACAGGAATAGCCGGGATGGACTTTGGCCAGCAGAAGAATATATACTTGAATTTGATATATTTCAGTCAGATGACTTAATTAGGACATTCCTTATTTGGATTTACTAAAGAAAGCATCTGCGGGATGGGTTTTGAATTTGATTTACCATATCGCAACCGTATCAAGAAAGTGCAGTGCCGTTAACGCAGTGAGAAGAGTATCTTGGGTGATGGTCGGTTAAAGGTGGCAAATTGCGCATTATTGAATGAAAATTAGGTCTACAATAGACCTTTTCTGTACAGTCATGAAAATTAGAAAAACAGCAACAGCAGTAATATATTAGCCAGCTTACTGACGTGATACCTGGTCCTAAGGCAGGCACAACGTAACACTCAGCACCCGAAAAGCACCGTGCCGACTCTGCAGTGAAAATATCTTCTCTCTACCCCATACGTCCTCTTCCCCCGGCCGCAGTTGCTGCTGTCACCACTCCTCACCTATCCTTTCCCCGGGTCCCCCCCAAAACTCTCTCCAGACTACAAGGTTCCCCACGGGCCAGCGATTCAGTAGCGCAGTGGCCACCCTTCAAAAAACCAGAGCGGCAAGCGGACAGGGTGAAACCATCTGTTTTCAAATAGATCCTAGAAGAAGCATCCTGAAGCAAATCGCCGTCACGCGTGCACGAGGCTTAATTTTGACAAATACCCTCTGAGGATTCTGCGGGCAAGAAAAATGTCTTTATAATGCTGTTTGCTCGCGGGTGGGGTCACGGCTTTGAAAGCCGGGTAACATGGCTTGCCAACATTTTCTAATTCTCAGAGGGCACTGTATTTTAAGTGCATTTGCTGTACAGAGCCCTGGAGTTAATAATCGTTCATAAGTAATGATGCTAACCCTCTCCTCCACAGATGCATGGAAAATGTGTGTTGTCACTCTAGTGCAGGTTTAATGGAGGGGAAGGGAGAGAAGATGTTTCTTTCCCCATCCGCCCTGAGTTCAGAGGCAGGAGTAGGGAGGTCTCATGGAAGACGACAGTGCAGAGAGGAGTGGTTTTGATCCTTCTGATCTGAGAGAGAAATTCAGGCACTTAGAGGCCTCTGGTCCATTTTACCATTTCACCACAGCCTGGCATCTTTTGCTTCCAACGAACAAATTTCTCTGTGATGTCCCCTCCTGTCCCCCAGGTCAGCTTATTTACCCATTTTTTTAAAATTCACCCTGCTTTCCTTCAGGCCTATTTCCATTCCCTTGTTCCTGTCCCCCAGACTGACCGTTCACCTGGATTTTTTCCAGACTCTTCCTTCCAGCTGGCCTGTCTGCCTGTCTGATTCCGAGAGGTACCGGATGCTTTTAAATCTGATTTTTTTATGTATTTTCTTTTTCGCCTTGGCACTGAGCCTCCCTCCACCCCAGCTTCTGCTGAAGAATTCTGCGGCTGCTGTGGTTTCAGAGTTCAGATGGCTCTGGGGGAGAGGCTGTAGGAAGGGATACGTGTAACGTCATTTGGTCGAGAAGGCGTCCAGGGTGAGGAGCATCAGTGGCTGTTCTCCCTGGGAGGGGCTGAGGGAGTTCCCACCCTGCAGAGCAGCGTGGCTTAGTGGAAAGAGCCTGTGCTTGAGAGCCAGAGGTAGTGGGTTCCAATCCTGGCTCTGCCACTCATAAGCTGTGCGACTTTGGGCAAGTCAGTTCACTTCTCTGGGCCTCAGTTCCCTCATCTGTAAAATGGGGATTAAGACTGTGAGCCCCACATGGGACAACCTGATTACCTCCTATTTACCCCAGCACTTAGAACAGTGCTTGGCACACAATGCTTAACAAATGCCATCACCATAATCATCATTATTATTATTATTATCCCCCTAGTCAGTCAGTCATATCTATTGAGCGCTTACTGTGGGCAGAACACCGAATAAGCACTTGGAAGAGGATGATGCAACAGAGTTGGTAGACACAGTCCCTGCCAGCTTACAGTCTAGAAGGGAGACAGATGTTAATATAATTCATATAAATAAATAAATGATGGATATGTACATAAGTGCTGTGGGGATGAGGGAGGGGTGAATAAAGGGAGCAAATCAAGGCGACGCAGAAGGGAATGGGAGGAGAGGAAACGAGGGCTTAGTTAAGGAAGGCCTTTTGGAGGAGATGGGCCTTCAGTAAGGCTTCGAAGGTGGGGAGAGTGATCGTCTGTTGGCGGGGGAGGGTGTTCCGGGCCAGAGGAAGAACGTGGGCAAAGAGACGGCAGCCAGATAGGCGAGATGGAGGCACAGCGAGGAGGTTGGCATTAGAGGAGTGAAGTGTACGGTTTGGGTTGTAGCAGGAGAGTAGCGAGGTGAGATAGGAAGGGGTGAGGGGATTGAGCGCTCTGAAGCCAGTGGTGAGGGGTTTCTGTGTGATGTGGAGGTGGATGGATAACCAATGGAGTTTCTTGTGCAGTGGGAAAACATGGCCTAAATGTCTTGGTAGAAAAATGATCCGGTCAGCAGAGTGAAGTATGGACTGGAGTGGGGAGAGACAGGAGGCAGGGAGGTCAGCAAGGAGACTGGTAGAGTAACAATAATAATAATAATAATGTTGGTATTTGTTAAGCGCTTACTACGTGCAGGGCACTGTTCTAAGCGCTAGGGTAGATACACGGTAATCGGGTTGTCCCACACGAGACTCACAATCTTCATCCCCATTTTCCAGATGAGGTCACTGCGGCACAGAGAAGTGAAGCGATTTGCCCACAGTCACACAGCTGACAAGCGGCAGGGCTGGGATTCGAACCCATGACCTCTGACTCCCAAGCCAGGGCTCTTTCCACTGAGCCAAGCTGCTTGCAGGCTAGGATAAGGGCTTGGATTAACACGGTGGCAGTTTGGGTGGAGAGGAAAGGGCAGATTTTAGCAATGTTGTGAAGGTGGGACAGACAGGATTTAGTGATGATTGACTATGTGGGGTGAATGAGAGAGAAAGGAGTCAAGGATAACGCCGAGGTTCCGGGCTTGTGAGACAGGAAGGATGGTGGTGGTATTGTCTACAGGATGAGGATGAGGGGGGCGACTCCTCAGAGCATCCGGCAGGAGTCGCTCACCGGGCCCAGCCACCCCCTCCGCAGACTTCCTTGGGTGGGACCCAGTGATGGAGCGGGTTGGAGTTCCAGTCTCGCTGAGGACGGGGCAGGCTGAGTCCTGGGAATAACCATAATGAATAATTATGGTATTTGTTAAGCACTTACTACGGGCCAGGCACTGAACTAAGCGCTGAAGTGGATACGAGCAAATCGGGTTAGACACAGTCCCCGTCCCACCTGGGGCTCACAGTCGCAGTCAGATCAGCCCAAGGTTACGTCCACACCCCTCCAGGCTCCAGGGCTGGTCTGGCACCAAGATTCCTCACAAACATGGAGGTAGAACCCAAGACCCTCCCTTCCTCTTCCCTCCCCATTGGATTTATCCTTTTCGGCCACCGAGGAAGAGAAGCATTCATTCTTTCGATAGTATTTATTGAGCGCTTACTATGTGCAGAGCACTGTACTAAGCGCTTGGAATGGACAAATCGGCAACAGATAGAAACAGTCCCTGCCCATTGACGGGATCACAGTCTAATCGGGGGGAGACGAACAGACAGAAACAATAGCAATAAATAGAATCAAGGGGATGGACATCTCACTGTGGATAGAGCGTGGGCCTGAGAGTCAAAGGACCTGGATTCTTATCCCACCTCTCCCTCTTGTCTCCTGTGTGACCTTGGGGAAGTCACTTTGCTTCTCTGTGCCTCAGTGACCTCATCTGTAAAATGGAGATTAAGACTGTGAGCCCCATGCGGGACAGGGACCGCGTCCAACCTGATCGGCATGTAGCTACTTCAGCTCTTAGTACAGTGTCTGGCACATAGTAAGCGCTTTAGTACCACTAAAAAAAAATTGCTTCACAAATACCACAATTATTATTTCTGTGGATTCCAAACAGCCTTTCCCCCTTGATGGGGGTCCCCAAAGGCACAGGGTTACAGTGACAGGATGGGTCGGAGGCGGTGGGGGCTGGGGTGGAAATATTCTTTTTTCAGGACTTCTTCCTTAGCGAGGATTGATGGGAAATCTCCTCTGCAAGGTTTTAATCACAGGGCAGCTCATCCCCCTCCACTACGAGGTTTATAATAGCACAGGCTTAATTTCTTTGATTCTGTGGTATCTGAAATAAGAATCGGGAACCGGAATGCGATGCAGAAACAATGTCTGCAGAAGGGGACATCTCATTCTCAGAACGCTTTTGACAAAATGAAGTATGTCTCTGCGGTCTGACTGGATATAGCCTTCCCTGCCAGAAACATGGGTCGATTTGTCAGAACAAAATTACCGCTCACTGTTCTCCCAGTTCCCCTAAACGCAATTATTGCCTGCAAAATGTACAAACTCTCAGGATTTTCAAATCTAAATTTCAATCCGGTCCTGAATGAGGTACAGCCTCAGCAAGCCTTCATAGGCTAGTTACTCTGTGGTACTATTATTGCTGAATTGGAAATCGTTTTCCGCATGAAGAGTTTACTAAAGCAACGGCGCTTGAGTTGCGCTATGAAAGATGCCTTTGTGTTGGAAAAGGCTGTAAATATTGCTGAAAAGCACTCATTAGCTAGGATTCCGAGGAACACTGGAGAGGTCTGGGGCAAAGGATGCAGTATTCATTCGATTTATTCATTCAATCATATTTATTGAGCGCTTACTGTGTGCAGAGTGGGAGATTACAATATACCAATAAACAGAAACATTCCCTGCCCACAGTGAGCTTACCATCTTGAGGGGGAGGCAGATGTTAATAGAAATAAATACATTACGGATATGGGCATAAGTGCTGTGCGTTGGGAGGGAGGGATGAAAGAAAGGAGCAAGTCAGGGTGACGCAGAAGGGAGAGGGAGAAGAGGAAAGGAGGGCTTAGTCAGGGAAGGTCTCTTGGAGGAGATATGCCTTCAGTAAAGCTTTGAAGGGGACGTACAGACCATGCTCTCTATTTCTAAGCTGTAATGTTTTCCTGAGAAGTCATATATTTAAAACCGTTAAAGCTCCGAGCCTTTAAACAGAGCCTTAGAATTCCAATACCTTATTATTTTTAACACATTAAACCAGGAGAATGTTTGAATGTATCCACTGGTCAGTGAATCAGGGGTATTTATTGCACACTTGCCATGTGCAGAACGCTGTACTTAGCCCTCGAGAGAGTACAGTATAAAAGAGTTGGTAGACACTTTTTCTGCCCACAGTGAGGTTACAGTCTAGAACGTATTTTCTCTCCCACAGAAGCGTAACCATGCAAGTTACAGAATTGACTACAAATCGGAGGACAGGAAGGAAGAGAATCTAGTTAAATCTTGCTACGTTTGTCTCCCTCATTACAATATAGGCTTCTCATGGGCAGGTAAAATGTTGCTTCATTATTCTGTACTGCAGTTCATTACACCTCGTGGGTGCTCAATAAATTCTACTACCATTACTAATGTTCTTACATTTTGAATGGTTGAATTTTCAACTGCTCGCATGTCCTGTGATATGTTCTGTGTAATTTATTTCTGTTTTTCTATGTCTTCGCTCACCCACACTGCGACCTGGCGTGGAGGACAGGGACTATGTCTGAACTCTTTATCTTGTACTTTCTACCTTACTTTCCACAAGTGCTTAATAAATACCATAACGATAATAATGACAATAAAGTCAAGCGTCTTATTATAGCAATGCCTAAGGTCATCCGCAAAGGAAGTGATTCCAGAACTGCTTCAAGTAATCGTGTTAATTTTCTTTAAGTGCTGAGGATTGCGGGGTTAGTTTTGTATTGAAAGATTCAGATCCCAAAGTATTTGAATTTTGATTGAGTGCGATGGACGTTCCTCTTTGCCCCTCTAGGAATAACAAGATATTTAATTTGTGCATGTAGATGTTTGAAGCTGGAAGCACAAAGAGGCCCGAGTGAGATAGTAGGTCCTTCTGATCTCCCATTTTATTCTGAAGGCTTGGTTGAAGGGAACATATCTTAGAGCATGGGGAGAAAGCACTGTTGAGTATTTTGCTTAAAGTCCAGGGAATCAATCAGTCAGTCGTATTCACTGAGCGCTTACTCCGTGTAGCACTGTACTAAGTGCTGGGAGAGTACATTATAACAATAAACAGATACATTCCCTGCCCACAGTGAGCTTACAGTCTAGAGGAGTCAAACCTCCAGAGGGTTTTTTTTTAATAGCATTTGTTAAGCACTCACTCTGTGCCAGGCACAGAGATCATGGGTTCGAATCCCAGCTCTGCCACATGTCAGCTGTGTGACTGTGGGCATGTCACTTCACTTCTCTGTGCCTCAGTTACCTCATCTGGAAAATGGGGATTAACTGTGAGCCTCACGTGGGACAACCCGATTACCCTGTATCTACCCCAGCGCTTAGAATGGTGCTCTGCACATAGTAAGCGTTTAACAAGTACCAACATTATTATTATTATTACTAAGCACTGGGGTAGATACAAGTTAATTGGGTTGGACACAGTGTCTCACGTGGGGGATAGACTCTTCAACCCCACTTTACAGATGAGGGAACTGAGGTCCAGAGAAGTGAAATGACTTCCCCAAGGTCACACAGCAGATGTGGCAGAGCCACAATTAGAACTCAGTTCCTTCTGACTTCCAGACCTGTGCTCTGTCCATGTTGCTTCTCAAGAGTCTTTGGAGTTTTAGAGCATCTCTGATTTGTAGGGGATGGAAGGAATTACAAGGAGCACTGATTAGCTCATTTACTTGGTTCCATGAAAATAGACTTCCCCTCTAAACCGTGAACTTGTTGTGGACGGGGAATGGGTGTAACAACTTGTTGTACTGTTATATTGTACTCTTCCAAGCGCTTAGTACAGTGCTCTACACAAAGTAAGCCCTCAATAAATGCCACTGATTAACACTGACTGTTGAAACAAAATAGAGTTTCCCACAAGAAAACGTGTGAAGCTCTGTTCGTGCGGTACCAAGATCCCCAAAATATAAATATATATTTTTTTAAAGTGCTAAAGAAGCACAACAATTACAGTTACCTGATTGAACATCACTGTAAATCTAGATCAATAACGAGAGGCTGTGGGTTATTTTTTATGTGCAAATTTCCAATTCTCAGAGTGTCCTTTCACCTTCCATTCAGCACAAAGACACCTCAGGTTAAACCAAAGAGGTGTCATTAATGCCAAAGAGAGAATGAACAAGGGGGATTTTGATCTTGGTAATTCAAGTAACATCTCTTAGGGTCGCACCCGGAGAGTTTCCAGTCCTCTACCAGTCTCGACTATGGGAGGGAGAGTCAAGGAGAGGCCTGTCCATCCCATTCCTAGCTTGAGCTTGGCCAGTGGAAGGTCACTGCTACAAGTCAAAACTCACCCGAGCCGGCAGCAGCGGAAGGACTTAGCGCGTGGAAGGAGGCGACGGTAAACCGCTTGTGTATTTTTACCAAGAAAACTCTCTGGATCCACTACCAGAAAGATTGCCAGTGGAGGTGGGGCGTTCTGGGAGAAATGTTCTTGTCCGTCTCCCCCGATTAGACCGTAAGCCCGTCAAAGGGCGGGGACTGTCTCTATCTGTTAGCGATTTGTACATTCCAAACGCTTAGTCCAGTGCTCTGCACGTAGTAAGCGCTCAATGAATACTATTGAATGAACGAACGAATGAATGTGTCCATGGCGTCGCTACCGGTCGGACGTGACTCGACCGCGTAAGACCACGACAATTCAAGTAAAAAGGCTTCAAAGTGAGGGAGTTTGCGGAAAGAGGCCGTGAAATGAGATGGTGTTGGAGCCAAGGTCAACTTTGCACCTGTTGCAAAACCAGAACTTTATCTTGCAGTGGGAGCGTTGGAAAAACTACTGGCACTCATTTTTTTTTATGGTATTTGTGGTATGGTGCTTGCTGTGTGCCAGGTACTATAACTAAGTGCTGTGGTAGATACAAGATAATGGGATCAGACACACTGTACTAAGCGTCTGGGGGAGTGTAACGCTATACCAGACACAGTCCCCACCCACAACGAGTTTAATGATGCTCTGGCCTCATTATCCGATGGTCAGTTATTAGAACTGAGCGCCTGTTGTGTGGACACTATTCATTCAATAGTATTTATTCAATAGTATTTATTGAACGCTTACTATGTGCAGAGCACTGTACTAAGCGCTTGGAATGAACAAGTCGGCAACAGATAGAGACGGTCCCTGCCGTTTGACGGGCTTACGGTCTAACACTACGGACGCTACGGTAACTAGCCTGGCTTAATGGAAAGAGCATGGGCTTGGGAGTCAGAAGTCATGAGTTCTAATCCCGCCTCCACCACTTGTCAGCTGTGTGACTTTGGCCAAGTCACTTAAACTTCTCTGTGCCTCAGTTACCTCATCTGGAAAATGTGGATTAAGACTGTGAGACCCGCGCGGGACAACCTGATAACCTTGTATCTATCCCAGCGCTTAGAACAGTGCTCGGCACATAGTAAGTGCTTAACAAGTACCATTATTCTCCAAGTGCTTAGTACAGTGCTCTGCCCACAGTAAGCGCTCAATAAATATGATTGAATGAACTATGCACTAGGGAGAGTAAAAGAGAGTTAGAAGACACGAACCCTGACCTTGAGGAGTTTACAGTCTAGTGGCTATTATTATTATTATTACATTACAGTAATATATACTGATAATAATAACAATGGTACTTTATAAGTGCTTATTACGTGTCGAGCAATGTTCTGAGTGCCGGAATCAGGCAGTGGAGTTGCTGCACACAGAAGTGGAAAGAAAAAGAAGCGAAAAATTTGGCTGTGGGAAGAAGCTTATTTTCGTGTCCTAGACATGACCGCTAAGGAAATCTGGAGCGTGATTTTCTTTTCCTCATATTCAACTTGGCTTTTGATTGGCTTTCAGCAAAATAACCTCGAGAGTAGTGTGCACAGTAATTACGTGCTTTTTTATTGTCCATACTGCTAGCAGTTTTCCGGTTTCAGGCATGGCTTAGTGGTTAAGCTCCTAAACTTGCAGAGAAAAGTTGAGGAAAGAATTCCTGTCCCATTTGCACTGCCGTGTTTCAAGTGGAGTCAGCACTTCTATTATAAACTGGATTTGGGGAAGTTCATACCGTCAGCAAAAATACTTTATTTTAGACTAAAACTTGGCGCACACGTTTCTAAATCAAGGGATTTGCGGGGAGGGGTACGGGGCACGGAGAGCTAGAATTGGATCCAAATTAATCAAGATAACTTGGTTAGAACTGCAGTTATACTTATTAAAATAATCCTACTACGATGCCTTTGACTGGCAATCCTCCCATAGGCCAGACTGACATTTTTAGTCATTTGGAAAGTAATCTCATTTAAATACGATGGAGTTTTGAAAATGGCCCGCCTCTGCTTTTGACACTAGTCACGTTGTGCAGTGGATGCAAAGTGCATCTCTTCTGACCGGCTAATGAATGCAGGAAAAACAGTCATCTGTTCGGAGTGCTGTATTAATGAATATCAAGTAATGGAAATACCAGATAACAACAAAAAGAGCTCTGTCTAATTCATGTTAAATGTATGATAAAAACAGACTGAAGCAAGGTCGCTATTTTGCCTAGCTGTGATGCGGTCACAGACTCAAAGAGGTCAGGACCAAGGCTTCATCAGTCAATCAATCAGTGGTATTTATTGAGAGCTTACTATGCGCAGAGCACTGTACTAAGCGCTTGGGAGAAGGCAATACAACAGAACTAGCAGACATGTTCCCCATTCAGGAGCCTGCAGTCTAGAGGGGGGGGACCTTAGTGAAGTTAGGGATGTTTGATGGTCTGATTCTAAACACTGGAAATGATGTCCTGGACAACAACCGTCCTACGGCTCCTTCAAATATTCCGTTGACATTTTGAGGACAGACGCTGAGAAGCCGTGAAGCGACTCAGCCGTCTCCCAATCTGTCCGAAGTTTCCACACTAGGAGAGCCACCCCATCTCCTGAACCAGTAACTGGGGAAGCAGCATGGCCTAGTGGATAGAGCCCGGGCCTGGGGGGGGGGGTCAGAAGGACCTGAGTTCTAATCCAGGCTAGGCCACTTTGCTGTGTGGCCTTGGGCAAATTGCTTCACTTCTCTGTGCCTCAGTTACCTCATCAGTAAAATGGGGATTAAGACTGTGAGCCCCATGTGGGATGGGGACTCTGTCCAACCCGATTAGCTTATATCTACCCCGGCGCTTAGAACAGTGCTTGACACACTTAAAAGATACTATTATTATTATTATTATTATTATTCTGACTGGTGCTGGCCTCTCCTAACAGGTAACAACTAGAGCACATTGTGAGAGTCTGACACTGCTGATAATCGTACGCTCTCACTTGAACCCTGACCCCCTAAATATCTAAGTATTCCTCCTCCACACCCCTGCCCCATAAACCAGCCTTTCTCCCAGCTGTAATTTATTTATTTTAATTTATTTTATTGTCCGTCTCCCCCCGAGAGAGTGTGAGTTTCTCGAAAGCAGGGATCATGCCTGCTAACTCTATTATACTCTCCCAAGTGCTCAGTAGAGTCCCGCCCGGAGTAAACACTCAGTAAATACTATTCATTCAGTCATGTTTATTGAGTGATTACTGTGTGCAAAGCATTGTACTTCGTGCTTAAGCTATTGATCGATTGGTGGAATTAACCTCCCACAGTGTTTCAGGTGGTCTTCTGGTGGGTCCTCTCTGAGTTTCTAGATAACTAAACTTGTCATGACAGATATCAGCAATAAATGTCTTTCCTTTGACCGTTTTATCATTCGCTTGGGGGCTAGTGGGTTTGAGAAGGAATGGAAAGTGGTATTTCGGTTGTTATTGCTGCTGTGGTTAGTGGGACCCTGTGCTTGTGAGAAGGGGGGAGAGGTCAGAAAAACCAAACTGAATGTACAGTTGAGTAAACATACATAGCCATATGCAAGGCATGGGCATAAATAAATGGAAGAGTGGAAGAGGGAGCCGAATGATTAGATCTGGAATGTTGATAATTAGCTGGGAAGACTTGGAGGGGGTTGGGTGATCGGAGGGCTTTGAAGATGGGAAGGGTTAAAGTCTGCTAGGTTTGGGAAGAAGGGACGATGTGAGCAAGAGGTCGGAGATGCGAGCAGAGTACAGCCGGGAGGAGGGCTTGGGAAGAGAAAAAATAAGAAGCGGTATGGCCTCGTGGATGGAGCACAGACGTGGGAATCGGAAGGTCCTGGGTTCTTATACTAATAGCAGCATTTGTCTGCTGCTCTGTGGCCTTGGGCAAGTCATTTCACCTCTCTGGACCTCAGTTCCCTCAGCTCTAAAATGGGGATTAAGACTGTGAGCCCCATGTGGGACAGGGACTGCATCCAACCTGATTTCGCTAGTATCTACCTCAGTGCTTAGTACAGTGCGTGGTTCACAGTATTCATTCATTCATTCAATAGTATTTATTGAGCTCTCTCTGTGTGCAAAGCACTGTACTAAGCGCTTGGGAAAGTACAACAACAAACAGACACATTCCTGGCCCACAACAAGGTCACAGTCCTAGTAAGTGCTTAACAAATGTCATTATGGAATTATAATTATTTATGTGCCATCGAGTTGTTTCCAATTCATAGCAACTTCATGGATATACTTTCTCCAGAATGTCCTGTCCTCTGCCATAATCCACAACCTTTCTAATGGCTCTTCCATTAACGTCGTTACGGTCTCCACCCATAGACTATCTTCTAGTCTGTGAGCCCGTTGTTGAGTAAGGATTGTCTCTATCTGTTGCCAAATTGTACTTTCCAAGCACTTAGTACAGTGCTTTGCACACAGTAAGCGCCCAATAAATACGCTTGAATGAATGAATATCCGTCTAGCTGCCAGCCTGCCTCTTCCATGTTTTCCCTGGACTCTTCCTAGCATTAGCGTCTTCTCCACGGAATTAGTCCCCCTGATAATGTGTCCAAAATATGCTAATCTGAATCGAGTCGTTTGGCCTTCCAAAGACCATTTTGGTTTAATTTGCTCTAAAACCTTTCAGTTGGCATTCCTTGTGTTTGTCCAGATAAACCACATGCTTGACTAGAAACTTTACAGTTGAGAAGAAGGAGGCGGGGAGATAGGTCTTCTCCATAGCCCCGGCACTGGATGGAGGAATGCACACATTCCTTCAAAACCGGCCCTGAACTCCTGACTTGGGCATCTAAGGAGACGACAGCGAAGCTCCGGGAGGTCGGTCCAGGGCAATTAGGGTCACGCTGGGTCAGAGTCTGGGGAAAAGACAGGGACATATAGGATCTCATCCATCTCGCCGCTGACCTGTCTCCCACATCACTCATTCCTTCAATCGACCGTACTTACCGAGTGCTTACTGTGTGCAAAGCACTGCACCAAGTGCTTGGGAGCGTGCAGTACAACGACAAACAGACCCATTCCCCGCCTACAACGAGCTCACAGCCTAGAGGGGGAGGCAGACATTAACGTACATAAATGAATAAAGAAATAAATGAATTACAGATATATTCATACGTGCCGTGGGGATGGGAGGGAGGATGAATGAAGGGAGCAGGTCAGGGCGACGCAGAAGGGAGTGGGAGAAGAGGAGAGGAGGGCTTAGTCAGGGAAGGCTTCCGGCCTGGAAAGTCCCCCGTCTTCATATCCGACAGACGATTATTCTCCCCATCCTCAAGGCCTTATCGAAGGCCCATCTCCTCCAAGAGGTCTTCCCTGCCTAAGCCTTCATTTCCTCTTTTCCCACTCCCTTCTGCATCACCCTGACTTGCTCCCTTTATTCACCATTTCATTCATTCATTCATTCAATAGTATTTACTGAGCGCTTACTATGTGCAGAGCACTGTACTAAGCGCTTGGAATGTACAAATCGGTAACAGATAGAGACGGTCCCTGCCATCCCTGGGAAGCGGCGTGGCTCGGTGGAAAGAGCCTGGGCTTCGGAGTCAGAGGTCATGAGTTCGACTCCCGGCTCTGCTACTCGTCAGCTGTGTGACTGTGGGCAAGTCGCTTCACTTCTCTGTGCCTCAGTTACCTCATCTGTAAAATGGGGATTAACCGTGAGCCTCACGCGGGACCACCCGATGACCCCGTATCTCCCCCAGCGCTTAGAACAGCGCTCCGCACATAGTAAGCGCTTAACAAATACCAACATTATTATTATTATCATCCCTCACCCCCTCCGCCGCAGCCCTTATGTGCATATCCATACAGTCTCCCCCTCTAGACTGTAAGCTCACCGTGGGCAACGAATGTATCTGTTACATTGTCGTATTGTACTCTCCCAAGCGCTTAGTACAGCGTGCCGCACTCGGTAAGGGCTCAGTAAATCCAACTGGCTGACTGACCGAATGAGAAAATAGTTTCTCTGGCCCAAGGCCAATCTAGCTGCAGATTCCCCCAGGGCAATCGATATTCTCCCTGGTTTAAGCAAACAGACGAAAGCATCCATCAGCTGGAGATTGTTGCTGTTGCTTTACATTTCGGCTAGATTGAGCCTTTCGAGTTGCGGAGATCAAGATTAATCTAGTTCCAATTGCCCCCGTCTGTCAGAGATCACCCTTTGGAAGCCAAGTTAAATGCTCTGATGATGTTTGCAGGGTTAGTGAATACCGATTCCCTTCCAAAGCAAACATCCCTTAGGAATTTCCCCTGATAAGAATATTTATTGTTTTCCCATTTCCCCCCTGGGTGAATAAAATCGTTAAATCCCCCGTAACAGTTCCTACTTGTTCTAAGCAAATGGGAAGGGGGGTTCATTCATTCATTCATTCTTACTTATTGAGCGCCTACTACGTGCCAAGCACCCTTCTCGGTGCTTGGGAGAGGACAGTATAACAATTAACAGGGGATCCCCGAGGCTGAATGTTCTCCAAGCTATGCTATTTGCCTAGATAATGAAACTTTAGCAATCTTTTGTCACTTCTGTGGGCAGAGGTGTTCTTTAGAGAGTTCCTCCTAAGTGGGCACTGTGTCTCTGAGATATCGTTTCAGTTAATGAATGGAATTGAGTGTTTCCTGTGTGCGGAGCAGTCGATCAATCGTATTTTTTGAGCGCTTCCCCTGTGCAGAACACTGTTCTAAGTGCTTGGGAGGGTACGCTACTGCAGACTTGGTAGACAGGTTCCCCTCCCACTACAAGCAGCGTGGCGCAGTGGAAAGAGCCCGGGCTTTGGAGTCAGGGCTCATGAGTTCGAATCCCGGCTCTGCCCCTTGTCAGCCGTGTGACCGTGGGCAAGTCACTTCACTTCTCTGTGCCTCAGTGACCTCATCTGTAAAAGGGGGATGAAGACTGTGAGCCCCACGTGGGACAAGCTGATTCCCCTGGGTCTACCCCAGCGCTTAGAACAGTGCTCTGCACATAGTAAGCGCTTAACAAATACCAACATTATTATTATTATTATTATTAGTGGATACAGCATGGGCCTGGAAGTCAGAAGACCTGGATTCTAATCCTGGCTCTGCCACTTGTCTGCTGTGTAGCCTAGGTCAAGTCACTTCACTTCTCTGGGCCTCCGTCACCTCGTCTGTAAAATAGGGATTAAGACTGTGAGCTCTACGTGGGACACGGACTGTGTCCAACCTGATTAAATTCTATCTACCCCAGGGCTTAGTACAGTGCTTGACCCATAGTAAGTGCTTAACAAATACTATTTTAAAAAGCGACAAAAAAAACCCCAAGCTTTGGGAAATAAGGTTGTGTTAGCCTGGCTCTCCAAGCCAGGAGGAAAAAGCAGGGGGCCAATGCCTTTGTGGGCCTCCACATTTTTTTTTTAAATGGTATCTGTTACGTGCCAGGCACCGTACTAAGCGCTGGGGTAGTTGCAAGCTAATCAGGTTCGACCCAGTCTATGAATGTCCCATATGGGGCTCACAGGCTTAACTCCCATTTTACAGGTGAGGGAACTGAGGCCCAGAGAAGTGAAGTGACTTGCCCGAGGTCACACAGCAAATCAGCGGTGGAGCTGGGATTAGAATCCAGGGTCTTCCGTCTACTCAGGAGATGCAGCATGGCTCAGTGGCAAGAGCCCGGGCCTGGGAGTCAGAGTTCAGGGGTTCGAATCCTGGCTCTGCCTCATCAGCTGTGTGACTGTGGGCAAGTCACTTCACTTCTCTGTGCCTCAGTTCCCTCATCTGTAAAATGGGGATCAACTGTGAGCCTCACGTGGGACGACCTGATTACCCTGAATCTACGCCAGCGCTTAGAACAGTGCTCTGCACATAGTAAGCGCTTAACAAATACCCACATTATTATTATTACTGGGCCACACTGCTTCTCTGTCGAGAGGGAAGCATCCCTGAATCCGTGTCCATCGGGCTTCACCCGGAGTTAACACGGTGCTCTTGCAAGTATTCTTCCTTACAAGAACTCCCGGAGGAAGGGAAAGAGTCTTACCCTGATGGGAACGACTAAGGAAGAGGGTTAAATGACTTGAGAAACACCGAGTCCAGCGCCGAGGCACGATGGGAATTTAGGGGTTTCTGATCTCCAGATTGTGGTGCACCCGGAAGTCCCCGCCGACCTAAACGCTCTAACCGAAAGAGGTTTATCACCGTGTTAAAATATTGAATTTTTTTAAATTACCGTGGTAGAAGCAGATAATGATCATTACTAGCCTACGGCTTCTGGCCTCTGCAGCAAAATTACTGTTATCAAAATTACCTCTCAAATAATTTATCTCAGAAAAGGCTTAAAATTGATTATATTGCCGTGGTTTTCTTTGAAGATAGAATTTATCGGACTGATTTCTCACTAGACTTCAGAATAGGCCTGCCAGGTAGGTAGCTAGGAGGGAGCTATAATTATGCCCAGTTTATGGATGATGAAACTGGGATGGAGAGGTGTTTAAAGTGATTTGTTCACAGGCCGGGGGGCAGAGCTGGGGTTGCGGGGGGGACTGCATTTCTCTGTCCCCACCATGCTTCTGATTCTTTGAAGAGAGTGGAGGTCTTCTGGGATTCTTTTCCGCTTAACATCCTCTTATCTTCCTGAAATAAGGAGCTTTCTTTGAAATAACTCAACGATTAAGTCATTTTGGGATCGCTTGCTGAGAAAACCCTAAAATCGCGTGTTTTCGGTATCCTATGGGGAATGGGCAGTGGTGATTTCACTACTGTACTATCTGGGTAGTATAATTTTTTTTAATATAATGTTATTTGTTAAGTGCTTACTATGTGTCAGACACTGTTCTAAGCACCGGGGTAGATACAAGGTAATCAGGTTGGACACAGTCCATGTCACGCGTGGGGTTCGCGGCCTTACTCCCCATTTTACAGATGAGGTAACCGAGTCCAGAGAAGTGAAGCAACTTGCCCAAGTTCTCACAGCAGACAATCGGCAGAGCCGGGATTAGAACCCAGGTCCTTCTGCCTCCCAGAAGCAGCGTGGCTCAGTGGAAAGAGCCCGGGCTTAGGAGTCAGAGGACGCGGGTTCTAGTCCCGGCTCCATCACCTGTCCACTGTGTGACTTTGGGCGAGCCACTTAACTTCTCTGGGCCTCAGTTATCTCATCTGTAAAATGAGGATTGAGACTGTGAGCCCCACGTGGGACAACCTGATTATCTTGTATCTACCCCAGCACTTAGAACAGTGCTTTGGCACATAGTAAGAGCTTAACAAATACCACCACTGTTATTATTATTTATCCACTTCGCCAGTGATTTGTAAGAGCCACGCTGCTCTCGCAGTGCTTTACTGTTCTGATAGATTCAGATTTTTCAGTTTATTAATACATTATGGGTAATTAATAACCCTAGTAAGACTGTGAGCCCCATGAGGGACAGGGACTGTGTCTGACTTAAGAATAATAATAATAAGGTTGGTATTTGTTAAGCGCTTACTATGTGCAGAGCACTGTTCTAAGCGCTGGGGTAAATACAGTGTAATCAGGTGGTCCCACTTGGGGCTCACAGTCTTCATCCCCATTTTACAGATGAGGGAACTGAGGCACAGAGAAGTGAAGTGACTCGCCCACAGACACACAGCTGACAAGTGGCAGAGCCGGGATTCGAACTCATGACCTCTGACTCCCAAGCCCAGGCTCTTTCCACTGAGCCATGCTGCTTCTCCACAGGTTAATTAACCTGTACCTACCCCGGCACTCAGAACAGTGTTTGACACATAGTAAGTGCTTAACAAATACCATAAAAAAAAAATACGAATTTTCTAGAAAACACTTCTGTGGCAACAAAAAGCTAAGTTGGAAAATAATGCTTTATAAAGACAGGAATCCTGAAAGAATCATTTTGCGCTACATGATATCTGTGATAAATCAGAATCGGTCAAGGCTAATGAGCTGCAATTAGGAATAATTTGGCCCTTACTTTGTATTTCCCATAGAGAGATTCATCAGTTCACAGAAGGAATCCAGGGAGCCTGTAGTGGGTCGTGTGAAACTTCAGTCTTCGAATGGAGCATTTTGGGGGGAGTGTGGCTCGTGGTAATAATAACAATGTGGTGTTTGTCAAGCGCTTACTAGTGCCGTGCGGTATACTAAGCGCCGGGGTGGATACGAGTAAATCCGGTTGAGCGCGGTCCTTGTCCCACGTGGGGCTCACAGTCTCAATCCCCATTATACAGATGAGGTAACTGAGGCACAGAGAAGTTAAGTTGCCCGAGGTCACACAGCTGACCAGTGGCGGAGCCGGGATTAGAACCCAGGTCCTTCTGACCCCCAAACCCGTGCTCTATCCACCAAACCTCGCTGCTCCAAGGTCCATGGGGAACAGGCCGAGGGCCTCGGCTGTGCTCAGCTTGCAGTCAGACCCAGCGGAGGATGAGCCCCTCGTATCTCCCTTGGAATTCGGAGAGAGAGGCTCCAAATCAATGGGCACAGAGTAGCAGCATGGCTTAGTGGCTAGAGCACGGGCCTGGGAGTCAGAATGTCCTGGGTTCTAATCCGGGCTCCGCCACAAGTCCGTTATGTGACCTCGGGTAAGTCACTTCACTGCGCAAGTCACTTAACTTCTCTGTGCCTCAGTGACCTCATCTGTAAAATGGGGATTAAGACTGTGAGCCCCACGTAGGACAACCTGATTCCCTTGTATCTACCCCAGTGCTTAGAACAGGGCTTGGCACATAGTAAGCGCTTAACAAATACCATCATTATTATTATTATTCTCTGGGCCTCAGTGACCTCATCTGTAAAATGGGGATTCACCTTAGCAACCGCTGAACCAGTTACATCTAACCAGTCAGTCGATCATATTCAATACACAATATAACAGACACATTCCCTGCCCACAATGAGCTCATGGTCTAAATTCAGTCAGTCAGGCAGTCAGTGGTATTTATTGAGCGCTTACTGGCTTGTAGCTATTCCAGTGCTTAGTAGAGTGTCTGGACTTAACAAATACCATTCAAAAAAAGGTAGATTCATTCATTCAATAGTATTTATTGAGTGCTTACTATGTGCAGAGCACTGTACTAAGTGCTTGGAATGGACAATTCAGCAACAGATAGAGACCCTTCCCTGCCCAGTGACGGGCTCACGGTCTAACTGGGGGAGACAAACAGCAAAGCAAAACAGAACAGAACAAAACAAAAACAAGACAACATTATCAAGATAAATAGAATCAAGGGGAGGTACACCTCATTAACAAAATAAATAGGGTAATAAATAATATATACATATGAGCACAGTGCTGAGGGGAAGGGATAAGAGGGTAAGCCCCATGTGAGAAAGGGACCGTGTCCGACCTGATTAGTTTGCATCTACCCCAGTGCTTAGAACAGTGCTTGGCACATAGTAAGTGCTTAACAAATACCATTGTTATTATTATTTTTAATTTTATCATTATTATCATTATAATAGATGATACAGACTCTCCTTGTTGGGTCTCAGTAGATTTGGGAAATAGATTTCCACACCCATGAAGAAGGCCTCCTCTTTGACTTATTAAAGTTATTAAACTTTATTAAACTGTTATTAAACTGCTCCTCAGGCTTCCTCAGTACCCTCCTCAGTAGCCTCGAGACTGTTAGCTTGTTAAGGACAAGAATGTGTCTGTTGGTTGTTATATTGTACTCTCCCAAGTGCTTAACACAGTGCTTTGCACATAGTAAGCACTCAATAGATATGATTGAATGAATGAATGAATGAATGAATGAATACCTGGTGCAGTCAGAAGGGAGGAAAGGAAGAAGAGACTTCCCCTATCAATCAGTCAGTCGTATTTATTAAGTGCTTTCTGCGTGCAGAGCACTGTACAAAGTGTTTGGGCTCTGAACTAAGCGCTTGGGCACTGTGTCTTCAATACGATAAACCAAAATGGTAGGGAAAAAGATGGTGAGTGGTGAACAAGGTAGAAAGTGTTCAAAGAAATATGCAGGTGGAAAGCATCAATAAGAAGAACCTCTCCAAAGAAGAGGGCGCTGGGTCAAAAACACCAGAGCTAGCCCAAGGAAAGAGAGTTTGGGAGGGTCTGAGGATCCAGACTTGGGGCTTTTAATTTAGTCGTTAAAATGGTGATGGATTTTGGAACTTCTCCAATAACCCGAGGCAGGATCTTTATTTAGAATGCCAAAAAAAGAGGATATGAAAATGAGGAAGTAGCAGATTGAGGTGGGTTTGGGTTAGTCCCCCTCAATTAATGGAGTAGAAGAGGAGAATTGAGAGCTGGGAAAATAGCGGAAAAAATGAAGTATAGTATTCGATCCACTGCGACATGGTGCCAGACATAAGCATATGAGGGTTTCATCAGTGAGGAATGAAATTACTACTCATTAATTCAGCTGTCGGCGAGAAGCTTTACCCCAAGAACTTCATTTTCATTTTATATGTGTCTCATATTTAGGTTCGGCAACTTCCAAGATGTTTCTAACTAGAGAGGATTATTTTGCGTTTTCATAATTTGTATGGCAACCGATCTGAACTCAAGGAATCTTTTAGCTTATTCCAAATTAGAAAATAAGACTCCATCTCAACTCAAAATGGAAAGTAACGATGTTACTTGATTTTAATAAAAACCCAAAACCCAACCTTCTTCTGTTTCCTCTTTCCTAGTACCTGACAAGGAATAACTGTGATATTTGTTAAGTGCTTACTGTGTGTCAATTACTGCTCTAAGCACTGAGGTAGATTCAGGTTAATCAGGTAGGAAGCAATCCCTCTCTCACACGGGACGTGCAGTCTAAGTCTGCACGAGGGAGAACGTGTATAGAAACCCCAATTTACGGTTGAGAAAACTGAGGCACAGAATGGTGAAGTGACTTGCCCCAGGTCCCTTGGCAGGCAAGTAGCAGATCCAGGATTTGAATCTATGATGAGCTTCCTTACAATCTAGAAGGGAACTTGATTATTTTGTATGTACCCCAGCACTTAGCACAGTGCTTGGCACATAGCGGTGCTTAACAAATACCATTATTATCATCGTTATTATTATTCAACTGTATTTATTGAGTGCTCGCTGTACAAGGCTCTTAGGAGAGTACAATATAACAATAAACAGGCACATTCCCTGCCTAAAATGACCTTACAGTCTAGAGGGGGAGACAGATATTAATAGAAATAAATAAATTACAGATATGTATTCAAGTGCTTTGGGGCTGGGGGGGGATGAATAATAATAATAATAATAATAATGTTGGTATCTGTTAAGCGCTTACTATGTGCAGAGCACTGTTCTAAGCGCTGGGGGAGATACAGGGTAATCAGGTCGTCCCACGTGAGGCTCACAGTTAATCCCCATTTTACAGATGAGGTAACTGAGGCCCAGCGAAGTGAAGTGACTTGCCCACAGTCCCTTAATTAAGGGAGCAAGTCAGGGAGACAGAGAAGGGAGTGGGAGAAGAGGAAATGAGGGCTTAGGGAAGATCTCTTGGAGGAGATGTGCTTTCAATAAATCTTTGAAGTGGGGGAGAGGCATTATCTGTCATATATGAAGGGGGACGACTTTCCAGGCCAGAGGCAGGATGTGGGAGAGAGGTAGGAGGTGAGACAAATGAGATATTACTATTACTATTATTATTATTCTACTTCTAGGAAGGTGTGCCCCCCTTTCGAAACTCAACTGAGGGTACATCTCCTCCAAGAGGCCTTCCCAGACTAAGCCCCACCTTTCCTCATCTCCCACTCCCTTCCGCTTCACTCTGACTTGCTCCCTTTTACCTTCCCCCGGCTCCCAGCTCCACAGCACTTATATACATATCTGTAATTTATTTATTTCTATTAACGTCTGTCTCCCCCAGACCTTGAGCTCGTTACGGGCAGGGAACGTCGCCGGTTATGGTTGTATTGTAGTTTCCCAAGTGTTTAGTACAGCGCTCTGCCCACAGTAAGCGCCTAATAAATCCGACTGAATGAATGAATCTGCCCACCCAAGCTCCAGTCCCTTCCCGAACCCTGGAAATCCACAGAGATCCTAAACGATGGTATCTGTTAAGCGCTTACTATGTGCCAAGCACTGTTCTAAGCGCCTTATTCACCCACGTGCCGGAGCAACTCAACCCCCCCGGGAAGAACGACCGGCTCCTTGTTCAACCTTGGGCTAGAAAGACTCGGTTCAATTTCACTTCTAAAAAGGAAATCAAAGCCGCTCGGTCGCCCGACAGACGTTTCAGATGTCCTCGGCCATAAATCTGGCATCGTTCAAACAAATGATGACATCAGGTTAAAGGGAGAAGATAACCGACTCTGGCAGCGAACTAATGAACAATTAGCGTTGGGTGAAAGGGTGTGCCTCAGGTTTGGTTTGGTGAGCTGTCTAATCTGGGCTCACGGGTCACGTCAACTGCCCCGTTCCCCTGCCCTTAACGATTAAAATGGACTCCAGTCCGAGGGTGGGTGCGGCCGGGCCGTTTCCCAAATAGTCTAATGGGCGACGGGCACGTCCTAATTGGAAGGATTAGGGGCACACCGTTCGTCAACCTGATGGAACAGGTTTCAAACCGACGCCAACTTCCCAGCCAGCTGTGGGTGGGTCCCGGGATTGATTTCCTTCTCGGTTGGGTCGCCGATGGCGAAACCACCGACTGCCACATCAGAGGAGCGCGTTGTCTGGGTCAAAGGCGGAAAAGGATTTCGGTCGACTCTGAAGAGGAAGACGGGGCATTTTCCTCCACCGCTTGAGTGTATCTTGACTGTATAACTGGGGAGTCAGAGTTCATGGGTTCGAATCCCGGCTCTGTCACTTGCAGCTGTGTGACTGTGGGCGAGTCACTTAACTTCTCAGTGCCTCAGTTACCTCAGCTGTAAAAGGGGGATTACAACTGTGAGCCTCACGTGGGTCAACTTGATAACCCTGTCTCTACCCCAGCGCTTAGAACAGTGCTCTGCACATAGTAAGCGCTTAACAAATGCCAACATCATTATTATTATTCTTAAGCCTAATGGATAGAGCAAGGGCTGGGAGTCAGAAGGACCGGCTCTGCCTCTTCTCTGCTGTGTGACCTTGAGCAAATCATTTCACTTCTCTGGGCCTTATTGACCTCCTTTATAAGATGGGGATTTTACTCGGGGATTTTACTGTACTAAGCGCTGGGGCACCCTCTCAGGATGGCACCTGGAGAGTTTCCAGTCTCGGCTACGGGAGGGAGAGTCAAACAGAGGCCAACCATTCCATGCCCAGCTTGGGCAGTGGCTAGCCCGTGAAGGCAATCTGCTAGAAGTCAAAGCTGCCCGGTGCTGGGCAGCAGCAGCGGGGGAGAGAATCGAAGGTGGAGACTCAAGTTTACTGTGCGGAAGGAGGCAGTGGCAAATCGCTTCCGTATTTTTCCCAATAAAAGTCTACGGATCCACTACCAGAACGATTGCCGATGGAGGTGGGGCCGTTCAGGGAGAGATGTCGCTATGGGTCGGAAACGTCTCTACAGCATAAGACAAGAGTACGGTATAGTAATAAACAGAGACATTCCCCACGCACAACGAGCTTACGGTCTAGAGAGGGAGAACATTTTACAGATGAAGAAACTGAGGCCCAGAGAAGCGAAGTGGCTTGACTAAGGTCACACAGCAGACAAGTGGAGGAGCAGGATTAGGACCCCGGTCCTTCCAACTCCCAGGCCTAGGATCGATCCATTAGGCCACGTCACGTTTCCCTTTTCCCATTCGCTTGGGTTGTTCAGCAGAGCCCGCATGCCTTGGGCAAGTCACTTTACTTCTCTGGGCCTGTTACCTCATCTGAAAAATGGGGGTTGAGACTGAGAGATGGACTGTGTCCATCCCAATTTGCTTGTATCCACCCTAGCGCTTAGTACAGTGCGTGGCACACAGTAAGTGCTTAACAAATACCAGAATTATTATTATTATTATTATTATTATCATCTAGAGGGATTGTAGAACTAAGAGTTCACAATCACTTCTATGGATCCTGAAATCTCTTTTTCCTGGATTCCACTAGTACAGCTCTATACCATCATCACAAATGCTTTTAGAGTTGATTCAGACTCAATTTATGACCTACAAGCGCAAGACTTCGGGAAATAAATTGGTATGAAGATTATAGGGAGATCAAGGATGTAGGCAAGTGACCTAATTCAAGTAATTGCTAACCACTCTGTTGAATTCTCCTCGGAAATATGGTTTTTGAAGCAGTACAGCATTCTAAGTGGGACCCCAAATCTCGTTCTGAACAAAGATGTGACTCACAGCCGTGTTAGAAAAATAGGACACCACCGCAGTCTGCTGCAAGCTAGGCACTCGGGCCAGAAATGAGGATTATAGAATCATCATCCCCTGCTCTACTCACAGAGTTGGATGAGATTGATGGGTGAGATTATACCCATGAGGCAGGAAAGATTGATGTGCATTCAATCATTCTTTCCACACCATGTCCGCGTCATGGTTGTTCTTGGCTAGGTCGGTGCATTTGCGAGCAGCAGCGTGACCTAGTAGATAGAGCAAGGGCCTGGGAGTCAGAAGGATGAGTTCTAATTCCGGCTCTGCCATTTGTCTGCTGTTTGACCTTGGATGAGTCAGTTCGCTTCTCCATGCCTCAATTCCCTCATCTATAAAATGGGGATTAAGACCGACGGCCCCATGTGGGACGTGAACCACGTCTAACCCGATTAGCTTGTGTCACCCGAGGCCTTAAAACAGTGTCTGGAACATAGTAAAGCACTTAACAAATATAAAAAAGTCATAAAATGAACGGATATACCAGTTTAGGTGGTAAGCGCTTAGTTCAGTGCTCTGCACACAGTAAGTGCTCAATAAATACGACTGAATGAATGGAGCAGTCTCCAGTTCGAAGTGTCTGTCCTGCTTCTCATTTTAGGTTTTTCGGGCTGCGTCCCCAAATCTTTAGAGGTGGAAGAATACGTGCTCCGCTGGGGTGGGTGCCCACATCAGTCAGCACCTCCGTCCCTCTGATAGGGAGTTTGTGGGGACGGTCACGTGGGGAAAATGCAGGTGAAGATAGAAAAAAAGAGGCACAGACAAAGCAGAAGATTAAGTTCCGTGAGCTGTGGTGGGATGGCGTTAATTTGCTTTGCCTGGACTCCTTTTTCCTGCTTTCACTTGTATTTCCATTGCCTCTTTGGTTGTGCTTTTTTTTTTTTTTTTTTAATGACATTCAGCGCTTACAGTGTGCCAGGCACTGTTCTAAGTGCGGGGGAAGATATAAGTTAATCGGGTCGGACCCGATCCATGTCCCACATGGGGCCACCGTATTAATCCCCATTTTATAGAGGAGGAAACTGAGGCCCAGAGAAGCAAGTGACTTGCCCAAGGTCACACAGCAGACAAGTGGCAGAGCTGGGATTAGAACCCAGCGCTTTTGACTCCCAAGCCCATGCTCTATCCACTAGGCCACGCTGCTTGTCAGTGTTGCTTATCAATGATAACAGTAAGGATATTTATTTAGCACTAACCATATGTAAAGCACTCTACTAAGCATGTGTCTGCTGCTGTAGTGCACTCTCCCAAGCGCTTAGTACAATGCTTTGCACACAGTAAGCACTCAATAAATATGATTGACTGAATGAATGAATACAATGCAATAAAGTCGGTAAACACAATCCTTGCTCTCAAGGATCTTACAGTCCTCACGGTCCCATGCCAGCATCACTTTCAGAAACTGCTCTGAAATCTTTTTTTTCTTTTTTCTTTTTGGCAAGGTTGATCAAGGCCTTGGGGATGTCGTGGGGTCGACCAGGGGACTGGAGAACGTGACCCACTTCATCGTTTTAAAAAGCGGGCAGCTCTTCTGTCGGAGACTGCAGAGAGTCCTACCCGGGAACGGAGAGGAGGGTCAGTCCATCTAGTGACCCGGGCTAAATCGTACCTCCGGATTCCGTTGTCATCCTCCTCAAAAAGGAACCAGATGAAACTGACAGGAGATTTAAAAAAGATATTCGGTCCATTCCATAATGATCCGAAATTGGTTTTATTTCTCTTCAGAACTGCAGCCCTGGGAATTGCAGTCATTGTATGAAAGTGATTTGTGCCAGAACAAGAACAAAGCAGTGGCTGAGCACAATTTGCCACTCTGGAATCGTCTGATGGGCCTTTGAAGACACAAAACCCTTCAGATCCCGTAATCTGGCTCTAGGGAACCGGAACGTTGCCTCGAAGAGGGAAGAGCCCAATTCCTTAGTGGAGGGAAGATTTTTAAGTCCGGTAAATCAATTTCCTTGGTTTCCTGGGCCCCAATTTAAGCAACGTCTGATGCTGAATTTTTTTTTTTAAATCTCAGTTTTCGCCCTACAGGAATTCTTAAGGATTATGGGGTAAATCCATCAAGCTTAGTGTCTATTCAAAAACATAGCTTCAATCGTCAATCAGTCGGTTGCGGTTATTGAGCACTTACTGGGCACGAGCACTGTACTAAGCACTTGAGAGAGTGCCGTACTATGGGGAAACGTGATCTAGGATCTTACGCTCAATCGCTCAAAAATCCGGTCCCCTCCTACCTCACCTCGCTGCTCTCCTACTCCAACCCGGCCCGCACACTTTGCTCCTCTAATGCCGACCTACTCGCTGTGCCTCGAGCTCACCTATCTCACCACTGACCTCTCACCCACGTCCTGCCTCTAGCCTGGAACGCCCCTCTCTTCATATCTGATGGCAAATCACTCTCCTGCAAGAGGTGGCCTGAGCCTAAGCCCTCATTACTTCTCCTCCCGCTCCTTTCTGCATCACCTTTCACTTGGATTTACTCCCTTTCTTCACCCCTCCTTCAGCCCCACAGCTCTTAGGTACATATTCATAGTTTATTTATTTATTTATTTAAACGTCTGTCTCCCCCTTTAGACCATAAACTCTAAACTAGACTGTCAATTGCAGGCAGGGAATGTTATCTCCCAACTCTGCTATCTTGTAATAATAATAATGTTGGTATTTGTTAAGCGCTTACTATGTGCAGAGCACTGTCCTAAGCGCTGGGGGAGATCCAGGGTCATCGGGTTGTCCCACGTGAGGCTCGCGGTTAATCCCCATATTTACAGATGAGGTCACTGAGGCACGGAGAAGTTAAGTGACTCGCCCACAGTCACACCGCTGACAAGTGACAGAGCCGGGAGTCGAACCCATGACCTATGACTCCGAAGCCCAGGCTCTTTCCTCTAAGCCACGCTGCTTCCTGCCCACAGAAAACACTCAGTAGATATGATTGGTTGATTGCAATGGAGTGGGGGAGACATTAAAATAAATTACAGAGAGGGAAAACAGTAACATATAGGCATATGGACAAGAGAGGTGGGAGTTGGGGGTCTTAAATCTTAGAAATAGTTAATTATTTTTTAATCTAGCCAAGGGGGAAGATTTGTAACACTTCAGGTTTTGCTGAAAAGTACCTATTGAGATAGTCGATCGCAAGGCCCTCTTGATAAATTGGAACTTTACAATACTTTGAATTCATAGTATTCTAGGAATATGAGAAGCCATTGCGTGCATGTTCGTAGGATGTCTTCAGTAAAGTAACCTGTAGTCGAATGACATGATAATTAAAAATGTATTTGGCCTCTAGACAAATGAATGTAATAATTGTTATTAGGGCACTTGTTAAGCACTTACTATGTGCTAAGCACTGTTCGAAACAGGTTGGACACATTCCATGTCCTATAAGGGGATCACAGCAGCGTGGCTCAGTGGAAAGACCCTGGGCTTCGGAGTCAGGGGTCATGGGTTCGACTCCCAGCTCTGCCACTTGTCAGCCGTGTGACTGTGGGCAAGTCACTTCACTTCTCTGTGCCTCAGTTACCTCATCTGTAAAATGGGGATTAACTGTGAGCCTCACGTGGGACAACCTGATTACCCTGTATCTACCCCAGCGCTTAGAACAGTGTTCTGCACATAGTAAGCGCTTAACAAATACCAACATTATTATTATCTCCATTTTACAGAGGTGGTAACTGAGGCACAGAAAAGTTAAGTGACTTGCCCAAGGTGACACAGCAGGCAAGTGGCAGAGCCGGGATTATAACCCAAGTCCTCTGACAACCAAGCATGTACTCTTGCCACTAGCCACGCTGCTTCTCAAGTTGCCCTTCCGATGAGAATATTGTTACATTTTCTATGAGAATGGTTTCTTGATGCTTATTGGAACCTCCCACAGAGCAGGAATTGGGCTTTGAGAGCCAACAAAAACTGAATTAAAACTTAGATTGTAGTTCTGTGAATATTCAAATACTTCTGTTTCTCATTGACTCTTATTTGCCAGAGATATTTGTTCTGTGAGAATTTGATAATTATTTATTTCACCTGGAAGCTTGAACCACACAGTAAGCGTTCAATAAGTACGGTTGAATGAATGAATGAATGAATGAATGAATGAACCAAAAAACCATTAAGTTGATGGAGAAACAAATAATTTTCATCTTGCAAGAAAACAGACTCTAGGCTGCCCATAAATGATTCGTTAGATCCTCCTCTGTTTATTTTTTCAAGTAACTTCAGCATTTAGAGCAATTGAGCTCATTCTGTGGTGATTTCTGTCTTCCAGAAACAACCACAGTGGGGATATTATCCTGAGATGAGGTTATGTTTTAAAAAGGAATCAGAAAACAAACAAATTAAAAAAAAAACAGTTTTCAAGATCCACTGGGAATTAAAACCCAAGAAATCATGAATATTAGAGCAGGTAGTTAAGGTTGGAAAATGGATGGGGAAAGAGAGAAAATAGAAATCTTGAATTGAGTGCTGGGTGTCTTTAACATCTTTCCCACTGTGGAAGATCAGAGGCAAAGAAGTATTTTGAAGAAACAGACTTAAGCACTTTTTTAAAATGTTATTCGTCAAGTGCTTACGAAGTGCCGGGCACTGGACTTACTAAGCGCTGAGGTAGATACAAGATAATCAGGTTAGATACAGTCCATGTCCCACATGAGACTCACACTCTTAATCCTCATTTTATAGATGAGGTAACTGAGACACAGAGAAGTTAAGTGACTTGATCCAAGCACACAAAGCAGATAAGTGTCAGAGGCGGAATTAGAACCCAGGTCCTCCAGGACCCTGCTCTTTCCCCTAGGCCATGTTTTCCACTTGGAATTTGCTACGGACCAAGGACTGGACAAGATTCAAGAAAATCAGATCAGGCGCAATGGTTGACCCACCCAGGACTCAGTCTAAGAGGTATTTTATCCCTATTTTACCTGTAAGGAAACTGGGTCACAGAGAAATAAACCGACTTGCTCAAAGTCACCCAGAAGGCACGTAATAGAGCGGGAACGCTTAGTACATTGCTTTGCACACAGTGAAACTCAATAAATGCAAGTGAATGAATGAATGAGCTAGAATCTGGGTCTACTGACCCTCCTCAATCCTGGGCTCTTTCTTCTAGGACACATTGACAGAAGGAGTGAGAGAGAATGCGGTTGGGGTGTGTGTGTGTTTTTTAATGTTTGTTAAGCACTTACTTTGCGCCAAGCACTGTTCAAAGCTCTGGGTAGAGGAAGAGTAATCAGATTCCACATAAGGCTCACAGTCTAAGTAGGAGGGAGTACAGATATTGAATCCCCATTATTGAATCCCCATTTTACAGTTGAGGAAACTGAGGCTGAGAGAAGGGAAGTGACATACCCAAGGTCACCCAGCAGACTAATGGCGGAGCTGGGATTAGAACCCGTATCCTCTGACTCTCGGGCCCATGTTTTTCTCACAAGGCCGTGCTTCTTCCTGATGGGTTGGGCCAGATGCCAAAACGTTGAGGCTGTTTGCAGGTTGGCTTACGGAGGAGTGATGTGGGAGGGGCCGAGGAGGGTGGGGGCGAGCTTTGAGAGTCCATAGCAGGAAGGATGGGAGGGGATGAGATTCCCCTTTGGTGGTGGAATAGGTGAGAGGAGCATGAGGGTGTCTAATGCTTAATAATGATAATAATAATAATAATAATAATGTCGGTATTTGTTAAGCGCTTACTATGTGCCAAGCACTGTTCTAAGCACTGGGGTAGATACAAGGGAATCAGGTTGTCCCACGTGAGGCTCACAGTCTTCATCCCCATTTTACAGATGAGGTAACTGAGGCACAGAGAAGTTAAGTGACTTGCCCAAGGTCACACAGCTGACAAGTGGCAGAGCCAGGATTAGAACCCACCACCTCTGACTCCCAAGCCCGGGCTCTTTCCACTGAGCCACGCTGCTTCTCGCAGTGCTTCAGTTCCATCACTCGGATTTTCTGAAGCCAAGCCAGTTTTCTTGGTGTTTCAGATGCCGATTGAGACCTGATGACTCCATTTCTCAGAATAATAATTGATAAGTGTGCTTTTAGTTAAGTGTTTACTATGCGGCAAGCGCTGTTCTAAATCCTGGGGTCGGATAATCGGCTTGGACACAGTCCCCGTCCCACGCAGGGCTGACAGTCTAGGTAGGGAGGAGAACAAGTATTGAATCCTCATTTTACGGAGGAGGTAACCGAAGCCCAGAGAAATGAAGCCACTTGCCCGAGTTCACAGAGCAGGCATGCGGCGGAGGCAGGATTAGAACCCGGATCCTCTGGTTCTCAAGCCACTGCTTTTTCCGCTAGCCCAGGCCTGCACAAATGGATTTTTGCGTCGTTCACTTTAAGTGGATATAACTGCACTCCGAACGGACAGCTTGGACCGTCTGGGGTCGTATGACTCCCCTAAGACTTCCTGATCTCAGGGAGTTCCAGCTCAAGTCTGCCCACATTCCAGCTTGAATGATCTTGTTTAATTGTCGGCGGTCAGCTTGTCTGAGCAGACAACCGGTATTAATTCTGGCTAACTTGTGTTGCTAAGGAACCGGGCATCTGATTTTTTTAAAAAAAATACGGTATGCAGTTGTTAATAGCTGCATGGCGATAAGCAGAACAAAAGCTCAATCGTATTTTAAAGCGAGAGGGGAGTTACAGAGAAGCAGCATGGTGTAGTGGATAGAGCACGGGCCTGGGAGTCAGAAGGTCGTGAGTTCTAATTCCGACTCCGCCACTTCTCTGCTGTCTGACCTTGGGCGAGTCACTTCACTTCTCTGGGCTTCAGTTCCCTCATCTGTAAAATGGGGATTGAGACTGAGCCCCACGTGGGACAGGGACTGTGTCCAACACGTTCTGCTTGTATCCACTCCAGTGCTTAGTACAGTGTCTGGCACCTAGTTAAGCACTTAACAAACACCATCATTATTATTATTATATAGCATAACGTCTGATTTCAGCAGGAGACCCGCACACAAATCATTGTTGAAATAAGTCTCTTCTGCTCATTCAAAACAAATTGGGATTCTGTTCCATCGCTGGATGCTTCCTTGTTTTGGGTTTGGGTTTGTCCCACGTATCAAAGTCATCCTAGGAATATCAATCCAGGGAGAATCCAGTGTAGATCTGGTAGTTAAAATACTGTCAGATCAAGAAACATTTGAAAGTTTTCCAGCGGTTCTTGTAATCACTGTCAAGGACTCCTCCTCTTACTAGATTGTAAAGTCTTTGAGGAGAGGGATTGTACTTCCAAGCGCTTAGTACAGTGTTTGGTACACAGTAAGTGCTCAGTCACTCTCACCTCTCAATCATCTTTCTCCACTCGATTGTAAACTCTCCAAGGATTGTGTCGATCAGCTCTATTGAACTCTCTCAAGAGCTTAGTACAGTGATCGATGGACTGTTTTGCAGTGATGTTTGCAATCCCTGGGAAAAACTCCTTTCTTTACTCTTAAAGGGAAGGGCTGTTTGCTATCTCCATCCAGAGACCTGGGCTTGTGATTCAGAGACGAAGGGAACAAGGAATCATCAGCCCCACTTCCTGTGGTATTTTTGAATCCCAACTAGGGCTGTTTTTAGTGCTTGAGAGATAACCAAGAGCATGGGAGAGGGTAGACTGATGCAGGGTAAAAATATCTCTTTTTGGTAAAGGAAAATGGTGGTCAGTCCCTGAGGCCAACACATTTTGGTTTGGGTTGTGAGAAGAAAATGGCAGCTGTTCCCTCTACAGAACTCTGGGGTTTGGGGCTTAATGACAGGCAGGTGACATGAGGTGTTTTATGCAGAGGAAATCAATATTTGGCAGTTGGGTGTGGTGACATTATCATTATTACTTTTGTTGTAAACATATATTAAGGGTTTATTCTAAGCAAAGCTCTCCACTATGCTTTGGGGCAATTAGAAGAAAATCACTCAAGACCCACTCTCACATTCTAAATGGGAGAAGACAGACACACGATATAAAGGATTATGATGTAAATTACAACGCAAACAATTAAACCTAAATGATAAATAGATCAAATGGGAATTAAGACTGGGAGGCCCTTGTGAGTCAAGGACTGTGTCCAATCTGATAAGCTTGTATTTACCCCAGTGTTTAGTACAGCGCCTGGCACATAGTAAGCCCTTAATAAGAGAGTAAACAGACAGGATTCCTGCCCTCAAGGAACTGACGACCTAGAAGGAAATGATGTTAGAGGACTGGATACCACAGATTTTGTCCTATCTCCATATCCTTGGTTCTTAGAACCATATCCTTGGTTCTCTAGACTGTAAGCTCATTGAGGGCAGGGAATGTGTCTGTTTATTGTTATATTGTCCTCTCCCAAGCGCTTAGTACAGGGCCCTGCACACAGTAAGCGCTCAATAAATACGATTGAATAAATGAATGACTGAATGGCTGAAAACCCAGAAATTACTGGACCTCAGAGACCAACAGACCCTAACACACAAGACCCTGGCCAGCGCCTGCAGTATAAATATATTGGAGTCAAATGAAAAGTCAATTTTCGTGACTGGGCCCGGCACTGTAACCTGACAAGACTGTACGCTCGTTGTGGGCAGGGACCGTGGCTGTTGTATTGTTTTATTGTACTCTCCCAAGTGCTCAGTACAGTGTTCTCCACACAGTAATTGCTCATTAAATAGGATTGACTGGCTGACTGACTTTTCATTTCTTCTCCCTTCCCAGAATTAGATCCCAATGTCGGACAACACCACTTTTTCCCCGCAATTGGCCTGAAGGGAATTGAAAGCTGCAGTTAACACTGAAGCTGAGAGATGTAGCATCATCGTCCGTGATAATCTCCCCGGCAAAAGCAGCTGGGAGAGTGAGTACTGGCCCGATTTAGATATTTAAACCTCTCTTTCGGTGAAGCGGCAGGCTTTCGGCAGCCTCCCGAGTCTCCTGTGTAACCTCACCACCCTGCCTTTCCACTTTCCGGTCTCCCAGTGAACAATTGCAGGTGGAATCTTCCCTCGGGGACAGGTTTTCAGATACTGCGTTATAATGCCGTTGCAGCTGGTGACAACTGCATAGTGACAATTCATCAGGGATCCAGTACTGCTTCAACTCTGGATCGAGAACAATGTTAATGGAAAAGGATGTTTATCCTGAAGAGAAAATTTTTAAATGTTATTTGTTAAGTGTTTATTAAGTCACTTAACTTCTCTGGGCCTCAGTTACCTCATCCGTAAAATGGGGATGAAGACCGTGAGCCTCACGTGGGACAACCTCATTACGCTGTATTTACCCCAACGCTGAGAACAGTGCTCTGCACATAGTAAGCACTTAACAAATACCAATATTATTATTATTAAGTGCCAGGATACTGTACTAAGCACTGGGTTAGTATGAGGTTAGGAAACAGCCATTTAACAGATGAGGTAAACTCACAGTCTTAAGACTCATTTAACAGTTGAGGTAACTGAGGCATAGAGAAGTGTAGTGACTTGCCCAAATCACAGTAGAGAAGTGGCAGAATTGGGATTAGAACCCAGATACTCTGACTCCCAGGCCCGTACGTTTTCTACTAGCCCACGCTCCTTCCCAGAAAGGGAATACCTGGTTGTTCCATAGAGGCCTAGAATAAGAATGATCAGAGGGAGAGTCTAAATTTGCCTATTCAACAAGGAAGCATAATTCCATTCCATTCCATTCCATTCCATCGTGGTCCATCCTATTCCATTCCATCTTGCTCCATCCGATTCCACTCAATCTTATTCCAACCTATTCTGTTCTGTTCCATTCCTTTCTTTCCATCCCATCATTATTATCCATCTTGACCCATTCCATTCCTTTCTGTTCCGTTCCATAATCGTCATCATTATCCATTCTCTTCCATTCCTTTCTGTTTCTTTCCATTGTAATCATCCACACTCCATTCCATTCCGGTTCAATCGATTCCATATTCTTCATCTTATTCCATTCCATTCCACTCTGGACCATTCCATTCTGGGCCATTACATCCCTTTTATTAAATAACTGCCTCTCATTGCAACCCCCCAAGGGTAGGCAAGGGAAGAACAAGATTTTTGGATTATTTGGGATGGGGAAGCTGAGGTGAGGGAGAAACAAGGATAGGAAAGGATAGATCGTCGGTGGCCGTGAGTAGTTACCCACTGCTGCTCTCTTGGAAGGCATCGCTGCTCTTTGGACAGGGATTGTCTCTCTTTATTGCTGAATTGTACTTTCTAAGCGCTTAGTACAGTGCTCCGCACACCGTAAGCGCTCAATAAATATGATTGAATGAATGAATCACTACAGCCGACCAACCGGCTTGAGGGGCAGAAACCCAGGCTCTGTGAATATAGGGGTGTTAGGGGACTGGCAAAATGAAATCAAACCCCTCACCACAACAGTCAACCATCAGTCAGACGTATTTACTGGGATTAGAACCCATGACCTTCTGGCTCCCAGGCCCGTGCTCTAACCACTACACCGTGCTGCTTCTCTGGGTAGGACCTAGCTCTTCAAAATGACATCTTTAGAAACTAAAGTCAACTGTATAAATCACTAGGTAGCTAAATAGGTATTCTATCTTGAGGAGTACAGTTGTTAGGAGGGGGATAAAGAATGAGGAGGGAGGGAATACGGCCGTGGGCTGGAGACACGTGACGGGAAAGAGGAAATAGGTACAGGAAAAAGCTTCCATCCAAAATCTGATATTGTTAGCAAGACAAATGAACTGGATTTTCCTCTCACATGTCCACGCTGGAAACTGGGTTACTGAAGACAATTACTGCCCAGCAACTAGATCTTGGGAAAATGCAAGTCAGCAGGGCCCCGTGTGCCGAATCACCGCTTCGTCAAATCCAAGTACCTGAGGGAAATGACAGATTCAGGGGAATGGAATTTCTAGTGAAATGTTGAGCCGTCACTGAGCATTCCCTGTGCCTTTTTCTGTTTCAATCTCTCCATGGGCAAACCTTTAGGAAAAGAGAAGAAAAGGGAAGGACACATCATCCAGTAATAAACCCCATTCTGGTAGTGGACTGTTTCAGCTATCAAAGTCAGCTTAGATCGTTATCTTACCTAGCCGATCTCTCCCTTCCACGGTCCACACTTCACTCTCCCGAGAGGATCATTTTTCTAAAGAGACATTCCCCACATCTCTCCGCTCCTCAAAAATCATTCAAGGGTTGCCCATCCCTCTCTGCATCGAGCAGAAGTTTCTGACCATTGGCGTTAAAGTTCTCAGCACTCCCCTCTTACGGATCCACTCTGTTCCCCCAGTCCATCCCAGCTCACGCTCTTTGTTCCTTTCTAACACACTCTCCGTTCCTTTCGGGGGGTTCCTGCTCTCCCATCCCTCACTCTTCTGTTTTCTTGGAAGTTTCCCTGGTCTGACTGCCCCCTCTTCAGCCTACTTGCCAGACTTGCTGGGTTGCAGAGATTAGTCAAAATTTGGCTCATTTGAACGGAAGGAGCATGCTTTCTCTCTCTCTCTCTCTCTGTCTCTGTCTCTGTCTCTGTCTCTGTCTCTCCATCCCTTAATCTCCTGACCCCTTTCAGCTCTTCACCATCTCACAAATGTTCAGTTGGAACTAAGCGCTTGGAAAGTACAATTTGGCAACAAATAGAGACAGTCCCTACCAACAGTGGTCTCACAGTCTAAAATTCTTTATTCATTCAATAGTATCTATTGAGCACTTACTATGTGCAGAGCACTGTACTAAGCGCTTGGACTGTACCAACCGGTAACTGATAGGGACAGTCCCTGCCCTTTGACGGGCTTACGGTCTAATCGGGGGAGAAGGACAGACAAGAACAATAGCAATAAATAGAATCAAGAATAAATAGAATCAATAGAATTATATATATATTATATTGCACTCTCCCTAGCACTTAATACAGTGCTTTGCACAGAAGTGCTCAATAAATACAACTGAATGAATGAATGAATGGTCACTATTTTGACTCTGGACCATTTGATGTTTACCTGTTGGCCCTGAGTTCCTCCTGACAAGCTCAGAGCACCCGACTGGTTGTCCTATGAGCCGGCAGGTGGAATCTGTCTTCCTGCCCACCTGCCCCAGAGAGAAGGAGCTCGATGCCTTTACAGGGCATTGTACTGGACGAACTCTCATGGGTTCCGCTCTGTCCATGTTGGGGGGGGGGGTGGCGTGTGTGTGTGTACGCGCGTGCATTTGTGTATCTGTCCACAACATGGCATAGTGGATGGAGGATGGGCCTGGAAGGCAAAAGGTCGTGGGTTCTAATCCCAGCTCCGCCACTTCTCTGCTGTGTGCTCTTGGGCAAGTTAATTCACTTCTCTGGGATTCCTCATGCTTTAGTAAGCATTTAACAAGCACCATTATCATTATTAATAAAAGAAATTACAGGTAGGGGGAAGCAACAGAGTTTGAAAATAGGTAGGTAATTGCTTCTGGGGTCGAGAGGGAGTAGCCAGTGGCATTAGAGGAGGAACTAACTGGTAAGGGGAGATGAGAGATTATCATCATCATATTGAACACTTACTATGTGCTAAGCGCTTGGGACAGTACAGTACAACAGAGTTAGCAGCCACATTTCCTGCCCACAGTCATTTTATAATCTAGAAGGGAAGGCAGACATTAATGTAAACAACTTATCCCCGCTCTGCCACTTACCTACCGCGTGACCTTAGGGAAGTCATTTCACTTCTCTGGGCCTCGGTGACCTCATCTGTAAAATGGGGATTAAGACTCTGAGGCCCATCGGGCACTGTGTCCAACCCAATTAACTTGTATCTGCTCCACCCCTTAACACGGTACCCGCCACACAGTAAGTACTTAACGAATACCTTTGAAAAAAAAAGAGAGATAAACTCCGGGCAACATCAATGTACAGAGATGGAGTGATAAATAGCTCACTAATTAGAACGATCAAATGAGCCCAATACGGCCACCGTCTCTTATCTGGTGTGACCCGAGACAGGCCCCGCTCCCTCTCTTGAGACAGAAGAAAACTCCCTTGTGGTTGTTAGGGAGGAAGTGTTTCTTACTGCGCACTAGTGTAATGGGCTGATAGGGACAGAGCCGCTGACTCTTGTTCACGTGGCAGACCGCATCGATTCCACCGACGGCCCCAGACTGCACTCTCACCTTGGCAACTGTGTGTCACCGGGAGGAGGAAGAGGAAGAAGAGAAGGAGGCGGTGGCCAGGGCCTGTGTCTTGAAATGAGCCACGTGCGGGGCCTGGAAAGTCCTCATGATGGTGGGCAGGCTAGGTCTCACACGAGACTGTAGGTCAGAAGCAGCAGTTCAACATTACACCCATGAGTCGATGACGATGGCATTTGCTCAGCGCTTACTACGAATTCATTCATTCGATAGTATTTATTGAGCGCTTACTGTGTGCAGAGCACTGTACTAAGCGCTCGGAATGGATAAATCGGTAACAGATAGAGACGGTCCCTGCCCTTTGAAGGGCTCACGGTCTAATCGGGGGAGACGGACAGAGGAGAACGATAGCAATAAATAGAATCGAGGGGATGAACAGCTCATTAAAACGATAGCAGATAAATAGAATCGAGGCGATGCACGTCTCATTAACAAAATAAATAGGGGAATGAAAATATATACAGTTGAGCGGACCGGTACCGTGCTGGGGGAGGGGAAGGGAGAGGGGGAGGAGCAGAGGGAAAGGGGGGAAAGGAGGGTTTAAGCTGTGGAGAGGTGAAGGGAGGGTGGGTAGAGGGAGCAGAGGGAAGAGGGGAGCTCAGTCTTGGAAGGCCTAATGAATCAAACGGTATTCTAAGCGCTAGGGTAGATACAAGTTAATCAGGTTGGAAACGGTCCCTGTGCCGCATGGGGTTCACGGTCTTAATCCTCATTTTCCAGATGAGGTACCTGAGCCCCAGAGAAGTGAAGTGACTTGTCCAAGGTCACACAGCAGACAAGCGGTGGAGCCGGGATTAGAACCAGGTCCTTCTGATGCGCGGGCCCGTGCCCTACTCCCCAGGCCATGCGTATAATAATAATGTTGGCATTCAAGCGCTTGCTACGTGCAGAGCGCTGTTCTAAGCGCTGGGGTAGATACAGGGGAATGAGGTTGTCCCCCGTGAGGCTCAGAGTCTTCATCCCCATTTTCCAGATGAGGGAACTGAGGCCCAGAGAAGTGAAGTGACTTGCCCACGGTCACCCAGCTGACTCGAGTATTAAGGTTCCTGCGTGGGTTCGAATCCCGGCTCTGCCGCTTGTCAGCTGGGTGACCGTGGGCAAGTCACTTCACTTCTCTGGGCCTCAGTTCCCTCATCTGGAAAATGGGGATGAAGACTCTGAGCCTCACGGGGGACAACCTGATGACCCCGTGTCTCCCCCAGCGCTTAGAACAGTGCTCTGCACAGAGTAAGCGCTTAACAAATACCAACATTATTACTAAGCGCTTCAGAGAGGACAACAGAACAGTGAACAGACCCATTCCCCGCCCACGGCGAGCTCGCAGTCTAGAAGGCAGGACCAGCCTCCACAAAGTGAGAGCCAGAAAGGGTGGAGGGATCCAGACACCACCCCTCGTGGGAGAGGGAGGGTGGCTAACGTGGCGCCTCTGCCATCTTCGATTCGACACGGTAAGGGCGGCTGTGCATAAGCGTGGAAATGCAATAAAATCAAAACTTTGCCCTCGGAGCTACGTAAGAGGGCACAAAGGTTGGGAAATGGTTCCCCGAAGGATCGGCTTCATTTCGAACTGCGACCCGTGTATCTGGCCAAGCCCTCCAAGATGACCCGATAAGCTGCCGTGGTCCCCCGCCGCCTCATCCGTCGTCCGGGTGGTTTAAACTCCATTAATTAATTATTAATTATTATTATTGCTATGGTACCTGTTGAGCACGCACCATGTTCCACGCCGGCATAGGTACCAGATAATCGGGTACCAGATGATCCGGTTGGCCACGATCCCTGTGCCACACGGGGCTCACATTCCTAGTCCCCATTTTACAGATGAGGTGACCGAGGCCCAGAGAAGTGAAGTGACTGGCCCAAGGTCACACGGCAGACAGGTGGCGGAGCGGGGATTAGAACTCGGGTCCTCCTGACTCCTGGGCCCACACTCTAGGCCACACTGCTTCCCTACACGTACTTTGGAAAACACGCTTCTGAAGTCCTGCCGTTTCCTGGTAGCCATTAATAACGGGCACCATCCTCCTAAAACCAGTTGTCCACCCTTTCGGTTTCTCTGGTATAACGTGCGGAAAGTACCAGCCCAAGGCACTGGAATAGTGTTTCCCCTTCCCCCAAATCACAGGTTACTCATTTACCAAAGGCAAACATTTTCTTCTCCCCTTCCCACACAGGCAGAAATCAGTTCCCAAAGTCAGGGATAGTGTCCTTCCAGGGGGGCTAACAGGACCTTGAACGAAATTACCCTGTTGATGGACTGTTTCCGGCAGGAGAGGCAGAGAAGCAGCGTGGCCTAGTGGTTAGAGCGAGGGCCTGGGAGCCAGCGGGACCCGCGTTCTAATCCCGGCTCCGCCACTGGTCTGCTGTGTGACCTCGGACAAGTCACTTCTCTGGGCCTCAGTTCCCTCAACTGAAAAACGGGGTTCAAAATCGTGAGCCCCACGTGGGACGCGGACTGCGTCCAACCCGATTACTCTGTATCTGCCCCCGCGCTTAGAAGAGTGCCTGGCACATAGTAAGCGCTTATTCATTCATTCAATCGTATTGATTACTTACCGCGTGCAGAGCGCTGCGTGCAGAGCGCTTGGAAACAAACACCATATAAAAAAAAAAGCAAGCACGTTCGATTCGGGGGGCCGCCCCGGTAGGTTCTCCCCAAATACTGGTAGTGCAGGTCACGCAGGCAGCAGATTTGCCTCTGACCTAGTCCGTGCTCCTTCCACTGAGCCACACTGCTTCTCAGTGACTAAATGCTTCTAAATGACTTGCCCGAGGTCACACAGCAGGCATTTGATGGGATGGGAATTTAGAACCCAGGTCCTCTGACCCCCAGGCCCGTTCTCTTTCCACTAGACCATACTGCAGCGCGGCTCAATGGAAAGAGCACTGGTTTGGGCGTCAGAGGTCATGGATTCTAATCCCGGCTCTGCCTCTTGTCAGCTATGTGACTTTGGGCAAGTCACTTCACTTCTCTGTGCCTCGGTTCCCTCATCTGTCAAATGGGGATGAAGACTGTGAGCCTCACGGGGGACAACCTGATGACCCTGTATCTACCCCAGCGCTTAGAACAGTGCTTGGCACATAGTGAGCGCTTAACACATACCAATATTATTATTTTTTTATCATTATTATTTCTCCTCAGTCGTTAACCCACCTCAACCACCATCTTGATTCGGTCTCTCCTATATCGGTTCCACCCCCTGCAAGACCCTCTCTCCCGGCTTCCCCCGACCCCGGCCTCAGCTCGCCGCGGTGGGTTTCCGATCTTGAGAAATTCAGGTCACTTAAAACCCCTCCCTTTCTCTTAGTTCTCCTTGCACGGCTTCTCTGACCCCACTTTGCATTCTTTCTTCTAGCCCCACTGAATACGTTACTTATTCCTCTCACACACAAAAAAATGTACGATCTATTTCCATTCGGCAACAATCTCCAGGAAACTCGAATTCCCGGGGATGAATTCATTTTCGACTTCCCGCTAGCTCCTTAGGAATACCGTCTGGTGGTCTGTCCCCTTAAACCCAATCTGTTCCAGTTATAACAGATAAATTCTAAACAAATAAATAAGGACGATATCTCATTCATTCATTCGATCGTACTTATTGAGCGCTTACTGTGTGCAGTGCACTGTACTAAGCGTTTGGGAGAATACAATCCCACGATAAGCAGACACATCCCCTGATGTCCGTTTGTGTGTACTGACGTCGGTCTCCCCACCTCTAGACTGTAAGCTTGTTGTGAGCAGGGATTGTCTCTCTTTATTGCTGTATTGTAGCCTCCCAAGCATGTAGTACAGTGCTCTACATAACCGTAAGCGCTCAATAAATACGACTGAATGAATGAATGCCCGGTGGTGTTTGTTAAGCGCTTACTAGGTGCCAGGCATATAGTATGGAACATATACCACACACCATAGTATAGCATACTATGTGCTAAGCTCCCTGGTTGATACAAGTTAATCAGGTTGAACACAGTCCGCGTCCCATGTGGGGCTCACGGTCTCAATCCCCATTTTACAGATGAGGTCGCTGAGGAAAGAAGGGGGCGTGGGAATCAGAGGACCCGAGTTCTAATCCCAGCTCCGTCGCTTGCCCGCTGTGTGACCTTGGGCCGGTCACTCGACTTCTCCGTTTCTCCATCTGTAAAATGAGGATTCATTACCTGTTCTCTCCACCCTTACTTAAGCTGACATGTGGAAGGAGGACCGTGTCCATCCCGATTATCTCTTATCTACCCCAGTGCTTAACAGAGTGCTTGGCATACAGCGCAGTGCTCCGCGGTTCGAACAGTGCTTGGCACATAGTAAGCGCTTAACAGATAGCATAATTATTATTATTACAGTGCCTGGCACATGGTAAGTACTTAAATACCGCAATTATCATTATTATCATAGTGCCTGCCGCATAGTAAGCAGTTAAGAAATACTATGATTATTTTTATTATTGACATTATTTTATTACGACTGTTAAATCTGGTATTTAACAAATACCCCAAGAAGTACCTCCTGGAGGAAAATCCCATCCCGCAGAAGCCACCAGGGAAGACGAACGTCAGAGCGATCACATCGATCTCCCTGAAAATTAGAAATGATGGAAGAGAGTCATAATTAAAAACTCCGAAAACATGCAGAAAGAGAGGGCTGGGGACAGAGGGGAAAGCATGGGGTTGGGCAATAGAACCCCGGAAGAGAGAAAGGTAAATCTACATTTTCTTAGCTTTTCAGCAGGGGCAAAAAGGAGAAAAGAAATACGAGCCAAACGGCAATTACCTCTAGAACGGAATCCAATCGACTCTGGCAAACCCCGGACATTTCGCAGACGGGCTATAATAATAATCCATCTTGGCGCTCCCGCGGCTCTCAGAGGCCTCCGTAAACGGCTGTTAGTCCGAGTACTCCTCTCGGGGAGATGGTAACCCAGGCTTGTTTCCTCTGCCTCTGGGGAGGCTGGGGCAGATCCAGGATCGGCCTCGACCGCTCCTTGCCGGGGGCGGAGGAGTTGGGTCGTTTGGCCTAGTGGATGGGGCCTGAGGAGCAGAAGGACCTGGGTTCTAATCCCGGCTCCGCCACCAGCCAGCTGTGTGATCTTGAGCGAGTCAGTTAGCTTCTCTGGGCCTCTGTTACCTCACCTGTAACGTGGGGATTAAGACTTTGAGCCCCATATGGGACGGAGGCTGTGTCCACTCGGGATTTTTAGCTATCCCAGAGCTTAGTACCGTGCCCGGCGCATAATAAGCGCTTTACAGATACCGCAATCATTAGTCGGGAGAGAAAGGACTCAAGGACCAAGAAGGCGAATTTTTAGGGTTTTTTGACCTACTCAGCATACCCTTTAAAAAGGCCCCAAATATATATATTTTTAACGTTGAAGATATTCTCGACAGCCCACTTGTCTACTTATTAGTCCAAACAGAATTCCCCCTTAGTATCAATCGATTTAACGTATTTGTGGGATTAATCTTTCATATCTCACTGTCATCACTATCCTCCCCCTGCCCTTTGGATTGCAGGGTGCAGGGGGAGTTGCTAACGGATTAGCAGGTGAGGATTCAAAGGCATAATAACGACAATTGGGGCACTCCTGATGTAATGATTAATAGTAATTAATCATCATGGTATTTGTTAAGCACTTACTATGTGCCAAGCACTGTTCCAGGTGCTGGGGTAGATACAGGGTAATCAGATTCTCCCACCTGGGGCTCAGAGTCTTAACCCCCATTTTCCAGATGAGGTAACTGAGGCACAGAGAAGTTAAGCGACTTGCCCGAGGTCACACAGCAGACAAGTGGCGGATCTAGGATTAGAAGCCATGTCCTCCGACTCCCAAACCCGTGCTCTTTCCACTAAGCCACGCTGCTTACTGTGTGCCAGGCAGTGCCCTAAGCGCTGGGGTGGATAAAAGCAAATCAGGTCGGACACAGTCCCTGTCCCACATGGGGCTCACAGCCTCAACCCCCACTTTCCAGATGAGGTCACCGAGGCACAGAGAAGTGACGTGACTTGCCCAGGGAAAGGTACACGGTAGGGGGGCTTTATGAGCCCCCTCTAAACACCATCAATCTTTGCAACTTCACCCAACGTGAGGCTCTCCCTGTCCTAAAATCAGAATATCTGCATGGCAGCGCCGAGCGTGACTCTTGTATGCCCTCTGGTGCCTTGCAAGAAAAATATTTTTGATTTTCATAATAATACTTATGGTACCGTTAGGCGCCCACTATGTGCCAAGCACTGTTCATCCATCCCTTCATGTATTCAATCGTGTTTATTGAGCTCCTACTGAATGCAGAGCACTGTACTAAGCCCTTGGGAGAGCCCAATCCGACAATAAATGGACACATTTCCTGCCCACATCGAGCTTCCAGTCTAGAGGGGCAGGGAACGTGCCTGCCGACTCTGTTGTACCGCACTCCCCCAAGCGCTCAGTACAGGGCTCTGCACGGAGTCAGCGCTCAAGAAATGCCATTGATTGATTGACTGACTGATTGATTTATTTTCAGCATGATGGTATTTGTTAAGCACTCACGATGTGCCGAGCACCGTTCTAAGCCCTGGGGTAGATACGAGGTCATCAGGTTGTCCCACGTGGCGCTCAAAGTCTTCATCCCCATTTTACAGATGAGGTAACTGAGGCACAGAGCAGTTGTGACTTGCCCACAGTCACACAGCCGACAGGTGACAGAGCGGGGATTGGAACCCACGACCTCTGACTCCCAAGCCCGGGCTCTTTCCACTAAGCCATGCTGCTTCTCAGGAATTCAGGAAGAGGGGGCAGAAGCGTGGTGCCTAAAACGACAGCGCTTTGCACATAGCGAGCGCTAAACAAATACCATCATTATCATTATTTTTATTATTATTAGGGTCGAATCAGTGCTAGTGCCGGCCTGAGCTTCTCTTGGCAGCTGCAGAATCCGACTTCTGTGTTTTCCCAGCTCCATCTAGAGGCCCAAGGGAAACTTTCCCTCTGAATAGCTGCAGATTTATTTTTAGGTGGGTTTGCCCTATTCATTCACTTTTTCTTTCGGTGGTATTTATTAAGCGCTTACTGCGTGGAGAGCACTGTACTGAGCGCTTGGGAAACTACAATACAACAGTAAACAGTGACATTCCCTGCCTACAGAGCTCACAGTCTGGGAAGCGGCGGGGGGGGGGGAGATGGACCTCGATAAAAATAAATAAAATTACAGATATTGACGTTAAGTGCTGTGGGGCTGGGAGCGGGGAGAAGAGCAAAGGGAGGAAGTCAGGGTGACGCAGAAGGGAGCCGGGGATGAGAAAAAGTGAGGTTTAGTCGGGGAAGGCCTGTTGGAGGAGATGGGCCTTCAATAAGGCTTTAAAGGCGGGGAGAGCGATCGTCCCACCTGAGGAGGGAGGACATTGCAGGCCTTACTGAACTGATCCATCAGTGAATCAATCATTCGCACTTATTGAGCTCTTACTGAGTTCAGGGCATGCACTAAGCTCTTGGGAGAGAACAACACGACAGTACGACAGACACTTTCAATCGGTCAGTCGATCGAGCACTTACGGTGTGCAGAGCACTACGCTAGAGAAGCAGCGTGGCTCAGTGGAAAGGGCCCGGGCTTGGGAGTCAGAGGTCATGGGTTCGAATCCCCACTCCGCCGCTTGTCAGCTGTGTGACTGTGGGCGAGTCGCTTCGCTTCTCTGGGCCTCAGTTCCCTCATCTGGAAAATGGGGATGAGGACTGTGAGCCTCACGGGGGACAACCTGACGACCCTGTATCTCCCCCAGCGCTTAGAACAGTGCTCGGCACATAGTAAGCGCTTAACAAATACCAACATTATCATACTACGGCTTGGGAGGGTACTTAATATAATTTCTACCCCACACACCATTTTGAAATAATCCCGGGTCTACATTTAAGGCCCAACATATATATATATATATATATTTAATTTGAAGATTTTCCTCAACAGCCCACTTGTCTGTTTATAACTCCCTCCAAAATTCTGCCTTTGTGTAGTTCGATCTGTGTGGTGAATTGTGCAAGTCTCACGGTCATTAATACAATCACCGGGCCCTTGGGATTGTGAGATCTAAAAGTCTGGGTCATTTTAAATTCTATCAGAAATAATTTTTTTTCCCCACTTCCTTTCTCCCCACTTTGCCAAGGGTCTGGGAAATAATAATGATGGTATTTGTTAAGCGCTTACTGTGTGCCAAACACTGCTCTGAGCGCTGGGATAGATAGAAGGTTATCAGGTTGTCCCACTCGGGGCTCACAGTCTTAATCCCCATTTTACAGATGAGGGAACTGAGGCCCAGAGAAGTTGCGTGACTTGCCCAAAGCCGACTGTCTTGCATGTACTCACGTAATTCACGTAATAACTCACACAATAAGCCCGTGGCGTTTCCACTCCTCTCCCAAGTTTTGAGGAAGAAAGAAGGATTTTTTTAAACTAGGTGATTGTAAACGGTTAAGCAATCAGTAGCATTTATTGAGTGCTTATTGTGTGCAGAACATTCATTTATTCATTCATTTGTATATATTGAGTGCTTACGTGTACAGAGCACTGTACTAAGCGTTTGGGAAAGTACAATGCAATGATAAAACAGAAACATTCCCTGCCCACAGTGAACTTATAGTGTGGGAGGAGGGAGTTGGGGGAGCAAAGACATTAATACAGATAAATAAACGACAGTGCGGCCGGGAGGTGGGAAGAACAAAGAGAGCAACAGCCAATTTTTACTTGACCAAAGAGGTCATTCCTTGGCACCGAATCCCCAGCTTTCTCCTCATCCAATAGCGTAGTTCAATAAAAGTTTGGGACGAGCCCAAGTTCAGTATATTCAAAATGATATCCAAGTCATCCACCTAATGAAAACTGGAATCTCACGAGGAGACCTAGTCCTCCCATCTCTGAAGCCCACTATGTTCGGCTCTTGAGTTTCACGGAGGTGGTATCAGGGAGCTTCGGGCCTGACCTGAACTCCAGGTGTCTGCGGCAGTGAGCGTCTTTTTGGCTTGAAAGGCCCGAGGCCCAGCCTTGGATGATGGAAGGTTTATTTGACTGCCAGAAACGAGGCTGGGCAAATTCCACCACCTTTCAACGGGAGCACGATGACCTGCCGAAATAGCGGACAACTGTCTTGAGGGCATAGATCCCTGGCAGATGAAAGCAAATCGGCCACCGGGCAACCCACGGCCTCAGACTCCCAAGCCCGTGCTCTTTCCACTGAGCCACGCTGCTAACCCAACACCGTACTAAGCGCTTGGGAGAATCCAGTGCGAGGGAATAGGTGATGATAGGAATAATAATATGGTCAGCTGTGTGACTGTGGGCAAGTCACGACTTCTAGGTGCCTCAGTTACCTCATCTGTAGAATGGGGATTAACTGTGAGCCTCATGTGGGACAACCCGATGACCCCGTATCTCCCCCCAGCTCTTGGAACAGTGCTGTGCGCATAGGAAGCGCTTAACAAACACCAACATTATCGTTATAATTAGTTGTTAAGCGCTTCCTATGTGCCGGACACCGTACTGAACGCTGGGGTGGAGACGCGCAATTCGGATCGGACGCAGCCCCTTGTCCCACATGGGACTCGCCGTCTCAGTCCCCATTTTTCAGATGAGGTAAACGAGGCCCAGAGAAGTTACGTGGCTTGCCCCAGGTCACACAGCAGACAAGTGGTGGAGTTGGGATTAGAACCCAGGTCCTTCTGACTCCCAGGCCCCGGCTCTTTCCACTACACCATGCTGCTTCCCTAGACACTTCTCCTCCCCACAACGAGTTTACAGCGTGACATTAATGTAAGGAATTTCTGGACCTAATAAATAATTGAAGGATATATGGGTGATAGACACTTGCACAGGGGGGAGAGGGGGAGGAGGAGGAGCAGAAGGGTGAAGAAATGCCTAAGCAGGTGGGGATTGTTCACTCATTAAGACTGCCACGGGGCGGGGAAGAAAACAGGAGCCACAGAGTATTTCGGGTCTGGGAGCCAGAGGTCGTGGGTTCTAATCCCGCTGCCGTCACTTCATTCATTCAATAGTATTTACTGAGCGCTTACTATGTGCAGAGCACTGTACTAAGCGCTTGGAACGTACAATTCGGCAACAGATAGAGACAATCCCTGCCCACTGACGGGTTTACGGTCTAATCGGACTGTAATCGGACTTGGCTTCTCTGTGCCTCAGTTTCCTCATCTGGAAAATGGGGATTAGACTGTGAGCCCCACGTGGGACAACCCCACTACCTTGTATCTTCCCCAGCTCTTAGTGCAGTGCTTGGCACATAGTAAGCGCTCAACAAATACCATGATCATCATTATTATTTCTTTCAATCGTATTGACTGAGCGCTTACTGCGTGCCGAGCCCCGTACTAAGCGCTTGGAAAGGACGATACAACAATAAAGAGAGTCGGAGATCATTCATTCATTCATTCACTCGTATTTACCGAGCGCTTACCGTCTGCGGAGCACTGTACTAAGCGCTTGGAAAGTACGATTCGGCAACAGATAGAGACAATTCCTGCCCAACAAGGGGCTCACAATCTAGAAGCGGGGGAGACGGACAGCAGAACGTCAAAAGAAGTAAACGGGCATGGATACTAAACAAATCGAAATTAAGCAGGCGGGGGTGATTAATTCATTAAGACCTCCACGAGACAGGGAAGGGAGGGCAAAAGGGTGAGAACAAAGTGGGGATGGGGCGTTAATTCCTTGAATCCCTTCCCTAGGCACTCAAACCGAAAGACCATCAAGTGCCTGCTTGTTTTCCTCTCCGCCTTATCGCTGGATGAATTCTTTTATGGCTGATCTCGCCCCTGTTTCAATGCCACTAAAAATATGCCCAAACGTTTGGGCAATCGTGGGAGTAAATATGGCATAAATCCCTCCCGGACGGTAAACTCAGGGAACACGTCCACCAACTGTCCCAAGTGCTTAGTAATAATAATAATAATAATAATGGTATTTGTTAAGCGCTTACTATGTGCCAAGCAGCGTTCTAAACGCTGAGGGGGGGCGGGGCAGGCAAGGGGATCAGGTGGTCCCACGTGGGGCTCACAGTCTTCATCCCCATTTTGCACGTGAGGGACCTGAGACACAGAGAAGTGAAGCGATTTGCCCCTAAATCACACACACCTGACGAGTGGTGGATCCGGGATCAGAACCCGTCACTTCTCACTCCCGAGCCCGTCCTCTTCCGCCTGAACCACGCTGCTTCTCCGGGACCGAGGAAGCACTCCAGAAATACCCCCCCCCCCCCCCCCATGACGGATGGAAATTCTTGGGAAATAAATAGGTACGTGGGTCGGGGGTTGTTTAATCCCTTGATGAGGGTCTCTGTGCTTTTCGCGTGAATAGACGTCTCTCACCTCATCGAATCTGGAGCGGGATACACATCTGCTCGGATGTTGAGCGTTTGTTTGGTTATTTGGATAACTTGCCAGTTCCAGAAAGGAGTGATAATGCTTAAGAAACATTCCTTGGGCAGACAACAACAACAATAATAATAGTAGATGGAGCACATACGGAGGCCTAATCTCGGAAGACTATGCCACTCTTGCGTCTGATGGAGAAAGGGGAGGTGAGACCCATAATTCTGACCGGTCGGTGGTATTTGGACCTCGTCTTCGTGCGAACTAAGCGCTTGGGAGACTACAGTATTGTGATGCACATACGAAGACCCTCCCTTGTGTCGTCACATTTGATCTTTGCAGAGCCTGGCGCTTTTTGTTCTTGTGAAAAAATAAGTTTTTGACATACAAACCTAATTTTCATTCAAGTTTTTTTTAAAAAAAAAAATCAGCCGTGATAGTGCCCTTAAGGGTTTTACGACAGACGGGTTGGCTTCGCTCCCATCCCTATCCTGATGATGATGATGATGATTATGGTATTAAAGCACTTACTATGTGCTAAGCCCTGTTCTAAGCGCTGGGGGAGATACAGGGTCATCAGGTTGTCCCATGTGGGGCTCACACTTTTAATCCCCGTTTTACGGACGAGGGAACCGAGGCCCAGAGAAGCGAAGCGACTTGCCCAAAGTCACGTCACACAGCGGTCAGGTGGCAGAGGGGGGATTCGAACCCACGACCTCTGATGGGAAGGAGCCCCAAGGCCGCAGTGACTCAGCTCACTGGGGGAAGAGAATGTAATAATAATAATAATAATAATGTCGGTATCTGTCAAGCAGGCACTTTGTGCCAAGCACTGTTCTAAGCGCTGGGGTAGATACCAGGTGATCGGGTTGTCCCACGGGGGGCTCACAGTCTTCATCCCTGTCGATCGCTACCCTGCGTGCAGAGCCCTGTGCTAAGCGCTTAGGAGAGTAGCATCGTGGCCTAGCGGCTGGACTGGGAGACAGAAAGACCTGGATTCTAATTCCGCTCTGCCACGCGTCCGTGTGACCTTGGGTGAGTCATTTATGTGTGACCGGGGGCGAGTCCCTTCACTTCTCTGGGCCTCAGTTCCCGCCTCTGTAAAATGGGGATGAAGGCTGTGAGCCTCACGGGGGACAACCGGATTCCCCCGTATCTCCCCCAGCGCTTGGAACAGGGCTCGGCACGTAGCGAGCGTTTAACGGCTACCGACATTGTCGTGTCACTTCTCCCTACCTCTGATACCTCCTCCGCCAAACGAGGAATTAAGACTGTGAGCCCCACGTGGGACAACCTGCCGACCTTGGATCTACCCCGGCGCTCAGCACATAGTCAGCGCTTCACAGATACCATTATTATTATTATTTCACTTCTCTATGCCTCAGTCCCCTCCCCTGTAAAAGGAGGATGAAGACTGGGAGCCCCACGTGGGGCAGGGACCGTGTCCAACCCCATCCGCTTGCATCCACCCCCCAGCGCTTAGTACGGTGCCTGGCCCCCGGTAAGCGCTCAACAAATACCACAGTTATCATCATCCCTCTCTCCTCCGCGGTCCATATTTCACTCCGCTGCATCCATCCCTTTCCCAAAAGGTCATCCTGCACGCATCTGCAGCCTTCTTTTTGGTAAAAGAGTTATCTGTTAAGCGCTTACTATGCGCTAAACCCTAGTCAGGGGGATCAAATCCCCGGGCCCTGGCGCGTGGTTGGGCAGGGGTCGTCTCTGTTACCGAACTGTATCTTCCAAGCGCTCGGTCCGGTGCTCTGCGCACGGTAGGCGCTCCGTAAATACGATGGAATGAATGAATAGGCGATGGAGAGGGAAGATGCGGTTCGCTCTCGTTTCGCATGGCGTTGGCGAAGCTCTCGGTCGCGCTAGAGGCCGTGCCGAGCGCTGCGTCTGGGTGGCTTTTGATGCTGTCCCCCTCTGGTCCTCCCTCCCTCCGTCCGTTCCCCGAGGCTCCGAGGTGGAGGTGAATGGGGGGGGGGGAGGAGGGTGCAGGTAGCGGGGGGGTTTGGCGGGGGAGAGGGTGCAGGTAGAGGGGGGCGCAGGAGGGAGAGAGC